>NC_042616.1:508794595-509454985 GCF_901001135.1 Rhinatrema bivittatum
CATTGTGGTGAAGATTGTGCCTAGCGATGTTCAGCCTTCTGCTCGCATTGGTGAAATTGTAATGGTTGTATTAGAAGGTATGCCCATTTTCAAACCCTTATATTAATGTTTGAGAATGTCTAGTATTTGATTACCTTAGGTAAACAAAGTGATAAATGTTTTTGCATTACTTGGAAATTTGAATAAAGATTAAGTAAAAAAAAAAAACCCCACATAGGGGTAGATTTTCAAAGGGTTATGCGCGTTAATCCCGGGGATTGACGTGCATGATCGGCCTTACGCAAGCTGGGCCAATTTTCAAAGGTCCGGTCACGCCTGTAAATCCCGGGACTCGGCGTAACTCCCGGGCCTTGGGAAAGGGGCGGGGAGGGGTGGGGATGGGGTGGTCCGGGGGCACGGCGGGGCTAGAGGCCCCTGGCACAGCAGCCATTTGCCACTGTGTAGGGAGATCGTGTGCCGGCAGGATGCCAGCATGCACAACCTGCACCTGCCCTGAGGCAGGTGCAAAAGGTAAAATAAAGATTTGGGGAAGGGGACTAGGTTAGGGCTAGGGGGCGGGTAGGATAGGGGAAGGGGAAGGGAGGTTAGTGTAGGGTGTTGGGAAGTTCCCTCCCAGTCCGCTCCGAAATTGGAGCGGACTGGGAGGGAACTGAGGAAGGCTGCGGGTGTCAGCGCACATAGGATGCACAAGTGTGCATCCCCTTGCGCACGCCGACCTCTGATTTTATAACATTCGCGCATCTGAACGCGCGCACGCATCTTTGAAAATTTACCCCTCAATAAGTAGTAGGCTAAGTCCAATCACAGCTTTTGAGGAATGTGCAAATTCAATGAATATCCATAGCTCCAGCAAGCAATAATTTGCAATGTTGGTAAAAGTATCCCGTGTTGTGTTTTTCATTTTCTTGATAATGTCCCTCGGGTCATAGCTGTCCCTGGTATAACACTTTAGCATCTCTTGCACTTATCTATAAAGCAAATAACTACCTGACTCTATGAAACATAGGGGTGTGCAACATGGTAGGACATAGACAATATCACTGACATTGGGCCTCATTTTCTAAAGTATTGAAGGCCTGTGATACTTTAGAAAATGCAGTTTTCAAAACAAAATGATGGAAAAAACCTTGAAATTTCAGGTTTTTCTTTCCATCATTTTTAGTGCGTACTATTCGGAACAGTGTGTAATATTTAGAAACAGAGCAGACTATTTGCAAAACCTAAAAAAATTTGGTAAAAACATAAATGACACAGAAATTTACCCTCAAACATATCCAATCCTTTTTTAAACCCAGCTACATTAACTGCACTAACCACATCCTCTAGCAACAAATTCCAGAGTTTAATTGTGCATTGAGTGAAAAAGAACTTTTTCCGATTAGTTTTAAATGTGCCCCATGGAGTGCCCCCTAGTACTTCTATTATCCGAAAGAGTAAATAACCGATTCACATCTACCCGTTCTAGACCTCTCATGATCTTAAACACCTCTATCATATCCCCCCTCAGCCGTCTCTTCTCCAAGCTGAAAAGTCCTAACCTCTTTAGTCTTTCCTCACAGGGGAGCTGTTCCATCCCCTTTAGCATTTTGGTTGCCCTTCTCTGTACCTTCTCCATTGCAACTATATCTTTTTTGAGATGCGGCAACCAGAATTGTACACAGTATTCAAGGTGCGGTCTCACCATGGAGCGATAAAGAGGCATTATGACATTTTCCATTTTATTCACCATTTCCTTTCTATTTTCCAACATTCTGTTTGCTTTTTTGACTGCTGTAGCACACTGAACTGACGATTTAAATGTGTTATCCACTATGACACCTAGATCTCATTCTTGGGTGGTAGCTCCTAATATGGAACCCAACATTGTGTAACTATAGCATGGGTTATTTTTCCTTATATGTATCACCTTGCACTTATCCACATTAAATTTCATCTGCCATTTGGATGCCCAATTTTCCATTCTCACAAGGTCTTCCTGCAATTTATCACAATCCGCTTGTGATTTAACTACTCTGAATAATTTTGTATCATTTGCGAATTTGATTACCTCACTCGTCGTATTCCTTTCCAGATCATTTATAAATATATTGAAAAGCACGGATCCCAGTACAGATCCCTGAGGCACTCCACTGCCCACTCCCCTCCACTAAGAAAATTGTCCATTTAATTCAACTCTCTGTTTCCTGTCTTTTAGCCAGTTTTTAATCCACAAAAGGACATTGCCACCTATCCCATGACTTTTTACTTTTCCTAGAAGCCTTTCATGAGGATCTTTGTCAAACGCCTTCTGAAAATCCAAATACACTACATCTATAGGTTTACCTTTATCTACATGTTTATTAACTCCTTCAAAAAGTGGGATAAGCTCCACCATGGTCCCGCGGGCCTCCTGTCCTATTGTATTAGGACTGTGGCGGGATGAGCTCCACCATGGCCCTGCAGGACTCCTGCTATCTTCGGGTCGTACGGCCCACTGATCTTCCTGCTTGGGGGGAGGGAGTGGAAGCTGTGCATGGGTGTGCACATACGCATGCCCATACATGGAAGACAGGCCTCTCCTTTGGTCACCGGTGCTCTCTCCTTTTTCAGCCGCTACTGGTTAGGCTCCGCAGGCATCCCGCAGCCTCTCCTGCTGCCGCCTCCCCTGCTGTGCCTACCCGTGTAAATGCACGGTATTCACACCTGATCATACCAGGCCTGGTACAGAGTTTGCTTCAGGTGATTTCCCTCATATTCTAAAGAGTTGTTTTGTATGGATCTTTCTCCATTATATGAGGGTGCAGTTGACGAGGTAATGGTATCATCTAGGAGTCCTTGATAGCTACAGCTGGGAGCTTTTATGAGAAAGCCTTCAAATATTCATTTTGCTTACATGTCTGGTAAAAGGACAAGGGCCCTGGGGAACTGATGTGCAGACAAACTGACCTCCATCAACATGCAGAGCTTCCAAAGAGATTAGTGTTGGCATAGAAATGAAGGGATTTCTAGTTGGAAGCTGAGAACCTTGTGATGGATAGTTATCTCCTTCCTGGGAGAAAAGCCGGTTTATGCAAATATAAGGTAGGGATTGGTCCTCTAGTTACCTCAGCCACATGTTGAACTCCAGGTTGTCTATCGTCACTGTGGGGGTTAGACTGAATTTGGACCAAATTACTTTCATTGGCATTGCCAGCTTTTGGGAGATAAAGGTGAATGATAAGAACTTGATGCAGACAGCTTCTGTTGAAGAGTTCCTACATGCACATCTATATGACACTTTTTCTCTGCTGGAAGGTTTGTTGGTGAAAGGGCCACTAAATTTCAGCACCTTGTCACCCCATTATATGATGATAGTAGTGGTGAAGCAGACAAAATGTTGCCTGTAAAGGATGTACCAGTATTTGTGGCTTAGCTGCATACAAATCTCTGGCACTTTGAGGAGGTAAGACCTAAGTGATAACTTAAAACTCTGTAGTGTTATGGCAATTACAGCAAGGAAATTCAGGGGAGCTAGGTTTAGAATGGTGACCCAAATAAACTGCAGCTGAATTGAGGCTGCTGTAAGGGTAATTGAGTAGAGGATAGAGGGTAATGGATTTCCATATCTGACGAAGCTCATGCTTTAATAATTGGTTAGTCTATAGGGTGCCACTCGATTCCTATCATATTCATTTTGGATATCCTGAAAACCTGACTGGCTGGGTGTTCCTCAGGACAGATTTGAGAACCTCTACCATAGGCAATTCAATTTGCTTTATTCAGAGTTTCAAATATGGAGAATTATAGAAGATTTGACACGGTCCCATGTTTCATCCAAAGGCTGCGTCAGAAGGGACAATCGAGGCTGAGAAGCCTCAACCCTCAAAAACGATCAAGTTTCTCATGGTATATGTATTAATTGATTACCTTCACAAGAAAAAAATATATACTTTATGCTTCATATTTCTGTCATCCCAGAACTCTGCATTTTCAGTAGGTCTGTGTTGCGTCCGTTGGTGCTAGACGGCTTTGCCCTGTTTGCCCTCACCTTGTTCACGGCTCGTCCCGCTTACCTAGGAAAGATGGCTACCGCCGCATCTACAAGCCGACCTCTCCGGCGTCCCCGGAACGGCTATGGTGCAGCCTCCAGCCATGTTCCTCCCAGGTATCTACTAGGGTGTGCTCGCGCGCGCCACACACATCTTTATTCCAACCTTGGCGTGAAACTCGGGGGCGTTCCCCTTTGCTGACATCATGCCATCCGGGTATATAACCTATTCTAATCTGCTAGCTTGTTGAGTTAGCAAGGACTCGAATCCGTTCCTGTCTACGCTACTCTGCCACTTCCGTGCTGCCGCAGGAAGCTCTCTCTCTCTGCCCTCCGGGGTAACTGCTAACCTGGGTATCCGTTCCTCGGGGGCCCTCTGTTTTATTTCAGGTGCCTTACAGGGAATAGTTACTCGCTCCTCGAGGGCCTGCTCTCCCTGCCTCAGTGCCTGCACTATCTTCTTCAACCTGGTGGAATTGCTTACCTACAGCAAACACCTAGTGAGTACTCTAACTCTCAGTCTGTCTCATCCACAGTACTACCTTGCTGGGAAACCTGCTTTGGAACCTCCCTATACCAACAGGGTGAGAAGGGTCCCTCTGCCGAGGTCCCTGAGACTGCTACTACCAGACTGCCTCACTATTGCCACCTCTGGTGGTACTCTTCAAGCTGTATAATAAAGAACTGTGTTTGTTCGTTCTGAGTCTAACCCAGTTCTGTAGCTCCTCTTGGGCTCCTCCCCCATGGGCGTGGTCATCTGCCACAGTACCCAAGGTTCCACCCAAACACCGCTTAACCATAACAGTCTGTCATTGCATAGCACATCTTAAATGGCCATATCTGATAACTGCCTTCATTTAACTTATTTACAATTGCTCTGAGATTTATGCTGGAAGCCATGCTCTCTGAGTTAATTGTTTTCTTTATTGTTGTACTCCCAATTTCTTTGTGCTCAGTTTAAAGCAGCAGGGTGTTTGCTTCTCTGCAGCTTCCTTCTTTCACTATTTCTCTGGATTTGTACTACTTGAATTCAGAACCTTTTTCTCGTGTCCTCATCCTTCTATGGGCCCATAATCTGTGGGTGTTTTCTGGTACTGGTCTGGCCCAATCTACTTGTTCAGGGAGTTTAAAATTGCAGTTTCAAAGCAAAAAGTTCCAGTGTAGACCTGAAACTATCTGTACAGACAATGGAGGAGAGTATGTGGACAGTGCAATTCAAGCGTACCTCCGGCAACAGGAGATCAAGCATCAGAACACAGTGCCCTATGCTCCTGATCCGAATGGTGTAGCAGTGAGGGAAACTGCACATTGTTGGAGATGGCAAGGAGTAAACTTCTGGATATAACTTTCCTGACAAATTCTGGAGTGAGACACTGATGACTACAAACTATCTGCATAACTTGCTGCCAACAAGGGCAAATGAGGTGACACTGCATAAAATGTAGCACAGTGGAAAACCTCACATGAGTCATGCAAGAGTATTTGGCTACAAGGCCCACATACATATCTCAAATGGAAAGTGCTCCAGTATGGCAGACAGAGCTACAAAGAGTATGCTGACTGAATACAATGAATGAGACTGGGGATACAGAACCCTACTCCCCAGGACAGACCAGGCGACAGTAACTCAGAGTGTGCACCCTCACGAAACTTCGTGATGTCAAGGAGCCTTGAACAGATGGTTTCCACAAGCATCACCACTGACATGGGGTCAAAATGAAACTGTGACACAATCGGGTATCACCACCAGGGTAAACCACGGTGGAGCTGCAGAACAACTTGTTGCTACTGTGGATGTGAAGTCTGTGGAGCAACTAGCTGAAACAAAGAAGGAAGAGACTTCAGACAATCTGGATAACACTGAAGTGGCACAGCCCAAAGAGGACCCCTGAACTTCAAAGTTCTACCCAGACAATGAAGAGTATACTAGCTTACAGACTCTCATACACAATACAAGTCCAAGAAATACTGGAGTCTTCAACCTGGGAGGTTGTTGAAAGAACACTGAGATGTGAGACCAGAGAATGGAGAGGAGAGATACAATAAATAAGACTCTTCCCATGAGGATGCAGCATGGACAGTTGTAGGTTTTCTACCAGAGTCTGCCACAGAAACAGGGTTGACTGTTTAGCCATTGAGAAGGGGTATTGCAGGAACAATAGTAAAAAGTATTCCTTCAGACCAGACATGACCCTATATAGGAAGGCATGTGATTGCAAGGGTTAATTAAATAGAATGTAACCTATACTGGTGAGTTCTGTTATGAACTAGCTCCTACGGAGGAGGAGTTAGCAATCTGTTATGCTTCGACTCCTGAGGAAGGGAGGAGTTTAGCAATCTGTAATGAATCTGCTCCTGTGGAAGGAGGAGGTAGCAATCTGATATGCTCAGCTCCTGTAGAGGGAGTAGTAACAATCTGTTAGGGTTAAGACTGCGGAGTAGCAATCTGTTATGAATCTGTTGCTGAAGACTCCTGATGGAGAGGGAGTAGCAATCTGTTACCAGCGGAGTGCTTGGAGAGGGCACTCAGCTGTAGAGGAATGTAGATAGGTGGATCCTTGGGCCGATGGCAGATGACTGCGCCCCCAGGAGGATATCCTGAGAGGGACCACCGGCTAGGCTTGGGTACGGAGACAGACACAGATAATTCTTTTATTAGACAGGTTAGTAGAACCACCAGAGGTGGCAGTAGTGAGCTGATATGCCCGGCAGGGCTGAAGTCCCTCAGGTACTGGAACAGCGATCCCAGGGTTGCTGAGCTGTAGAGAAACTATAGTTAGCGAGTAGACAGGGTATGCTGTGTTCATAGCCAGAACTAGATGACAAAACTCACATAATGTCTTTAGAAAGCGCAGTAGCTGGAAAGGGTTAGGCCCTTGAGGAGCGAGTACCTGGTTCCAGGGAAAGCTTTGAGAGAGTGGTGGTAACTCACAAATGTCTGTATCTGCGACAGCTTCCAGGTAGTAGAGAATCTTCAGAGTGTTCAGGAACATGGGCCCTCGAGGAGCGAGTACCGGTTCCTAACGGCAATCTGAAATAAAGAAAAGAGAGCGAGGCCCCCGAGGAGCGGGTACCCCTGGTAAGTCCGAGGAGGCAGAGTTGCTTAGGTAGAGTAACCCTTGCTAACTCGATGTGTTAGCAAATTCTGAGACCTTTTATATTGGAAGCGGATGACGTCATCTCAGGGGGACGCCCCCCGAGGTTCGAGCCCTTACTGGTACATCAATCGGAGCGCGCGCGCGCCCTATGTCATCAGGAACATGGCGGATCCACAGCGTCGTGCCGGTCCGGGGATGCCAGAAGGAGACGGCAAGAAGGCACCGTGGCAGCTAACTATCCATCAGACCCAGAGGGAGTTGCCACAGAGGTAAAGAGGACAGAGTGAGGGCGTCGAGCAGCGACGGACGCAACAAGTTCAAGTCTCCATCTTTCTCCCTGCCAATTGTGCCTGATCATACCAGCACAATCCCTATGTACAGAACCATGTAACTGTGTATGTTTGCTTTTCTATCCCAACTTCTCAAGTAAAGTATCCTTGCACTCTGCCACTGAAGAGTGCCGAGTCATTTCTGCTTCACAGTGGGGTAGATTTTCAAACCGCGCGAATTGGCGTACTTTTGCTGGCGCATCAGGCACCAGCAAAAGTACGTGGGATTTTAGTAGATACGTGCGTAGCCGTGCATATCCGCTAAAATCCCGGATCGGCGCGCGCAAGGCTATCGATTCCGTATAAGCCGGCGCGCGCCCGAGCAGCGCAGCCTACCCCCCGTTCCCTCCGAGGGCCGCTCCCTCCCCTCACCTTCCTCTCCCTTCCCCTCCCTTCCTCTACCTAACCCACCTGCCCGGCCCTGTCTAAACCCCCCCTTACCTTTGTCGGGGGATTTACGCCTCCCAGAGGGAGGCGTAAATCCCCGCGCGCCAGTGGGCCGCTAGCGCGCCGGGATGCGCCCTGGGGGCGGGTCCGGAGGGCACGGCCACGCCCCCGGACCGCCCCGGGCCGTAACCACGCCCCCAGGCCCGCCCCCGAAACGCTCCTGACACGCCCCGAAAACGCCACGCGGATCGGGCCCGCCCCCGACACGCCCCCCTCAGAAAACCCCGGGACTTACGCGAGTCCCGGGGTCTGCGCGTGCCGGTAGGCCTATTGAACATAGGCGCACCGGCGCGCAGGGCCCTGCTCTCCTAAATCCGCCCTGATTTAGGCGGATTTAGGCGAGCAGGGCTCTGAAAATCCGCCCCAGTATGTGTTTCTCCTGGAGGCATGGGGGTCTCTCCACACACACCCAGTTCTGACCCTGAACAAGTAAATTGGGCCTGATCAGTTTCAGAAACCCCCCCACGGGTTATGGGCCGAGAGAAGGGCTGCAGACACAGAGAAAAAGGTGCTGAATTCAAGTATTGCTGATCTACAGAAACACTGAAAGAAGTAGAATTGACTCAGCACTCTTTAGTAGTAGCATGCAAGGATATTTTACTTGGGAAACTGGAATAGAAAAACAATAATTAAACACACAGTTACATGGTTCTGTACATAGGAATTCTGCTGCAATACAATAGGTAGAGAGAAAGATGGAGATTTGCATTCACTGGAACAGGTTACATCCTATCTAGGTAACCTTTGCAGTCCATTCCTGCCCATACAGAGTCAGGTGTAACAGGTCTGGAGGATGACTATTTTGCTATTGGTACGACAACACTCTTAAAGAGATTTTTTTTTTTTAATTCAACAAGCACACATTATTACCAAACCTCTCCTTCCAAAACCCATCTTTTTCCTATCAAATGCCCCAAATTTTGCTACTTAAAACTTAACTCCAGCCAGTCCTTTTCTCTTGCCTCCCAAAGCTTCAAGGAGAGGCCACAAATCAGGCAGCAGTCATTAAGATTATCCCTTGATCAAATGGTTCTGATTTCCTTTTGAAACAGCCCTTCCCTATATAAAACACACATATACTGTATGAATAAACTATCTCCTCTTGACTTGACCTGATTCTTGGGACTACACTTTCTTTGTAAAGTGGAAGGAAAGAAAATGCTTTAATTATCCTGCATACTTCACAGCAAGGGTGCCAAAATGAAAACTTATATATTATGCAGAGAAGATAGAAAATTTGTGATAATTAACAGAATTTCTTTTTTCTAAGACATGTCTGCTATATATTATCACTTGAATCTGAATGCACCAATCTGATAAAGCAGTCATGCCATGCCAAAATAAAGAGAATCTTGCTTTTCATTTTGCTATCTGTTCAGAAGTACAGTCTTATTTGGCTCCTAAAATTACACATTTTTTAGTTGTCCATATAAAAAAATATTATATTTTCTACATTTCCATGGGTTTATTTATTTAAAATGTATAACTTGCTCATTACATTGCAGTTCATGACGGTTTACACTTGTTACATATATAAATCATAGAAGTATATTCAAGATTTATAATAAAAACAAATACAAAAAAACACTGATAAAAACTTAAAGAAAAGCATATACTGGAAAACCCATATTAACTTTGAAATGCCACAGCACATTGAGCCAACAATTTCAATGTATTGCCCACTATGACTCCTACATCTGTTTCCTGAGTGGTAACTCATAACACGAAACCCAAAATCATGTAATTACAACATGAGTTATTTTTCCCTATGTGCACATTACCTTGTATTTGTCCGCATTAAATTTATCTGCCATTTGGATGCCCTGTAACCCAGTCTCGCAAGGTCCTCCTGCAATTCATCACAATCTGCTTGTGATTTAATTTCCCAGAATAATTTTGTATCATCTGCAAATTTGATCACGTCACTCATCAATCCCCTTTCTAGATCATTTATAAATATATACATCCCTACACAGAAAGTACACGCTAGCAGAATACTTCGCCTCAGTCACACATGCAGAGCATAGACAGATCCTCACCAAATACAGAATAGGGAGGTCATAAACTATAAATAGAAAATGCAGAGAAAACTGAACTGGAAACCGCAACAAAGCCAGACAAGCAGTACAACAATGGAAAAAGAAAATCATCACCATTCCTTATAAAATGTTGAACAATAAAAACACAAAATATACATTATAATACTAAAACCATACTAATAAAAAGAATATTTCAAAACAGCTGATGAATATAGCATCCAACAATCAAAAATTGAAAACGTTTTTAAAATGTCCCTAATACCTATAAAATATTTTAAAACAGCAGACACATGAAATACTATCCAATAATTAAAAAGAATAAAGGATTTAAAAAAATTATCCTGCTCGCCTTACCTAGGAACTATTGATTCCAGTCACCCTGAGATTGCTGTGAATTAGTCAGAGGTGGTGACCTGCACAGACTTTCTTCTTTCTTTCATATACAAACACTCTAACACACATGTTCATTCTTATACACACTCTCTCATATGCTCACTCCCAAACGGTCCCTGATACTCACACATGCTGACTCACTGACTTGTTCACACACATACACTCACTGCTTGCACACATGCTCTCACGCCCATACAAATATATGCTCACCGACTTTCACATATGCTCTCTCTCTCATACTCACATACTGACTCATGCTCTCTCTCATCCTCACACACACACACTCACTTGTTCACTGACACTCACGTGCTGTCATGTTCACATACATGGTCACAGTTGCACATGTTCATTGATTCATGCATTCTCACAGCACTCACTGACACACATACACACTCACTCTCAGTCAAAAACACACATTCATTGACTCAGTTGCTTTCTCTCTCTCTCTTCTCCCCTTTGAATAAATTTTTAAAAAAATAGTTTTTATTTACATTGGTTGTCAGGGGGACCCAGGCAGGGCCCCAAGCTTAGGATTTGGACAGGCTACCTCTTGCTGCTTCGTTTCCCCCCTTGCTTTGGAAAGGAGCGGGTTGGAAGGTCCCAATGAAATGCAGCTGAGAGCAGGGTTGGCCTGCTCACTGCCTCCCATCGGCTGCCGGCAGAAGCACATGAGGGAAGGAGCCAGGAGTGTGGCAATGGTGGAAAAGAGGTGCCTGAGCAGAACAGCGGCAACAGCAACAGGTGGCTGCATGAAGCTGCCGCTGCTGTTACTGCTGCCATCACTACTAAGCCGGTAAAACAAAAAAAAGCAGCAGAGTGAGTGCAGAGCCTCCGGGGATGCTCCCGCTCTGTAATAAAAGATTGTGCGGGGCCTGGTGTTGATCATAGCGTCTCCATGGGCACAGGGCCGCAACGACCAACACAAGCCCCATAATCCTTCCGCCTTGCTTCCCACAGGGACTGAGGACCCTGCAGCACACCTAGGAACCTGAGATTGTCATAGATTAGTGGAGAAGAGGGAGAGTGCACTCTTTATCCTTTCTCATATATATACAAACTCCCTAACATACGTATTCATTCTCTCTCACATGTTGACTCCCATGCAACACTCCTCCACTCTCACACACACAAAAACACACTGGCTCGCTCCCTACTCCCTCACACACACATGCACAGGCTCTCTTCTCCCTCCCCACCCACACCCCCACACACAGACTCTTTTACACTCACTGGCTCTCCACCCCCCCCCCCCACACCCACACACACAGGCTTTTTCACACTCACTGGCTCTTCCCCCCCTCCCTTGATACACACCTGTTCTCTCCCACCCACACATCACTGGCTCTCCCTCACATATACACACACCTGCAGACTCACACATTCAGATTCTCTCTTCCTCACATACACACACAAGCTCTCACACTCACTGGCTTTCTCTCCCTCACAAACATACATATACACACACAGGCTCTCTTTCTCCACCCCACCCCACATACACACAGAGGCTCTTTCACACTCACTAGCTCTTTCCCCCCAACTCCTACACAGGCTCTCACATATATAAGATCTCCCCACACGCACACTCACTGGCTCTCCCTCACATATACACACACCCACAGACTCTCACACACTCAAACTCTCTCTCCCTCATATACATAGCTCTCGCACACTCACTGACTCTCTCTCCCTCACATACACACACACAGGCTGCTCTCCCCTCATGCCACTCAACAGGTTATCTCAAATTCTAGGGCTCCTCTGCCATGGGAGAGAAGGAAGATGCTGAAGGCCCGCCCCCCCCCCCCCCCCCCCCCCCCCCCCCCACTTCTCTGCTCATACATTTGCCAGACAGGGCTTGGATATCCTGCTGACTCTCTACTTATGAGAGCCTGAGCTCCCTGCCAGTCTGCTGCTCCAAGGGTGGATCTTCTTGGGGCAGCAGAGCTTGGGCTCCCTGCTAGTTTGCTGCTCCCAGGGTGCAACATTTTTGCCAGCAGGACTTGGGCTCCCTGCCAGCCTCCTGCTCCTGGTGAGAACCAGTCTTCTTCGACTGGCAAGGTTTGGGCTCCCTGCTGGTTTGCTGCTCCTGGGGTGCATCTTTTTCGGCCTGCAGAGCTGGGCTCCTGTCGGCTTGCTGCTCCTGAGGCATGATCTTGTTTCTGTCTCGGCCGTGAATACCATCCCTACTGCGAAGGTCAGAGCAGGGCAAGTCAAAGATCAGCTGTTTTGAACCACATGGGCTACAGAGGCCCCTCAAACAGCTGGCATTTGACCTGCACCACCAGAGCAACAGAAGAGGCACCGCGCTGATCTTCACAGTAGGGAAGATGTTAACTTAGTGGAAGGCACCGGTGCTGGGCGGGAGAAGCTTTCAGACTGGGTAGACTGCAGCTGGATCGTAGGGCTAAAATCCAGACATTTTAGCCCTTCTTCTAGCTTCTGGACATGTCCTCAAACCTCCGTACTGTCCAAAGAAAATCCAGACAGTTGGCAACTCTAGGGCACCTGGAGTTTGTGGGTGTTGGCCCGGAAACCCAGCAATTCGTTCATAATTCCGGAGTCTCTGGGCCAATCCAGAGAGTTCCCAGGTATGTGTTATGTTTGAACTTGGTTTGTGGGCCCTTGGGTCGTGGAGAGAGCTGACTCCACCCACAGGGAGGAGCCCTGTGGGGACTCTCCACGACAAGCGGGGTCTCAGCAGTGATGGACATAGGAGTCAGAGAATATTTATTATACAGCAAAGAGAAACCTGAAGAGCGGGTTTGCAAATTCAGTCCTGCAGTAGGAAGACCTGGGATGGATTCTCCAGTAGTGGTTCACAGAGCGGCGTAACCCGGGGAATTCTTGCTTCTAGGCAGGCCTTGTGTGAGATAGCTCTGGTAGTGGTCCACAGCGTGGGGTAGGCCAGAGATAGGTGTTGGCAACTGGCACAAGACAGTGTGGATCTGGTAGTGGTCCGCAGAGTGGGGTAACCTGAGGATCCACACAGCAAGATGGAAGCATTAAGGTAGAGCAGATCTTGTACTCACTCCATGATGGGTCCTGCTTTGGTCTCTGCAGCAGCGGAGACCCAAAGCAGGAACAGTGCAGGGTTGTCTGCGGAAGCCGCAAGAGAACTCACTTAGCTGGAGAAGGTGAGACAGGCAGATAAGGCTCTCCGAGGAGCGGATAGCCCTGAGTGCAGCAAGGCCCCCGAGAAGCGGGTACCTGAGTCACTCAGTCTGGAATGCAGGAACAGCGAGGCAAGCGTCTCAGAGGAAGAAATTGAGCAAGATGGAATCCTTGCTAACTCGTAGGTAGGAATGTCCGGTAGGCTTAAATACACGTAGGCAGTGACATCATGCGGAGGGAACGCCCCCGAGGTTCCCCCCATGACATGCACAAGAAGGAGGCAGGCGCGCATGCGCGCGTGCCCTTGGTCACACCAGATTCAAGATGGTGACCGGGATTGCCCATGCCGTCCTGGAGATGCCAGGGAGGTTGGCATGCAGAGGCGGCCATCTTAGCCAGAATCGGAGCTACTGGGCAAATTGAAGTGAACAGCAAAGGTCACAGCCGTCTGCAACCGACAGGCGCAACAGTATGCCCTGCGAGCTTGTCGACAGAGCTGCACATTGATGAGCCTGAAGGGAGAGTGAAGCAGCCATGGATGGAGAGTTTTGAAGGGCAATTTTTGCCACCTCAAAATTTTGCCTCCTGAAGTGGCTGCCTCACCCTGCCTCGTTATAGAACCACTCCTGGTTATGAGGGTTTGAATGTATACTCAACTGGTATTTTTTGTTTTTGTATTTGTTTTAAGGATGTGCTTTGTTATGCAGCATGGTGGAGGGGGGGATCTCCAGTTTTTTTGAGAGGCTATGTTTAGCAGGTCGATATTTTGCTACTTTTTTAGGTATAGTTTTGAGAGGGAAAGGAGTAAGTCTACTTTTCCTGAGGTCACCAATATGGTCGAAAAACTATGGGACTGTGTACTTTCTCTGTGTCAGTGGTGGCTTTAGGTATTGGGGTGATTTGGTTAATTATAAACGCAAATATATTTTTCTGCAAAAGACTTAGCAAGTTACTATCCAGGTCATTCATCAAAATGTGTTCGGGCCCTAATGCATTTTGATGAATGGGATTTAAAGTCAGAGAGAGAGAGAGAGAGAGAGACTCTAGAATGAAACATATATGACAGGATATATATTTAGGCATTATCCCTATTTCTTTGTGCTCTGTTAATTAACAACAAAATACACTCCCAATGGAGTGGTATATAAGCATATATCAAGTTTTCACAAAAAATTCTCTTTTTATTATCATTTAGAAAAATATCAAAAAACATTCATGTTACATTTATCATTTGTACAATATATAATGTTTATCCAATCGTTTTTTATCACAATTATTAATTAAAAATATTCCACTCATACTCATACACACTCATACATATTTATTGCATTCATAAAACCAATCCCAATACATGAAAACTCACCAAATTCAATCTACCTACACTTGGTTATTCAATTTGACTTTACAACAATATCTGCTTTACATCTATCCCATTAGATCAAACAATTCATTCCTCAATTCTTCCCTTTATATCAGTCCCCACATCCTTAAACTACTCTTTTTTTCTATCAATCCCTTGATCTTTCCACCAATCCCTCAATCAATCAAGGGACTGATAGAAAAAAAAGAGTAGTTTAAGGATGTGGGGACTGATATAAAGGGAAGAATTGAGGATCGCAATCGATCATCCCTCACATGGGGGGGGGGGACATAGTGACCGGGAAATGGGATATCTGCGAAGCATTCCGGGAATTCTATGAAACGCTGTATAGAGAAGAAACGGGGACACATATGGAAGCGGAAAATCATTTTTTTCAGGATTTAACTCTCCCAAGGCTCTCTAACCCCCAACTTGCATTTCTGAATCGCCCGATTCAGACATTAGAGGTCACCAATGCCATCAGTAGTGTCCAATCTGGGAAATCTCTGGGGCTGGATGGCTTCTCATATGACTTCTACAAAATACTACAAGCCCAAGTGGCCCTTCCTTTGGCGCAATTCTATATTACTGGTTTAGCTCAGACACAATTCCCGAAAGAGTTTACTTTGGTGCACATCACAGTACTCCCGAAGCCAGGTAAAGACCCACTCTTTCCCTCCTCTTTCCGGCCAATTTCCCTGTTAAATTGTGATTTAAAGCTATTGACAAAAATGTTGGCAGACAGATTAAACATCCTCCTCCCTCAACTGATCTCATCACATCAAGTGGTTTTGTCAAGGGACGAAAGGCAAACAGTAACATACTAAAATTGATCATGGCCATGAAATTTTGCCAATCTCAACATTTAAGATGATAATACTGCCCAAATGGCTATAATTCTGCAAATGATTCCCCTTTGGATAGTCCAGATGGACTATAATCTACTTACTAAAATAGTTCGCTTATTTTTATGGAGACATAAGAAGGTCCATTTAGGTCTGGACGTCCATTTTCAACCGACGTCAGCTGGAGGGTTGGGATGCACTAACCTACACAAGTATAAAATGGCATACAATCTAAGATACATCCGCGAATGGCTATTCTCCCCTTCTCTGTTTACACCTAGCCAGTGCCTAATGGAATGGTATGGAGTAAAGTCTCTCAATCCTCTTTTACAGATAGATTTTCTTCAAACTCCCTCAGCGATACGATCCCATATTCTATTTCGCACATGCCGCAAAATCTGGCTACAGGTATGCAAAACATTTAAGCATGCTTCCAGACTAACCTCGTTAATAACAATCGCCCACAATCCGACTTTCGCACCTGGCTTATAGGCTTCCTCCTTCCATAAATGGCAACACCAAGGTTTAATCTATATTCATCAATTACAACTCAAGCTCTGGTGAGCCTATGGACTTCCAAACCCTGAGTCGAAAATTCCTACTCCCCAGAACAGATTTTTTTGCTTTTTTGCAAATACAACATTTCCTTCTTACATATAAAGACCACTTGGCAGCTTCTATAGCAAACATGAAAATACGAAATCTATTCCTGCTTAACTTGAATAAAAAACCATTATATTGATGGTATTTATGCTAAATGGGCACAATGGCCGAGCTTTACCATCATTATGGAGGAATTTAAACACATATTTAATACTCTACTCAAGGTTTCAGATAACATTCTCCTCAGAGAATCTTATTATAAATTCCTCTGGCTAATATACATATCTCCAGAAAAGGTATTTCGGATGCGCATCAGCCTCTCAACACACTGCCCGAAATGCCACAAGGCAGATGGTACTCTGGTCCATTGTTTCTGGGAATGTACTTTAGTTCTCTCCTTCTGGGAAAAAATAGCTCATAGATGTTCTCAGCTTCTAAGACATCCTCTTCCCATAGACCCTAACCTATGGCTTTTTAGTACAGGGAAAGACCAGCCAAAATGACTTGATGAAGATACACTTCTTTTCCTACAATGGGTGAGTCTTATAGAACGCAAAGTTATTTTAACCCAATGGTTGGACAGCACGGAACCCAGTATTGAGTTGTGGTTCCGGAAATTGACCCAACTGCATGCTCTCGAATATGCCACGACTAGGAATACCTCCAGAAAGCAATTTCTTTTTTTTTTTTTTAATTTTCTCTTTATTGAATTTTAACATAATAACACAAAATAACATTTGTGAATGGAAAAATCAGATGTATCACAATACTAAAGTTAACTCAGAAATTTCTACTACAATCATTGATGTATACATTTGTGAACACCATCTTTATAATAAGAATTTAAGGGGGCGGGTTTAAACAGATTCTTGAGCGATCCAATATTAGGAAAAGGAAAAAAGAAAATAACGGCGGCTATGATCTGCCTACTTAAGCCTTCTGGACTGTTATCGCTGCATTAGAGTGTGAATCTAGAAAGAAACGAAGTTGAGATGGTTCAAAAAAGACATAGACTAATCCAAGATATAACAACGCACTTACAAGGGTACCAAAGTACAAATTTAGAACAGATAGCCAATGACTCTGTCCTCATCTCAATAAACTTTTTCCTTCTTTCCTGTGTTAACCGGGTGATATCAGGAAACATCCTAATTGTATAACCATAGTATTTTTCCTCTCTTTTATGGAAAAACAGTCTCATTACTGAGCTTTTTTCTGTTATAAATGCAAAAGTCACAAATAAAGTTGCCCTCGTTGATATTATATCTTCAATTGATAACTCTAAAAAGTCTGTGATATTCATTTGAGACTGTGGTTCACTCTCTTCCCGGCCTTCTTCCCGTTTCTTTTGAGGAAGAAAATAAGCTTTTAAAATTAAAGGCAAAGCTTCTGGAGGCATGTTCAAAATATCTGTTAAATATTTCTTGAATAAATCAATTGGAGGAATCTGGGAGATAACCGGGAAGTTGAGAACCCTCAAATTAAGACTACGTTGATTATTTTCAATGTTCTCAACTTTTTTACACAGAATAGTCTCTTGTTGAGAAACATGATGGTATCCAGTTTCAACAACTTTGATTTTCTCTCCCATCTCGCTTATTTTATCTTCCTGAACATCCAGTCTCTTCAGATTTTCTACGTTCATAAATTTACTCCAATGCAAACTTTTGATAAATTCACAACTGCAACCTCAATGGCGGCCATAGTTTCCCAAAGAGTTTCCATCGTAATCACCTCGAGTTTTACAAGAAAGGGTTTTAATTCTTGCACAGACTCACCCCTTCCTGCAGCGCCAGTCTCAGTGTCCCTTTCAGATTCCAGCGCTGGTGTACCAGGGTCAGTGTCTCTCAAAGCCGGTGGTATATAACCACCTAGCTGTTCACTTCCTCCTATTTCGGCCATATTGAAGCCAGTTCCCGGCTTGTGGCTCGTCGGAGGGTCTTTTGATGGTATCTCTCGTTTTCACCATTCCGCTGGGGCGGGGATGGCGTCTCGGGTGCTCCAGGGCTCAGCGAGATCTCCTCTGCCATAGAGAGGGACGCTCGCTCCACGTCCCTCTCCAACGTGGCACTCGCTCCTGGCTGATTCGGCGTCGAAGTGAAGTAAGTAGTAATAATACTCTGACGAACTTCAGTTGTCTCATCTAAGGCCTGACTCTCATGGAGCCATGCCTTTCGCTTAGTGTGCGGCATTGGAAACTTGTTTCAGAGGAAAAAAGAGTGTTTAGTAAAAGCGTCCTTCTCTCACTCCTCACAGAGCCGCCATCTTGAAACTCCGCCAGAAAGCAATTTCAAAGACATGTGGATATGGCTTCCCCTCATGACCTATCTTTCACCTTCCTCGCTCCAGGTGCCAGGCTATCTGGGCCAAGTATAAAGTAAGAGGGGAGGAACCTAGGGGTACCCTGGGGGAGTATGGCTGCATTTAGCACTACAACTTTATTACTCAGATTTGTCCAATTAGGAAATGTACGCCGCCGAGAAGGAGTATGGCCAAACAGCAGGCAGCAGGCACAGGGGGTTCAACGGTCCACCACGCTATAACACTATCTTATTTCGGTAACCAGATATGACTAGTATCATACTCTCATGAACATTCATCTATACTCACAGGCTTTGGCAGGAACTGTATTGGGGAGGGGGGAGGGGAATGGAAAGGGAGGGGGGGGATAAGAAACAAAAAACAAAGGGTATAAAGTTATAAAGCTACCAAATCACCACAAGTTTATTATGTATTGGTAAAAGACATGGATTCAGGGTAGACTATGATGTATAGTTGTCAGACGTTTGCTAAGTTCTGATCTTTATGGTTACTAATTATTGTATAAAGGTTTTTTGGGCAAGTTACAAGTTGGATTGATGATTATTGGTTGTGATAACCGCATAATAGATGTTCAGCAAACACCCTGCACTGTCAAACAGCAGACCAAATTCGCATTTCTGTTTTTAACTGTACTTTATTTAAACCATGTTTTTTTCAATGTATTTGTTATCAGAAACCCTAATAAAAATATATTGCAAAAAAAAAAAAAAGATGTTTGGAGAGAGCACAGTCCATCTAGTAAAGATTATACTTATTACTCCCCTAGACATAAATCATACAGCAGGATTGATTATTTCTTGTGTGTCCCCAACTTGACACAGATAACATGTGATTGTGATATTTTATCATCTACATTATCCAATCATCATGTGATTTCTATAACATTTGAGAAGAAATCTCATCTTCGCTCTTCCAGACCATGGAGGCTTAATACATTATTACTGGGGCTTGTGTCAAACTTTATTGCAGAATATCAAGAGACAAATCCTGTGACAGACTATAGCTTCTCATTGTGGTGGGAGACTTTTAAATGTGTGTTAAAGGGTTGCATTTCATAATTTAAAGAGGACAAGAGAGTAAAATTTGCAACCTTGAGGTGTTTATTCACATTTTGGAGCAAAGTTATAAAGTAGGAGGTTCCTCCATTGTATATAAACAGTTAAGTCTGGCCAGGGATAAGCTTAAGGCATTACAAACTGAGGGAGTTATTTTCCAAGTCGTGTTATGGCCTTTTCACACGCGAAAAGCACCATAACACATGGTGCGATGCTAATTCGGAAAAGGGAGAGAAGTTCTGTCCAAGTGGGCTGGCTTTGTAGTTTGTGAAGCCATATTGCACAGTTTTAACACCCAAAATAACTACACCTTTTTCATTGGCGTTAAGCTGAGCAATATGGCTATATCGCACTTTGCAATCTTTGGGTATTTTGAGAGAGAGAGAGTTGGCATCCTATCGGCCAATTTCACTGATTAACACATGTGTAAAAATCTTAGCTAAAATTTTACAACTGTGGATTGAAGATATGATAACTGAGTTAATTGATAAGGATCAAACTGGATTTATAAAAGGAAGGTTGTCCATAAATAATACAAGATGTTTATTTTAATCTTCTACACTTGGCCTCAGCTCGTCAGAAGTCGAGTGTTATTTTTTTCCATTGATGCAGATAATGCTTTCAGTTGTACCTCCTGGCAGTATCTCTTTTTGATACTCCATAAATGGAATTTCCCTGAAGGGTACATAGCTTGGCTGAAGGTATTGTACTCTTCTCCGACGACATGTGTGGTTCTAATAGAGTATTGTCAGCTCTCTTCCCTATTAACAGAGGTACCCATCAGGGTTGCCCTATGTCATACATTTTATTTGTTTTGGCGACTAAATCTTTGGCTCAGGCCATCTGCTGGTCTCCACTTATTTGGGGTTTCACTTTTTTGATCTGACCCATAAATTGTCATTGTATGCAGACAACATGCTTTTATTTTTCACACGGTTACATGAGTCCCTTCCTGCATTTATGGCAGTGTTACAACACTATAGTTCTCTCTTGGGATAGAATAATTATTCCAAATTGGAGGCAATATTGGTGGGGCTCCCGACCCTCTGCCGCTAGAGTTGAATAGATTCCATCTGGCAGAGGAGAGATTTAAGTATCTAGTAAAATGGATCCCTAAAGATTTATCTCAGTTGTTCACTACTAAACTATCTACCTATTGTAAATAAAATAAAAATTAATTTTTAAGGTGGACCCCACTTACTATATCATGGTTGGGTAGGGTAAATATGGTCAAGATGGCTATTCTCCCACAGCTGCTTAACCCTTATATGCATGTTCCATGCCATTTTAATAATACTATTTTTTCCATGCTGAAAAGACAAATCCTTAGTTTTCTGTGGTGGGGGAGGCCTTCCAGGGTTTAAAAATACAGAACTTGTTATGATAGTGGATCCTTGGTCCGGGACGAGGGATGACACCCACCAGTGGTGCCTAGGTGTGCTCGTCTCCGGAAGGTGGAATGTACTGCAGCACAATCCGGCAAGGAGTCCCAAGGTAGGCGGCAAGCAACACAGTCCGAGTTCCAGGCAAGGGTCCAAGGCAGGCGGCAAACGACACAGTCCGAGTTCCAGGCAAGGATCTAAGGCAGGCAGCAAACAACACAGTCCGGGTTCCAGGCAAGGGTCCAAGGCAGGCGGCAAACAACACAGTCCGAGTTCCAGGCAAAGGTCTAAGGCAGGCGGCAAACGACACAGTCCGAGTTCCAGGCAAAGGTGTAATGCAGGCGGCAATCAATACAGTCCGAGTTCCAATCCGAGTCAAGCCAGAAGACAGAGAATCCAAACCACAGGTCGGGGCAGGCAGCGAACGACGAAGTCCAATTCCAGGCAAAGGTCCAAGACAGGCGGCGAGCAGCAAGGTCCAATCCAATCCGAGTCAAGCCAGAAGACAGGAAAACCAGAAGAACAGCAGACTACCACTGGAACCTGTTGCAAAGACGTCTTTCATTCTTCAGAGGGAGCTTAAATCCCCCTGGCTGATGATGTCATCTTCCGGGGCCAGCCTGATCTTGGCGTTGCGGCCCCTTTAAGAGGCAGGGCTTGCCGCGTCTTTACCGATGCTGCTCCCCGACGTCCAGAGGCAGTCGCGCCGCAGCCCGTGCGCTGCTGCCCGCCACGATCGGGACCCTGTGCCGGCAAAGTGGAGGAGGTAGGGGGGTCTGGCCGCGGGTAAGCGCGGCCGGGACCCACAACAGAACTGACCAAATCTCAAAGTATAGGGGGGTGGCCTTTCCAGATCTGCAGCTATATTATTGGGCTGCACGACTAGTCTGCCTTAGAATTTGGTTGGGAATGGATGAGACACAACACTGGCTTTCCTTAGAGCAGGGCTGTGTGGAGGGCTTCAGTCTTGCGGCATTTCTTCATTTGTCTCCCACTTCAATAGCAGAACAGTGAGTAGAGTTAATCTGATTGTAGCACATACTCTTAAAATTTGGCATATAGTTAATAAGAAATTTGGGACTTTTAATATAGATCTGTCTTATATGTTTTCTTTAATTAAAAACCCCCAACTTTCATAAGTGACCTTCTCAGTAGATGTGGCAGTTTGGGAAGAGTAGGGCTTAAAATATTAGGTCAACTCCTGTCTGATGGGCAGGTTAAGCCCTTTTCTGAAATGGTTTCTGAATTTTCAATTTCCAATCATTCTCATTATTTATATCTCCAATTGAGAAGAGAAATATGTTTCATGCATGGGGTAAATGAGGATACAGAAGAGAGAAATGGGTTAGAGGGTCGTCTTTGTTGTAAAAAAGGAGGCAAACACCTGATCAAAAAATGTTACTTATTATTGGTAATGAGGCAAGAGCAGAGATGACATCACTAAATTTAATTACCTCAAGGAATAGAGATTTGCAGGTAGAGTTGGAGTGGAAAGATTGGAAGCAAATATGTCAGACAGCTACTTCTATTTCTGTTTGTACCAAAAGCAGAGAACTTTTATATGAGTTATTAAATCGAACATATTGTACACCAGTATTTTTTGCTAAATTTAGTTCTAGCCGCCCTGATTGCTGGCGTGGGTGAGGGCAGTGGGTCATTATTACCATATGTGAGAGGCATGCCCCTTTGTCAGAGTGTTCTGGGAGCAAGTTTTGCAATGGATTCTACAAGGTTGTGGGAGATCCCCCATCTAAGGATTCTTGTATTTGCGTATTGAACTTTTGAAGGGACAGCTCATGTATACATGGGTGCAGGAAGCTTACCAACCAGCTACTACATGCCGGACATCTCACAATCACACATATGTGGAAATAAACTCCTAGTTTACAGTGCTGGGAAAGGAAGATAAAGGAAATTGCTTCACTGGAGCAGTTGACGTATGCTCTTCTAGATCAAAAGGTCACTTTATAATGAATTTGTTCAGGATTCTTGTCATGGAGGTGGATGAGAATTGGTACTTAAACAGTCAAGATTGGTTTTGGGTATGCCGCTTATACTGTTGTGGTTCCTATTGATATTTTCAGGTTTTTGTGTATGTACTGTGCCTGAGTTAAAATAAAGAGTTAAAAAAAATGTAGCTATGCATAGATCCATAGGCACGAGGCACCAGCTCTGTGGGTGCAAAAGGAAAAGAGGGACAAAAGAGCTATATATCAGGGTGAGAGAGGGGCTGAGAGAACTGCTGGGAGTTGGATGTAAAAGAGAATACTGGCTGGTACAGGAATTGAAAGAAGGAAGTCTGGCTGGGGGAGAGGAGGAGGTGAGGAGCTGAGGAGCTGAGGGACTGGGAGAAGAGTTGTGGGAGAGGGAAAGGAGTAGTCAGAGGCTGTGAGGGTGAGGGAATAGCAGAGAAGGCTAACAGAGATGGGGCATGGGCTGTGAGAAGGGGCCAATAGCTGAGAAAAGAGAAAAGGGGATACAAGCTGGGACGGAAGACATAGGCTATAATAATATGAGGAGCAGGGATGAGTGGTTAGGTGAAGGGAACTTTAAAAGAGAGAGATGGAGAGGATTAGGAAAGGAGTTATATGGGTGGGGGTGAGAGAGTGATAGGGAAATAAACCAAGAGAAGGGTTGTGAGAAAAGAGGGGATTATGTGGAGAGAAGAGGAAAGAAGGGATGAAGAGAGAGATGGAGGTAGCAGGAGGGGGGGGTGAGAGAAGATAACGACATATGGAGAGACAGATGATGGACAGAAAGTTATACACATGGAGGAAAAATAATAAATGATAAAGAAATTAGATGAAGACTAATAAATAAACTTTAAAAGAAAAAGGAAGGTCTAAGGCAGAGAGAAAACTGAGTAGAAGCTAAGGAACAGCGGAGCTAGAGGATAAATTCAAACTACAGACACAAAAGTTGGAAAATTATTTGAAGCTTTGGTGAAGATTTCTGTGCTAGCTAGGTAAGAACAAGGGAGGATGCAAGAGGTCTCTGTCTTTTTATTCCAGCCCTGTAGTCTAGTCAGGGGCAGTTCTATAATGAGGCAGGGTGAGGTGGCTGCTTTAGGCAGCAGAATTTTGAGGTGGCAAAAAATGCCCCCTCCCAAAAAAAAAAAAAGACCCTTCAGCCTCTGCTTCATCTCAGTGCCTCATGTTACCAGAGTGGAATGAGTGTCACACGTCACTGTGGCGTGCAGGATCACATTTTTGTTCTGCCTCATGCTGCACAGCTTCACTGAGCATGTGGCAGGGCTGAAGCTAAGGTACGACTGACCTCTTGCCTTGCAGCTTCGCCTTTGCCCTACTCAAACTGTGCTGCTGACTATTGAAGGAAGTGACAGAGGTGGAGGAAAGGTCTAGTACTGACCGTAGCTGTTATGCTGGTGGACCCTTGGACTGAGTGGGAGTTGGTGCTGCCTGTGGGGACGATCCCCACAGGCCCTCTCCATCGGTAGGTGAGACTGAAGAGGAGCAGAGACCCCGCTGAAGCTTCACCACTACCAGCCCACGTTCCCCTTAGGTTGAGCTCTTGGGTGCCGGGGCCAGCTGGACTTACATGTGGTCTCTGCAGAGGAGGAAGTCCAGATGAGAGAGAAGAGACTGTAGTGCAGGCCAAGTTTGGAATAGGAGATGAAGCCCAAGGAAAGATCCATGCAAGGATTGAGATGGGCGGCAAAGCTCGTAGTCAATTTCCAGGCAAGGGTCGTGGCAGGCGGCATAGCTTGTTGTCAATGTCCACACAAGGGTTGAGGCATGTGACATAGCTCGTAGTGAATGTCCAGGCAAGGGTCGTGGCAGGCAGCATAGCTTGTAGTCAAAGTCCAGTCCAAAGTCAAAGCCAAATCAAACCAAAGAGCAAGGAAGAAGGCTGGGAACAAGGAAGGAACTCAGGGACGCAGGAACAGCAAAGCACAATGCTAGGAGCATGGAGACCTATTGCCAAGGCAAGGACTGCAGGCAGGAACTTGCCTTATATAGTCCCTGGGCGGTGATGTCATCAATAAGGGCTGCGGGCTTTTCCCGCCATGGGCCCTTTAAATCGTGCAGAAAGACATGTGCGCTTAGGGGGTTGGGTTGCAGATAGGACGTCGGCAGCATTCCTGCCATGAAGAACAAGGATGTGGATTCGGCAGCCCGAGCCACAAAGCGGGAGCGTTGCGTCGGCAGTGGCCCCGTGGCTGACAGGGAAACTGGGCCTGCCTCCGCTGCCACCTTGTGGCATCGGGTAAGCAAAGCTGGCTTGTGGCCGACAAATGCAACAGTAGCCACTCCTCTAAGCCCCCCTCCTGAGCATTTAGGCTTCTTGGGATGGGATGCACTGCCGGATGAAGTTTTATCTAATATATTGGTAGCAGGTTCCCAGGTAATCTTCTCTGGACCATATCCTTCCCAGGAGAGGAGATACTCCCACCTTCGGCTGCATCTTCTCACATCCAGGACCTCACATACCTGGTACATTGTATTGCCCTCTGAGGCAATCTCCGATGGTTGTGGTATCTTCCGAGAGAGGGCCATGAGAGTACCAGAGGTTTGAGGAGGGAAACATGAAAGGAATTATGAATCCTCAAAGATGTGGGTAAGCGAAGTTGATAGGTTACTGGCCGAAGTTGTATTAATACCATGAATGTTCCAATTTAGTGAGGAGCGAGCCGCATAGGTGGAACTTTGAGTTTGATATAATGTGTGCTGAGCCACACCATTTCCCCAGGTCTAAACTGAGGAGCCAGTCTATGGTGGACATCAGTGAATCTGTTGGCTTTATGGCCTGCTTCCTGAAGCATCTGCTGAGTATGGCTCCAGAGTCGATGAAGTTCTTGGACCATCAACTGAGCCGCTGGCGAAGGGACAGATAGAGGAAGCGGCAAAGGGGAAAGCAGCTGCTTACCATAGATGATTTGAAAAGGTGAGGATCCCATGGCGAAGCAGGGATTAAAGTTATGAGAAAACTCTGCCCAGGGAAGCAGAGCCACCAAGTATTGACGGATATTGACATAGGTCTGTAAGAAGTTTTTCAATGTCCGATTTGTCCATTCAGACTGTCCATTTGCATACAGGTGATATTCGGTAGTGAAATCTAGTGTGATATTGAACTTTTTACAGAGAGCCTTCCAGTATCTTGCCGTAAATAGAGGGCCACAATCAGAGATATTATGTTTGGGAAGTCCATGGAGACGAAACACATGCTGAACAAAGAGTTGCGCTAGTTGGGGAGAAGAAGGAAGACCAGGCAATGCTATGAAATGTGACATCTTTGAGAAATGGTCAACTATCACCCAGATGACCGTGTTGCGTTTGAGAGGGGTAAGTCCAAGACGAAATTGGTGGAGATGTGAATCCAAGGTTTCTTGGGGGCTGGCAATGGCTGTAACAACCCCCAAGGTTGTTCCACTAGAGGTTTCTGCTGTATACAGATGGGACATGAGTCCACATAAGCCTGAACATCCTTCTGCATATCAGGCCACCAGTAGAATTACTAGAGTAATGCAAGGGTATGGATTCGTTCAGGGTGGCCTGCAACACGGAAATCATGGGACCAGCTTAAAACTTTGTTACAGAGTTTATGTGGAACAACTATCTTCCCTAGAGGGATGGTCATGGTGGCTGAGAGGAAAACCCGTGCTCGATCTATAATATGCCGGGATTGTTCAACAGTGTCCTTGGTCACAAGGGAGTGAGAGAGGGCATCTGCTCAGATGATTTTAGCTGCGGGCCTATATCTACGTTTGAAATCAAAGCGGGTGAACAAGAGAGCCCAATGGGCCTGTCGTGGGTTCAGATGCTGGGCCAGGTGGAGATGCTCAAGGTTCTTATGGTCAGTGTAGATAGTGATATGGTGCTGAGCCCTCTCTAACCAGTGGCACCATTCTTCCAATGCGAGCTTAATGGCCAGTAAATCCTTGTCGCCAATACCATAATTCCGCTCGGCTGAAGAAAATTTCTTCGAGAAAAAGCAGCAAGGATGCAGGGTTCCCGAGGATGAGAATTGACTCAAGACGGCCCTTACTCCTTTGGAGGAGGCATTTACCACTACAATGAAAGGGTGTTGTGTATCTGGATGCCGGAGACAGGGTTCCTGAAGGAAAGCCGCTTTCAACTCTTGAAAGGCCATCACTGCTTCAGGAGGCCACTGTTCAATTTATGTATTTATTTATTTATTGTTTTTTACTATACCGGCTTTCATGACATGGATCACATCAAACCGGTTTACATTTAACAAAGTGTGCAAGAAAGTGATAACTCAAACAACTGTAACAAGAGCATTGTAAGGAGAGTGACAGTATTGGCCTCTTTGCGAGTCAGAGCCATGAGTGGGGCTGCCAGCTTGAAATAGTTGTTAATGAAGGTGCAATAGTAATTGGCGAGGGCGAGTAACCTCTGTAAGGCTTGTAGGCCACTAGGTTGTGGCCAATCCTGTATATACTTGAGCTTCTCAGAGTCCATTTGAAAACATCGCTTGGAGACAATATATCCTACGAACAGAAGGCTTCCTCTCTTGAATTAACATTTCTCCACCTTAGTGTACAACTGATTATCCCAAAGACGCTGGAGAACTCGAGAGACATCTTGGTGATGAGTATGCAGGTTTTTTGATAAAACTAGGATGTCGTCTATACGACCACGCATTCATAGAGCAGATCTCTGAAAATGTCATTCATTATATTTTGGAAGACAGCTGCGCGATGCATAGTCCAAACGGCATGACCAAATATTTGTAATGGCCATTTCTGGTGTTGAAAGCTGTCTTCCATTCATCACCCTCTTGTATCCGGATTAAGTTATACACTTCTTGGAGGTCCAACTTGGAGAAAATTCTTGCTCCTTGCAGGCAATCAAATAGCTCTGAAATTAGAGGTAAGGGGTAGTGATCTTTCCAGGTAATAGCATTCAAGCCATGATAATCTATACACGGATGGAGAGTTCCATCCTTCTTGGCCACAAAAAAGAATCCTGTGCCCCCAGATGAGGTAAAGCAGTGGATAAATCTCTTGTTCAGGCTTTCGCATATATATTCTGACATAGTTCTGGTCTAGAGCAATGATAAAGGGTAGACCCTACCCCGAGGACGCTTGGTACCTGGTAAGAGGTCATTAGCACAATCAAACTCACAGTGAAGAGGCAGGGTGTCCGCTCCTTTTTTGAAGAAGACATTGGCGAATTGTGCATATTGTGGAAGAAGACCAGCGGGAACAACAGAAGTTGAAAGATATGACCTCCAAGCAGGTCATATGACAGTCAATGCCCCTCTGGGACAGCTGCAGGGAGGCCCAATCAAATTGGGGACAATGTTGCTGGAGCCAGGGCAAACCAAGGATCATGGGGTGCATGGCTTTATTGATGACATGGAACACCAGATGCTCCACATGGAGAGAACCAGTGTGAAACTGGTTCTCTCCTTATAACAGTAGAGCTGTGGATATGAGTAACTTTCCCTGGGAGAGGATCCGTGTGGATGGAGGAGAGGACCAATGGGACTGAGCAGAGGAGACTAGGAATCTGGAGATGTTCCACAAGATCCTGCATCATGACGTTCCCTTCTACTCCAGAATCCACTAGAGCAAAAGTGGAGAAGTTCTGATGTCCCACCAAAAACATCATGGGAAGCATTAATGGGAGAACTGGTGTGGCCAGGCCAAGGGTCAATCCCTCACTGAGTCCTAGGCTTGAGAGTTTACTGGCCTTATCAGACAGCAGGTTATTAGTGACCCACCTCACCACAGTAGAGACACAGTCCGGCCTGTTGGTGGTGGAGGCATTCTTCCAGAGTCAGCCTGCTGCGGCCCAATTGCATCAGTTCTTCCCTCCGGTGGCTAAGGAGGGCACTGAGAGCAATAGATGGTAGCTGGGCATCTCCTGGAAACTTATAATTCCTAGTTCCACTCCTGAGTCGACAATCAATCCTGCCAGCTAGTTCTATGAGAGCATCTAGAGAGGCAGGGAGTGCATGAGCCGCCAACTCGTCCTTAATGCAGGCCACAAAACCGTCCAAGAAAATAGAACAAAGAAAGTCCTCACCCCAATGGAGTTCTGAGGCCAAAGTCCAGAATTCAATGACATAGTTGAGAGGGAACGACTACCCGGGCAGATGTGGAGGAGATCCAAACCTGAGGCTGCCTGTCGACCTGGGTTGTTGAATACCATCCTGAAGAGATCCAGGAAGCTCCGAATATCCCATAGGATGGGATCGGATCATTCCCACAAGGGAGAGGCCCATGCTAAGGCCTTGCCATCCAGAAGGGAGAGTATGTATGTGGTCTTTGTGGTATCATCTGGAAACAGTGCGGATTGGAGGCAGAAATGCAGGTTGCATGATTCAGGAAACCCTGACAGAGTCGGGGCTCCCTGGAACAGCAGGGAGGTGCCGGAAGCGGTAGGACGGAGGGCGTGGGTAGTGCAGAGACCATATAGCCCGGTGTGGAGAGAGTCGGTGCGCCTGCTGGAACCGTAGAGTCTAGACAAGTGCTAAGGCGCTCCATGGAGGCTGCTAGAGCTTCCAAAACCTTCTGTTGTTCCAGAATCTTCTAAGCCAAGCCTGGAATGGCCTGCAGGTTGGACATGTCCGCCAGATCCATGTCCTTGGCAATCTGTTATGCTGATGGACCCTTGGACCGAGGGGGAGTTGGCGCTGCCTGTGAGGAGAAGCCCCACAGACCCCCACCATCGGTAGGCAAGACTGAAGAGGAGCAGAGACCCCGCTGGAACTTCACCACTTAAGGGGAACTTCACCCATGTTCCCCTTAAGTTGAGCCCTTGGGTGCCAGGGCCGGCTGGACTTACATGGGGTCTCTGCAGAGGAGGAAGTCCAGATGAGAGAGGAGAGACTGAAGCGCAGGCCAAGTTTGAAACAGGAGATGAAACCCATGGAAAGATCTATGCAAGAATTGAGACGGGCGGCGAAGCTCATAGTCAATGTCCAGTCAAGGGTCATGGCAGGTGGCGTAGCTCGTCATCAAAGTCCAGTCCGAAGTCAAAGCCAAGTCAAACCAATGAGCAAGGAAGAAGGCTGGGAACGAGTAAGGAACTCAGGAATGCAGGAACTCAGGGACAGCAAAGCACAACGCTAGGAGTGTGGAAATCTATTGCCAAGGCAAGGCCTGCAGGCAGGGACTTGCCTTATATAGTACCTGGGCAGTGATGATATCAGTAAGGGTTGCGGATCTTTTCCCGCCATGGGCCCTTTAAATCATGCAGAGAGATGCGCGATCCTAGAACAGATCCTAGAACAGATCCTAGACAGAGCAGAACGTCGGCAGCATTCCTGCAGCGAAGAACAAGGGTGTGGAGTCAGCGGCCCGAGCCACGAAGGAAGATGGTGGTGCTCAGAGCCGTAAAGCGGGAGTGTTGCATCAGCAGTGGCTTCCTGCCGCCGCCAGCGAAGCCAGCCGCGTAGCCTTGCGGCCGGAAAACGCAACAATGGCGCTGCTGCTGTTGTTGTTATGACTCGGTCGTGCCGGGGCTCTCCCCGGGAAAACATGGAGCTCTCGCAGCCTCTGCGTGAAAAAAAAACCGAAGGTAAAGGCTTGGCTTTTCACTCCTCAGCTGCTAAGACTAGAGGCTCGGCACCTTAAGCAAGGCGCCCATCGTTTTCCACCATGTCCAGAATGGTTTATATGTTTAAACTCTGTTTCTCTTTCACTTCGCCTTGAGCAGAATGTGTCCCCCCCTCCCCTCTCCCCTCTCCCCATGCATCCTTCCCCTCCTCTTCATATCTGGGAGCGGGAACACAGGGCTCTGGGTTGGGAGGAACCAGCAACAAAGCCCAAATGAGACAATGGAACAAAGGCGAAACCCATGCGTGAGGGGGCGAGGCACCACACGCTGTTTTTGCAGACATCACAGGTACGCGGGGATTGAGGGGGGGGGGGGGGTGCGTGACCTAAATCCGCAGGGTTTCTCCCACCACTTTTACTTCTCTTAAACTCCGGACGTTAATCTGTTGGTGTGGTGAGGCCCCTCTTGACCTTCTGATAATTTATTTATTTATATTTATTCTGAGGTGGGACTTTACTGGCTGCTGAATGTATTCTTTTTTTTATTTTCCCGGTCTACCATCAGCTATTTCTTGCTACCTGTCGTATACTGTGTACGTTTTTTATTACTTGGCTTGTTCTTGCTGAATGGCGAGTGAATACATTAACCTTTGTTAATGGCTTCAGGCTTCTTTACAAATTAGCAGTGGAAAATAATTTGAGGTTGTCAGTTGATACAAGGCACACATTTTGTAGCAGCTAAAATGTGGTTGTCCAAATATTGTTTTATTTATGGGGCAAGGCCTACAGTACTTCTGTACTATGAAAACAATGGGCATATTTCCAGTTTAAGGACCAAATGTGATAAACAATTCTTAACATATCCAAAATGGGAAAAACATTTTTATTTATTGATTGATTGATTAACATTTGATTTTCTGCCTTTTTCTATGAGTGGCCTCCTGGTGCATTACAAAACAAGTTTTAATTGACAAGCATTGGTCGAAGGTTATTGACAACCACAATTGAATCAGATTTACAACAGATAGCACTGAGAGGCCAAGGTGTATGGCATATAGTCCTTACTTGACAGTTCAGGTAGATAGGACAGAAAGACTGAGTGTCTCTGTCAATGGGAACACCAAGGGAAGGTGTGACCAAAGCATTGTGTTGGAACTGGGTGGGATACCTGGGCCCTGGCCCATGCAACTTTTCTTCTTGTGCAGGCGATCCTGGAAGTGCTCACTGCTGGCTTGACTCTGCACGGCTCTTTGCACGCTTGTGCCGGTTTTTGCGAAACACATAGATCAGCCTGAGATTTGGCGTGCTGATCTGCATTTCTTGCAGCGCAAGCATGCAGAGAGCCGTGCAGTTTTGGGCAGGCAGTAAGTGCTTCAGGTACAGAAGGAGATACTACACACCACGGGGTAAGCTGCAGGAGGTGTGAATTCCAAGGCTGTTGGCTGGCTGGAGAGGGAAGAAAGGAAAGCTCCGAAGCTGGGAAGAGATGGAAGAACATAAGAACATGCCATACTGGGTCAGACCAAGGGTCCATCAAGCCCAGCATCCTGTTTCCAACAGAGGCCAATCCAGGCCACAAGAACCTGGCAAGTACCCAAACACTAAGTCTATTCCATGCTACTGTTGCTAGTAATAGCAGTGGCTATTTTCTAAGTCAACTTAATTAATAGCGGGTAATGGACTTCTCCTCCAAGAACTTATCCAATCCTTTTTTAAACCCAGCTGCACTAACTGCACTAACCACATCCTCTGGCAACAAATTCCAGAGTTTAATTGTGCGTTGAGTGAAAAAGAACTTTCTCCGATTAGTTTTAAATGTGCCCCATGCTAACTTCATGGAGTGCCCCCTAGTCTTTCTATTAGAGGGAAGGAAGGGTCTGAGCTAGGGAAGAGAGGGTGGGAAGAAAGGAAGGAAGGGTCTAAGGGAGGGAAGGTAGGGAGGGAGAAAAGGAAAAAGGAAAGGAAGGAAGGGTCTGAGCTTGGGAGGGGAAAAACTGGGGGAGGGAAGGAAGGAAGGAAGGGTCTGTGGCTGAAGGATGAGAAGAGAGTGTTGAAGGCTGGAGATTGGCTGGGGGGGGGGGGGGGGGGGGTCGTAGGCTGGAGATTGGCTGGGAAGGGGGAGCAGGGGTGGTTCTATAATGAGGCGGCTGCCTCAGATGGCAAGATTTTGAGGCAGCAAAAGATACCCAAAACTTTCCTGCCTTGACCACCTTACCCTGCATTCAGGCTAAAACTCCAGCAACGGCAGAAAAACCCGCAGTGCTGGTAGAATAGAGAGGTGACATGCTGGGAGGGGGGTTCCCACTCCCCACCAGCATATAGGAAGGTCCTGTGGCAGCATGGCGAAGTGTTGTGCTGGCGGGGTTCCTACTCCCTGCCAGCAAAAGGAAGGTCCTACTGCGGAAGAAGAGGCCCCGCAGTGCCGCCGGCATTTCCCCTGGAGCCAATGACAGAAGACGAGGCCCTGCAATGTTGCCAGCATTTCCTCTGAATCAGCATCAGATGAAGATGTCCTGCAGTGCCACTGGCGTTTCCCCTGGAGCCAGTGGTAGAAGAGATCCAAAATGAGAGTGAGAGACTGTGCCTGTGAGAGTGAATGCCTGTGTGTGAGAGAGACTGTGTATGAGAAGATCTTGTATATGAGAGTGTATGTTTATGAGAGGGTATGTGAGTGTAAGAGGGTGTATTTTTATTGTATGTAAGGCCCTTAGGAGTTTTTCTTTTAATGTCTTACAGCCAAGTGGCCAGACAGTTAATGTCAGGCCAAGGTATACATAATCTAGGGCAGTGGTTCTCAACAAATTTGTCAGGAAATACTAGTATGTCGTGAGGTCATGGAAGGTGTGTTGCAGGCCCTGCAGAAGGCTGTTCTTTCCTCAGTCAGGCAGGAGTTGGCTGATTTCTTCTTTATTGGGTATGACAGGAAGCTGCTCTTACTTCCTCTTCTCCTCTTCCTGGCCCAGTGGGAGGTTATTCCCTTCTCTTTTGCCCAGATCAGAGCAAGATATCACCAACTCCTGTTAATATGGGCCCTGTACTGCAGGACACCAACTTTATCTTTCTCTGCCTGGCCTGGCACAGAAGCTTCTGATGCTCTCTTCACCGCATGGGCCTGGACATGAAAGCAGGAGCATGAGAGATGGGTGCATGCTCTATAGATCCACTGTCAACTTCTGCTGCTGCTGCCTCATCTTCCTCCTCTCCTCAGTGCTTCTTGCCCTCATCTGCTGCTGGTAAAGAGTAAGGGAGTCTCTGGATTGGACTGAAAGCTTTTATGCTGGCTGGGAGCCAGAGGGAGGAGGAAATGTGCTGGGCAGGAAGGCCTTGGGAGATAGGGAGTCAGGAGTCTGCTGGGTAGGAAGGGATGGAGGAAAGTAGGTTGGGGTTGCTGGGTAGGGAGAGGTGAAGGAGGGAGGGGTTGGGGGCTGCTGGGCAGAGAGGAGAGTTGGAAGTGGAGAGAGAGATGGAAGTGTGGGGCCTGCTGGGTTGGGGGAGAGGGAAGGTCAAGGGATGCTGAGCAGTAAGGAGTGGGAAAGAGGTGGTCAGAAGTATGCTGGTTAGGGAAAGGGAGAGTTGAGCAGGGGAGAGAGGTGGCATAGGGAAGAGGATGTGGGGTGGGGGTGTTGGGCATGTTGGACAGGGATATGAGCATGTGAAGGGATGATTGAGTAGTTGGAAGAAGTGAGGGGTGATGGGGCATGGAGGGGAGTGACTGGGTACAAGGGCCATACTATGTCAGTTTTGGGAATGTGCGTTTCTTCTCTCTTTGAACTTTGCTTAGTGGAGGAGGAAATAATATTTCTGCTTCTAGTTCTCCAGTTTTGCGCTGCCTGCAGGTCTTGGTGTTTCTATTCCAGTTTTTGTTTCCATATTTGTAATTTGTGGTATTTTATTCTATATTAGATGAAGGTAGGTCTGTCTGTATTCTGTATGTGTGTATCTGAGATTTAACATGTAGGGATTTGTATCAGCCTTACTTATTGTATTTTCTCAATATGATATTGCATTGGTGGTGAACTGCTGCCTTTTGCTGTTTCATTTCTTGGAGTTACTGTTACTTTGATATGGCAGGTTTGATAAACATATACAGAGAGGGGTTTGTTTTTTTCCCAGGTTTTGTATTAATTTACAATGCACTGGGTAGTAGAGGGAGTTTGTGATGCTGTTTTTGAGATGACACCAGAATCTGAATATCTTTTTTGTATAGTGAGTTGTACAGGGAAATGTCTTAGTTCTGCTCTGCACGCATTGTTAGGAGGCGAGAGATTCCTGTGGATGCAGAGTATATGTTTATATTTAGTCCCATGATGGTCACGTGTTCAGTGTGTCACGCATGTGAGTATCATCTCTCAGGTGTGTCCTGACAGAAAAAAGGTTGAGAAACACTGGTCTTGGTTCTATTTCTTGGTTATTTAGACAACATTTGAAATCTGTGCTGGAGATTTTTTTGGCTCCGTTCTGTTGGCGATGTGTGATCCTGGGATACATGATTGATAGAAAATTAAAAAATGTCTTTATTCTGTAGATGCCTTTCTATATTTAGAGAATGTATATTTCTGTATTTCAAAGGCCGGCACTGGAGTATTGGGGAAGGGAGCGGAGAGAGTGCAGAGGTCAGGGGGAGAGAGAAAGTGTGCCCACCAGTGCTAATCCATGTCAGTCTAGGGGAGTCGGTTGCCTTTCTTCCTCTACCTGCTGACTTCCTTACACTTTGGCCCCCACCCCTCCTGAGGAACAGGGATCATTTGGGGTGGGGGACGGTGGGTGCACCATTTGCCCTAGAGCCAGCCCGGTGAGTGAGAGTCCTTTGAGCGCTGCCACCAGGATTCATCCCGAGTTGCCCTGCTTGAAGGCAAAACATTGAAGGTATTTTGACCGGGGGAGGGGGAGGGCAGTAGATGCACTTTTGGGATGGGGACTGGGGTTCAGGGCAGGGTGAACTGTGGCAGGGGGAGAGGGATTCAGGCGCAGAGGGATGAACTGGTGCTGGGTGAGGGGGTTAGTGGAATAGGATTTGGGGGTAGGCAGAGTGAAATACAACACTATTTCAATAACAAAATTCACTGTTAAAATGATTATCGTGTTTTCACTTGTTTTTGACAGTGAATTTTTCTATTCAAATACTTGGAATCTACAATTATGCAGCTTGCTCTATTTTCCAATTTGCACTTCCCAATACAAAGTGCATGGGTGCTCTAGAGCAGGGTTTTCAACCCATATCTCAGGACATCCCCATTCAGTAAGGATATTTCATGCATATTTATTGTAAATATCCTGAAAACCTGACTGGGTAGGTCATTGTGTCCCAAGGACTGGAATGAGAACCACTATTCAAGGGTACTTTACAATATTTGCAGTGCTGCCTTTTCATAGGTAGCATTGTTGCTGTTTGAGTTCTGATGTTAATATTGTTTTGGTATGACAGGGTTACTATATGAGTTGTGAGTGACTTTTTTTGCAGGGTTTTGTGTTAGTTCACAATGTGCCTGGTAGCAGTGGGAATTTCTTGGTCATTTTTAAAATGATGTCATTTATTTGTCTAATTTATCATTGTTTTGTTTTTATATTGCTTGTTTTATTGATTTTATATACTTTTCACTGTAACCTGCTTAGTGGTTATAAGCATTGGCCCCCATTTTTATTTTTGGTTGTTTGTGTTTTAGTTAACTGGTTTAGGTTGTGCCCCTTTTCTTAGCTGTTTCTCGTGTAGAGTTTTATTTAATGTGGTTTATCCTGTAAAAGCTTTGTTATGCTGTAGTCAATTTTTTTTTAAAACATGGAATATAAATCTTGATAGATAACAGCAGCAGTGATATGACCACATTGTGATTCCTAGGAGACAGTGAAGTAACCTGCTGGAGCAGTGGTTATAACCTTAAGCGACAGATGATGATGGATTCCACATGGGAATTTGTTTGTATATCAACCCTAAAGTGGACCAGGCAGTTGCACTATGGATTGATATAGAGGCAGTATATTTTTTGTTTTTCTTTTCCATTCCGTTTGGGTCCATTTGCTTTTTTGACTCCTGCCAGCCTTAATCTGCACAATGAACTGAAGACGTCAATGTGTTGTCCATGAGGAGTCCAAGGTCCTTTTCCTAGGTGATGACTCCTAATATGGAACCTTGCGTGTAGTTGGGATGAATGACTGCTCTCCATTTGGCAAACTGACCATTTAATTCTACTCTTTTTCCTCTCTTTTAATCAGTTACTAATCCACGAGTGAACACAGACTGCTGCAAGCATGTCAGATGGAAGGAAACATCTGTATGGAGCACAATATAAAAAGATAAAGGAAGCAAAGAAGGCTGCCCTGTCAAAACAAAAAGGAGCAATATTTATGTATTTATTATTTATTTACAAATTTTTCTATACCGTCGTTAAGTTAAATACCATCACAACGGTTTACAGCAGGGCACGATAAAGAGAAATATGGGTGGTATAGATTACAAATTACTCGTGTGCCATCATAGTACGGTAACAATTTAAAATAATAAACTAGGTGTGTAAGTTAAACTTGATTGTTAAGAACAAATTAGGCAGTTTGATTTTAACATTAATGTGCTTATGTAGGTTACTAAAAACTTCTAGCTTGGTGCATCCTTATCGCTCAACTATTTTTCTCCTTCTCTTTATCTTTATAAAATGCTTGTTTAAAAAGCCAGGTTTTCAGATTAGTTTTGAATAAATTTCAGGATTTGTCTGTAGTCTTATTTCGAGTGGCATGGTGTTCCAGAGTACGGGACCAGCCAGTGACAGTGCTCTTTCCCTTACTTGCGTGAGATGTGCTGATTTGACAGAGGGGACAGTTAGTAGAGCTTTATTTGCAGATCTCAGGTTTCTTTGTGGTACATGCATGCGCAGTGCCGTGTTAAGCCAGTCGGCTTTATCATCATGGATTAGTTTATGGATTATACAAAGTGCTTTATATTGTATTCTTTGTTCAATTGGAAGCTAGTGGAGTTCAGCAAGTGTTCCTGTAATATGGTCACTCTTTTTTTTGCCTGTCAAAACTCTGGCAGCGGAATTTTGCAATATTTGCAGAGGCCGAATTGTAGATTGAGGTAGTCCTAAAAGCAGGGAGTTACAATAATCTGTGCTAGCGAATATCATTGCTTGTAGAACTGTGCGAAAATTGTTAATCGTTAATAGAGGTTTTACTAAAGTTTATTACAACAGAAGCAACTAAAACTTGTCATGAAAAATCCTCTGAGATGGAAAGTCTTAGCTTTGAAGATACAGCTCTTGCAGATGTTCCAGTATAGCTGATTACCACTACATCCACATCAACACCTCACATGGATGAAGATTTGCATATGCCTGGTGAAGAAACTGCAGCACTTGTGAGTGTGGTTGAGCTCTAGGTTGCAGTTGCCTCAGCATTAAGAGCTGGATTTTCTAAAGTCGCAGACCTTAGAGAATCCGGCGGTAACGGGGGATGGGGGGGGGTGAAGCGGGGGGCAGGCCTGCAAAAGCCGGCAGCCATTGCACCGCTGGCTGCTGGCTTTCGCACCAAATAACCACACCATAAATGGTGTAGTTATTCGGTGCAAAACTGGCAACGATAAGGGTCCTTACCTTTTGCCACCAGCGATGTCTGCGCAGTGTCGACCCTGGTGCCGCCCCAACTCCTCCTCTTCCGAGGCTGACTCCGCCCCATTTAGTGATTGTACGCGAAAAGGGACTTTTCGCGTGCGATCGCTTTTGAAAATGACCCCCTTAGTTCATTATTCTTAGAAGATCCAGGGCTTTGACCAGAAATAAGCAATAGGCTGAGAGACTTTCTTGTACTAAATGGTCCAAAGCAAGTGAAAGTGTTCAGGTTTCCACAAGAACCTGTACACAGAAGCAGCTTTCATTGTACTCACTACTGGCATAAAAACCCAAAGGTGAGAAAATGGAGAGACAGTGGTTCCTGTACTCAGACAGCCAAGATGCTGCAAACTGTTCCAAGCTGACACCACTACATCTGCTTTAAGATCTAGTGGGACAAGGGATTGGCAAAACCTGGCTAGAACTGTGGCAAATCATGATAAGACACCACATCACTGCAGAGCATTTTGCAGCTGGAAAGAGCGAGACACAAGACCGAAGTTAAAGGCAACCATAGATGACAGCAGTCAACAGAAAATAGATTCTGAGACTCGTCATTGGAGAAATGTTCTAATAAGGCTAATTGCAATTGTGAGAGTACTCGCTACAGAGAAACTTGCTCTGTATGGGAAGTCAGATGAGTTATTTGTGCCAAACAATGGTAACGTTCTTAAAATTGTGGAGTTGATGGGAGAGTTTGATTCTGTACTTAAGGAACATCTAAGAAAAATAACCTCTAAAGAAACTTGCATTACGTATCTGGGAAAAATAATTCAAAATGAGATCATCCAGTTACTGGCCACACAAAAGAAAAAGAAAATTTTGGAACACCTGAAATCTGCAAAATATTATTCCATCATTCTGGATTGTACCCCTGACATCAGCCACACTGAAAAATCACTTTAATGATATGTTTTGTAACAGCAGAAGAAGCTTTACAAAATGAAACTCCTGTAGTGTCAGAGAACATTTCCTGGAATTCATGGACATAGATGACAGCACAGGAGCTGGGATGACAGATGTACTGCTTCAGAAGTTAAAGGAAATGGACATTAACATTGCAGATAAGAGAGGAAAGGGCTATGATAATGAAGCAAACATGAAAGGAAAAAAAGAGTGGCATACAAGCTCGGTTAAGAAGTTAAATCCACGAGCTTTTTTTTGTCCCTTGCAGGTCCCATTCATTGAATTTGGTAGTGAGTGATACAACCTCTGCTTCTGATGAAGCTTTTACATTCTTCAGCATTATTCAAAGTGTATATGTATTTTTCTCTTCATCCACTTATCGATGGCAAATTTTAAAGCAACATCTGGAAACATCAAATCTTACACTGAAACCACTGAGCACCACAAGATGGGAAAATCGTGTGACATCAGTGAAGGCTATTTGCAACCAGATTGGGAAGGTGGATGATGCCTTAACTGCAGTTATGAAAGATGATACTTTGACAGGAACCACTCAAGCCAAAATAATTGCAGAAGGAACAGGAATTGCAAGCAATATCTGCAAATTCAAATTTCTCTGTAGCTTAGTGTTGTGGCATGAAATCCTATTAGAAATAAATCTGCTAAGCAAGACCCTCCAAACAGTGGAGATTGACATTTCTGGAGCAGTAACACAACTGGAATCTGCAAAACCATTCCTCCAAAATTACCATTCTGATGAAGAATTGAAAATGTCCTGAAAAAAGCACAGAAGCTGGCAGAGGAACTTACTATCGATGCTGATTTCCCAGCTGAACCAGTAAGATCTCGCTATAAAAAGACACACTTTGATTATGAGGCACGAGATGCTCCTATCACAGACCCTAAAGAACAATTCAAAGTAAAAAAAAAATTAAAGTTCTTGATGTTGCTATCATGTCAGTTGATGAACAATTCTTCCAGCTCAAACAGCACTGCAGGATATTTGATATACTCTACAATATTCCAAAACTCCAAAATACTGCACCAAAAGTCCTTCAGCAAAAGTGTGGTGAACTTGACAAAGTGCTCTCCAATGGCAAACAGCATGACATTGCATCAACTGACTTGTATGATAAATTGAGAACACTTTCCAGACGTGTATTGGAAGACTCAACTCCAAAGAATGTTCTGGAGTACATATACCAAAAAAAGGTTATCTACCATTTTTCCAAAGGCTTCCACTGCTGTGCGCAAGCTTTTCACTCTTCCAGTATCAGTTGCAAGTGGAGAATGCAGCTTCTCTAAATTAAAGCTGATAAAGACATATCTGCATTCCACTATGAACCAGGAACGGCTAGGCTAGTTGGGTTTGCAACTATATCAATAGAGGATGAACTAGCCAAAACATTAGATCTTAAAGAATCAGTTTGGATCTTTGCTGTCCAGAAGGAACGGAAAGCACTCATCTGATTAGTGAGGATGTGCCATTGCTTCTCCAGTCAGAAACTGGAAAGAAAGCCTTCTTGTGTGTTGTCACTTTCAACATGACAAAAATAATTATAAAAATATTCCAAAAGGAATTACAAATTTTTTTTGATAGCAGAATACAAAAAATGCACAAGAGTGTGAGCACTTTTTTCTCTTCAAAAGCAATTGTGGACAGACTAGCAAAAAACTTGATTAAAAACAGATAACCAGAACTGTACTCAACCAATCATAAACACTGAACTCACATAAGATTCTAGGTACCCCAAGATAGGGACTGGATGAACACTTACCAGTAATCCCTTGCAATCCAGAGCCTCACAGGAGGACTATTGACACAATCATGCGGCAGCTGAGGGCGGGAAACTGAGTCCATCTGTCTACACTAAGGAAAATAAAATCATCAGGTAAGTAATTTCTCCATTTTCTAGCGTGTAGACATATGGACTGAGGACCAATGGGATGTACCAAAGCTACTTCCCAACAGGGTGGAAGGCTGCCCGTGGTCCAGTCAACACTGCACGTGCAAAGGCTGTATCCTCCCGGGCCTACCCATCCAGACGATAAAACCTGGAAAAAGTACGTAAGGAGGACCACGTCACAGTTCGGCAGATATTGACAGGAGACAACAGGCTAACCTCCGCCTATTACACTGCCTGAGCCCTAGTGGAATGAGCCTTAACCTGAGTAGATAATGGTTTCCAGTATCCACATACATGCCCATCTCCTTAATCCAACAAGCTATATATAGTACATATATGGTATATTATTTCTACAAATCACATAAAGTAATGTGGTTGCCATATTAGTCCATTTGAATGCACAAAAATAAAAGCTAACAAACCATAAACATATGGTGATTCCTTTTTATTGTATTAACAATGCATTATTTATTTATGTATTTATTTATTTATTTAAAATTATTATAGAGGGTCCAAGATGGCGGACTGGTAAGATACACGAGAGCATCTCTCCTCAAACTTACCTTGTTTCTATTTCCATGGCTCATTTGGGCTGCAAGAAGAGGGCGAGGGAGTGTTTAGCCCTGGAGACCCCCTCGACCCAAGCACTTATAGGCCCTATGGACGCTCACCTGTGTCGGGGAGAAGAAGCTCCGGTTTTGAGCTCAATGGCTGACGATTGGAGGGAAGAGGAGTCCGAAGTCGGTCCTGAGCATTTGATTTCATCTTCGCCGGAGGGTAGACAACCACCCGAGAATCCTGCGCTGAGACACACCAGTCAACTGACTGCGGGAGGAACCGGAGGCACTGGAACTGAGTACCTTGCGAGATTCCCCTCCAGAGCCCGTGTTGACGGGGGGAAGTGTTTCAGCGATGCACCATCTGGAACGGGACGATGGAGAAGTTACACCTGAAGTTGAACTGCAGCCACAGAGAAGGGAGACCCCGGAGCAAACTTCTGGAGACCCCGGGACTGTCGAACAAATTTCTGAGCTGGTAAGGCCTCAAATTTTCTCGTTAGAAACCATTTGGGAAGCAATTAAAGAAACAAATAGCAATATCTCTCGACAAATGTTACAGACTGTTAGAAATGTGGAAAAATTGGAAGGCCGAGTGACTTTAATTGAAAAAGATCAAGTTGGAAGTCAACAAAAATTACAATCCTTAGAGTTTAAAACTGAAAGTGTAAAAAACTTACAACACAAAATGATAAAAGAGAATCAAATTCTACAACAGAAATATGAGAACTTAGATAATCAAAGTCAGGCAATAAACCTTAGATGTATTAATTTCCCCAAGCTTCCATATATGACATCAAAAGAGCTTTCGAGAAAGTATATGTTGGAGGTCTTAAAAATTTCAGAGGAAACCTTACCTATTATCTCAAAAGCCTATTATATACCTCCGATGAAGAAAACACAGACTGGCACAGATAATTTCCAAGTATTAATGCCAAGGGAAACACCGGCTTTGGAAATTTCAGCAGTCCTTGAATAATCAGAAGAAAATATAGCAGTACCAACAACTTTAATAGTAGTATTTTTACTCGAATACGACAGAACAGAACTCTTTCTTAGCTATAAGGTTCAGATTTTTCCTGACCTCTTGAGGGTATCGCAGAAGCGCCATCAACAATTTCTTATGTTGAAACCTCAAGTTTTGGAGCTGGGATGTTTATTTTTATTAAAATTCCCTTGTAAGTGCTTGATAAAGCACTAAGGGGGTCATTTTCCAAGGAGTTACCGCGGGTGATAATTCCGCAAATTGTGCTAACAGCCGTTAACGTGATTTGCGAATGCAAATTTTTAATTTTGTATTCAGGGGGCGGAGCAAATGTAAAGTAGGGAGGATTTATTGTGTGCCGCGAAACAGCCGCAGTGTTAGCGCGGCCAATAACTACACCTCTTTCATTTGCGTTACATTGTGAGAGAGAGAGAGAGAGAGCGCCTTGCTATAGTGCCTCCTCCCTAGACAGGTATTTGTAACCCTATGGGAGGCCCACCTAGTAATGAGTGTAGGGGGTTGGGGGCCACTTTCACATTCAACATGAGATGTACGAACAGAACAGTGGTCTCTTGTGAAGATTTGCTGGCCTTCGGAGTGAGGAAACTCACTCCAAGATGGAATTTGGGCAATGTTCTCTCCACCTAGCTTGTTGTTGCCCAGGTAGAGTGTCCATCAAGCTAGGCTGTCCGGAAACATCGTGACCTGCGATATTGGAAAATGAGGCCCTAAGGCAATTCCTTTATATTTTTCCAACCATCCCAGTTAATTTCTTTTATATCTAGTAAAAATAATGCAGTGGTTTCTTCCTCTCCAATGGCTTAAATGTTAACTTCATATAGATGTAACTTCTGTTCTATAATAAAGTAAATGCTGTATCCTGTAATACCATGAAATTGTATAATTATGAATTCCTTAAGGAGGGCTTGAGATATGCTTTGTAGCTTTTAGACTGGAGCATAAATCCCCTATAGAAAATTTAATGGTTGGCTTATATAATTGTTGATTAATTCAAGAAGGGAACGATATTCCCATATTGTGTTGGATACTTTATTGAATTTATACTGTTAAGAACTACTTAAGCATGTATTTCTGTTCAAGTAAATGCTTGAAATAATTGTAAATTTGATAAATAGAAAATAAAAATAAAAAATTATTATATCCTCCTAAATTCAAAGTCCAAAGCAACTTACAACAAAGCATTCATAATAATAAAGGTAAAACAAAAATAAAATAGATGGAACATATATAAATATTAAAACAAATAGAAGCATATAAAATATCAAAACAGAAGTGTATAAAATGTTAAAATATTGAAGATATATTACAAAGAACTGAAGAAAAAATATACAATCATCACCCATGGAATATGCATTCTCAAAACTGCTGATAATCACTACAAAAAAATTGGCATTGCTCCTAATAATGAAAAGTGAATCAGGAAAGACAGCTGGTAGTCACACTACAAGTTGGTATTGATCCTAAAAACTTTAAAAAAACTAGTCAAGAAATGTATAATTAGTCCAATGAAAAGGTATCACCTTACATTATCTCTTTTATTTGTTAAACTTTATTTCTGTACCAGTCACAAACTAATATTCACTCTCTCTTTTGTGTGTGCATGTATATATAATATATATATCACAAACAACACTCTAAAAGTAGAGTGGGGTAAGAGCACTCTCTCCAGTTACGTGCGTAAATCCTCTGGATTTACGCGCGTAACCCTTTTAAAATCCGGCCCACTTTGTATGAATGCAGAATATACATTTTTTAAAATAAAATGGCAATGAATATTACAATTTAAAACATTAAAATCCAGTCTTTCACAACATGAATAACATCAAAACATCACATATTGTACAAAGTGAAAAGCTCTATTCATAGGCTGACCCAGTCTCACTCATCCTCTGTACTACTGATTAAATGCTTGATCATATAACCATGCCTTCAATTCTCCCTCATACGTATATCTGTGGTGAATGTAATATGACACATGGCAAAATACTTTGTAGACAGCAATAGTTTGCCTCAGATTGATATGGATACCAAGGCTATGCTACAGAAATTGTCAGTTTTTACTGAATGACACTTTAAGCTAAGAATTACAACATTTTTATAAGGCAATTTTGAAAACCAATTTCTGGTAAAATGCTTTTTATCTGACTAATTGGATTTTTGAGAAGTGGTTACCTTTTAATTAGGGTAAAAATATGCTCATTGTCCTATGACATGTGAACTTCAACCTGCATTGTCAGGAGGCATTCAGAGGCCTGTTTAGCTCAGGGAGGAAAATAACGTGTGTAGGTGGCGTTTTCAAAACTATGCACTTACAGGTAAATTTTCAAAGGAGTTGTGCATGTAAATGTGACATACTATCAGCGATTTTCAAAAGCCATTTACAAGTGTTATGTGCTTTTATCATAGGAAAACCTATTGACAATTCAATGGCATATCTAACAATTTTCAAATGCTCACTTACATGGGTAAAGTGCATTTACATGTGTAAAACCCAGTTTTAAGCGTGCAAAAGCTTTTAAAAATCAGGCTCAATATTATTCTCCTTTAAATTTTTGCTCGCACAAACAGTAGATGCAAATACTGTGCCTGTTTTTGTACCTGCAGCAATTTTTTATTGTTTATTGGACTACCTACCCCAAAATAGTCTAAGCTGTTTACAAACTTCCAGTATAAAATACAGCATAATCAAAGCACTACTATGCAAATAATTTTGCTTTGATTATTGCTGCAAACCCCGAGAGTAAAAAGTGCCAGTGGTATTTGCGCCAATTTGGGCAGTTTGATTATTGCTTTCTCAATGCTTTTGTTACCAGAATTAACATTTATGTTCTCTAAATCCACAGAAAGGACTGAAAAAAACTTATTTCTGTAGTGTGTGATATTTGAAAAGTATGAAGTGCACATTTGAAAAAAGGTCAGGGCAGTGCCTCTGAGGTCTGCCTTAACCCTCATGATCTTGTATTGGATTTGAACTAGAACGTCTTTTGGTAATAATTGTTTGATATGTTGTATTTAATAATGTTTTGGTATTTTTATTACAATTTTCATGTTCTGGGACATACCCAGAGATCCATACAAAGCAAGTTTCTTGCACAGCCATCTTTTTGGGAGGTATAGTTGGCTAAAAGGAGGGCATTTAGCTATGTAGCACCATTTTTATAGAATAAACTATTGTTTAACATTAATTCAATTTCAGTCTTGTTTTTAGAAAGAAATTTAAAATGCTACAGTTTCAGAGGGCTTTCCCAAAGTAGCAGGACAGAGGCTGAGTGTGCTGTGGACTACTTTGTCCTTCTGAATTTTATGTTTCAATTCTGGATGACTGGTTTCTATTCGGGTTATTTGCTGGGAGTTTGCACTCAGCTGTGCTTGATAATATTTAGGGGTTATTAGGGTTACCTAAGGTTCTATACATATTATAATATTAATTTTGAATGTTTGTTTTATGTTTTGATTACTTTGATTAATGTTATTTTTACATTTATATATCACTGTTTTATTTTATTGTTATTTTTAAATGTTGTACCCAGCCCGGAGTAGTTGCCTGGATGGGTAGTCTGTATATGTATTTAAATAAAATAAAATAAAAATAAATGTGTTGTATGATTGCAAATAATGGTTGCACATTGTTTTGTAGGCATATGTACACTGAAAAAGCAGTATATATAAATTAAAATGTTTGAAAAGTATTTACCATAGAATAAGGAATGTCCCTCCTAAACAATGATAGTTGGGAAGTGCATTAAAACGTGTTAACTGATAATTACAGAATTACCAAACTTGCAATTCATGTTTACTGCTTTATAACCACTAGGTGGCATCAAGAAAGCCAACTAAAATAATCTACACTGAAAAATGTCCCTGATGCGTCATGGTATTACTAATCATAGTTTTTGTGAGCTTTGCTTATTATTAGCTTTTTTTTTTTTTTTTGACTGCTTTCGCATAGTCAATGGGCTGAAATTCCTTGAATAAAATTGTTAGCTTCGGTTCTATCCGAAGAGAGGAGTGTGTGTGTGTGTGTGTGTGTGTGTGTGTGTGTGTTCCTCCTTAAAACTTGGGTAGGGCTATGAAACTTTTGGGGTGCAGAGGGTCTTAAGCAAGGATATGGCCTTTGTAATTTAGATGGCTGGGATGTAATTAGTGAGGGTAGGGTGTCATCCCAGTTTTGCAGCCTGTAAAACCCGGTCAGGCAAGGCCAGGGGCCAATCAGGGGTGGCAGCCTGGCAGCGCTCCAATCACCTGCCTCTCCTCCTCCTCCTCCTCTGCCTCTTCCACAGCTGGGCTCCACTTGTTGCTACTTAGCGCTGTCCTCATGGGAGTCGAACCAAGCCCCCAAGACAAGCAGGCAGAATCTGCCTGGGAAAAAAATCAACGCTCGATTTGAAAGTGGAAAAAGGGTGTATGTGTGGCTGCGGCCCTCCCTCCCGGCCCCAGGTGTCCGGTCCTGCTCCACGTAAAAGTTGGCAACCCTAAGAGAGGGAACTGTGCAGCAAAGAAATGTGTACGCTGGAGCTTGAATGGGACCCTAGAGAGAGAGACAGAGAATTGAGGCTCTTTATATTAGTTTCTTCTTCTTTCCCTGCAGTCTGATTGCTCCTCAAGAAACATTTTGAACTGGATCCCAGCAGTGTGCTCTGAACCTATTAAAAAGACTTTCTGGCTGGCTTAGGACTGGCACACGCAAGCAGCGAACTGCTACAGAGAACGGTATTGTGCTGAATATAACAGTGGCATTGTTTACACAAAGCCTGTGGTATTTGACAGTGAGTCACAAAAAAGCCACTGCATAAAATAGACACATGGCAGCCCTCAGAAAAATGTGACAATGATTCACTAGCTTCGAAGAGAGCATCTAATAGAGAAAGTAAAAAAAACCAAAACAAAACAGAAGATGGTATAAGTGGTGAGAGAAAGCATGGCTAATTTTTTTTTTTTTTTAATAATTTAAAGGTAACAGAATATGAAAACCAAACAATGGTTTTATGTTGGTACATGTCAATACAATATGTAAAACGAATTACCAGAAATAATGTAAAAAACATAAAGAACTTCAATTTGTCCATTGTTGTCAACTGCAATACATAATAAATTTTGACAGTTCTGTTTCTTACACACATTTTTTGTCATTAATCCCGCCTCCCGCTAAAGCGCCAGAATGGCAGCCATAGCTACTTGGATAGCATGGCAACAGCAAGGCTAATTTAAACAGAAACTAACAGCTGAAAACTGCTGAATATTACTAGTCTAATCTTTTGGTCTTCTTTCATTATTTGCCAGTCTTTATACGATTAGGTTCGGCAGCTGGTAGCAGCAGGGGTGCAATAAGAGTCATATTGCATAACTCAGAGATGTGTGAAGCAAAAGTGAACTGGTGGGTGAAAATGAATTCACATTTGGTTAAATAAAATGAAAGGTACTTAAGGTGGAGCACAAAGTGTATATCACACAATGGTCACATTGCCAGGCACCAAATGTTAATATGAATTGTGACTTTTAAAAAGGACACAATGCTGCAGAAAAGGGGGTTTAAAGAGGGGCCTTAGGCTGAGTATTTGGCGAGCATTTGTATGTATTTTTTTTTCCCTCTGGGAGTTTAGTAAAAGATTTGTTTGAATGCTGTAGTCTTTGTTAGATTTGGCATCAGTGTTTTGTGGAAAGCTTTTCACTGTACGTTGGATCATTGGCCCCTTATATAGAATATAACACAGGGAATAAAGGGGGTCATTTATCAAAATGCGATAAGGCGTTTTCGCATGTGTTAAGGGCTTATCGCATGCGAAAGGCCCCGTTAACGCATGCGATAGGCCTTTAACGCATGCGATTGCACCATATCGTATGGTGCAATGCAAATTCATAAAATAGGAGGAGTTAGGGGTGGAGAGTGGGCTGGGTTAGCCTGTCTGCTAAGAGCTATTGCACAGCTGTAACACTCATTTTAACTACACCTCTTTGGATTGTGTTAGGCAAGGTTTCATTGCCATTTGCAATGTCTCCCATAAGTCCTATTTCAGGTGAATTGATGGGAGAGAGAGTCTCTCACTCACTCACATAGCTAGGACCATTAACAATGGTCCCCTGGTCCTTGAATGAAGGAAATACAACAGGTCTGGCACTTATCACAGAATCTGAAAATGGTATCACAATTTGTGCTAATTTAGCTCTTCGCACAGATAATTAGTGCAAATTGCTATATTAGCATAAAACACACCCCTTTTGCTATCGCATGCGGTACTTACTGCATTTTGATAAATCCACCCCATAGTGACTTGCTCAAGGTCCTAGCAAGTGTCAGTGGCAGAACAAGAACTTAAACTGAAGTTTGTTTCCTACTTCATAAGTCTAACCACTAGGCCTATGGTTCCCAAACCTGTCCTGAAAAAACTGCCTCAGCCAATCAGGTTTTCAGAATATCCGCAATGAATATGCATGAGATAGATTTGCATTCACTGCTTCCATTGCATGCAGATTTATCTCATGCATATTCTTTGCGGATTACTCCGGAAACCCGCTTGAGTTTATAAATAACAAAATGTTTCCATATATACAGCACAAACTGAAACTATTGCATCACATACTAATAATCTCAGCACATTATGTTACTGACAGGTTTGCCCGGAACTTGTGAGGCATTACCTTGTCAGCATCTCTGGTTTCCCAGATCGTACTTAACATAAGAAAATGCCATACTGGGTCAGACCAAGGGTCCATCAAGCCCAGCATCCTGTTTCCAACAGTGGCCAATCCAGGCCAGTACCCAAAAATTAAGTCTATTCCATGTTACCATTGCTAATGGAGGTGGCTATTCTCTAAGTGAACTTAATAGCAGGTAATGGACTTCTCCTCCAAGAACTTATCCAATCCTTTTTTAAACACAGCTATACTAACTGCACTAACCACATCCTCTGGCAACAAATTCCAGAGTTTAATTGTGCGTTGAGTAAAAAAGAACTTTCTCCGATTAGTTTTAAATGTGCCCCATGCTAACTTCATGGAGTGCCCCCTAGTCTTTCTACTATCTGAAAGAGTAAATAACCGATTCACATCTACCCGTTCTAGACCTCTCATGATTTTAAACATCTCTATCATATCCCCCCTCAGTCGTCTCTTCTCCAAGTTGAAAAGTCCTAACCTCTTTAGTCTTTCCTCATAGAGGAGCTGTTCCATTCCCCTTATCATTTTGGTAGCCCTTCTCTGTACCTTCTCCATCGCAATTATATCTTTTTTGAGATGCGGCGACCAGAATTGTACACAGTATTCAAGGTGCGGTCTCACCATGGAGTGATACAGAGGCATTATTACATTTTCTGTTTTATTCACCATTCCCTTTGTTCTGGACATCATCTCGTTGATTGGGTCTGAATTTTCCTCAGAACTAAGGCACACCTAATTAGCCTTATTTTATGATTTATGATTGCAGTAATTAGCCACAGAATGGGGGTCCCCCAGGACAAGTTTGGGAACCTCAGCATTAGGGCCACACTTTGTCTATCAGGCATTCTATGATGATAAGCAGATGTAACTGAGTCACACACACGTAGGTGATGTGACTATACTATACCAGCAGTCCAGCACAGAGGATCATTCTAGAGCACAAGTGTCCAGCTTCAGTTCTCAAAGGTCACATAGTCAATTCAATCCCTCTCTAGCTTTAACATCAAGATTCAGAAAGAACCAGGTTAAAAGTCTTCCTCTGGTATCAATGGTCTTCCAAGTTTAAAGGCATAGGTCCAGCAAGTCTCTTAAGCTCTTCCTCCTGGCTTGGTGAAGAAGTCTGCAGTCAGTGGCTTTTCCCTCCAGCCCCTTTCCAGTCTGGATCGAGGCCTTTTATCTAGGAAAGGATTACTTTTATAGGTTGACTGTGTGCATGTGGCAAAATAAAAGGACGCAAAGGACCAGTAGCTCCCCTGGTGAAATCCGTTACTCTAGACACAAGATTGGTATCCTGCAAGCTCCCTTCTTGACAGGATCCACTACACAAAACATTTCATACCTTCACACAAAGTCAGCACTACTGTGGATGCCAGTATAAACTGTGTTTTATTATTAATGCCAGATTATGATCACAAAGCAATACAAAATACACAGACAGAGCAAAGGAAATAGTTGCAATGATAATAATGAGTGTACTTTTCTTATGATTAATGCAACTGAGTTACTTCTCTTAGTGAGGATTCTCTCTCTCTGTCTGTCCCTTTGCCATCTCCTTCCCCTGCCTCTCTGTTAGTTATACCCTTTTCATGTGCATATCTGTAGCTTGATTTGAGAGACATACATATGATTTCCCAAATCATTATCCAGGGTGAGAACTCTCTACCCACAGAACTTGCACATGTAGTGTTTACTCCTTCTGTTCTCACAGTTGTTGTACAGTCACAAGATACGAGGTCAGTATGCGAACAAAGTCTAAGAAGGCCCAGGGCCCGAGGAACCACTAGGTGAGCTAGGCCTGTGCCTAGGGCGCCACAATTTAGGGGGCACCGTGGCAGGCGGCAAAATTTTGAAAGGGCAAAGACTGCCCTTTCAAAATTCTGCCAGCCCCTGCCTCACCGTGCCACCCTCCCGACGCCCCCCTTGTGGTCCAGCGGAGGGCCCGGAAGCGATCTGCCGCTCCCGGGGCCTCAGCTTCCACCAAGCAAGATGGCGCCGGTGGCCTTTAGCCCCTACCATGTGACGGGGCCAACCAATGGCACCAGTAGCCCCTGTCACAAGGTAGGGGCTAAAGGCCACCGGCACCATTTTTGTGTTACGTTCGTGCCTATTCTCGCCCTCGCTCCACCCTCTCTACCTTTGTGGTGACTCCCTTCGGCTCAGATGGACAGATGCAGCTGCGGCTTCTCTCCGCCTCTTGGTCCCGGTATCCCCGGGCTGGCTTGACGCTATGGATCTGCCATGTTCCTGATGATGTAGGGTGCGCGTGAGCGCGCTCCAGACTTTGTACCAGCAAGGGCGCGAATCTCGGGGGCGTCCACCCATACTGACGTCATCCATTTTCAATTTTAAAGGTCTTTGTTTGCTAACTACAAACGAGTTAGCAAGGAACTCCAACGGGACTTGCTTCGGCAGTCCACGCTACTTGCAACTACGCTCCAAGTCAGCGAGGGGAATTCTCCACTGCTTGGCCTTTTCAAACTTACCAGGAGTACCCGCTCCTCGGGGGCTCCGCTCTCTCTATTCTTGATTTCAGATTGTTGGACGGGATCTGGTACTTGCTCAGAGGGCCTACGTTCCCGAAGACTCAGAAGACTCCTACTGCCTGGAGGCAATCGTAGACGTGAACACAGTGAGTCCTATTACAGACAGGAACCGGTACTCACTCCACGAGGGCCATTGTTCCTAATCGCTAAGTCTCCCTTCAGTCTAAGACGTTATCGCAGGTATGGAGATCATGAGTTACCATTGCAGATTGCGGATAGGAATCGGTACTCGCTCCATGAGGGCCTATGTTCCTAAATTCCTTTCTCATGCTCGCTTCTTCCTCAGAAGATATCGCATACCTATATCTTATGGATTATTATTACAGATTAACAGATAGGATCCAGTACTCGCTCCATGAGGGCCTACATTCCTAAATCTCTCCTAGCCTCTCTTCTATTCCAGAAGCCATCCCATACACAGTTATTGTGAGTTCTATTTCAGACTGCTTACAAGAACCAGTACTCGCCTGCGACGCCTGTTCCTGAAAACTGAAGACTCTCTATTGCATATAAAAGACACTACAGAGATCTACAATTGTGAGTGTATCACTGGTAATGCCCAGCAAACCCTGTCTACTCACTACCTATAGTCTCTCCTTGCAGCTCAGCAACTCAGAGATCGTGGTTCCAGTATCAGAGGGACTTCAGCCCTGCCAGGAATATCAACTCACTACTGCCACCTCCGGTGGTTCTACTTCCAGTCTAATAAAGAACTATCGGTGTTTGTCATCATCTACCACTCTGTGAGAGCCAACCCACATCAGACCATCACTCCTCTCTCTGTGGAAGCTGATCCATATCAGATAGCTATCTCCCTATGGGAATCATACAGGTTGCTGGTTCATCTTCTACAGGAACAAGGCTTAACAGTTGCTACTCCTTCCCTCTGGAAGAGCAGAGCACTAACAGTTTGCTACTCCTTAGTAAGATCCATACAGAGTGCTACTTTGCCCCCTGGCAGGGTGATCATTTATAGGGATGTGAATCGTTTTTTGACGATTTAAAATATCGTCCGATATATTTTAAATCGTCAAAAAATCGTTAGGGCCACGATACAATACCAATTCCCCCGATTTATCGTTAAAAAATCGTAAATCGGGGGAAGGGGGAGGGCAGGAAAACCGGCACACTAAAACCCCCTAAAATCCACCCCCGACCCTTTAAATTAAATCCCCCACCCTCCCGAACCCCGCGAATCGTTTTCGTACGGAAAATGGCGCCGGCCATACGCGTATGGCCGGCGCCATTTTCCGTACGAAAACGATTCGCGGCGAGAAATCGCTCCCGGAACCCCGCTGGACTCCCAGGAAACTTTTGTCCAGCTTGGGGGGGCCTCCTGACCCCCACAAGACTTGCCAAAAGTCCAGCGGGGGTCCGGAACGACCTCCTCCGTCGAATCGTTTTTGTCTATGGCCGCCGCCATTTTGCGGCGGCCATTTTGAAAAATGGCGCCGGCTGAAGACAACACGATTCTATTGAGGGGGCCGTTCCGGACCGCCGCCGTTCTGGACCACCGCCGGATCCCCAGGTAATTTAAAGCATTTGGGGGGGGGTGGGGGATTTAATTTAAAGGGTCGGGGTGGGTTTTAGGGGGGTTTAGTGTGCCGGCTCACGATTTTAACGATTTTTCACGATAGTTTACACACCCAAACGGCAACAATACGATTCCCTCCCCCTCCCAGCCGAAATCGATCGTTAAGACGATCGAGGACACGATTCACATCTCTAATCATTTATAGCTTGTTAACTCCTCCTTTAACGGAGGTATCCAGCATCCAGATTCATAACAGATTACTAACTCCTCCCCTCTGGGGGAGCAGATCTATAACAGATTGCTAACTCCTCCCCTCTGGGGAGCTGGCCTCTAACATTTGGTTAGTGGCAGCCGAGGCCCCGGGAGTGGCAGATCGCTCCCGGGCCCCCAACTGGACCACCAGGTATTTTGTAAGTTTTCTTTTTTGGGGGGAGGAGGAGTCGGGGCTGCAGCAGGGGGTGGCACAAGGCCTAGGGCTCCCAATCCCCTTGCACCAGCCCTGAGAAGGCCTACATTCTGAATATATCCTTAGCCAAAGCTGTCAGACTTGGGCCAGTCAATTCCATTACATTCACCGATACAGGAAACCTCCTTTCCAATCTGTCCTGTGGTTTTTATGTTATGCTCTTTTGTGCCATATTTTTTGTTTGCAGGTTATTTTTTCAATTTCAGGTTGTTAGGCCCCTTTCCATAGGTTCTCTTAAAAGAGACATTGACCTTGTTACAGGACCGTATCCATATCTAGAACCAGACTCCTAGGAATGCATTTATTAGCAAAGGCAATCAGATTATTTCCTACTACATTTATCTGCTCTGAAACATTATTTCCTACTACATTTATCTGCTCTGAAACATTAGAAGATAATAATTGGCTCACTGTGATGACCATTCTCCAAAACAGATATCTACTTTCTTTCTGTAGTGGTGCTAAATTTCTCAGAGATCAATATTCAGTGCCACTTAGCCGGTTAAGTAAGACAAATCCGGCTAAGTGGCGGTGACTGCATATCTGGCCGCATTTAGCGGCTGGCACTTATCTGGATAAGTACTTATCTGGCTTGAGAAGAGTCTTATCCAGGATGTTCTTAGCAGGCTCCCAGGAGTTCTCCTCAGGCCCAAAACCCTCCCAAGCCAAGAGGTATTCCCATGTGCGTCCTCGTCGGACACCAAGCACTTCACGGACCTGGTATATAGTCTCGTCCGCTGCCCGATGTTGAGAGGCTTCAGGAACCTTCCGAGTAGGCCAAGAGAGAACCAATGGCTTCAGAAGGGATGTGTGGAAAGAATTGTGGATCCGTAAAGTTGCCGGCAAACGAAGTTGATAAGTCACAGGACCTAGTTGTCGCAGCACCGGAAAAGGCCCAATATAAAGGGGAGCTAATCGCATGGAGGGAACTCTACGACGGATGTGCCTGGTGCTAAGCCACACCTTTTCTCCTGGACGGAACCAAGGAGCTGGTCGTTGATGCTTGTCGGCAAAAATCTTGGCGGTGTGAGCTGCTTTTTGAAGCATCTGTTGAGTATGGAACCAGAGCCATCTCAATTGTGCAGCAGTGAGCTGAGCTGCTGGTGATGGCACCGGCAAAGGCAAAGGCAACGGCAAGGGCGGCCTGGGCTGTCGTCCAAAGACAATCTGAAAAGATGAGGCCCCAGTCGAGGTACAGGCATGCGAGTTGTGCGAAAACTCCACCCACGAGAGGAGTGACGCCCAGTCACCTGGCAAGAGTTGACATACATTCGGAGAAATTGCTTTAAAGTACGATTCGTGCATTCGGCCTGACCATTGGCTTGTGGGTGAAACGCGGTGGTAAAATCCAAGGAAATGCAAAACTTCTTACAAAGATGTAGCCAGTAACGGGCCGTGAACTGAAGACCGCGGTCAGACGCGATGTGCTGTGGTAAGCCGTGGAGGCGAAAAATATGCAGCATGAACACTTGAGCCAAATGAGGAGCAGATGGAAGGACGGGTAGCGGGGTGAAGTGGGCCATTTCTGAAAATGGATCCACTACTACCCATATTACTGTATTACCCTCAGATGGTGGAAGATCCATAATAAAGTCTGTGGAGATATGTGTCCAAGATTTTGTGGGTGCAGGCAGCGATTGTAACAGTCCCCACATTTTCCCAGTAGGAATCTTATGTTGAGCACACGTTGGGCAGGAGTCGACATATGCTCGTATATCCTTATGCATTTCGGGCCACCAATAATATTGTTGAAGTAGTGCTTGGGTCCAAGCTCGTCCAGGATGAGCGGCCAACTGGGAGTCAGGTCCCCAGGCTAGTACTTTGTTACGCAGTCTCTTGGGCACCACCGTCTTACCGGGTGGAATGGTGAATGTTGCTGCGAGGGTGATGCAAGCTGGGTCTATAATATGTTGAGTGGGTTCCTCAATGTCTTCAGTGGAGAAAGATCGAGATAGAGCATCTGCCTTAATATTTTTGTGAGCCGGTCGATATCGAAGTTCAAAGTGAAAACTTGTGAAAAAGAGAGCCCAACAAGCTTGGCGTAGGTTCAAACGTTGGGCTTGTTGGAGGTACACTAAGTTCTTATGATCCGTGTAGATTGTTATACAATGTTGAGCTCCCGCCAGCCACTGCCACCACTCTTCCAATGCCAGTTTAATGGCAAGGAACTCTTTGTCACCAATGGAATAATTGCGTTCAGCTGATGAAAATTTCTTAGAGAAGTAGGAACAAGGATGGGACGTCCCCACAGAGTCCGCCAGGCTTAGAACAGCTCCTACTCCTTCAGCTGAGGCATCTACTTCTACTATAAATGGACGACTGGGATCAGGATGTTGAAGGCAAGGTTGTCGAAGGAAAGAGTTTTTGAGTGCCAGAAATGCTTTTTCCACCTCTATGGGCCAATCCTTGATGTTTGCTCCTTTTTGAGTAAGGGCAGTGAGGGGTGCTGCCAATTTAGAAAACTTCCGGATAAAACTACGATAGTAGTTCGTAAATCCCAGGAAGCGTTAGAGTGCTCGTAATCCATTCGGTTGAGGCCATTTTTTAATACATTTCAATTTAGCGGGGTCCATCTGAAAACCTTGTTTGGAAATGATATATCCCAAAAAGGGCAAGAATTCCTGTTCAAAAATGTATTAGAACATAAGAAAATGCCATACTGGGTCAGACCAAGGGTCCATCAAGCCCAGCATCCTGTTTCCAACAGTGGCCAATCCAGGCCATAAGAACCTGGCAAGTACCCAAAAACTAAGTCTATTCCATGTTACCATTGCTAATGTCAGTGGCTATTCTCTAAGTGAACTTAATAGCAGATAATGGACTTCTCCTCCAAGAACTTATCCAATCCTTTTTTAAACACAGCTATACTAACTGCACTGACCACATTCTCTGGTAACAAATTCCAGAGTTTAATTGTGCGTTGAGTAAAAAAGAACTTTCTACGATTAGTTTTAAATGTGCCCCATGCTAACTTCATGGAGTGCCCCCTAGTCTTTCTACTATCCGAAAGAGTAAATAACCGATTCACATCTACCCATTCTAGACCTCTCTTGATTTTAAACACCTCTATCATATCCCCCCTCAGTCGTCTCTTCTCCAAGCTGAAAAGTCCTAACCTCTTTAGTCTTTCCTCGTAGGGAAGTTGTTCCATTCCCCTTATCATTTTGGTAGCCCTTCTCTGTACCTTCTCCATCGCAATTATATCTTTTTTGAGATGCGGCGTCCAGAATTGTACACAGTATTCAAGGTGCGATCTCACCATGGAGCGATACAGAGGCATTATGACATTTTCCGTTTTATTCACCATTCCCTTTCTAATAATTCCCAACATTCTGTTTGCTTTTTTGACCACCGCAGCACACTGAACCGACGATTTCAATGTGTTATCCACTATGACACCTAGATCTCTTTCTTGGGTTGTAGCACCTAATATGGAACCTAACATTGTGTAATTATAGCATGGGTTATTTTTCCCTATATGCATCACCTCGCACTTATCCACATTAAATTTCATCTGCCATTTGGATGCCCAATCCATTTCATCTGCCATTTGGATGCCCAGTCTTAGCATAGAGATGATTCTCTCTTAGGCATTGTAAAACTTGGGTAACGTATTGTCGATGCCTCTAATTCGGAAGAAAAAATCAAAATGTCTAAATAGACAATAACACAGACAGAGCAGGTCTCAAAATATCTCATTGATAAAATGCTGAAATACTGCTGGAGCATTGGTCAATACGAAAGGCATAACCAGATATTCATAATGTTCATCCCTGCTATTGAAGGCCATCTTCCACTCGTCACCCTTCCTTATTCTGATAGGATTATAGGCTCCTCGAAGATCCAATTTAGAGAACACCCTGGCCCCCTGTAAACGGTCAAAGAGTTCAGCTATTAGCGGCAATGGGTATCTATCTTTGACAGGAATGGCATTTAGCCTGTGAAAATCAATACATGGACGTAGAGTCCCATCTTTTTTCCCAACAAAGAAAAAACCAGCCCCAGCTGGAGATTTAGAGCGCTGAATAAATCCTTTCTGTAAAATGTCTTGAATATATTCGGTCATGGCCCGGGTCTCCAAGGCAGATAACGGGTAGACCCTACCACGAGGCAGGGTAACTCCAGGAATCAGATTAATACTGCAATCAAATTCTCGATGTGGAGGCAAAATGTCAGCTGCCTTTTTGGAAAAAAACATCTGCAAATTGACTGTACTGAGATGGTAATCCCTCAAGATGAGCAGTGCAGATTGTTGCGACCGTCGCTGCTTGACACCCTCACTCCGCCCTCTTTTCCTCTGTGGCGACTCCCTCTGGGTCTGATGGACGGCTGGCTGCCACGGCGTCTCCTTGCCGTCTTCCTCCGGCGTCCCCGGACCGGCTTGACGTTGCAGATCCGCCATGTTGCCTGAAGACCTAGGGCATGCGCGCGTGCTCTGATTGAAGTACCAGCAAGGGCGCGAACCTCAGGGGCGTCTCCCTGAGATGACGTCATCTGCTTCCAATATTTAAAGTTCTCTGTTATCGCTAACAAACTGAGTTAGCAAGGACTCGCTAAGGATTCGTCTAAGCTACTCTGCCTCCTCGGACTTACCAGAGGTACCCGCTCCTCGGGGGCCTCGCTCTCTTTCTTTATTTCAGATTACAGATAGGAACTGGTACTCTCTCCTCGAGGGCCCATGTTCCTGGACACTCTGAAGATTCTCTTCTGCCTGGAAGCTATCGCTGCTACAAACAATTGTGAGTTACCATTGCTCTCTCAGAGCTTTCCCTGGAACCAGGTACTCGCTGCTCAAGGGCCTAAACCTTTCCAGCTCCTGAGCTTCCTTGAGACCTTATTTATTTATAGTTTTTTATATACCGCGGCACATAATGCACATCACCTCGGTTTACAGCAAACAGTAATTCAGCCTAAGGCTTTACAATGAACATAAGTGGAAAAGGCAAAGTGCTAATTTAACAGAAAAACTAGGAGTATACATATCAAATACATATGTGTAACAATATTAACAAAAGTCTGTCTTGAAGGGAGTTATTTGTAAGGAAAATGAGGGTAAGGGAAAGGGGGAATCATAGTAGGGGGGAAGGGAGTCAGACCCGCACTGCTGGTCTGACTCTCTTATCCCCCCCCTCCATGTAAGAGAGGAAGGGGAGTCAGTGGGAAAGGGAAAGGCAAGGTAGAATAGAGGAATCAGGAGTAGGTTGAGAAGCGAAGTATGTAATTGCATGATTCCCATCATTCAAAGGAAGGCTTTTCTAAACAGCCATGTTTGTAGGTTCTGTTTAAATTTTTGGTGGCAGGGTACTTGGCGCAGATCAGCGGGCATACTGTTCCACATTTTGGTTCCTGCTATGATGAGCTAACGTTTTTTAGTGGATGTAAGTTTGGTTAGTTTAGGAGAAGGGATCGGCAGTCTGGCCTGATGTTGGGATCTGATTGGACTGTTTGTTTTTTTGAAATACAGGTGCTCAGGAAACCATTGTATGTTTTGGTTGTAGATGGCCTTATGAATCAGAGTAATCGATTTGTAAATGATCCTGGATGCTACGGGTAGCCAGTGAAGTACCCGTAACATTACTAGAGTGTTCAGACTTAAAAATCAGCTGCCATATAAACAAAATCATTTCATTCATTTATTAAAATGTATTTATCATTTAACACAGCCTAAGAGATGTACAAAATAAAAACACACTCATATGTTGTACAAAAGCACATAAAACACACCTTAAAATTGTATACAATACCGAAATTATGATAAACATGGCAGCAAATTCACTTTGATCTTAACAGCTTCTCTGATCAAACAATGATAAGACCAAAGTACTGGATCCTAAGAACATTGATAAGACCCTTATTAAAATAAAAAGTAGGGATTAGTAATTTAGTACAAAATGAAATTAGCCCTATGAGCAAGGGACACAAACATCTGAGCTAATTACAATGATTAACTGCAACTGAAAATCTTAAAAAGCACTACAAGGCTTACTGTCCAAATGGATATTCATATCACCAAGAACTAAAACATGTTCCCATCTTAAATGAAGGGAAGTTAAAAAATCAACAATAAAAGTAAAATCAACAGCAATAACCTCTGGAGGACAATATAGAACAGTCAAAACCCAATCAAATAGTTTTAACACTAAACTTTCATATCCAATACTAATCTCAATATCAAATTTTCACAGCAACAAAAACCTACTTATAAATCATGACCACACCTTCACATCTTTTACCTTTCCATACTTGATGGAAAAAAAAATCTTACTGGACATAAATTAAAAAAAGAAATATCTGCATCAGCATGCCATATTTCAGACAAACATAAAATATCCAAATGCCTATCCAGCAATTCAGCAGTGACATCAGCCTTCTTTTCACAGAACAGTTATTAATTTAAGCAAATGATAAAGACCACAACTCATTAACAGTTGATATGAGGTGAGGAGCAGGCAGTCTTGGAAGAGACAATAAAACATGTAATCTAAATTCAGATTTCTGCCCTACTGGTATTGATGGAGAGGCATACCTACCCCTGCCAATAACAGAAATAGCTTTTTCGTCCATGAAAGAAAAAATAAACAAGCCTACCAGCAACAAAGAAACTAAAGCAGCAAGCTAAAAGGGCAGAATCCTTTCCTGTGGCCCTTTGCTGGGCAGCCTACTACTGGCGGGGTCTGCCTTTTTGTGAGACCCGCAGTCCAGCATCAACGGAGTTGGGTGGAGCCCCATCCAGCAGTTCACAATAGTCAATGCAGGAAATAACATTTCAAAGCAAAGAGTCTCAAAGTGCAGAGTGCAAGCAGCAAAGCAGGGCAGCCAGCATTGGTGAGTAGAGTTGACAAAAGCCCCTTTTAACAGAGCAACAATGATGAGTACCTCATTTTAACTTGATGCCATTATTTCAAGATTGGCTTTTAGTGTGTATACCAATGAACTGACTGTGTTGATTTTCTATGATTTTTTGGAGGGGAATTGTTTATGAATAGGAAGTTTGAACATGCCAAATCCTTGCCCATATTCTGTATGGATCATTCACTTCTTTCTTCATGAAATCATGTATATTATACACAGTCTGTCTCTGACTTATGTCTAAAAGATTGATGACAAAATTAGTTCTGTCTAAGCAAGTACTCCATGTGTGGTGCATAAACTGGGCTATTTATATATCAACAAGCTACTGAAACATACTGCATGCCAAACTCAATCAACTGTACAATGATAATGACACTCTGGGGAACATAGTGTATTGTTGCTGGATACAGTTTTCCTAAGTTTTCAACTTTCATTAAATTATCTGCCTTTACAAAACAATTTACTTTTAACTTTTCATTGTAACACCAGAGAAAGTGGAGCCTTGTGACTGCAGTGTAGTTCACAGAGCCTAACAAGCAAATCTGCTAAGCCCACACCAGCAGCTGGCAGAGAAGCCCATAGGCAAGACCAACTTGAGCTTCACCTACACCAGCCATCTCCCACCAGGTTAAGCCCTTGGATTCTGGCAGCCAGCAGGACTTAGGCAGGTCCCTGGGGCTACCCAGATTTGAGTGTCCAATCCAAGCAAGGGTCATGCAAACAGCAGAACCGATACCAAGGCTGAGATCAGAGCCGGCAGCAGAGAGCAGAACAGATAGCAAGCTAGAAGTCAGGGCAGGCAGCAGACAGGAAGGTCAGGAGCCAGGCCAAGGTCAGAATCTAGGAGAATCAATCCAAGACAAACAGGGCCAATAAGACTAACAAGATAACCAGGACTAAAGAGACCAGCAAGGCAGGGAACAGGCAAGGACAGAAAAAGGACCAGGTGGGCAAGGAACAAGGAGGGAACCAAGGCACACAAACTCCAACTAGCACCGCACACTGGGACACAAAGTCATCAGAGGACCTGTTGCTGAATTGTTGGCTGGTTACAAAAGGACTTCCTTTTATACTGATGGGGGATGTGATGTCATTAGGCTCTAGGAGGATATCCCGGTTAGTGGACCTGTAAGAGGAAGTCCAGAATCACAGGAAGTTCTATCCCAGGTCCTTGGAACATTCTGCTGCCAGAGGCTATGCCAGAGTTGCTAGGTATAATAATCATCTTATGGTTTTCGATCTGCTCACTGTATCACATTCTATAATACTGATGTTGCTGATATGTCCCTTTGCTAGAGATTAGCCAAATATCTAGCTTTGTTGTAAACCACTGCAAATCAGTATTTTACAACACAGAGAGGATAACTTTCAAAGAATTCCACACAGCCCCATACACACACCTATATAGCTGCACGGAGTGTTGTGTTTGGCCACTCACGGGTATGTCCGGCGAGCGGCCACACTTACCTCCAGCCCTGAGCCATAGAGGGAGCCCGCAGATGCTGCGGCAGGCCCCCTGAATGAGGACATGGCAGGCTGCTGCGCCTGAGCAGGCCAGACATGCCATACTAGGGATGCCGCTCCAGCTGATCGGGGCATCCCTAGGCACGCGTGTGCTCAACTCTTCCGGATTTAAAAGACCCATGGCGGGAAATCCACTGCGGCGCCCCCTGATGACATCACAGGGTCTCCACTATATAAACCCTGCCTGGATCTTCCTCAGATGCCTCTGCAATAGGTCGATTCCAACTAGTAACGGTTTGCCTCTGCATTCCTTGTTCCTGATCCAGTGCCTTGTGTTACCAAAGCACCCAGCGAGCCCTGGAAAGGGTGTGGAGGCACGATCGCTTGCTCCTGGGAGAGAGTGAGCCTTTGGCCTGCGAAGCGACTCAGGGAGGAGCCTCAAGACACACCCCGAGGGAGGTGAGCAAGTATAAGCATGGGCGGAGCAAGAACACAGGAGGATGACGAAGCGGGGTCAGCCCCCCGCTGAGCCAACATGTACCAGTGAGGTCAGATGGAGGCAGAGGGATGGAAACTATGAGACAAGGAACCGGAGCAGGGGACTCTGGATCCGAGAGCATAAAATAGTCTGAGTACATAGGGGAAACTAGGACTCCTGGAACTTGGATGAGACAAGAACTCCTGGGCTTGGATGAGACAAGACTCTTGGACAAGATGAGATGAGACTCTTGGACGAGGCTCTCGGAGATGTGGATGAGACGAAGCTCTTGGAGATGGAGGGTGCTGTCCCTCAGGGTGCCCTACACAGACTGGCGTGGACTGGTCACAGACCATCCTGTCCCGCTGCGTGCCCTACACAACCTGGAAGGCTGGTCGCGGACCACACAGAGAGCAGGACATGCACAGAACGGAGAAGAGGGTCCAGGTAGCGCTTGAGAGAAGTCCAGCCAGGAAAGATTCCAGTCACCTAAAGACAGACACCAAATGAGACGGATTTACTCCTGAGAAGGTCGGCTGGAGACTAAGTCTGGTGGACGGCAAGGCTGCTGGTGGATTCTGCAGGATCGAGATGAGGAGTGAAGGAAGACAGTACGTGAAAGGTACCTCAGGCGCAAGCCATCTGGACACCTGGACATCTGGATCTCAGAACGAGTAGACATCTAGGCATCTGGACAGACGGACAACAGGAAGAGTGGACTTCTGGATGAGAAAAGATCAGAAAATCTTGGACAAGAGGACGAATGGACATCAGGACGAAAATTGTGACTGGCTCATGTAAAACCCTGTTTAAGCACGGAAGTTGGTATATTTTAAATATGTGTGTAATTGAAATTACCAATTTGCCGAAACCTCCACCCATTCACCCAGTCCTTCTCCAAGTCATCGAGACTTTCCTAGTTTTTCACTCTGAACTCCCTCCAGTTCAGCAAGACCTTTCACCCAATAGTAAACAATGGACAAGTCTGATATCAATTGCACAATAATCAATTGTACATGAATAAATTGCCAAATGTGCGCATGTAAATCTCTAAATTTGTTGCATACCTCTTGGCCCTGCTCCAGAACACCACTAGACCTTCCCTTTTTTCTGGTCGGAAATGTGTATATGAGAGGGAAATGTGTGTACTTTTGATGTTTATAAAATAGCGTAGATAAGGGTACAAGCTACTTATGTGTATAATGCTAATTATACAAGCATAAATGTTTGAAATTTCACCCCAAAATATTTTAAATATCTTAATATCATTAATTTGGTAGAGAGTCATTCATGCATTACAAACATACATAAATTCTCATTACTGCCAACTAATCTCACAAAAGGCTCACCACTGTTGTTGGTGACTGAGTGAACATTTTCACTTCACAGGAAAACTGAACAATTTAACATTCATGTATGACATTTCTGGGTGTACTAAACAATGAGATACTAGAACTTCAGCTATCTTGAAGAGGTTGTTTAATATAATGAAATGACCACAGAGCAACCAAAAACTTAGTGACACCAGTATTAAAAAAAATAAAAAAAACAATTACCACTTACTCGATGTTGGAGTCTAACATCTGATGTGCTCTCTTTTTCTGCAGTGTTTCCTTTGTCATGTAGTATATGCCAAGGGTTACATTTTCAAAGACTTGGTCTGCAGTTATGCATGCAGAATGACTGAACCCAAACAAGTGGATTGTCAGCTAGAAGTACACATGTAGCACATGCATGATTAATTGATGTAAAAAAAAATAAATTCCAAGGGCATAACTGGGTCAGGCAAGAACACTGTGTGCATACAATCAAGTTTTAAAAATAGACATGCGTAGAGGAAGTATTATGGTACACCAGTGTTTTAGATGGTATAGATGTACCTGTACACATTTAGCCACATAAGCCAATATTCATCTGCAAAGTACATGGTACCTTGTGTTTGAATATTGTCTGGATTTATGTGGGCTGCATACCTCCTTTTTAGAGTACCAGTTAGGTGTCCTATTGAAAGTGTATCCCTTGACTATTTACTTACCACAATTCCCTTTGAAGTGCACTCTTTCTGAAAGGAGCTTTATAATACTAATGGTTTTTTTTTATTTCATTCTTTAAACACTCTACCCTTAATGCCCGAATTACTGCCTTCATTATCTATAAATTTTCAACAAGACCAAGATGTAGGAGTCCTTATTTAATATCAAATATTAAATATTTTAATCCAAACATAATACACACAAACTTACAGCGGGTAACTGTCAAACAGCCCATATAGCAGTAAGGTCTGAATATATGCAAAGTTTATAGAGTATTTGCAAAATGAACATACACATGTAAGCTCATGTTGAAAATCCTTGTATAATTGGCTGAATGCAAACACACATTACTTCATACAAACTTATGCCTGCTCCTGGCAGACTACAACTTATGGGGGGTAACTTCATACTTTTTAAGAGGTCCATATTGAGCCACCATCTAGCTACTGAAATTAGCCAGATAAACTTACCCGGCTAACTTCACTAAGATATGCAGGGATGTGACTATGCTGCTGAATATACTTGGCTAACAAGTTAGCCGGATAAGTTTATCCGATTAATTTTAAGACAGCCAAATAGCTATCCTATTGTTACCTGTCTAGCTTAGCCGGATAACACTGAATATTGGTATTTATCCTCCTAAGTTAGCTAGCTAACTAACTCCTCCCTGGAATTCCCCCGTCCCAGATTTATCCAGCTAACTTTTTAGCTGGCTACAAAGTTAGCCAGATAAGTCCAGAGTAGCTACTGCAGCTGGATATTGAAAGGCACAATTTGACCAGCCAAGTCCAAACTTAGCCAGCCAAATGGCACTGAATATCAACCCCCTATATACTTAAGAACTTAAGAACATGCCATACTGGGTCAGACCAAGGGTCCATCAAGCCCAGCATCCTGTTTCCAACAGTGGCCAATCCAGGCCATAAGAACCTGGCAAGTACCCAAAAACTAAGTCTATTCCATGTTACCATTGCTAGTAATAGCAGTGGCTATTTTCTAAGTCAACTTAATTAATAGCAGGTAATGGACTTCTCCTCCAAGAACTTATCCAAACCTTTTTTAAACACAGCTACACTAACTGCACTAACCACATCGTCTGGCAACAAATTCCAGAGTTTAATTGTGCGTTGAGTAAAAAAGAACTTTCTCCGATTAGTTTTAAATGTGCCACTTGCTAACTTCATGGAGTGCCCCCAGTCCTTCTATTATCTGAAAGAGTAAATAACCGATTCACATCTACCCGTTCTAGACCTCTCATGATTTTAAACACCTCTATCATATCCCCCTCAGCCATCTCTTCTCCAAGCTGAAAAGTCCTAACCTCTTTAGTCTTTCCTCAGGGGAGCTGTTCCATTCCCCTTATCATTTGGTCATTACTCCACTCTCCGGAATGCTTCTCCGTGGTACAGCTAAAGGTGCGCATGAAACCAACCATTGGGCCCTGAGTGATTCTCAAAACACCACTTGCGTGCAAAAATAGGGTCATATCTGCATACGTTTTATGAAAATGAAGCCCACAATGTTACCAGCTTCTGAGGATCTTCACAGTATTCGTTCTATTTTAAAAATTTTTAATCAAATGTTCTGTATTTTGAAACTGTTCAGTTTGCTTTGCTTCTCCACCTTATGGTGGGTATTAAAATAATGTGAGATCAGGGCCAGCAGTACGCTGCTATATGTAGGACATGGCTTTGATTCCTGGGCCAATATTCATCTCCCTGGGAAAGCTGCAGGGTTGTTCAACAGCAGTGCCTGATGGGACAGGTTTACAGTCCACAATTAACTCCAGAGGGAGCTGTAAGACCCCAGGCTGAGGCTTGCCACCACAATGGCTGGACTATGGGGCCAATTCAATAAAGTGCGCCCAGCCTAGCACACAGGTTAAGGAGCAGTTGGACACACGTTTTGGATGTGCTAGACTAACACCTGATGCAATAAGGGTCTTAGCGCTTCCAAAATTCGTGCAAAAACAACTGTTTAGCTGATAGCGAATAGCCTCATGTACATGGAATTTAGATGCAATAAATCCCAGGGCACCTAATGCACACCTTTTAATCAGGCAAATTTAAATGCCAGCCCCGGAGTTGCGTTAAGTCATTCCATGAGTCATGGGCTTATGAAAAAATCCAAACTACTGTTCTCTATGGTTCCTCCACAGAATACTGTAGATCTACAGCTTTTGGTGATTAAACAATAAAGAATTAATGAAATGGATCAATTACAAAAAAAAAAATAATTTCTGGACACAATATACATGCTCCAGGCTGATTTTCCCCCTTGCTATTGTGCATGTATATTGTGCATCCAGAAAAGTTATTTTTTTGTAATCTATCCATTACATTAATTCTTTCTTGAGCGCCCATAGCAATATGTAAGTACACAGCTACGTCTCATGGGTGCCTGATGCATTTGAGTGTTAGGGAGCACTGAGAGGAGAGGATCACCTTGCTGGTGGCTGGAAAGAATCAGTAGGTACTGCTTGGGGAAATTTTTAAAACTTAAAAGTATTGGGGAGAAGTAAACAATTGAGGTATATTATTTAGTGTGTTGTGTTTTAAATAGGTAATCAGAAAGGCAGGCAATAAACAATAGTTTGTGTGTTTGTATTTCCCAACCCTCCCAGCTCTCTCCCACCCACCCTTAGCTCATCCTTTAATTTATAGGCAGGTGTCACTTTCATACTTAAATAAAAACAAAAACAAATTCAGCCTTTTATCAAACTCAGAAATTCCCCACACCTTGTCAAGAGTTTGATCATTCCCTTGTAGGTCACTACCAGATATATAGGGCCGGATTTTTAAACCTACCTGGCGTGCACAAATGTACGCCCAATTTTATAACATGTACGCGCAGCCATGCGCATGTTATAAAATCACATTAGTGCACCTTGTGCGCGCCGAGCCCTAGGGGAGACCAGCTGGCTTTCCCTGTTCCCTCCGAGGCCGCTCCAAAATCGGAGCGGCCTCGGAGGGAACTTTCCTTCGGCTCCCCCCCCCCCCCCCCACCTTCCCCTCCCTTCCCCTACCTGTCCCGTCCCCCAGCCCGAACCCCCCCCCACTTACCTTTGTTGCTGAAGTTACGCCTGCCAGCATGCGATCCCCTGGCCCAGCGGCCTAGCAGAGGCCTCTGTCCATGCCCCCACCCCCAGACCGCCTATTTTTTCAAGCCCCGGGACTTACATGTGTCCCGGGGCTTTATGTGCACCGCCGGGCCTTTTGAAAATAGGCCCGGCGCGCGTAACCCCCCCCCCCCCCCCCCCCCACGCGCGTAAATCCACCTGGATTTACGCGCATAGGCTTTTAAAATCTGCCCCATAGTGAATAGACTAATATATTTAAAGGACCCTAATTATTCGCATTCCTACTCCCTAGGAACTGAACAAATTTAAGATGAAGGCAGCAGTCCAGCAGCAAGAGGGTGGCCTCCCAGTCTTTTGCATAGAGTGTCACATGTATGATTTTTTTACCCACCAGTAAGAAATTGTACGTGTGCATCCGATGCAAAGAGCTCCGATTTCTAGAGGCTAGAGTGGCAGACCTGGAGGAGCTGAGGCAGACAGAGAGGTATACAGAGGAGACCTTCAGAGACACCTCACAATGGTGCCAACTGCCGTCTGCCTTGGAGGAGGAAGGTCTCATGATCGGAGAGCTTCAACCTGGTGCAGCAGGAAACTATCCTGTAGCAAGGACCTGCTCTCCAGGTGGTGCATTGTCCTCTCACACTGAGGATGTATGCCCCAGGGCTACTGCCCAGGAGGGAACGGTTAAGTCAGCCGTCATAGTTGGTGATTAGATTAGGAATATAGACAGCTGAGTGGCTGGTGGGCGTGAGGATCGCCTGGTAACATGCCTACCTGGTGCGAAGGTGGCGGACCTCGCGCATCATCTACATAGGATTTTAGACAGTGCTGGGGAGGAGCCGGCTGTTGTAGTACATGTGGGCACCAATAACATAGGAAAATGTGAGAGGGAGGTTCTGGAAACCAAATTTAGTCTCTTAGGTAGAAAGATTAAATCCAGAATCTCCAGGTAGCATTCTCTGAAATGCTCCCTGCTCAGGTCCTCAGAGACAGGCAGAGCTCCGGAGTCTCAATGTGTGGATGAGATGATGGTGCAAAGATGAGGGATTCAGTTTTGTAAGGAACTGGGGAACATTTTGGGGAAGGGGGAGTCTTTTCCGAAGGGATGGGCTCCACTTTAACCAGGGTGGAACGAGGCTGCTGGCACTAACTTTTAAAAAGGAGATAGAGCAGCTTTTAAACTAGAACAAAGGGGAAAGCTGACAGTCACTCAGCAGTGCATGATTCGGAGGGAGGTTTATCTTCAAAGGATATCAATGAAGCATTAGTGTTAGGGCATCCCAACAGAGATGTTCCAATAATAAGAAAAGTAGTCCAAGTGCCTATTTTTAAAAACTCACCTGAGCTAAAAGATTCCAATTTATCTCTGTCAACTGAAAAGCAGAATGTAAATACAAACAAAAAACACACTTTGAAATTTTGTATGCTAATGCCAGAAGTCTAAGAAGTAAGATGGGAGAATTAGAGTGTATAGCAGTGAATGATGACATAGACTTAATTGGCATCTCAGAGACATGGTGGAAAGAGGATAACCAATGGGACAATGCTATACCGGGGTACAAATTATATCGCAATGACAGAGAGGAGCACCCGGGAGGAGGTGTGGTGCTTTCTGTCAGGGATGGCATAAAGTCCAACAGGATAAAGATCCTACATGAGACTGACAGGCAGATTTTATAAAGGCCACGCGCATGGCCAGGTCTAGCGCACGCCAAGTCTATTTTCAAAAAGGCCCGGCCACGCGTGTAAAGGCCGGTATGCGCATAAGTGCGAGCCTTCCTGAAAGAGGCAGACCGGGACAGCGTCATTGTTCACTATCCCAAAGACCCAGCTCGCGCAACTTACTTCAGTTTGGAAGCTGAAGTAAGTTGCTGAAACAAGGTAAAAAAAAAAAAAAAAAGACAAAAACGGGGTGGAGAGGAGAAGGGAACTGTTGGGAAAGTGAGGTTGGAGGGTAGAGAAGTCCGCTTCTTAATTGGAGCGGACTTGGAAGGAACTGGGAAAGGACGACGATGCAACACCATGGGGTAGATTTTCAAAGGGTTATGCGTGTAAGATACGCACGTAACCCCTGAAAACCTACCCCTGCATGCGCCGAGCCTATTTTGCATAGGCTCAGCGGCGCGCGCAAGCCCCGGGTCGCGCGTATGTCCCGGGGCTTTGAAAAAGGGGTGGTCTGGGGGTGGGGCTGTGGGTGGGGCCACGGTTCAGGGGCATTTCCGGGGGCATGGTGGTGGTCCGAGGGCGGTCCGGGGGTGTGGCCAAGTGCCCCAACAAAATAAGGTGGGGGGGATTTAGGTAGGGCTGGGGGGTGGGTTAGATAGGGGAAGGGAGGGAAAGGTGGGGGGGACAAAAAAAAAGTTCCCTTCAAAGCCGCTCCGATTTCAAAGTGGCCTTGGAGGGAACGGGGAAAGCCATCAGGCCTCCCCTAGGGCTCGGTGCGCGCAAGGTGCACAAGTGTGCACCCCCTTGCGTGCGCCGACCCTGGATTTTATAACATGCGCGCGGCAGCGTGCACTTGTTATAAAATTGGGTGTACATTTGTGCACGCCGGGTAGCACACACAAATGTACCCCCCCCCCCCCGTGCTTAATATTAAAAATCTGGCCCCAAGTGAATTTTGCTAAAACTGTGCCCCCCTTGCGTGTGCCGCTGATTTTATAACATGCGCACACCAGCGCGTGCATGTGATAAAATCGTGCGTCCATGTATGCATGCCAGGTAGCGCATGCACATCTTTTTAAAATCTACTCCTACATGCACAATTGAATCTTTATAGGTAGAAATCCCTTGTGTGTTGGGGAAGAGTATAGAGATAGGAGTATACTACCGTCCACCTGGCCAAAATGGGGAGATAGGCAGTGAAATGCTAAGAGAAATTAGGGAGGCTAACCAAATTGGTAGTGTAGTAATAATGGAGATTTAAAATACCCCAATATTGACTGGATAAGTGACACTTCAGGGCATGCTAGAGAGATAAAGTTCCTGGGAAACTTTGATAAAATGAGAAAAAATAGAAAAAACTGAAAGGTGCAGCTACAAAGGTAAAAAGTGTGCAACAGGCATGGAAATTGTTAAAAAAAATACCATCCTAGAAGCACAGTCCAGATGTATTCCATGCATTCAGAAAGGCAAAAAGTATACTAGCATGGTTAAAAGGTGAGGTGAAAGAGGCTATTTTAGGCAAAAGATCGTCATTCAAAAATTGGAAGAAGGATCCATCAGAAAAAAATAGGATAAAGCATAAGCATTGGCAAGTTAAATATAAGACCTTGATAAGACAGGCTAAGAGAGAATTTGAAAAGAAGTTGACCATAGAGGCAAAAACTCAGAATAAAAACTTTTAAAAATATATCTAATGATCAAGGGATTAAAGGGGCACTTAGATAAGATAATGCCATCATGGAAAGATTCAATGATTTCTTTGCTTCGGTGTTTACTGAAGAGGATGTTGGAGAGACACCTGCTCCAGAGAAGGAACTGAGCCAAATCACAGTAAACCTGGAAGATGTGGTAGGCCTGACTGACAAACTGGATAGTAGTAAATCACCTAGACCAGATGGTATAAAACCCCAGGGTTCTGAAAGAACTAAAAAATGAAATTTTAGACCTATTTTAATTAATTTGTAACCTATCATTAAAATCATCCAATGTACCAGAAGATTGGAAGATGGTCAATGTAACCTGTATATTTAAAAAGGGCTCCGGGGTGATCCGGGAAACTATAGACTGGTGAGCCTGACTTCAGTGATGGGAAAAATCGTGGAAACTGTTATAAAGAATAAAATCACAAAACATTTAGATAAACATGGTTTGATGGGACTCAGAAAACATGGATTTACCCAAGGGAAGTCTTGCCTCACAAATCTCCTACATTTTTTGAAGGGGTGAATAAACATGTGGACAAAGTGGAACCTGTAGATGTGTATTTGGATTTTCTGAAGGCATTCAGAGTCCTGCATAAGAGGCTTCTTAGAAAACTAAAAAGTCATGGGATAGGAGGGGATGTCCTTTTGTGAATTGCAAGTTGGTTAAAAGACAGAAACCAGAGAGTAGGATAAAATGCTCTGTTTTTACAGTGGAAAAAGCTAAAAACAGTGGAGTGCCTCAGGGATCTGTTCCTGGACCGGTGCTTTTTAATACATTTATAAATGATCTGGAAACAGGTGCAACGAATGATGACACAAAATTATGTAAAGTAGTTAAATCTCAAGTGGATTCTGATGAATTGCAGGAGGACCTTGCAAGACTGGAAGATTGGGCTTCCAAATAGCAGATGAAATTTAACATGGACAAGTGCAAAGTGATGCATATAGGGGAAAATAACCCTTGCTGTAGTTTCACAATGTTAGGTTCCATATTAGGAGCTACTACCCAAGAAAGAGATCTAGGCATCATAGTGGATAATACATTGAAATCATCAGCTGAGGCGATCAAATAAAGCAAACAACATTAGGAATTATTAGGAATGGAATAGCAAAATGAAGAATGTCATAATGCCTCTGTATTGCTCCATGGTAAGACCGCACCTTGAATTGTGTGCAATTCTGGTCACCACATCTCAGAAAGAATATAGCTGCATTAGAGAAAGTGCAGAAAAGGGTGACCAAAATAAGGGGCATGGAACAGCTACCCTATGAGGAAAGACTGAAGAAGTTAGGGCTGTTCAGTTTAGAAAAGAGATGACTGAGGGGGGATATGATAGAGGTCTACAAAATCATGAAAGGACTTGAACAAGTTAATGTAAATCAGTTATTTACTCTCTCAGATAATAGAAGGACCAGGGGGCACTCCATGAAATTAGCAAGTAGCTCATTTAAAACAAATGGAAGAAAATTATTTCACTCAGCGCATAAGCTCTGAAATTCATTACCAGAGGATTTGGTTTCAGCAGCTAGTGTAACTGGGTTTAAAAAAGGTTTGGATAAGTTCCTAGAGGAAAAATCCGTAAACTGCTATTACGGTAATTAATAAGCAATAGTAGCTTGTGATTTATCTAATGTTTGAGTACTTACCAGGTACTTGTGACTTGGATTGGCCTCTGTTGGAAACAGGATACTGGGCTTGATGGACCCTTGGTCTGACCCAGTATGGCATATCTTATGTTCCTAAGTTATTTCTCCCTAGCATGTCCCTTTTAATGCACCAGCTCATTTAAATATAGCATCGGGTGCCCAGGAGAGGTGGCTGTGCACATGTTAGGAAAACGAGCACCCGTTTTACCACATTGGCCTGTGAATGTACTGGCAGAAGGTGGATAAACAGAGGTAAAGCCCACAGGTAGTGGTGAATGAAGGTCCATGGCATCATATCTCCACACAGTTTGCTATTGAACAGGAAATATAAGAAAGCAGGAGGAAACTACGGGGTCAAACCCCTCACCCACTGTGATGAGAACCCACAAGACCTGATACTACGTTGAAGATTTTTCCAGATTTTGAATCTTGAAAATCCTTAGTTGAGTGAGAAAGGGGTGTTTTAATGAGCCCTGTTCCTTTCTCTTTTTGGAATCATTTACTGCATCTTAGTGAAGAAGACTGAAGGCAGGAACACTCATTAAAGGTCAGACTCCAGAGCACAAGCAGCTTCACTTGGGCTGCACAGCAAAACAAAAGCAAACAGCTCCTGTCTCAGCAAAAGAAGAGACTATTTCGCATTCAGCAAGCAGTCATTTAAACTCAAATAAAGCAGTCTTGGTTACAGACTGAAGTAAGAGGAAAAAGGCTTTTTTTTTTTACTCAGCCTTTGATACGGAGAGGCTCTTTCAGGGGACTGTGGGCATCTTCCCAGTCCTTCTTATGCTCTACTGTAGCCCCCCCCCTCCTGTGCAAAGGGGGGGGGGAGGGGAGGTGGAGGGAAGCTTCTGCTCCATAGACTGCTGCAGCAGCTGTCGGTCCATTCTCGAGCAGAGGGGAAGGTTTATTTCAAGACTGTTAGTATTAAGACTCTCGCGCAACATGGATTAATCTTCAGATAGGAGTAGTTTCTCCAACGTAAACTTTACTTGATAGCCAGTTTTTTTCAGTAGCAATAATGTGGCACAGAGTATATTTCTTAGGAGATAAATCCATGTCTTCATATCTGTGCATTCACAAGCACATTCTTTCAGGATCCCCTTTTGGTTTTCCAATTTAAGTTCTCCCAGTTAATGGCTCTAAGGATTCCTTATTCTTAAGGACACCCCGCCCTTGCACCTGCATAGACTCAAGCCATGAGAAGGGGTGGACAGGATGGGGCAGAACCTGGGGCACCGGGCCCAGGGTGCGGCCAATACGCCTTGTCAGAGGATGGGGTATCAGAGCTCTCCTTAGTTCAATGCCAGTAGTTTGTGGCTTCGTGATCTGACGGGGCCACGGTACTGTGGTCAGCATGGAGCACTGGTTGGCCCAGTGATGGGCCTGCATACATTCACTTCTTTTCCTTTGATGCATTATGTTGAACAAAATCTCTTTTCTCTCATCCTTGGCTGTACCGAAAGGGCACAACCTCTCCTTTTCTCCAACTGTTTTTAGCAGGTAGCTGAATGGTTTCCAGTTAGACTTCTGGCAAAGCACAAACTCTGAGAAACATAGCATAACATGATTCTATTCTAATAGGAGCTAAGAATGTTCTTTCATTTGAAATGAAACTTTATTGAAAATGTCCTAATTTGTTTTGAAAACAAAAACAATTACCATTTTGTTTCCAAATATAAATTAGTCATAGCTATCCCCTCCCCCCGATCTGCTGCCAGTATTCAAAGTGGCGCCGATCGCCTTTGCCCTCACAATATCACAGGGGCCGACCGTCGGTACCTGTGACATAGTGAGGGCAAAGGCGATCGGCGCCATTTTGAGTACTGGCATCGGACAGCCGGCGTGCAGGAGGTCGCTCCCGGACCCCCGCTGGACTTTTGGCAAGTCTTGTGGGGGTCAGGAGGCCCCCCAAGCTGGCCAAAAGTCCCTGGGGGTCCAACGGGGGTTCCGGAGTGACCTCCTGCACTCCGGCCGTCCGATGCCAGTACTCAAAATGGCGCCGATAGCCTTTGCCCATATTATGTCACAGGGGCTACCAGTGCCATTGGTCAGCCCCTGTCACATGGTAGGAGCACAAGATGGCGCCGATGGCCATGTGACAGGTGCTGACCAATGGCACCGGTAGCCCCTGTGACAAAGGCTATCGGTGCCATGATGAAACCGGCACCGAGGGTGTGAGTGCAGGGGATGGCTCCCAGACCCCCCGCTGTACCACCAGGGAGTTTTGGTAAGTCTTGGGGGGGTTCGTTTAAATTTTTATTTAGGTGGCCGTATAATTCGGTGAAGATTCGTGTATTCTTGGGAATCGCGATACGTTTCGCTTCCCCACGAATACTACAAATAATGCAATATACGTTGTGGATCGCCAATATGGCGAAAATGAATGCACACCCCTAGTAGAGAGACATGCCTACGAGTAGCAAGGGAGCGCGGTCGGACTCTAGGCTGTAGGTCTGGAGGAGCAAGGAAGGCCAGTACAGCGTAGGCGATGACAAGGCAAGGGACAAGCCAGAATCAGGAGACGTGGTCAATGGCAGCCAAGGTCAGAATCCGAGGATCAGTCCGAGGAGTAGTCAACGAAGCAGGGCTCAGGTTCCAGAGGTCAGACGAGGTCACAAAAAAAAAAGAAAATGGGAAACAAATGTCAGCAAGCACTGTGAAGAGAGCTCCGATGGGAAGACCCGCCTCCTGACATCATCAGACTCAGCACCGGACCGTTAATCAGCGCCGTGCCATCAGGCGCCCATGCTGAGAGGGGCCACCCACCATCCAAAGGCACCCTGCACCACCTCAAGTAAATGAAAAAAAAAAAAGAAAATGGGAAACAAATATCAGCAAGCACTGTGAAGAGAGCTCCGATGGGAAGACCCACCCCCTGATGCCATTAGACTCAGCACCGGACCATTAACCGGGCTGTGCGTCGTGCGCCAAAGGGGCGCGACAAAGGGGTACTCCCCTTTGTGCACCCCTTCGTGCAATCCATCGTATTATATCTACTTTAAAAAAAAATGTATTCTACAAATGGTCGCCTCTTGCTGTTAATTCTCATCTTAATATGCTTGTAGCCTTCACATGTTTGTAATCCATTATGATAGCTTTATTATGAAGCTTCCTTCCCCTTCCTTGAACCCTCCCATTATTTCATTGATTAGCAAATGTTAAATTAGCTTTAATGTTTGATGCTTGTAAACCGTTGTGATGGTTTTACCGAACAACGGTATATAAAACTCAACAAATAAATAAACAAGGCAGGCAGAGGTCTGGATCCAGGCAGTGAACAGAATGGTCAAGGAGCAGGCTGAGGTCATTACCAGAGAGACAGTTTGAGGGTACTACCTGGGGATACAGGACAGACAGACACTGGACCAGTAGGATGCTGGAACAGTAGGACGCTGGAACAAGACTGGAACAAGGCTGGAACAATACTGTGAATGCGGACGCAAACTAGTACACTTACAGTGCTGACCCAATTGACAAGGCAAGGAAGTACAGGCAGGGACTTCCTTATATCGTACGTTCAATCAGGGCGTGCCGCGGGGCTAGGACCTGCCCCTGGCCCTACAAGAGGCTGAGCGGTCTTCCCACGTGCATAGGGGCATGGCCAATGCCACTGGGGACGTCGAACTCCGGCGTGAGGCCTGGTGCGCACTGGAAGGCCCGGCGACTGAAGCCACGGGATGCCGAGGCCTGGAGGAGCTCATTGCTGCTGATGGGGAGGCCGACCTGTGACCTGCAGAGGAGCTAGCGAGGTGAGCAGGCCCTTGCATGGGCCGGGCATTGACGGGATGTGCAACAGTACCCCCCCCTTCTAGGCCCCCCTCTATGCGGCCATGGCTTTTCAGGATAGGTCCTATGGAAGGTCCTGAGGAGCTCTTTATCAAGAATGTTGTTGGAAGGTTCCCATGAGCTCTCCTCGGCCCCATAACCCTCCCAGTCTAAGAGGTATTCCCATCTGCCTCAATGCCAACGGACGTCGAGGACCTCTCTTACCTGGAGTGACGAATCTGGTTCGATAGAGATCCGTGGAGGTAAAGGATCTCTACGAAAGGGCCAGGAGAGGATAAAAGGCTTCAACAGAGAGACATGGAATGTGTTGTGGATGCCCATGGCACGAGGTAGCTGAAGTTGATAAGACACTGCTCCCACTCTTCGAAGCACTGGAAATGGGCTGATGTACTTGGGAGCCAGGCGATGAGAAGGGAGTCTCAACATTATGTGTCGGGTGCTTAACCACACCTTCTGACCAGGACGGAAGAGTGGAGCGGGACGTCTATGGGCATCAGAAGTGCGCTTGGAGTGCTCAGTGGCCTGGATAAGGCGTTTTTTGACTTGATTCCACACCTGGCGAATGTTGTGGGCCATGAATTGCGCAGCTGGAGAAGGTACAGTCAGAGGAACTGGAAGTGGCAGCCGAGGTTGTCGTCCAAATACCACAGAGATTGGAGATACATCAATGGCAGCAGCGACGTGGGTATTATGCGACAGCTCAGCCCAGGGTAACAAATCGGACCAGTTGTCCTGCTGGTCATTCATGTAGGAACGAAGGAATGTTTTCAAGGTCCAGTTGGTCCTTTCAGCTTGACCATTGGCCTGTGGGTAATAGGCCGACGTGAAATTCAAGGCAATGTTGAACTTTTTGCATAGAGAGTGCCAGTACCTGGTGGCAAACTGTGGTCCTCGGTCAGATATAATTTCCTTTGGGAGTCCATGGAGACGGAAAATGTGTTTCAGGAACAACTTGGCTAGTTCTGGGGCCGATGGGAGGCCCGTCAGGGGAATGAAGTGACCCCTTTTTGAAAAACGGTCGATGATGACCCAGATTACGGTATTGTTCTGGGACTGAGGCAGGTCTGTGAAGAAGTCCATTGAGATGCTAGACCATGGCTTGGTAGGTGCTGGAAGCGATTGGAGTAGGCCCCAAGGCCGTCCGGTAGGTGGCTTCTGTTGGGCACAGATGGGACATGAATCTACATAGTTACAAGAGTTTTCACCATGTTGGGCCACCAGTAATATCTCCACATCTCTAGAGTCTTGGTACGACCCAGGTGTACTGCCAACCTGGAATCATGGGCCCATTTCAGAACTCGTTCACGTAATCTACATGGAATGATGGTTTTCCCAACTGGAACTATAGTGGTCATGGCAAGGGATACGCAGGCAGGATCTATGATATGTCTGGGAACATCAGGAACATCCTCTGGTTCAAAGGATCTTAATAGTACATCAGCACAAAGGTTCTTGGAAGCTGGACGATAACGTTGAATGAAATTGAACCGTTCAAAGAAGAGTGCCCATCGGGCTTGTCTAGGATTCAAGAGTTGAGCTTCTTTAAGGTGCTTGAGATTCTTATGGTCGGTGAAAATGGTAAATTTATGTTGCGCCCTTTCCAACCAGGGGCGCCACTCTTGGTGCGCCAACTTGACGGCTAGAAGTTCTCGGTCACCAACAGTGTAGTGCTGCTCTGTAGGAGAGAACTTGTGTGAGTAGAATGAACAATTTACAATTTGGAGAAAACTGACAAGTATATGGTGGAGTTCAGGACCCTGGCTACTGAGCTCGGGTGGCAAGAAGATTGTCTGCAAGCCATCTTCCTAGATGGACTGTCCAGCACTCTCAAAGATGAACTCTCCGTCTGTGAGACTCCCACTTCTCTAGAGGACCTGATTTTCCTCACCGGGAAGATCGACAATTGTCTCTGGCAAAGGCGTCTAGAAGTAAAGGCTTCCCGCTCTCCTACACCGCTTTCCACGCATGTCCAGAGTCCTCCAGCCAAGATTCCATCACCTCGTCCCGTGGTGGAACCTATGGAGTTGAACTGTGGGGAACTGTCTCTGACTGAATGTCTCCGACAGAGGAAGGAGGGTCTTTGCCTTTACTGTGGCACTTCCGGACATCTTCGGCAGTCCTGTCCGGTCCGTCCGGAAAACTGCAACGCCTGAGCCTGGTGGGGGTCCCGAGCTTAGGCGCTACTGTCACCAGTCCCCAAATCCTGCTTCCAGACTCTCTGGGCATTGATGCCCACTCCTTCGCCACCACTGCTCTTGTCGATACAGGAGCAAGTGGAAGTTTCATCATGGATGACATTGTCAAGCTTCTGAACATTCCTCTTCAGCCATTAGATGTGAGCCTCCGCATCGCCTCCATTCAAGGAGAACATCTTCCAGGGCTCATCACCCATCAAACAGTGGCTGTCCATCTTACCATGGGCACTCTCCACGAGGAAGAGATGTCCTTCTATGTGTTAAAACGTTCTTCACATCCAGTCATCCAGGGGCTGCCCTGGCTTCAGGTCCACGAACCCCAGTTCGATTGGCATTCCCTGCAGTTGGTGCAGTGTGGGTCCAAATGCCAGAAGACATGTCTTCGTCAAGTATCTCCAGTAGTCTCTGTCTTGAAGTCTACCATTCTATCTGGTTTGCCTACCCAGTATGTTGAGTTCGAAGACGTCTTCTCGAAGCAGAAGGCGGATACCTTGCCTCCATTACGCAAGTTCAATTGCTCCATAGAACTGCTGCCGGGCACGATGCCTCCCAAGGGCAGAACTTATCCATTGTCTCATACAGAAACCCTAGCCATGTCTGAGTATATCAAAGAGAACTTAGAAAAAGGGTTCATTTGTCCCTCTGATTCTCCCGCTGGAGCGGGCTTTTTCTTCGTCAAGAAAAAGGATGGCAGTTTATGCCCTTGTATTGAATACAGAGGGCTCAATGCCATAACCCGCAAAGACCGGTACCCCCTGCCCCTTATCAGTGAGCTGTTTGATCGCCTTCAAGGGGCACGGATCTTCACCAAGTTGGATCTAAGGGGTACGTACAGTCTGGTACACATCCAACCTGAAGATATCTGGAAAACCGCATTCAACACAAGGGATGGTCACTATGAATATACCGTGATGCCCTTTGGGCTATGCAATGCCCCGGCAGTCTTTCAATGCCTTGTGAACAAAATACTCCGAGACCTCTTGTACTCATTCGTAGTCGTATATCTTGACGATATCCTGATCTTTTCCAAAGACCTTGAATACCATTGAGATCATGTTCGGATCGACCTCCAAAGTCTAAGAGAAAATCATCTTTATGCCAAGTTAGAAAAGTGCCTCTTCGAGCGAAATCGCTTACCCTTCCTAGGGTACATCATATCTGATTGAGGTTTCTCCATGGATCCAGATAAAGTCCAGGGGATCCAAGACTGGCCCCAGCCAGTAGGCCTACGGGCCTTACAACATTTCCTTGGCTTTACTAATTATTACAAGAGCTTCATTGCCAATTATTCTACCCTAGCTGCTCCACTCACCGCCATGACCAAGAAAGGGGCTAACACTCGTGTGTGGACACCCAAAACACAAGCCGCCTTTCAGATGCTAAAAGAAGCTTTCTGTTCTGGTCCTTGTCTTCAGCATCCAGACCCAAGACGCCCATACGTCGTCGAAGTTGACGCCTCTGCAATTGGAGCAGGAGGTGGAGTAGATTATGACGGGCTACACCTTGGCGGTCTGGGTCTCCGAAGGTCTGCTTGAAGAGAGCAACAAACTCGGATAGCTTGGAAAGCATGGGATCAGAGGGTTCCCATAATGGAGAAGCCCATGTAAGAGCCTTCCCTTCCAGATGGGAAAGAATGAAGATCATTTCAGTGGTTTCCTTCAGGAACAAGGAGGGTTGCAGTGCAAATTGCATGACGCACTGATTGAGGAAGCTATGACAGGAGCGGAATAAGACTGAAACAAGACTGGAATAAGACTGAACGCGGAGGCAAACTAGTACACTTACAGTGCCGACCCAATTGCCAAGGCAAGGAAGTGCAGGCAGGGACTTCCTTATATTGTACGTTCAATTAGGGCACGCCGCGGGGCTAGGACCCGCTCCTGACCCTACAAGAGGTCAGGCGGTCCGTGCGCGCATGCATAGGGGCATGGTCAACGCCAATGGGACGCCGAACTCCGGCGTGAGGCCTGGTGCACAGTGGAAGGCCCGGCGACTGCCACCGCGGGACACCGAGGCCTGTAGGAGCTCGCGGCTGCCGCTGGGGAGGCTGACCCGTGACCTGCAGAGGAGCTAGCGAGGTAAGCAGGCCCGTGCGCGGGCTGGGCGCGGACAGGGCGCGCAACAAGTGTCCAATATGAACTTTTCCTTTATTAGGTATTGTCGGTTTACCTCTTAATTTCTTCAGTTGCTCTGCATGGACACCTGTCTCTCTTTCTACTAGTAAATGAATCTGTTGTTGCGGTGCCTCCTTAGTGGCCATGATGGGATGCTATGATAGAGACACAGAGGTTTTCTTTGTCTTTAAATTGATTAGTCAGCTGCAGTTCAGAAACAGAGATGCCACAAACAAGATTCAGTCCAGGTGAAGAAATACTAGTACTCTGAAAATTAAGGATGGTAGGGTGCAGGAAATATTTTTTAAGAAACCAGATTCCATGCAGGATGTTAAGGATCACACAAACCACAATTACAGGGCATGCCACACTGCTTCAGCAGAAAGTCACAGATGCAAGCTCCTAGCTGCAGCCTAACAGCTCGGATAGGTTTCACACTCTCGGATAGGTTCTCTCTATAGCACTGCATCAAAAACAAACTCTTAAAACAAAAAACGTTTAGCTCTGACTGAGCACTCACTGTTCTTGATTTAATTCCCTAACTACATACCAGACCAGCTTCAAGGCTTTTCAGTCTGTAAAAGAAGATATAGGCAGTAGCATATGGTGACAAAAACAGTCAGGACTTTATTTCATGCAGCTTTTAGGGATATGCATGTTTGGGGGAAAAAAATTTTTTTTAACACAATTAATATCCCGCTGCAAAAGAACTTCCCCAAAACCTCTCCTGGGTCCTTCCTTAATTCCTCAAGCTTTTCTGGATCTTCTTTCTTCACAGGGCTGGAGCAATCTTTGGTTGCTTCTGCCCACCAGTGTTACAATTGTAAATGGCACCAGCAGCCTCGGGTTGCCGTCATTATCAATGTTTTCTGTATAAGTGTTGTGAGAGGAAGGGGAATTAGCAATATTTTATTCTAATTTTGACAATAATAATAATAATAATCATTTTTAGAAACCACAAAATTCCAAATAAATTAAGAGGTCCATGTGCAAATACATTTAGCAGGATAACTAAGAAGTTATCTGGCTAAATGAAAATTTGGCCAATTATCTGGCTAATTTCTAGATGGATAACTATTCATCTGGCCAATATTTGGATGGATAAGTGAAGGGGATTCCAGAAGTATTCTGGGAAGTAGCTGAGTTAGCTGGATAAGTTATCCTTACTACTAGTTCTTCCAGCATGTCACGTAAAACCACCTCAACTATTACAAAATGTTGCAGCAAGGCTCCTATTAGGATCTAGGAAATATGATCACATTATACCCTTGCTGACATCACTGCATTGGTTACTGTACAATCCAGAATCTACTATAAAACATTAACGATAATATCCAACATTATTCATTCTAATAACACTGGCTTGTTAGGAGTGACACTACAACTTCACAATCCTAAATTAGCACTAAGTGTTGCAGTCGGACACTGCAGGCGAGGTAGTGGACCCTTGGGCCGGCCCACCTAGGATGACAGGGTAGGCCGGGAGGCGGAGCCACAGGCTAGCAGTGTTCACCCGGGAACCAGGAACCCCCCAGGGGGAGCCCGTAGGGTCCTGGAACCTTGGGACTTGGGAAATAGGCTGAAAGTCCGGTGGCAGGGAAGGCCTTAGGCCGGGACTGTAGTGAAAAGAAGTCCAAAAGTACTCGGTGGGCAAGGAACCGGCTGTACAGGCCGAGGGCCAGCTGATGACAGGGCAGCGGGCGGCAGCGGAGACTGTAGCTAACCGGAGGCTGAAGCAAGCCGTGGACTGAAGCAGAGTTTGTAGTAAACAGGCAGAGAGTCCGGAGGCAGGGATGGCCTTTAGGCTGGGGCTGTAGCGTAAGGAAGTCCAAGGGTACTCGGTAGACAAGGAACCGGCTGTACAGGCCGAGGGCCAGCTGATGACAGGGCAGCGGGCAACAGCGGTACCTGTAGTAAGCCGGACCGTGAGGCAGGGTTCGTAGAATACTGAAGCGGGAACAGGCTGAAGGCAGAGGCAGAATCGATAGTAGACTGTGGACTGGAACAGGCTGTAGACCGGAATGGAGTCTGTAGCTGGCTGTGAACTGGAGCAGGCTGTAGCCTGGAATGGAGTCTGTAGCTGGCTGTGGATTGAAGCAGGCTGTAGACTGGAAAGGAGTCTGTAGCTGGCTGTGAACCGGAGCAGGCTGTAGACTGGAATGGAGTCTGTAGCTGGCTGTGAAGTGAAGCAGGCTGTAGCAGAATCAGGAACGTACCAAAGTCAGAGGCAGGCGGCAGGCTGAAGCGAAGTCAGGAACGGACCAAGGTCGGAGGCAGGCGGCAGGCTGAAGCGAAGTCAGGAACGGATCAAGGCCGGAGGCAGGCGGCAGGCTGAAGCGAAGTCAAAGGCAATCCAAAGGTCAGTCAGGAATGAGGAACAGACGAAGCGCAACTCAGAACTACTAGGCAGTGGTGAACCTCGTTGCAAGGCCCTGAGAGGATGTCCGGATGCCGGTTAAGAAGGCCTTGAGACATGACATCATCAGTGTAGGCGGGACCCGACTTCCGGGTACTGGACGCTCAAAGAGAGCGTCCCTGCGCGCGCGCGGGGCACGGAGGAGAGAGAACAGCCAAGGTGGTCGCCGCGTGGAGCGGCCAGCGCCGCCGGGACCCCGACCACGCGGGACGCAGCGTTTCCAGCCGCGGAGGTAGGTCCGGCACGGCCCGAGGGAGGGGGAAGCGGCGGAGATCGCAACACTAAGATCTCAAAATAAAGGACTATTGACTGTCCCCACAATACGAAGCACACATCTAACACAAATAAGAGATCGTGTGTTTTCCATAGCAGGTCCAATACTCTGGAATTCTCTGCCTGAGACACTATATATTTTACCGAATAGAAAGATTTAAATGTGAACTAAAAAGGAAAATTGGTTCTTACCTGCTAATTTTCATTCCTGTAATACCACAGATCAGTCCAGACCAGTGGGTTATGCACTCCCACCAGCAGATGGAGTCAGAGAGCAAAGCTTCGAGGTACTGGTATCCCAAGTGTGCCACCTGCAGCTCATCAGTATTTATCGATACCCAACCAAAGTATAATTGACAAAAAAACATCTAATTCCCGAAATAAGGGCAAACAGGAAAAAACTCTCTCAAGGGTCCAAAACAAATGACCCCAATACCTGAAAATCAGGTTTGAACCACGGTTCATAACAAAAACCAAAATATTATAGAATCATTCTGATAGATTCCCTATGTACAGCAGCTAACTGTTAGGTAAATCAGTCTTTCAGCAGTAGCACCTGGGCAAGATCCTGGACTGATCTGTGGTATTATAGGAACGAAACTTAGCAGGTAAGAACCAATTTTCCTTTCCTGTACATACCCAGATCAGTCCAGAACAGTGGGATATACCAAAGCCACATTACACCGGGCGGGAAACTGAAAGACCCGCTCGCAAGACGCTCTCCCCAAAAAACGCTTGGTCCGGATCTCTAACATCCAGATGATAATGCCTTGGGAAGGTATGCAGGAAAGACCAGACTGTGGCTCTACAAATCTCCTCAGGCGACAACAACTGAAACTCCGCCCAAGAAGCCGCTTGTGCTCTCGACTGAGCTTTTAAACCAGTCGGTGAATAACACATTGAAATTATCGGTTCAGTGTGCTGCGGCAGTCAAAAAAGCAAACAGAATGTTGGGAATTATTAGAAAGGGAATGGTGAATAAAACGGAAAATGTCATAATGCCTATATATCGCTCCATGATGAGAGTCCACCTTGAATACTGTGTACAATTCTAGTCATCGCATCTCAAAAAAGATATAGTTGCAATGGAGAAGGTACAGAGAAGGGTGACCAAAATGATAAAGAGGGTGGAACAGCTCCCCTATGAGGAAAGGCTAAAAAGGTTAGGACTTTTCAGCTTGGAGAAGAGACGGCTGAGGGGGGATATGAAAGAAGTGTTTAAAATCATAAGAGGTCTAGAACAGGTAAATGTGAATCTGTTATTTACTCTTTTGGATAATAGAAGAACTAGGGGGCACTCCATGAAGTTAGCATGTGGCACATTTAAAACTAAGTGGAGAAAGTTCTTTTTCACTCAACGAACAATTAAACTCTGGAATTTGTTGCCAGGGGATGTGGTTAGTGCAGTTGGTGTAGCTGGGTTTAAAAAAGGTTTGGATAAGTTCTTGGAGGAGAAGTCCATTACCTGCTCAATTTGATTTAGAAAATAGCCACTGCTATTACTAGCATCAGTAGCATGGGATAGACAGTTCTGGGGTTCTTGCCAGGTTCTTATGGCCTGGATTGGCCACTGTTGGACACAGGATGCTGGGCTTGATGGACCCTTGGTCTGACCCAGTATGGTATGTTCTTGATCTCTGGTTTGGTGTCCATGGCATGTTTTGGAATCAGTTCTACAGTATCATTCTGTAAAAAAAGAAAATTAAACATATTTCTTTAATTGTGAGATATGGATCAATTGCAGTATTTTATTTGACAAGACATTTTAGTAACTCAGAAGATTTGCTTATTGGTAATGGTACAAGGACTTATCCATTTAGACTGCAATGAATGTTGCTTTTTAAAGTTCAAGTACATTAGTGAATCATCAATTTCACAGCCTTCTAGCTAAACTGACTGTTTTTTATGTTTTTGGATCAAGGATGGAAAGGCTTCATCCATTCTGTACTACATAGTACTTTTGTCTTGCAGCAAGGTTGGACAACATGGTAGTCCTTTGAAGTATTATAATCACCCTCTTGACACAGCCAGTCATTAGTAATTAACATGCTGGTACTGCATATCAGTTCAATCCTTAAAAGAAGAGAACAATATTGGATCTATATATTAGACAGTGCGACCTCACATAGCCTCAATGAAACCATTCATTGATACACTTTATGAAAAACTTTTTTATAATGAACTTTTTGTGGCTTCTTGATGTTAGGATTCCCATAAGTAGCTCTGTGTTGAGTAACTAGTGATTGAGCAGGTATCTTCTCTTCATTGTGTCTTTAAAAAATGGCATTTCATTTTTGTTTCTTCTTACAGAAACGCCAGGCTGATCTTGTTATCCCTGGACCCCTGATGCAGATTTTGTGATTCAAAACATTGCATTAGTATCAGGTAGAACTCCAAATGTTGGGACATATATTGAGATAAGTACTTTGGAATGTTTTATCTGTATGAAGACTAACAATTCACATGAATAGCTCATGTTTGGTCAGTTTCTGGTACCTTTTTGTTGTGTTCCGCGCCCGCGACCATCCGCGGGCGCGCCCCCCCTACCTGACTGCAACAGCGACCCGCCACGGCAAGCACCAGGTGAAGAGCCGTTGTCCGGTGCCGTTGTTCCCGCATATCGGCGCGGGCCCCTGGGGTGACCGCAGGGCTGGGAGCCGTCCCTGCTCCTCCTGCGCAGCATCAAACAGCTTCTCCCCCGCCGCCGGAAGCCAAGATGGCCGCCGCCATCTTAGGTACGAGGATGCGCCTCCTCACTAGATTTAAAGGGACCTGATCCCTTTAACTACTTCCAGCTGTCTTCAGTGAGCCAGAGCAGAGGAAGTATAAAAGGAGGCTTCCTCTGCTCGTTCCTTGACTTGGCAACTTTTGGGTTCGTCAGGTCTGCTTGCTTCGGTGAGTTCTTCTACTTCGGATCCTTGTTCCTGTCTTGTCTTGGTGTTCCTGGTTCCTGACTTCGGATTGGCTAGCGGTGATTCCTGGTTCCTGACTTCGGATTGGCTAGCGGTGATTCCTGGTGTGTGACTTCGGACTGGCAAGCGGTGATTCCTGGTGTGTGACTTCGGACTGGCAAGCGACAATCCCTTGGTGTGTGACCTCGGACTGGTAAGCGACGACCCTCTGGCACTTGACCTTGGACTTCTTCTTGACCATTGTCTCCAAGGGCCCACCTAAGTCCCAGCGACCCAGGTCCCCATGGACTCCTCCCGGGGGACCGCGGGCTTCCAGGGGTGAAGCTCCAGTCAGCCCTTGCACCGAACGCTTGACTCCTTGACCTCTCAAAGATCCACCTAAGTCCCAGCGGTCCGGGTCCCTACGGGCTTCTCCTGGGGGGACCGCGGGCTTCCAGTGGCAAAGACACAGTTCCTTTCCTTGACGTCACGACTCTCCACAGTCGCCTCAGTCTCCAGTGCCGAGAGTCAGCTGGTCACGTCTTCTGTTCCTGCCTCGCCACCCGACGGGAGAACCTACGGATCTTCCTCCTAAGATATACCATCCTCCCGTCGGCCCAAGAGTTCACAAGCCTGAGCATAACACTTTTTGTGACCTGTGATTATACTGCAAGATGCCAAGAATATACCTCAGTCACACTTTAGTGTGCGGTTAGCGTTCTCTGTATGACAGTCACATTTATAAATTCTAGTTAATTTTTTTTTCAGCTCTTTATGTGAATAGATCATAGTTTTGTGCATTTGCCTTTCCACTCTTTCGGTTGTATATATATGGTATGCCTAATCATGATCTGATAGGGCTGGTAACCAGTATGTAAGCAATTGGTACTGTTGATTGAAACCAAAATTAGTTGCAAGTTATCAGGCCAATTTTTACCTGTACACTACACCAGTGGTTCTCAACCTTTTTTCGGCTGGGATACACCTGACAGGTGGTTCTCACATGCATGACACACTGAACATGTGACCATCATGGGGCAAAATGTAAATATACATTCTGCATCCTCAGGAACCCCGTTGACCCCCAAAAATGGGTGCAGAGCAGAACTAGGGCATTACCCATACAGCTCGCCATACAAAAAAAGATATTCTGGATCTGATGATATCTCAATAAAAGCAAAACAAACTCTCTTTACTGGCAAGCACAATACCCCTCCTTATGAAAAGACAGTAATTTACCACTACAAATATTTAACCAGGCCCTAAACACCAATACACCTCCTATTAGGAAAACAGAGCAAGCCAAGCTGCTATAGATACCCACTTAGAAATAATTGTAAAACTATACTAATAAATGTTACAAAACAGTTGATGAACAGAATAACATCCAAAAATTAAAAATTCATAAAAATTATTAAAAATTGTCCAAATATCAATAAAATATTTCAAAACAGCAGACACATCACATAATACCCAATAATTAAAATGGCAGTCAATCAAGAAAAATAAACTTTAAAAGCTGCCTTTACTTACCCTCTCCAGCAACTCTCCTATTCCTTTCCCTTGCAGGCCAATAGCACTCACCAGAAGCGGCAGTGGCTGCTGAAACTCTGTCCTCACAGTCCTCTTCATTAGGGCCCACAACCAGTCACAACCAGTCTCTGTCTCACACAGACCAGTAACTTCCCTAACCCGTCTCTCTTCCTCACACAGACACCAGTCACCTCCCTGACCAGTCTCTATCTCTCACACACATACACACCAGTCACCTCCCTGACCAGTTTCTGTCTTTCTCTCACACACACACACACCATTCATCTCCCTGGCCAGTCTCTCTCTCTCTCTCTCTCTCTCACACACACACACACACACACCCACACACACACCAGTCACCTCCCTGACCAGTCTCTCTCAATCACACACATGCTCTGTCACTTACAACCACACACACACTGCCACTCATGCACCCATTGTACCACACACACACAAGCTCTCACTCATGCACCCAGGCACCCATTCTACCACCACACACAGCCACTCATGTACCCATTGTACCACACACACACAAGCTCTCACTTATGCACCCAGGCACCCATTCTACCACACACACACACTGCCAATCATGCACCCATTGTACCACACACACAAGCTCTCACTCATGCACCCAGGCACCCATTCTACCACACACACACAAAGCTGCCACTCACCACCCAGGCACCCATACTACCATACCTATACAAATCTGCCACTCACGCACCCAGGCATGCATTCTAACACACACACACACACACACAAAGCTGCCACTCACACACCCAGAAACCCATTCTACCACACACACACAAAGCTTCCACTCATGCACCCAGGCACACATTCTACCAACACAAACTCTCACTCATGCACCCAGGCACCCAGTACCACTGGCACACACACACAAGCTCTCATTCATACACCCAGGCACCCATTCTATTACACACACATACACACAAGCTCTCACTCATGCACCCAGGCACCCATTCTTCCACACACACACACAAGCTCTCACTCATGCACCCAGGCACCCATTCTACCAGACATACAAACTCACATGGAGCTCTTCTCATTGTTTGGCCCAATAAGCCTGTCCTCCACTTCTCAGCTGCCTCTGGCCTGGCCTCCAGCGGCGTGCAAAGTCTCTCCAGCCGCCTCCCGCAGTGCGCAGGTCTCTCCACTCTTCAGCCGCTGGCAGCGGCGTGCAGCGTCTCTTCATTCTTCAGCCCTGCTGGTGGCGGCGTGCAGGTCTCTCCACGCTTCAGCTGCCAGCAGCGGCGCACAGCATCTCTCCACTCTTCAGCCCTGCCAGCCTGGCCTCCAATGGTGGCGCGCAGTGTCTCTCCATTCTTCAGCCCCGCCCCTAGTTAGAAAGGAAGCACAAGCGGGGCAGTGGAACACCGGGAGCCGCGACACACCTGCAGGTGCTTGGCGACACAGTGGTGTATCGCGACACACCAGTTGAGAACCGCTGCTCTACACCAACTTGTGGAATGCTTCTTTGATGGTACAATTCTCTCTAACTGTGCTGCTGCATGAGGATGGTAAGGAATGTGTAGTTTCTGAATAATGTTCAAAGCCTTGAGGAATAAAGTAAGGGTTTCACCTATGAAACCAAGATCCCTATCTGAATCAATGATGCTTGGGATACCAAATCTGCAAATGACTTCTGCAAAGAGTTCCTTAGCTGCAGTCTCAGTTGTGTGAGTTTTAGTAGGAAATGCCCTTACCCAATCTGAGAACGTGTCAATGACTACTAATATATTTTTATCCCTCTTTGGTTGTTGGGAGTACATCAATGAATCAATCTGTAGGCGATGCCATGGACCCACACATCTGATAGTAAAGATATTGATCATAATTAACTTTTCATCCATGCTCATCATGCATTGTATACAATTAGCTACTCAGTCTCTGATTTGATCTTTCATCTCAGGCCATTGTGTTACTTGTTGTACCCTGTGTACAGGGTTCCTTCTACATCTTTATGAAGGTACGACTGGGAGAGGATAATCAATTCTTGTCTTTCATCACAGAAGGGCACCTGGTATGCTCCTCCAAGTCTTCCTGTTATGCCTTACTTCTGGTAGTGACTGCAGCTATTGGTGTTTTAGATAATATCTCTATTTTGTTATTCCAGTAAACTTTTCTCTTTGATTCTTTTGATGTGCAATTCCCATCTACAGCATTCCAGTTATGTTTGTTCCAGTTTAGCATCCAGTACTGTGATCTCTTTGCTACATAGTCACTGTAAATGTACACAAGTGGAAAGTTTGGATAGAATTTCAAAATCTATTTGATTGCTTCCACTTCAGCATTCTGAGTGGATACACTTGTGACTAACTTTCCTGTTTTCTCAGCTTCAGCAAGGTTTATTGCTGGATACTGAATGTGTCCGATTCCTTTATCCCATTTTGCAATTCCATCAGTGAACCGAATATGAGGATGTAGGTTCACAGTGTCAATCTCAGCTAGAAGAGGGGATATTTTACAGTATGAGAAGTTCATGTACTCTGTTTACCCACAAACTCGAGTGTTTCCTTTCTCAGTGAGTACATGTGCCATGAGATCAGGTTTATTTACTGTTTCACTGGTGACTTCTCTGTTTAACAGGGTAAGAGTCCATTGGGCCAGTGTTGATTCCTGAAACTTTGCCTCCCACTAGTTGTCCTGAAAGAATACATTTCAGTGGAACTGGTAGACACTGAATGGTGATAAGAGCTATGCCAGTCATGAGCTCAAAAGATTTGTATGGCTCAAACAGCAACCAAACATTCATGCTCTCAAGGGTCAAAGTTCACTTCTGCTCTTTGTGGATTGCACAGGCCAGAGTCGTCTTCATTTTTCTGCAGAGGTGTTGCTGCATGGGCTTCGTCAGAAGAAGCCACTCTGAGGAATAGTTTGATAACAGCAGGAAATGTAAGTCCAGGTGCCTGAGGAGCAGACTGTTTCAGTTTACAGAGGGCTTCTTCATGCGCAGAAGTCCATTCTCCTTGACTTTTCTTTCTAAGCATTTTATAGAGTGGTGCAGCGATTTGTGCTTACTGGGAAATGTAGGATCTTAGGAAGTTAAATCCTCCCTAGCAGCACTCTTAAAGAGTGAGTATCTGTGGGTGCAGGCTAATAAGACTGTGATCTTTCTTTTGTCAGCTTTTCTGCCATCTTTCGTAATGATGGTACCCAAGTATTAAACTTGTTCTTGCAGCTGTTGTGCCTTTGCCAGAGTAGATTTGAGCCTTGTTTTCTGTATGAGCTCTAAAACCCTCTCTGTACACATTCTTGAACTTCTTGTTTGGCTAAACCAGACACAACGTCATCATCAACATAGGAATGTACATAGTCCCTGTCAGCCTGTCTAGCTGAGTTAACATTCCTGTCACATGTGCTTGAACTGGCATTCTACAAAGGTGCACTGTTTGCCCTGAAATGTAAAAAATCTAGTTTGGCTGGCCTCGTCGACTGGGATTAAAAAAATATTGCCAAATCAATGACAGAGAGAGAACCACTTGCACTTGTTCTCAATCCTCTAAACCAGTGGTTCTCAACCTTTTTTTGGCCGGGACACACCTGACAGATGGTTCTCACTTGTGTGACAGACTGAACATGTGACCGTCACGGGGCAAAATGTAAATATACATTCTGCATCCTCAGGAACCCCCTTGATCCTCAAAAATGGATGCAGAGCAGAACTAGGGCATTACCCATACAACTCACCATACAAAAAAAGATATTCTGGTTCTCATGACATCTCAGTAAAAGCAAAACAAACTCCCTTTACTTGCAGGCACAATACCCCTCCTTATGAAAAGACAGTAATTTACCACTAATGCATGTCCTATTGAGAAAACACACCAAATGCGATAGATAGAAATGCCTACATGCTACTAAAATACCTCACCTTGGTCATACACCCAGAACTGACCTTCACCAAGAACAGAAAGACCACAAATTATAAATATGGAGACAAACTGGAATGGAAAACCAAAACAGCCACTCTGCATGCAGTGCAAACCTGGAGAAATGGAAAAAGAAATATAGCACCTAAAACAATAATGCACACAAACTAAGCCACACAAAATTACACCTGTATTATGGAACAGACAGAAACAGTAACAACCCTACCTATGAAAAGGCAACACTACAAATATTTAACCAGGCCCTAAACACTAATAAGCCTCCTATTAGGAAAACAGAACAAGCCAAGCTGCTATAGATCCCCACACAGAAATAATTGTAAAACTATACTAAAAATGTTACAAAACAGCTGATAAAGAATAACATCCAACAATATGTACAACAATTTGTACAACAATGTGTACAATTCTGGTCGCCGCATCTCAAAAAAGATATGGTTGCGATGGAGAAGGTACAGAGAAGGGCAACCAAAATGATAAAGTGGGTGGAACAGCTCCCCTATGAGGAAAGGCTGAAGAGGTTAGGGCTGTTCAGCTTGGAGAAGAGACGGCTGAGGAGGGATATGATAGAGGTCTTTAAGATCATGAGAGGTCTTGAACGAGTAGATGTGACTCGGTTATTTACACTTTCGAATAATAGAAGGACTAGGGGGCATTCCTTGAAGTTAGCAAGTAACACATTTAAGACTAATCGGAGAAAATTCTTTTTCACTCAACGCACAATAAAGCTCTGGAATTTGTTGACAGAGGAGGTGGTTAGTGCAGTTGGTGTAGCTGGGTTCAAGAAGGGTTTGGATAAGTTCTTGGAGGAGAAGTCCATTAATGGCTATTAATCAATTATATTATGGGGTAGATTTTCAAAAACGGCGCGTTGGCGTACTTTTGTTGGCGCTCCAGGCGCCAACAAAAGTACGCGGGATTTTAGTAGATACGTGCGTAGCCACGCATATCCACTAAAATCCTGGATCGGCGCGCGCAAGGCTGCCGATTTCGTATAGCCGGTGAGCGCCGAGCCGCGCAGCCTACCTCCGTTCCCTCCGAGGCCGCTCCGAAATCGGAGCGGCCTCGGAGGGAATTCCCTTTCGCCCTCCCCTCACCTTCCCCTCCCTTCCTCTATCTAACCCACCCCCCCGGCCCTATCTAGACCCCCCCCCCCCTACCTTTGTTGGGGGATTTACGCCTCCCGGAGGGAGAAGTAAATCCCTGCGCGCCAGCGGGCCGCTAGCGCGCCGGGGCGCAACCTGGGGGCAGTTCCGGAGGGCGCGGCCACGCCCCCGGCCGCCCCGGGCTGAAACCATGCCCCCGGGCCCGCCCCCAAAACACCGCGTCCCGCCCCAAAACGCCGCGCCGATCGGCCCCGCCCCCGACACGCTATCGACACGCCCCCCTCGAAAACCCCAGGACTTACGCAAGTCCCGGCGCTCTGTGCGCGCCGGTAGGCCTATTGAACTTAGGCGCACTGGCGCGCAGGGCTCTTAAAATCCGCCCCTTAGGGAATAGCCACTGCTATTAATTGCATCAGAAGCATGGGTTCTTCTTAGTGTTTGGGTATTTGCCAGGTTCTTGTGGCCTGGTTTTGGCCTCTGTTGGAAACAGGATGCTGGGCTTGATGGACCCTTGGTCTGACCCTGCATGGCAATTTCTTATGTTCTTATGTTCTTATGTTCCTTAGCTGCAGTCTCAGTTGTGTGAGTTTTAGTAGGAAATGCCCTTACCCAATCTGAGAACGTGTCAATGACTACTAATATATTTGTATCTCTCTTTAGATGTTGGGAGTACATCAATGAATCAATCTGTAGGTGATGCCATGGATCCACACATCTGATAGTAAAGATATTGATCATAATTAACTTTTCATCCATGCTCATCATGCATTGTATACAATTAGCTACTCAGTCTCTGATTTGATCTTTCATCTCAGGCCATTGTGTTACTTGTTGTACCCTGTGTACAGGGTTCCTTCTACATCTTCATGAAGGTACGACTGGGAGAGGATAATCAATTCTTGTCTTTCATCACAGAAGGGCACCTGGTATGCTCCTCCAAGTCTTCCTGTTATGCCTTACTTCTGGTAGTGACTGCAGCTACTGATGTTTTAGATAATATCTCTATTTTGTTATTCCAGTAAACTTTTCTCTTTGATTCTTTTGATGTGCAATTCCCATCTACAGCATTCCAGTTATGTTTGTTCCAGTTTAGCATCCAGTACTGTGATCTCTTTGCTACATAGTCACTGTAAATGTACACAAGTGGAAAGTTTGGATAGAATTTCAAAATCTATTTGATTGCTTCCACTTCAGCATTCTGAGTGGATACACTTGTGACTAACTTTCCTGTTTTCTCAGCTTCAGCAAGGTTTATTGCTGGATACTGAATGTGTCCGATTCCTTTATCCCATTTTGCAATTCCATCAGTGAACCGAATATGAAGATGTAGGTTCACAGTATCAATCTCAGCTAGAAGATGGGATATTTTACAGTATGAGAAGTTCATGTACTCTGTTTTCCCACAAACTCGAGTGTTTCCTTTCTCAGTGAGTACATGTGCCATGAGATCAGGTTTATTTACTGTTTCACTGGTGACTTCTCTGTTTAACAGGGTAAGAGTCCATTGGGCCAGTGTTGATTCCTGAAACTTTGCCTCCCACTAGTTGTCCTGAAAGAATACATTTCAGTGGAACTGGTAGACACTGAATAGTGATAAGAGCTATGCCAGTCATGAGCTCAAAAGATTTGTATGGCTCAAACAGCAACCAAACATTCATGCTCTCAAGGGTCAAAGTTCACTTCTGCTCTTTGTGAATTGCACAGTCCAGAGTCGTCTTCATTTTTCTGCAGAGGTGTTGCTGCATGGGCTTTGTCAGAAGAAGCCACTCTGAGGAATAGTTTGATAACAGCAGGAAATGTAAGTCCAGGTGCCTGAGGAGCAGACTGTTTCAGTTTACAGAGGGCTTCTTCATGCGCAGAAGTCCATTCTCCTTGACTTTTCTTTCCAAGCATTTTATAGAGTGGTGCAGCGATTTGTGCTTTCTGGGAAATGTAGGATCTTAGGAAGTTAAAACCTCCCTAGCAGCACTCTTAAAGAGTGAGTATCTGTGGGTGCAGGCTAATAAGACTGTGATCTTTCTTTTGTCAGCTTTTCTGCCATCTTTCGTAATGATGGTACCCAAGTAGTAAACTTGTTCTTGCAGCTGTTGTGCCTTTGCCAGAGTAGATTTGAGCCTTGTTTTCTGTGTGAGCTCTAAAACCCTCTCTGTACACATTCTTGAACTTCTTGTTTGGCTAAACCAGACACAACGTCATCATCAACATAGGAATGTACATAGTCCCTGTCAGCTTGTCTAGCTGAGTTAACATTCCTGTCACATGTGCTTGAACTGGCATTCTACAAAGGTGCACTGTTTGCCCTGTAATGTAAAAAATCTAGTTTGGCTGGCCTCGTCGACTGGGATTAAAAAAATATTGCCAAATCAATGACAGAGAGAGAACCACTTGCACTTGTTCTCAATCCTCTAAACCAGTGGTTCTCAACCTTTTTTTGGCCGGGACACACCTGACAGATGGTTCTCACTTGTGTGACACACTGAACATGTAAATATACATTCTGCATCCTCAGGATGCCCCCTTGATCCTCAAAAATGGATGCAGAGCAGAACTAGGGCATTACCCATACAACTCACCATATAAAAAAAGATATTCTGGTTCTCATGACATCTCAGTAAAAGCAAAACAAACTCCCTTTACTTGCAGGCACAATATCCCTCCTTATGAAAAGACAGTAATTTACCACTAATGCATGTCCTATTGAGAAAACACACCAAATGCGATAGATAGAAATGCCTACATGCTACTAAAATACCTCACCTCGCTCATACACCCAGAACTGACCTTCACCAAGAACAGAAAGTCCACAAATTATAAATATGGAGACAAACTGGAATGGAAAACCAAAACAGCCACTCTGCATGCAGTGCAAACCTGGAAAAATGGAAAAAGCAATATAGCACCTAAAACAATAATGCACAGAAACTAAGCCGCACAAAATTACACCTGTATTATGGAACAGACTGAAACAGTAACAACCCTACTTATGAAAAGGCAACACTACAAATATTTAACCAGGCCCTAAACACTAGGGATGTGAATCGTTTTTTGACGATTTAAAACAATCGTCAGATATATTTTAAATCGTCAAAAATCGTTAAGGGTCACGATACAATAGAAATCCGATTTATCGTGAAAAATCGTAAATCGGGGGAGGGGGAGGGCGGGGAAACCCGGCACACCAAAAAACCCCTAAACCCACCCCGACCCTATAAAACGAATCCCTTACCTTCCCCCACCCTCCTGACCCCCCCCAAAACTTTTAACGATTACCTGGTGGTCCAGTGGGGGCGCGGGGACCGATCTCCCGCTCTTGGGCCATCGGCGCCATTTTGGCTGCCACTCAAAAATGGCGCCGATGGCCCGATAAAAAAAAAACCCACCCGACCCTTTCAAAACGACCCCTTAGCTTCCCCCATCCTCCAGAGCCTCCCAAAACATTTTAAAATTACCTGGTGGTCTAGTGGTGGTCCCGGGAGCGATCTCCCGTTCTCGGGCCATCGGCTGCCACTCATAAAGATGGCGCCGATGGCCCTTTGCCCTTACCATATGACAGGGTATCCGTGCCATTGGCCGGCCCCTGTCACATGGTAGGAGCACTGGCTGGCCGGTGCCATCTTTAAAGATGGCCGCCGCCATTGTAAAGATGGCCCCCGCCGTATTTAAAGATGGCCGCCGCCGTATTTAAAGATGGCCGCTGCTGTCGTAAATATGGCCGCCGCCATCTTTAAAGATGGTGCCGGCCATCCAGTGCTCCTACCATGTGACAGGAGCCGGCCAATGGCATGGATATCCTGTCACATGGTAAGGGCAAAGGGCCATCGGCGCCATCTTTATGAGTGGCAGCCGACGACCCGAGAACGGGAGATCGCTCCCGGGATCACCACTAGACCACCAGGTAATTTTAAAATGTTTTGGGGGGTTCGGGACGGTGGGGGAAGCTAAGGGGTCATTTTGAAAGGGTCGGGTGGGGTTTTTTTTTATCAGGCCATCGGCGCCATTTTTGAGTGGCAGCCAAAATGGCGCCAATGGCCCGAGAGTGGGAGATCGGTCCCCGCGCCCCCACTGGACCACCAGGTAATCGTTTAAAGTTTTGGGGGGGTTCGGGAGGGTGGGGGAAGGTATGTGGTTAATTTTAAAGGGTCGGGCCTCACCAAAAAAAAAATAACGATGTGAATTGGAACCAATTCCGATTCACATCACCCACATCACCCACGATAAGATTTCCTCCCCCCCCCCTAGCCGAACCCGATCGTTAAGACGATCGGGCACACGATTCACATCTCTACTAAACACTAATACGCCTCCTATTAGGAAAACAGAACAAGCCAAGCTGCTATAGATCCCCACACAGAAATAATTGTAAAACTTTACTAAAAATGTTACAAAACAGCTGATAAAGAATAACATCCAACAATTAAAAACTCATAAAAATTATTAAAAATTGTCCAAATATCAATAAAATATTTCAAAACAGCAGACACATCATTAATACCCAATAATTAAAATGGCAGTGAAAAATAAATTTAAAAAGCCACCTTTACTTACCCTCTCCAGCAGCTCTCCTACTCCTTTCCCTTGCAGGCCAATAGCACTCACCAGAAGCAGCAAGGACTGCTGAAGCTCTGGCCTCACGGTCCTCTTCCTTAGGGCCCACAACCAGTCACTCATAGACAGTCTCTGTCTCTCTCAATCACACACACACCTGCCATTCATGCACGCATTCTACCACATACACACACACACACACACACCTGCCACTCACGCACCCATTCTACCACACCCATACACACACATAGCTGCCACTCACGCACCCAGGCATCCATTTTACCACAGGCACACACACACACACACACTCACGTGGAGCCTCTTCTCATTGCTTGACCCAATAAGCCTGGCCTTCGCTCTTCAGCCGCCGCCGGCCTAGCCTCCGATGGCGGCACACAGCAACTCTCCACTCTTGGGACCCACCGGCCCAGACTCCGGCAGTGGCCTGCCAGCCCGGCCTCCAGCGGCAGCGCGCAGGATCTCTCCGCACTTCAGCCGCTGCCAGCCCGGCCTCCAGTGGTGGCACTCCCCTACCAACTGCATCGGCCTGTCTGCCCCTGGGGAGAAGTGGGGCAGTGGGACACCAGGAGCCGTGACACACCGGTTGAAAATTGCTGCTCTAAACAAATTCAGGGAGATTGGCCACAACAGGGACTATCTGGGGTGTTGCTTTATTGACCTATCTGTAATCAACAGTCATTTGCAAGTTCACACCATCAGCTTTTCTTACTGGCTAGACAGGAGAATTGGTAAATCTAATCACTCTTTGGGCAAGTAGATCCTCAATCACCTTTAACAGTTCTTTCTGGGCTTCTGGGGAATAACTGTACTGTTGCTAGGATGGAACATGTTCTCTAAACTATTTTTATACAGGCATTAATTTTGCCGCAATCAGTAAGCTTGGTCCAATATTCTTCCTTCCTTGGTGTATGTGATGCCATATACCTTGGTGAAGTCATCTCCATGATCTGTCTGTTTGACAGGCAATCAGGAATTTTGAGAGCTAATCTGCCAGACGACACAATTGGAAATATCCATCAAACAGCAGTGTCTTTAACCAATCCATACTCAAGTTCATATCATCCTGCATTTCAGGATTATGGACCATAGGGCCAATAAGCTGAGTTTCTACAATGATAACAGGAGCCTTCCCCCACAAAACTCCATGAGATCCATAATTAGCTGCTGTGCAGCTCAGCTACTTAGTTGAATAAACTTATCCGGCTAACTTAGCCTATATTTTCACCAGCACAGATGCACCGTTGAATACATCCAGCTGTCTTAAAGTTAGCTGGATAAGTTTATTCATCTAACTTTAGGACAGGTGTATGGGCTAACCAGAGTTGACCAGATGTGTTACCCAGCTAGCTCTGCATATCAGAGTTAGTTGGATAACTTTTCCGCCTAAATCAGCTCCTCCCATTTACACTCCTGGAATGCCCCTAACTTATCCAGCCAAATTTTAACCTGATCAAAAGTTATGTGGCTAGAATTCAGCTGGATAATTGTCCAGATATTCATTTAGCTGGTTAACTTCTGAGTCATCCTGCTAAATGCTTCTGAATATGGACTCCCTGAGCATTGTGCGTTTGGAATTTGATTTGCTTAATTTTAGTGCCACCTAGGGATTTGTTACCAATCAGTGTGATTGCTGCATTAGTGTCTGTTATAGCACTGATTTCTCTGTTAACCTGTGTATTAGAGCTACCTTGGGCCTACCACGGACCCCACCGCAATGTGCACAAATGGTTCCAGCTTTCCTCTGTTGGTGGTGATAGATGACTCTCAGGTGCTTCATCTCAGTCTTGCTTCTCATTCTGGAGCTTTTGCTCAGAAGAATCCAAAACTATTGACACTGGCCATTGGAGTTTGCTTATTGCAAATAAGCTGCAAGGCTTTCAAGATGGATGTGGGCTTCTCCTTCCAATAAGAGAGAGAGCCTCTCCAAGCCATTGCAAGATTGTTTGGGCTTGTCACCTGCTTTCTGCTTCCTGTGTCATTCTGCCATTGATTTAAGGAAGAATGTACAATGTAGCCTGTCATTGCTTCTGCCTTTAAATTGGTCTCCACCATTGCCTCTAAATTGGGTGTTTTTCACCCTCCTTCATTTCGGTATCTTATTCCATGGATGCCCACTCCTGCAATGCTGCTTAGAACTGCTGTATTGGACTTCATTGACTCTTCTGGCATTCCAGAGTGCAACTGGATTTGTCCATCTGTAAGCTCTTTAGTTTCCTGATTTAGGGACTATTCCTATTTTAAATTTGAATTGTCCATTATTAATTTTTTTTCACATTCCAGAGGAACTACAAATAACTTGATAATTGCTTTTGTTGCTGAATGACAGGTGTGCATGTCACAGTATTTCTCTAATTTGTCTTCAAGATCTGCCACTGAATTAAAAGCAGCAGTACATGTCTCAGTCCACGGGGAAGGGAAGGAACCTTCAATTAACTGTTTTAATGGAGACAGCATATCTGCATCTGGATGTCGATTCAATTTCTTCTGGGCTGGAACTTTACGTGTCTTTTTCCCTAACATAAATCTAATATTAGACATGTTGGCAAGGTTAGTATATTAATTCTCTCACACTGGTATGATGGGGATGCTCACTTGTTCAGAGCTGTTAGAAATGTGAACGTCAGAGAAATCAAATGAAGCATTAGGTACCAGCTCCACTTGGCACAAGTCCAAGATTTCACAAAGGATACATGCTGATTCAGAAAGAAGAAAGATTGAAATAAGTAGAGAAAAGAATAGAAAAAAATTAATCTGCTGAAGGGAAGAGCTATTTCTAATCTGAAGATCACACCCAAACCAACAGGTAGAAATAGCTTGATAGCACCTAGGTAGAGAGTCCAACAAGCTAGGGTGAGAGTACATTGTAGAAATGTCATCTTTATGTATCTTTCCTCATTCCAAATTACATCAAATGTTCACTGATTTGTACTGTGCTGTTCATACCTCTGACTGTGCATGTAAAACTGTCCCCCAAACCCTAGACCACCACCAAAACCTCACCTCGAGTTACTAGTTGACCCTCCTACAGTGGTATAAATAGTTGACTTAGATTGAGAGCCTTATAAAGAGTCTCTCTTTCTCTCACTCCCTCTCTCGCAAAACATGAAAATGCCTGTCTGTGTGGTAACTCAAAACATTTCCCTAATCATGCCTTTTTTCTTTTTTTTTTTTTTTTTAAATCACAGGCACTATTCATGCAAAATGAGAAATCTAGGCCAAAATTTGATATTCGGAGTTAGCTGGCTAAGTCTGGTCATGCTGTAGACCTGTCCTGAAAGGTAGCCGGATAAACATATCCAGGAACTTTAAGATAGCCATGTATATTCAGCAGCGTGATCATGGCACTGAATATGCCCTGCTAGGTAGCCAGATGCGTTTATCTGGCTAACTAACTGAGCTGCTCAGTGGCTGAATATTGCTCCAAAAATGTTAGTTCAATTTTAAATGCTGTTCCACTCTTTTTTTTCCTATAATAGCTCTACTACAGACTTTGTTTTCTAAGGAAACAATGTAAAAACTGATAATGTAGAATTTTTTTTTGTGTCTTACTTTGCCACTGTAAGTCTAATTCAAAAAGCAACAATTATGCCATCTTATGCGTGTACCATATCTCCAGATGCTTATGATTGGCAGATCAGTGCCTACTTGAAGTCCCGTCTCTACGATTAGCCCAGCCTGGAGAAACCAGAGATCGAGCGTTGTCAATAGCAGGGCTCATTTTATGGAACTCTCTCCCTGAGCAACTTCAGCTCATTTCTTGTACTAAGCCATTTAAAAACACAACTTAAATTTTATTTCAGTTAGATTTAGAGAACTTGAATTGTGCAGTTTATGCTCAAATTGTCTCTCTATGCATTTTGGTTAGTTGCAGTTCAATTGTTTCTGTTTGTTTTATATTGTGTGTTAATTGTGCTTATTTTCACTTGTATGATTGTGTCTGTTAGTTTGTAACCCACTATGATCATATGGAGGGTGTAGGCTATAAATGTTTTAAAAATAAATATAAATAACCTAACAAATGTTTTAGTTTACAAGAAAATTTACAGATTCAAGTTGCAAGTTCCATTGGGAGCACTTAGTTACATAAGCTATGCACTTGTAGAACTGAATACTTTGTCTGTGTCAAAATACTTTCTCTGATATGAGAATCTCGAAGCAAGCAAAAAGCAGGAATTCTTATTTTTAGAACCAAAAAGCAATGTGCTTGTAAGGTAGGCTGTGTACTAAGAATATCTTACAAATATTTGTGATACTGAACAAAGTCTGGACTCTTAATTTAACACTCAAAACACGTAGGGAGACAAGAGAAGAAAAATAATCCTGTGGTTTTTTCCTAATTCCAAATAAACTAAGGTTTTTATTACAGTATAAGATTACAAATTACAAGCCAATCAGATTTCAATATATTTCTTGATAACACTTTAGTTTGATGCATTCTCAAGGGATCTCACAAAAATTATATGCCAATAGACAGATTTGCTGATTATTCCCATAAATAATGCTTACGCTCAAGTCCAAGTAGGTCACACCCAAGTCCTGACGATAAATATGAAGGCAGGGAGATATAAACGGATCTTACGTGATGAAATTAGGATGTCTTCGTGACGATGTTTTCATAGTCTCTTGGTCTGGGTATTAATAATATCATTTATAGATATATACCTGTCTCAGGTGACATATGGATGAGGAGTGTGTAAAACCCATTTTAAGCATGTAAATGCTTTCAGAAATCAGGCCCTTTATGTTGAAACATAAGTGTCATGAGGCGGGTGCTTCAGACTGAATGCTGGGGAACTGAGAGACTTTAACTGCAGGGTGATTCTTGAGAAAAGGTTGACCCTGTGACATGGACAAATAGTTAAACATTTATCACAAGAAAATAATGTGGAGTTATGGATGCTTTACTAAAACAAACTACTCATAATCCCAACCTAAAACATGGGCTAGTTGTACTCAAGGCTGACTCTGCGGTCACTTCAACTACTTAAGGAGAAGATCACTCAGCATTTCCAGTGCCTTGTCTTTCTTCAGCATTAGCCAGAACAGCCACTTTAGCCTGCAGTCCTCTTAGTTTAACATGGACTAAACCGTTCTATCTCATTTCAACCTCTGAGAATTAGAGATGCTCCATCAGTCTAGAATACTTGCCCTGACTTCAGGTTCCAGATGTTTCTTTAAACCCTTTTCCTGTGATTTTAAGTCAGACATTCAACATGGCACAATTTCCTCTGTAGTAACTTTCTTCCCTTTAAATTCTCAATCCCACTGTTTGGCTTCAGCTTCTGCTCCCAGGACCTAGAAGCTGTATGATTTCATACCCTCTAATTTACACAGTTATTCTTTCCATATTCCTCCTTTTGAAGTGAAAAAGGCAGGGCTTTCAATAACAGCAGCTATTTATCGGTAATTTTGTACAGGCACCTTTTCACTTCAGCAGATTCATATCACTTCTTACAGAGAGGCAGGAACACCAAGATAGAAATCATAACACTTTGCAGTGAAACACCAGTTGCAATATCCCTTCATGCTGTAGCAGTCCTATTTTCCAGATTTAACCCAAAACAGCTAATATTCAGTTAGTATTGGCTGCAGTCTGTTTCTCTTGCAGTCCCTTGCTCTTAGTTAATATCCTCCCAAGGCAGTTAAAACAAACAATGCCTGACCCCTATGTGGAGAGCAATAGGCAGTTATTCAGTGAATGTGAAGCACTTTGTCATGCCACAGGTGGGAATAGTGGAACAAAGGTAATCACCAATAAATGAGGCTCAATATGAACTGCTAAGGTTAGCATAAGGATTGTTGGAGATGGTATTTTCACATGCTGTTTAGTAGTTTGCCTAGTAACAAGTAAAAATAGATACAGGAAATGCTTCTGTAGGTATTATGCTTATCAGATTGCCTAACTGTCTGGGAGACATACAACAGGATGTCTCCCAGCAGAAACCCTAGCTCAAGGCATAAACTTGCTAAAAACTGAGACTTCTAAACAACTTAACTGAAACTGCCCAAACTGGACCAGAGCCAGAAATGGGGGGTGTAAGTCTCTGGCAGATCATCAGCGAGAGAGTGCCTTAGCCATTTTGTGGTGTTTCTCCAGGTCTGTGTCTATAAGTATTTCCATATATTGACTCTTAAAGGGAGACTGAGGGAAGTACCTTTTTATCTTCCATTACTGGCAGTACTTCTTTTATATAAGAGCTAACTTACCCCCACCACAAGCCTAGAAATAGATACCTGCTGACTCGTAGTTCTAGCAAGTTAATCCAGAGACTTCTGGCTGCAGAATTAGGGGGAAATAAAGAAAGTTCTAGGCTCCCCCCCCCCTTCCTTTTATTGTCTCCAGTGTACCTACCAGGGGACACTGGAGAAGAGAATGGTTTTCCTTTAAAAGGGAGCCAAAGGCCTAATCCCTTTGCACCAGCCCTGTTGTTAAAGGCTGCCTCACCCCTGCCTTGAGCCTAGAAACAGACTACAGAGACCTCTGGGATTTGTAGTCCTTCCTGGCATCCTGCTTAGCAGCATGATGTTTCTAATCCTCCCAGGGAAGATAAGCCATTGCAGAAAGACTAAATGAATTCTTTGCCTCCGTGTTTACTAATGAGGATGTTGGGGAGATACCAGTTCCGGAGATGGTTTTCAGGGGTGATGAGTCAGATGAACTGAACAATATCACTGTGAACCTGGAAGATGTAGTAGGCCAGATTGACAAACTAAAGAGTAGCAAATCACCTGGACCAGATGGTGTGCATCCTAGGGTTCTGAAAGAACTCAAAAATGAAATTTCTGATCTATTAGTTAAAATTTGTAACCTATCATTAAAATCATCCATTGTACCTGAAGACTGGAGGGTGGCCAATGTAACCCCAATATTTAAAAAAGGCTCCAGGGGTGATCCGGGTAACTATAGACTAGTGAGCCTGACTTCAGTGCCGGGAAAAATAGTGGAAACTATTCTCAAGATCAAAATCGTAGAGCATATAGAAAGACATGATTTAATGGGACACAGTCAACATGGATTTACCCAAGGGAAGTCTTGCCTAACAAATCTGCTTCATTTTTTTGAAGGGGTTAATAAACATGTGGATAAAGGTGAACCGGTAGATGTAGTGTATTTGGATTTTCAGAAGGCATTTGACAAAGTCCCTCATGAGAGGCTTCTACGAAAACTAAAAAGTCATGGGATAGGAGGCGATGTGCTTTCGTGGATTACAAACTGGTTTAAAAGACAGGAAACAGAGAGTAGGATTAAATGGTCAATTTTCTCAGTGGAAAAGGGTAAACAGTGGAGTGCCTCAGGGATCTGTACTTGGACCAGTGCTTTTCAATATATATATAAATGATCTGGAAAGGAATACAACGAGTGAGGTTATCAAATTTGCGGATGATACAAAATTATTCAGAGTAGTTAAATCACAAGCAGACTGTGATACATTACAGGAGGACCTTGCAAGACTGGAAGATTGGGCATCCAAATGGCAGATGAAATTTAATGTAGACAAGTGCAAGGTGTTGCATATAGGAAAAAATATCTCTTGCTGTAGTTACACGATGTTAGGTTCCATATTAGGAGCTACTACCAAGGAAAAAGATCTAGGCATCATAGTGGATGATACTTTAAAATCGTTGGCTCAGTGTGCTGCAAGCAGTCAAAAAAGCAAATAGAATGTTAGGAATTATTAGGAAGGGAATGGTTAATAGAACAGAAAATGTCATAATGCCTCTGTATCGCTCCATGGTGAGACCGCACCTTGAATACTGTGTACAACTCTGGTCACCATATCTCAAAAAAGATATAGTTGCGATGGAGAAGGTTCAGAGAAGGGCAACCAAAATGATAAAGGGGATGGAACAGCTCCCCTATGAGGAAAGGCTGAAGAGGTTAGGGCTGTTGAGCTTGGAGAAGAGACGGCTGAGGGGGGATATGATAGAGGTCTTTAAGATCATGAGAGGTCTTGAACGAGTAGATGTGACTCGGTTATTTACACTTTCGAATAATAGAAGGACTAGGGGCATTCCATGAAGTTAGCAAGTAGCACATTTAAGACTAATCGGAGAAAATTCTTTTTCACTCAACGCACAATAAAGCTCTGGAATTTGTTGCCAGAGGATGTGGTTAGTGCAGTTAGTGTAGCTGGGTTCAAAAAAGGTTTGGATAAGTTCTTGGAGGAGAAGTCCATTAATGGCTATTAATCAATTATACTTAGGGAATAGCCACTGCTATTAATTGCATCAGTAGCATGGGTTCTTCTTAGTGTTTGGGTAATTGCCAGGTTCTTGTGGCCTGGTTTTGGCCTCTGTTGGAAACAGGATGCTGGGCTTAATGGACCCTTGGTCTGACCCAGCATGGCAATTTCTTATGTTCTTATGTTCTCCTATTGAGGAGAAATCTAGAGAATTTTCTGCTTTTGGAAGTGCAGGGTCTGACAGGCACAGTGAATCCTCACTGTTTTTACCTGCTGCCTCCCACCGTTTTCCATATTGTGATTCTGCCTGTTGTGCAGCCTCTCAGCCACCAGAGGCCCTCGGGGAACTGCTCTTACCCACCATGATCCCATAACTCAGTCTTAGCCACCATGATCCCATTTAATGCTACCCCTGGTTATACTCATGGTCTTGTCAGAGTTTACTCTGCTCCCTGCTTGGCCCTACATCTCTGAATACTCTGGCTTTCCCAATCCTTCTGCTCAAATTTTGGTCTATGGCTTTCCCAAGCTTTCTGCTCTAACCCTGTCCTGTGGCTTCTTTGGCTTTGTCTAGCTCTGCAGCCTTCTCAGGCCTTAGCCTATGTGACCTTCAGGGGTTCTGTGTATGGCCTCCAGGACTTTACTGTTATCTCTCTGGTCTAGTCTATCTTGTTCCTGTACTGACTACTGTAATGCCCTACTACTGGGCCTACCATACACCACAATAAGACCACTACAGATACTACAAAACACAGCGGCAAGAATATTAACTGGAAAAAGTAAAAGAGACCATATCACCGAAACCATAATAGAACTACACTGGTTACCCATTGAACAAAGAATACAAGACTTTATGCACCATACATAAATTAAAAAAATATATATATTTGTTACAAAATCGATGAATAAAAATAAATTTTAATTAAGATTGAAATAAAGTTAGAATTTTACTAAAGATAGCAACCTTGAGATTTCACGACTTATTAGGGTGCCGACAAAAACAATATTAACTAGTTGAATTTTTGTTTTGTTTGTTATATACTAGTTAAATCCCTTATTTCCTTGTTGTGCCATACATAAAGTAATACACGACGAAAAAACAGAATGGCTGAACACAGCCCTCTGCATACATACCCCCCACAGAAATCTGAGATCAGCAAACAAAGCATTGCTAACTATTCCCTCAGTTAAGACGGCCAGACTAACCCAGGTAAGGGATAGGGCCCTATCCCTAGCAGGACCCCCAATATGGAACAATATGCCTTTAGAAATCAGACTGCAAAGAAACATCAAAACCTTCAGAAAAAGTTTAAAAACATGGCTATTTAAGCAAGCATACCACAGAGAGAATTAAGAGTAGAACCCAGGGAAATGTTGGTAGCGGTGGATCAAACTCCCACTCACACACCTTTTTTCTTAAAGCGTGTGCTTCTCATTTTTATTTTTATATTCTAAAATTTTCCTTTTTTATTTATTAAACAACAAAGAACTAGAGTTAAGTAGTACCATATCTTATAGCTGAGTAAAAGGAAACTGGACATGACTTATAACACCCACCAAATAATATTTATTGTGAAATTATGTTACAGTATTTTAATGGCACCTGTTTAAGAGTTAGAATTCTAGACACTTTAGTTTTTGTGCCCTATTGTGAACCGTTGTGATGGCACCCGCTTAACGACGGTATAGAACAGATTTTAAATAAATTAAATAAAATACTGAGCCATTGTCTTAATCTCAGTTTTAATACGGCTTCCAGTCCTGCAGCCTGTATTTCCAGTTCTGCCAAGCCTCAGTCTCCAGCCTGCATCTTTAGTCCTGCTCAGCTTCACCAGTGCTAGTTCCAGTCCAGTCTGGCTTCCAGCCCAACACTACCCTCAACACCAGCCCCTAAGTCTTGCCAGTCACCAGAACCCAAGAGCTCAACCTAGGGGGAGGGGGTAGGTATAGATAGATTTATTTCTTTATTTCTTTAACATTTTTCTATACTGAACTTCATGACAAGCTTCATATCAGGCCGGTTTACATCAAACATAGGGATTAACTGAACATAACCATATAACAGGATGGCCGAAGCGCAGGTACAAATAACAGGGAGAATGAACTTGGGGGCTAGAGTAGCCAGGAAATAAAGGACAGAGAAATCTGGAGAATGAGAACGTATGAATGTACAAATAACAACTCACTGCCCCAGCCAGGGTATGGGAAAGAGGGACCGAAAGTCTTGCAGGCTCATAGGCTGAAAACATCAGCTAAAATCTAGGGGGTGAGAGGACTACTCTTAGCTGGCCTGCTCCCTCCCGCTCCTTTCCACCCTGTTTTCTTCCTACAGCCACCAAGACCCTCTCCTTTCCCTCAGCTACCTGCATTGAAGGGGTTCTTTTTTATTAAGTTGCTTAAGTTTCTTGTGTTTAGTTAGTTTATTTATTTATTTTATTTATTTAAAAAATTATCTATACCGTTGTTAAGTTAAATACCATCAAACGGTTTGCAGAAGGGCACGATAAAGAGAGTAGTTGCTGCCTTTCACTACTACCAGATCCTGCCTTGGGACCCTTGCTCCTTCCAATCAAAAGAAACTTTCTGCCAAGTTTGAGGGAGTTGTAAAAGATAAGGAAGGTGAAAAAAATCTTTCCAAATTAACTTTTTTTTTTTTTTTTTGTGGGGTTCTAAAGAAGGCTGCCTTATTCCTTCCAACCGGAAGGAACTTTGGAAGTGAAATCACTTTCCAACCCTTTAAACCCTCCCTCTTTAGTTTTTATTTAGTTCTCTGCAATTTAGTATTTTGGTTCAAGGCGCCTTTAAAAACCTTTTTCTGTTTTTTCCCCTTTTCCCCCATCTCCAGTACTCAGGTTTGCTTTTTTTTTTTTCTTCCTTCTCTCTCCCCACCCTATTGGAAAAAATGTCATGGCTGCACAGACAGCAATGATCCCTGAACCAGGGGAAGCACCTTATAGAAACCACAAAGGAGGATAAGACTCCTCCGCAAACAACCGCCAAGGCCGGTGAGGGAACCCGGATGGGCCTCCAACTGCTCCAAGGTATGAAGCAGCTGGCTAGGGGGACAGGGGGGTGGTGGAAACAGCCTGGGTGCCGGCCAGGGACCCCTCAGTACACCCGCCATCATTGACGGGGGTGAGTGAGCTACCCCCACAAGATGGGGGTAGCTCACTCGCCCCCACCCTCATCCAGCCTTTTCTCTTCTGGGGTGAGAACGCCGCCCACAGTGATTGCCGAAAAGAGGACGAGAAAGGTGAAACACCACCCTCTCCCTTTCTGGTGGGACCCGGCGGTACCGCCCACGGGTGCCTGACCTTCCTCCTCCCTCTCTTTCATGACTCCTGCTGGTGGTGTTGCCACGGAGGGGGGGTTGTCTCCATACTCCTTCCCCTCACTCTCCCCTCTTTTTCTAACCGCCCTTTTTTTTTTTATAGTCAGCAACCTTCCTCCCCCCCCCCCCCCCCCCCCCCACCCACCCCCCCTCCGTTTTTCAGTTGTGGTCAGTACAGCCCTCATCCACCATCCAATCCTATCCCTCTGGAGCCAACTACAGCCTCTGAGGTGGAGGAATGAAGGAGCCAGTTACGCGGTGTGCAGTGACTGGTGGTGAAAAGAGGTGAGGAGGCGCCGTCACCGGGTTGCGCGTGGTGTCCACCCTCTCCATACTCTGAACCCCCACTCCCATTGAGCCCCCCCCCTCTCCCCTCAATATCCAGCTCAACCCCCCCATACCTCAAGAGCACCAAAATAGGGACAAAAATGGAGACACCCTCCCCCATATCCTGGGGATTTTTCCCTTATAGTGGAGCTCTCCTCTCATCTTGCCCAGGAGCCCTTGCTATCCTCCTGAACTTTGAGAAACCCATCGTAGGGTCCTATTTTTCCCGGACTCTGACCCCCACACCCACACCCAATGTAGAGGGTCTATGCCTATCCCACACTCCAGTGAATCCCACCCCACAGCCCCCCAACCTTTAAAGCCAACAGTGACCCGGAGGAGGAAGGAACATGGGAGGGAACCAGCTATCTGATACACATAGCTGGTCGAGAGGGGCTGGCAGGGCAGGAAAAGGAAAGAGAAAAGGTAGAAAACAGGAGACTACAGATCTCCGGGATCTTTTATTAAATCTTCAGCTGCTATCCTTTTTAATCATTCCGGGGGAAAAAGAATTGTGACATTTGTTCTGAGTTTGGTTCACTCTCCCAGCCTTCTGTGTCCCCACTAGGAGGCAAGAGAGAAAAGAAATGAATACTATCCCTGACCAAGCTTAGAAATAGGTTACTCTCAAGATTTCTGGGATTTGTAATCCTTTTTAGCAGCATACTATTTCTAATCCTCCCAAAGACTCCTAGCGGTGGAAACCTAGAGAATTTTCTGCTTTTTTTTTGGAAGCACAGGGATTAAAGCAAAACATAGGGAGTCATCACAATAACTCGTGTCCCTCTGGTTCTTTGAAATGCTGTTGGTGATTGACACATTTAACACCTTGGGCCCTAGAAGATATTACCCCCCTCCCCCCCCCGATGAAGAATCCTTTAAAAAGTGCATGAAGAGTGGATTGTGACTTGTTTGCCACTTAAGCCAATATCATTTGACTGACCCTGTGAATCTTAAAGTATTCCCTGAGTTCAGGGTTATAGAAAAAAAGATTATAGATTTATTAATAATGAGCCCTATCTATAAAATAAAACAAAACCTAAGCCAGATAAATCTGACTTATTTGGCAAAGTAGTGCCACTGAATATCTAGCTGTGGTCAGTGGGTGCCACTGAGCCAGGTAAGTAACTTATCCAGCTAAGGGGGTTATTTTCCAACTCGCATTATGGCCTTTTCGCATGGTGTGATGCTAATTTTTTAAAAGGGGAGCAGCTGAGGGCAGGATTTTGGGAAAAGTGGGCTAGTGTGAAGCCATATCGCACAGTTTTAATGCCAAAAATAACTACACCTTTATCACTGGCATTAAGCTGTGCAATATGCCCATAATGCAAACTGAAATTTTTTTGCAAATTGTGTTTCGGGCATTTTTAGGCTGGGGAAGGATTGAAGGAGGATCCTGAGATGGGGGGAGGATTGAAGGAAAGCCCAAGGAGGGGGGAGAGAGAGAGCACCACTGGGAGTGACACCATAGTAAGCAGCTATTTATGCTACTATTGGAGGCCCACCTAGTAACTCGAGGTAAGGTTTAGGTAGCAGTGTAGGGATTAGGGGCCACTTTGACATGCAGAGTGAGATGCACGAACAGAACAGTACATTTTTGTGAAGATTTGACGTCCTGTGGAGTGAGGAAACTCACACAAAGATGAGATTTATACAATGTTCTCTCAACCTAGCTTGATGGACTCTGTCTATCTGGGTAACATTAAGCTAGGTTGAGAGAACATTGTACAAATCTCATCTCCTCACTCCGAAGGACGTCACATCTTCACAAGAGTGTACTGTTCTGTTCTTACTTCTCACTCTCCATGTCAAAGTGGCCCCTAACCCCTACACTACTACCTAAACCTCACATCGAGTTACCAGGTGGGCCTTCTATAGAGATATAAATAGCTAACTACTTGAAGGGCCTTATAGTTACACTCTCTGTTGGGTTTGTGGCATATTGTGGACTCTGAGTTGAAGTGGTGATGACTCCTCCAATGGGGAGGGGCCCCATGGGGAACCACAACAGTTGGCTAGACTCTAGTAAGCAGACACTGAGGAGAGAAAGCTTTATTATACTGCAGTTGATGAGTAGAATCTTGCCCAAGGAACGGACAGTGCTGTAGTCCAGCGATATCACAGTAGCTCATACAGTCTCTGTAGATGATGGTCTCACCCAGATGTAGCAAAGGTCCGGTAGTGTTCCGCAGTGCGGGATAGGCTGTGAACCTGAAGAGTGGAATGAGGAGAGTTGAAGCGTAGTGATACTCACAGAGTAGCAGTGTTGATAACTTCCTTCATAGTTGAATGAAGAGAGGGACCCGAGGTCCGAGGTGCAGAATAGGCCCTCGAGGAGCGCCGAGGGTTCCTGAAAGAAAGCAGGCAGGACTCCCGAGGGGCGGGTATCCTTAAAGTTAGGCAGATTAACCCAGAGGGCAAGTAGAAGCGAGAGGCCCCTGAGGAGCAGTACCCAGAGCTTCCGTAGTAGCGAGATACCCCGGAGGGTAGTGAGGAATCCAAGCGAGCAGCTTAGAAGCGGTCAGAGTAGCAAAACCAAAGTCCTTGCTAACTTGTTCAGTTGGAGCGGAGCGGAGGTTTAAATACCCGGAGGTACTGACGTCATGCAGTGGGGCCACCCCCGAGGTTCCCGTCATGATGTATTCAAAAACGTAGGCAGCGTGCGCGCGCGTGCCCTAGGAGGCCTCAGGAAGAAGCATGGCGGACGGGAACTCCCATGCTGGCTCGGAGATGCCGAGGGTTTCGGCAAACGGCTGCCTCCGCTGCTATTATTCCAATGGAAGAGGAAAAGGGTAAAAGAGGTGAGGCAGAGCGGTTGCAGCCATCTGCAACCGACGAATGCAACACTCTCACTCTCTCACTCCCTCCCCCCCCCCCAGTGGTTGTAGGTAGGAACTGCAATAATTATCAGGGAAGAGTTGAGTTAGCCAAATAAGTTATCCAACTAATTTGGATATTCAGAGTTAACCAGATAACTTATCCAGCAAATTCTGGTCGAGCCACAGGGATGTTCTAAAGTTAGCCAGATACTTATCCAGTTAATTTTTAGATAGCCAGGTATATCAGCAGCAGTGCTAAATATTCTGGCTAAGTTATATGAACACATCAAATTAATGTAATTGTCTACCAATTATATTTATGTAATGATGTAAACCATTGTGATCTTCATTTGGAATAACTGTATATGAAATGGCTAAATAAAATAAATAAATAGCCAACCACCACCCTTCCACCATCACTTTATCTCTGTCCTCTTCCTGCCTTCCTTTGCTCTACTTGTCACATGCTTCCTGACATGGAAAATAAAAAGGAAGGAGAACAAACACCAGAGAAAGGAAAACCCAGGTTGAAAGAAGTAGAACAGAGTATGAGAGAAAAAAAGAGAAGATACAGCAGAAAAAAATTGAGACACCGGTTTATAAAATATTTATTAAAAAAATTAATTCATTAAATCAACCTAAAGAAGCTTAGTATCTAATTAGAAGCATTATGGTCTGTTTGTTTATGTCCCACACTGAGAGGATTTATGTTGTGGAAAAAGTTGAATTTAATGAGCTGATTTGCTTTTTCCCTTCTCAGTAGGACGTATCCTAGATTAGTTAAATATCTTTTTGGTAGAAAAATATAAATAATGTTATGTAGTACTCACCTACCTTGTTCTTTGTGCCTGTCATGGAGGAATAGCCAGAACACTAATGATTAGTGATGCTGAGACTCCAACCACAACATGACTGGCAATGATTAATGATGCTTACACTCTTGGAAACAACTGCAACATGGCTTCTTCAGCTGTGTCAATGCACCATGTCACTGCAGAACACATGACTCTTAAGAGGCAATGGGCAGAGAAGCAGGATTTTTCACTTGAGCTCATGCTTTTTGGTAAGAAAACATTTGGCGAGAGAGTGCAGGGCAGACGTGCTGGCTCTGACTTAGCTCAAATAGGTCTGCTGCTCTCTGCAGGGAATTTCACAGTGAGGTTGAGCAGCTAAGATACACAGCGTAAAATGAGTTGCACATGGAATTGCTGAGTCCCTGCTATGGTTTACTGGAAGCTGCTGCTGCTTGATTGATACTTTTCTTGACAGATCTGGGATAAAGGCTCCTGAAGTGAAGGTCACTTGTAACCCTATGGATTACAAGTAAATTTACATTATTTTAACATTAACTTTTGATTCCCTGGTCCCCTCACTGTACCCCAGGGACGGAAGGTGCATTGTTTTGTTCATCCTAGTTGAGACAGCATTGTGCTTCAATATTGTCTATCATCCTCAAGAAGTCAAGGGCCCATCGCATGGCTGCTAACTTCCGGAAGTGAAGGAATATTAAGCATTGCAGCACATACCCTGTGGAGGGCTGGGGACAATTGTATTTGTCTGTGCAACAGTGGCTTTGCTGCTGTTCCTCTGTGCCATCTCGGTTTTCCAGGTTATGGAAGGTTTGGCCCGCCCACCTTTAATGGGGATGGGTTTTAGGCTTGCTATAAAAAGGGTTGGCCCGGGAGAGAGGGAGCTGAGGCAGAGCTTGACAGGCAAGAGTCTGAGCTTGCTGTATTTTGGTAAGCCTCGAGGTCTCCCAATTAGCGGGTCAGTTTTTTGGAAACTGAGAAAAGTCTTTGGAGTTATATGCCTCAACATGAAGGAGGGACTGCATGCCAGCTTGTCTGATTATCTACGCTCAGTTAACAGTAGAGACCGACGTATTGGGGAAAGAGGTTGTTTTCTTCACTCATTTTTTGGTGGTTCATGATTTAAAAAAAAAAAAAAAAAAAAAGAGCCAGTACTTCCCACCCTGCTGCTCTTTTAATTGTCTTCCTCCTTTTTCTTTTCACCATTTTTTGTTATCGTGGCCTGGATTTTATTTTTCAAGATGCAATAAACCGGCGGTTTTATGTTGAACACCATCTAAAGACCCTGGCAGTGCTTGTGTTTGTAGCCTTCTTGGTGTGGTTTACCCTACTGACGCAGTGAGTGCTGTGTGAAGGACTGGAAAGGACTGTTGATAAGGATATTACTGTTGGATTATTCTCCTACTGCACTGAGGGCACCGAAGGTCATACCTCCTCCCTGCCAGTGGAACCCAGCTACCCAGAGGCTTGATGGTTCATATTGGGGAGGGAAAAAAGGGAAGAGAAGAGAAGAGAAGAGAGAGGTTTGGGACATTTGTGTTATAGCCCGGGGGAAACAAGTAAACCCTATAGTCACTCTCAAAATGAAGAGGGAGAGGGGGTTACACCTCTGCATATGTATTACTGGGCCCTGTGATTAATATAATATTATGCCCTCAAGCGATTATAGTGAGCTCACTGATCATCTAAAGGTATACCAAGCCTCAGTACCAATAAAGACATATTTACAGTATTCATGGTTAATTATTTTAAGGGCAGAAGGTTATGATTGTTAGGGTTAGCAGAGAGCTGGGGTAGACATGAACATTGAAGCCTGAGGCCTAGTCAGTGAGGCTTAATTAAGTTAGGTTAAGGATTGCTAACCGGTTCCCTGCTTTGATCTAGTAGGCTTCTGGGTGACACCATGAACACAGTTATACCTTCCTACAGTAGAAATACATCATGCTTAACAGTTTCAAGGACATCTGGCATGGAAAATGGAGGTTTAATAACTACCTGCAAAACGATACTTCCTCCAACATGCTAATGAGCTACATGACTAACTCAAGGACAATGTATTCTTCGGCAAGAGAGATGGTCTCCCACATATGCCTGCAAAGACATTCCTCCCCTATTTCCTTACGGCAATAACCAGCTGCTGAAAGAGCTCAGCCAGGTACCGATCAAAGAATTTCTACTGCTAATTGAAAAGATAAGAGGATGACTCCAGCCTGGGACACAGTGCAGCCTGTGAAAAAAAGGACTATAATAATAATAATGCATGAAAGCAACACATTAGTCCAGCAGCATCAGAGACTCCATCAACAGCAGCAACAATAACCAACTCCTGACCGGACACAGGCATCCTGCTTCCTTTGCTTCTGGCAAAAGTGAGGAACAGACTGGCTTGGGTGAGAGATGAATCCTGTTCATTTAGGCAGCTAACCATGAATAGATGTTTCTGTGAGGAGCTGCCTTGCCATAGGTTCTAATTTTGTGCTTTATTATATACCAGGGTTATAATATGCTGTGCCACTGGTGAGTCTCTCCTGTGTCTGTATCTCATACACCCTTTCTTCTATTCACATTAATGGCTGTAAAACTGTTCGTACTGATTATGGATGTTTTGCACATGTATACGTGGTTAACCTTTTATGCGCAGCTTCTTAACGCAGTCCTGGTTCGTGTAACAATAAAAGCAGTGTGTTATTTCAGTGTTTTTGTTGGTTCCCAGGGACAGTTCCCCTCAAAATCCTACTCACAGAATGGGAACCCATCACTTCACAGGCCATAACCTTGGGTAGAGCTACACTTAGGTGTCAGAATATTGCATGTTTGGAAGTTAGGTTGGTAAAACTTTTCCCCCAAGGGAGATTTTCCCAGATTTCTTATAGACACTCGTGTTCACGTTTAGTACCATGTGAACAAGTGTCCTGTATTTGCCTGCTAAGTCTGGTAGCTTTATAGCAGGAACAGGTATGCTGCTGCAGCAGCAGCACAGAAGAGCAATGAGGCACAAAGAACACATTCATGCACTAAACTTTGGTGGCTTGTCTTCTCTCCCTGTAGCAAAGAGATTGCTGGTACATGCGTGACTAAAAACATGTACCAGCAGAGAAAGAACAGGATGGTGAGAGGACTGGGGATCACATTGGAGAGAGGGAATTAAAATGGAGCTCAAACAGCATGGTGAGTGAGTTAGTAGCAAGCCTGGATTTGTCAATGAGCACACTAGACCTGTGCCTAGACTAGAGCAGCAAACATCGGGGGGGGGGGGTAGAAGGCTAGCTGAAGATTTCCTGCTGTTCAGCTGTGCTGAATCTCACTCAGCAGAGAACAGCTCCCTGTTTCTGATCCAGCACCTCCGTCCCAGGCATCATGCAGAAAACAGGAGGGGGAATGAACCTGTAGCAGACACAACAAAAAGAAGACATTTTGGGGAGTTTAGGAGCAGCTGAGTAGAAATAATTGGTGAGATAGCAGGAAGGATGGCTGGGGGATGAGATGGATATCGGGGGTGGGAAGGCATATGCATGTGAGAGAGGGGAACAAGGGTAGGGGGACAGTGTTCATGTGTGTATGAGAGAGAAGGTATTGGTGCCAAATGTGCGTATGTCAGAGTGGGTGAGATGTTAGAGAGGAGATGGAAAGGGGAGCAGGACTGGAGCATGCTAGGGACACCTCCCTCCCCCCCACTCAGTTCAATTCCTATCTTCCTTCACTTGCTCTCAGATTCTTATCCCCCAGATCCTGGAACCTACTCCCTCCCCTTCCTCATTCCAAGAACCTCCCTCTCTTTTCTTCCCCCATCCCAGTTCTTAATCTTCCCCATCTCTAGTGCTCTTTCTTTATCACACTCCTCTCCCTTCTCCTCACCCCATCCCCGATCTCCTCCTGTACTGATAAAAATTGCTACAGAACTAGGCAGCGTGTCTGATTTCTGGCCGTAGTATAAGGGAACATATATCACATCAGTGCTGTTTGACCTCCGCTGGCTTCCAGTACAATAAAAGATCGCAACATTAGTACATAAACTATTGGCTTTGGACTCTTCTCTTGGGCGAGCTCCATGCCCCAGATACATAATCCTGGAAGAGCTTTGTTAACTTCCCAAAGTTTGGATAGTCCCACAGTGTGTTAAGCTCACCTGGCCAACACGGGGGAACAGGCATTTGTTGTAGTGACAACCTTTTGTTTTTCAATGTCCATGCTAATGAATGTTTCTATGCTTGTGTTGCTTTGTATTGAATTTGTTTCCGTTCTGCTGTACACCACCTAGAACCTGGGAAAGGCGGTCTATAGATTCACTAAATAAATAAGATCCCTTTTCCTCACCCAGTAAAAACAAAATAAGTTGCAATAGTTAATTAGTTATACTGGAAAACTACTTTAATTTTATAATGTAATATAAAAGATGGAAATGTTTGCCAATTTGCTTTAGAATTTTTTAATGTTTGCCACAGAATCTACCCTTGAGCTGCCACAGGAAACTAAGGGACTGTGCCTTAGACCTTCTGCTCCCTGTTGTCCAACCTTGGGGATGGGAGTGGAGAGAGGGCAGGGACAGGGAGTGACAGCACCAATAGTGCATGGGGGCACCAAAATACTTAATCTGTCACTTGGCTTAACCAGATATTTGTGTATCTGGGACTCTGCTCGCATCCCTACCCACGTCCTCTCCAAGCTTTTTTTTTTTTACATTTTCTTTCTTCCCTCCTTATGCTGCTGTTTCCCCTTGCCTTGTAGCTCTTCAAGCAGGAGAAGATGTTGGGAGCTAGCACTGGGCTGGATGGAGGTAGAGGTTTGCTAGGCACAGGGCCTCAGCCAGCACAAACTCACGGGCCCTGCCTTCTCCTCACGCACAAACTACTACTGCTGCCATTGAGCATAGGTGCATCCTCAACAGCTTTTCCTGGTTTGAGAACTATGAGGAGAAGGGCGGCAGCAGTGGTAAAGAGGGAGCTGGGAGTTCTGTACTCACTTCTGGACTCTACCTCGGGCAGCTTCCCTGCTTGCCCATCCTAATTATACCACTTGAGAGAAAACTGATCTGGGATCAAGCTGGAGGGCAAGAAAGACAGAAGCCTGTTAGTGAGCTGAGCCCTCTTCAATAAGTGGATGCCCCCCACAGGGCCAGTGCAAGGGGATTGGGCGCACTAGGCACCTTCAGCCTTGTGCTGCCCCCCCCCCCCCCCCAATCGTGCCCCCCCAGCTCCAGCCCCATCCCCTGTCGCAGCCCCGACTCCAGGGGCAGGGACCACATGCCGCCACTCCCCCACCCTCCCCCTCCATCCCCCAAAAAACCCCTCACAAAACACCTGGTCCAGTGGGGAGCCCGGGAGCGATCTGCCGCTCCCGGGTCGTCGGCTGCCACAAATCAAAATGGCACCAGAGGCCTTCAGCCCCTACCATGTGACAGGGGCTAACCGGTGCCATTGATTGGCCCCTGTCACACAGTAGGGGCTAAAGGCCTAGGGCGCCATTTTGGTTAGTGGCAACCGAGGCCCCGGGAGTGGCAGATTGCTCCCGGGCCCTCCGCTGGACCACCAGGGGGGCGTCGGGAGGGTGGCATAACAGGGGGAAGCAGGGTGATGCGGGGGCTGGGCAGAATTTTGACGGGGCGCTTTTTGCCCTTTCAAAATTCTGCCGCCTGAAGTGGCCGTGAGCGGCTGCGGCGCCCCCTAAATCTTGGCACCCTAGGCACAGGCCTAGCTCGCCTAGTGGTTCCTCCAGCCATAGTGTTCATGCTGCAGCTGGCTCTCTTAGTAAAGGCAAGAGGGTCAGAGCAAACATTTTGTGGAGCTGTATCATGAACTCCTCTGGACTGGATGCAGGGAATAGAAGAACTTCAAGGAGGAGAGGCATGGATAAGGATACCATGGCTTTTCTTACACTGATTTTCCTCGTGTTGTTTTTTTATCTTTTTAATTCTTGCCTGGATTTTTTATTTTTAAACTACATTTTTGTTTAACACCAGTTTGGACTCAGAGACTTTTTCTTTCACTGGGATCATAAAACAGTGAGTGAAGAGTGTGCTGGTACTTTTATTTTTCCCTGGTGTCTATTTTGGGCCCTCCTAAAGAATCCCATGCACAGCAAAGAGCAGTGGTTGGTGACTAGATTGAAACATCCATGGGCATGTCCATGCCAAGGGCCCAGGAAGTTAAGCTCCCCCCCCCACCCACATGCCACATGAACCCCAACTTTGTAGCTTCCCATGTGCAGCAAGCCAGCCAATCAGGGGTCCTGCTACAAAGACATGCCAAGAAGTTTTCCTATGGCAGTCTACAATTACATGAGGAGTCTGTGGTATATAATTTTGTAGAACATTTAGCAGTGGTGATCATGTGTTCAACGTGTGTGACTGAGAACTGAATTACAATGAACAGGAACTGATCTACACAGGACAGGATTTACAGTAGTATGCACCAGTAACAGTGTGCAATTAACAATAGGTTAGAATATACAGATCAATAACCAAACTTAGGGAAGCAGTTTATAGCGTACAGTTCAAAGTCCAAAAGCAGTGCAGAATGGGAAGGCTCCTGTCGGCTCGTGGAATTATATGGATTCTGCTGGCGGGGATAAGGGAACATATCTCTTTAGGAGTTTGAGGAGGTGACTGCAAGCCATAGGCTTTTATAAACAACCAGATTTTCACAGATTTCCTGAATGTGAGCAGATTGGGGACATGTCTGATTTCACATGAAGTGAGTTCCAGAGGGAGGGGGCACAGCCTGTGAAAGTTCTCCTGGCCATCGTGAGTTTCAGTTTGCTGGAGACTGGCACAACCTGGTTCGCTTGGGGAAATGAGCACAGAGAGCAAGTGAGGTGTAGGGGAGAGAAATGCTTGAACGGATAGGCAGGTGTTAGGCCTTTGAAGGCCTTGAATGTGAGGACCAGGGGTTTGAACATTGCCCGGTAACGTGCAGGGATCAGGGCAATCTCTGAATTCAACTCTGGCCTAGAGAAAAGTCTTAAACTGGCTGTTCCACAATAAAATAAAATTGAACTCCTTAAAAAAACACAAGTTCTGTGAACTGGAAACATGATCGCACCTCCATCCATTTGAGAGTGACCCTAGATGAGTCTTCCCTCGCATTCTTTCACCAGGTTAGAAAATTGGGTTTCCTCCTGGACTCCAAACTCACCGCTGACGAACAAATTCTGTTGGTCAGCAAAGCTGCCACCATCTCATTAAACCAACTGCGCCACCTTTGTCCCTTCTTCAATGACCATTCATTTGCAGTAGTGATCCAGGCAAGATTTGAATATGGCCACTTATCTGACTAGATTTTAACTACTATATCATTATTTGGCTAAAATATAGCTGGATAAAAAAAAAAAAGATGTTCCAGAGTGGGTCTAAGTTATCCAGCTAATTTAGCTGATTTTTGTTTGGTTGCAGCTAAGTTTGCCAGATAACTTTACGCCTGCATATAGCTGGTTAAGTAACACTGTATACAAAAAGAAAATAGGTAAGCTGTGGGCCTGCGGGTAGATAACCACCCTCCCCCCCCCCCCCCCTCCAACGTCATCACTGTCCCTACTGGGGTGAGTAACTCTTAACATATCAAACCTCTCCAAAAAGTTTAAAAAAACAAATGTTTCAGGGTCCGCGGATTGGTCCCCACGATCCCCTCCTTCCTCCTTTTTTAAATTTGGTAATAAGGCTCTTTCCCCTACCCTCATCCGCACCCTCAGGCTCAGGCAGAGGACTCTTCCCTCCACCCCTGAAAAGCCCAGCCGGGAGCGCTGCTTCCAGTGCCAACAGCGTTAAGCTACCTGCAATTTATACTTCAAGCGCTGCTGTTATCAGAGCAAAGATTAGCCAACCCCCCCAGGACAAGGATATGTTCAAAAAGTCCTAAATTTCAAATGTTATTGTATTCATTTGTTAATGGTGAGATACGGGTATATGGTGGCATCGTTCATTTGTGAAAGACTTTGTTCCGTGTCCTCCTTTGGAGCGGTATCGCTGTAGTTTGGAACACAGTTTGAGCTTCATCTGGCCGTTGTTCTCAGCAGTGCAGGGCTCGAGAATTCCTCACATTGGTCCTTTCAGTACTTTTCACTGACAGGGTTGCATCTCAGCATCCCTGCTAGCCCAGAGCTCATGATACAATTGTGGGTGGAGCTTCAATCCAGCAAAAAAAAGGTTATCACTTCTGTGCCTTCTCTTTCTTGTTAGTTATTCCATGGCAACAGAATGTCCCCTACTGATAGAAAAGGGCAGTGAAAACAGTTCAAATCTTGGTATTCTTCCAGCAATCCCCTCCTGCAGATGCAGGTATGATGAGGCTTCATCAAAGATAAAAACAAAACAGCAAACCCACAATGGCTCAAACCTTACAGAAAACCTCTCTGTGCAATGGCCACAAGAAAGAAAAATCATTGTTCAGCCAGGTCCATGAAAAACGAAACAAGTCCTCCTAAAGCCTTAAGAGTGAGCTGAGGCACAGTCTTACCTTTCCTCCCCACAATTCTGCCATAGGCTGCAAACCCTCTGTCCTTGCTTACAGGAGACAAGAAAAGGGAACAAAAAGAAAACAATAACAAGGCAAAACTCCAGCACAAGGCTTTCAGCGCCAATAAAACCCACAGGTTTTAACCCCAAGACGAAAAGAAATTACGAGTACAGTGCTCTTAATTCAGTTCTATTTCTCACAGCTCCTCAGAGGCAGCACATTTGACTTCCATCTCCTCTGGGGCCTCCTTGAAAACCACCTCAAGGTGGAGTCCCTTGCACTTTGCTGTCCTGGGCCGAGGGAGTGAAGGAGCCCTCTTTCCTACCGGGCTTTGAGTGGTTAAGTATAACCCACCTAGCCAAGCAGGGATACATTTATGGAAAATGTCCCGAATTAGGATTTAACTACATTTATTCTACTAGAAAAAATAAAAGACTCTGGAACCGGCTGGCAGAAATGATATAGCAGGAAAAAGGCTCAAAAAGGCTTTTGTCTACCTATATAGATGCTTAGACAACAATTTGAAATTGTAAACACATTCACTTTTTTCAGTATTGGAAAAGTATCAGGGAACACTATTAAGAAGTACATTTATTTTCTCATAGAAATTTAAGCTGAATACCACTATGAGTCGGATAATTACTCTCTTTTCTTTACTCTGAGTGTGATTATACTCCACATTTGTATTGTAAGAAGTTGATTGTGTGTGTGTGTTGTTTCTCATTTAAGTTCTTCTGGAACAGAGTCCCATGAGGTAAGTATTGTTGTCTTTTCTTTCTCTTTGTGTGTGTCAGTTGATTTTCTTTCAGTCTTTACTAATGAACTCAATAAAGTGTAACTAGCGGGCCAGGCTACTTTTCTCAGATGTGAGTGTGCCACACTTGTCTCTAATCCTGAGTCTTGGTCCAATCTCTGGTGCGATGGGCTCTGTTGCAGGAGGCATCTCCTGGACAATGGTTCTAGATGCAGCGGGTGTCTTCGGGGTGAAGAGTCCAGATACAACAGGCATTTCCTCCAGTGTTCTCTCCTGCAGGTGGTACCTACTGCTTAACTGTACCATATCCAAAGTAAAGCCTACTTCCCTGGCACCAATTCCACCAGCTAGGCGTCTGGTGGCTAACTGAACTGAACAGCTAACTATTAAAAAAAAAAAAAAAAAAAGTAAGAATTTTCTATCTTAAACCAGTAGAGGTGCAGCATTCACTCTCTCAATCTTCCCAAGCCCCTCTAATAAGAACAGATAAAATTAAACCGAATTCCTGTTCATTTCTTTTATAATTAGCTATCCTGTCCTCTTACCCTGGCACAGGAGTCACTTTGAATTGAAATCACTTTTTTTTTTTCTTCAAATCTGTCATACAGTTACACAGTCTCTGTGACTGTCTCCCTTTACAGGCCAGCTCTCCCAAGATTTCTCTGGAGTCTGGCAGAGCAGGTGAACAGCATGTCCACCTTCACCCAGCACCTCCTGACTTCTGCCTGTTTCCAAGTGAAAGCTTTTTTCCCCCTCAGAGCAGATCCTTGCTCTGGTAACATCATAATAAAGTAGTGCATTTTAAAAGCTCTCACTTATTTATTTATTTATTTATTTATTTATTTTTTTAAAATAGGTATAGGTTAAATAGAAGAGCTGATAAAGCTGAACCTTGGGGTACTCCTGTAGGGGTGGAGTACCAGTGTGATGATTGATTGTTTGTCATGATTTTTTGTTGACGATTGGATATAAATGACGTAAACCATTGCAAGGGAAGACCGGAAATGCCTGTTTGAGTTAGATTGGTAATAAGGATGTCATGATTTATTGTATCAAATGCAGCGGAAATATCAATTAGTACCAGTAAGTAGTTTGTATTGAAATCGAATCCTCGGATTATGGTGTCAAAAGATGATATGAGTAAGGATTCAGTACTGTGTCCTTTTCTAAAGCCGTGTTGGTTAGTGTGTAAGATGTTATTTTCTTCGATGTAGTCAGATATTTGGTGTAATACTACTGATTCTATGATTTTTGCTAGGGATGGTAATAAGGCGATAGGGCGATAATTAGTGACATCAGCAGGGTCGTGGTTTTTCTTTTTTGGAATGGGTATAATAGCAGTTTGTTTTAAGGAATCTGGGAATAAGCCTTGTTGTAATGACGCGTTTACTATATTTGTAATGATTGGAGCAAGAGGGTTTTTTTAAATCTTTAAGTAAGAAACCAGGGCATGGATTAAAAGGACTATTTGATGGTTTGGATTTAGTGAGTATTTTAGTTATGGTATTGTCATTTACAGGTGAAAATTCGGAGAAAGCACAAGTAAGTTGGGGGGTATTGTTTTTTGGAATTGGTAAAAGATTAAATTCATGTGAGATGTCATCAGTTTTCTTCTTGAAGAAAGAGGCTACACTAGCGACACTAGTATCAATACAATTAAACAAGATTGTATTGTTGTTAGGTTTTTTACTATTGAAAAAAGAGTTTTTGGGTTACCATTTTGCTTGTTTTATTTTATCTTAACCTTGCACCTCTCAACTTTTGTATTGCTCTGGAACAGGTGCCAATCACGTCTAGTTAATTTACATTATTTTTCAAAATAGCTGTGCTATACCAAAAACTCCTGGGGGATTAGTTGCTTTACAGCCCTGGTGCCCTTACACTGGCCACTTCGCTTCTAAAAGTCAAGAGGCTAACCTTCATGAATCTGGGGTTTGATTTCAGGAAGCTGCAGGAGATAAGACAGTGAGCCTGCAGGTAAAACCTGGCATGGCTTCTTGTGTACACTGGAGTTCTTGCATAGGAGCTTTTCCTGCTCAAATAAGTGTTCAACCATCCTGCTACAGGCTAGTACAAGGCACCCCATCACTCAACAAGCTAATTTATTCACTTTTAAATGATTTCCCAGAGGGCTGCTCAGACAGCTCTAGCCTAGGACTTCCTTTTCTCCCAAGCACATCAGGGCCATTTCCATGGTCCCATGCGTGGGCCCTGGTGCAGGCTGGCACCTCTGGGATGGCAAGGAGCTGGCAGGGGCTTGCCCAATGTCCCCCCGTCTATTTTTGTTTCTTTATTTTAGTTTGGGATTACCCCCACAGTGCTACTTTGACCCGGCCCCTTTAAGGGCGCATAGTGATAACATCATCGTCAGGTTGAATGGCAGGAAAGTTTTCAGGGCTCCTGCTGTTTTTGTTTTTTTTTATTGCCTTCACACTTTACATTTAAGCAGCAGGAACCTCTTCTCTCCGTCTCGTCTATAGCGGCCGCAGGGCAAGGACAAATGCTCCACTCCCGCTGAGGCATAGGAAATACCTTCCTGTCGTTGCTATTTCTGTTCCTCGGTTAATGCAGAGTTGGGGGAGCAGCAGAATCTCCTGCTCCGGCAAGCAGAGGAATGCGCCCATAGCAGCTGCTTCCATGTGTTTGCATGCAGCCAGCAAGGAGAATACTCCCACCACAGGTAAGCTTTTGTTTTTTTCCTCTTGTCCAAATCTATAAGCTCAGTCTAGATGAAGTTAACCCCCTCGGTGGCAGGGTGTGTTTTTCTTCACCTGCATTTCCTCCTAAGTGCCTTCATGCGGGCTGGGAGCTGACCCCCCTCACCAAACCCAAACTCCCTCTTCAGAGCCCAATTGGTCACTCAGTCTGCCTCTTGCATCTTGGGAGATGTAGTTTTCTCCTATATCCTCTCTTATATGGGGATTCTTCACCTATATCTTGCCCTGGCCTTTGTAGGCTGCTTGTTGATTTTAGACAGAGTTGAGGAGGCAACCTCACCACTATATGTAAAGGGTGAGTAAAATGTTACTCTGTAATCCAGATCAAGGTTCCTACGGAGGAACCAAAACATTGGTTTATATGCTGGGTAATCATTACATATGTTAATAAATAGTATTATTCCTAGAAATTCTCTATTTTTGCTCTTACTGAAATTGCATTAACCATTCATATACCCTCCACCCAGAAAAGCATGAGTGACTAAACTTAAAAACTACAATAAGGAACAGCCTTTTGTTTGTTACCAGATTACAAGTTTTAGATGCTCTTTATGGCATTGCATGCTTCATGTTGTGAGTGTCTCAGATTTGTAGTCATGCCCCAAAGAATCTCAGCAACCAAGATCCCTTTCCACATTCACACAAGCAGGAAGGGCACTTCAGAGAATTCAGTACCATGTGAACAACGTGGCCTCTAATTTTCTAGCGACACTAGTATCAATACAATTAAACAAGAGAGAGACAATCTTAACCTGTGTTGGTGTGCACCAGCCAAAGACATGAATTACATTACACTAAAAAAAAAGGGGTAATTTTCCCTAAGCTGCTACTGACAAAGTACACAGACATTCTTCTACCCCTGTAACTTTAGCAAATTTTCAAAGAGAAACTTCTCAGGTGGTTACTCTTTTTTGAAAATTCACTATTTGCATGGATACAAAAGTGCCTGTGCACTTTGTCCCTGTAATTTAATGTGGATGGGTTACACAAAGAAAACTACATTATTATTCAATATGCATGTGTCCTCCCCCCCACCCCATCCTATCCCCTGACCAAGTTACGCTCCCTGAAACACCTACATTTAGTAAAACCAGGTGGCTATAATTAGCCACCCTGAATAGGGATCTAGCCACCTAACTCCTTAGTAAGCCATCTAAATTCCTTTGAAAATTGTGTCCATTACGTTTAAAAAGTGAGACGGTTATAAAGGAAATGCTAGCAGCAAGTCTTGGGAGTGTTATTCTCTAGCAAGCACTCTGTGTAAATCTCTTTCCAAGGGAACTCCAGATAGAGAGCAAGGGGCTGCCTTTGAGTACTGCAAAGTAGGAAAAAACTGGCTGCTCACTTGGATCAGGCTTCTTCCAGTGAGGGACAGCTCAGTGCTGTAGGGCCTCAGGGGCACATACATGGCCAATAAAATAAGTCGTTTCACAACAATGTATTCCACAACAAAGTAGCTTATTGAAAAATGGCAGAAAAAAAACAAAAGAAATCCAGATGAGACTTTTTCAGATTCTCCCAAAAGTTACAGTTCAGTCCACACAAGAACTTACAAAAAAAAAATCAGAGCAGTGAAAACAGATTCCTTGACCTTTTCTGGCTTTTCCCTTTGCCTTCAAGACCTACCCAGAAACAATGTTGGCTGTGCTGTTATCAAAGATTCTCGCAAGTACCTGTAAGTGCTGCACTCTCCTCCCTTTGAGTTGGACACCCTTCAAACGTTGCACCCCTAAAGTCCTCACCAAATTGTCTTGCACAATAAATAGTGATCTACAGCCGGGAGCCGTATTCTAACACTTCACTAGAAATCCTAGGACACAAAATATTTGCAGAGGGTTGAGCTTTCATCCCTTGGTGAAGAAAACAAAGGGAAACCTTCCCACAAAATAAGATAATAGAGGAAACAGGCCCACTCTCTGTGTGAAAAGACATGTGGTCTTCTCACTGGAAAGTGAAAAGCTGGAGAAATATCTCCAGAAAGCAGGTCAGCACACTTGCCTCTCTCCACTTCTCCAGGATGTCAATTCTCATTAGTGTCTCCTGGAAATACCTATATGGTTTTAAACAGAGACCCATCCTTTTGGGAGATACACTGGAACTATCACTCAGAAAAACTAGACTCCTACTGGAAAGTCTTAAGTGGCTGAAAATTTCCATTTTCTAAACCTATGTTTTAGGGCAGCAGCCCTTGCTGGTGTCAATGGGATAGCCCTCCGGCCACTCCATAAGCCCTTTCGGATTACAGGCGGTGATGAGAACCTGTGTGGTGAGGCAGCAAGAAGCACCACCGATGAGCCTGACCACAGGCATAAATGCCAAAGAAGGACCTGGGGAGGCTTCACCTACTAACCGTCATTCCCTCAGGTTGAGCCCTTGGTGTGGATGGCCAGCAGGATCCCAAGACACAACTGGGCACAGGCAGAAGCCAGGAGGAAGTCCGGGGTCATTGCAGGCAGCGAGCAAGCAGAATCCAGAATGATCCAAGGTCAGACAGGCAGCTAGGAGCAGTGTCTAGAACCAGGCATACCGCAATCAAGGAGGAACCAGGAACAGGCCAAGGAACCTGTTGCCAAAAGCAAGGAGTCCAGGTCCAGGCAGGCTAAGTAGTCTTGAGCATGTGACATCATCAGGGTGACTACCAACTCTCTCGCCAGAGTGTACACAGATGCGCATGCATGCCCTATGTGTCTCTTCGCTGGGTGCTAGTAATATGTGCATCAAGAGTATGCAACGGTGGCCCCCTGCCACACAGCGAGTGTCCAGAACCGAGGGGTTTGGGAAGATGGCTGAATTCTAACACTATAGTGAAAGTCTAGTAGGTCTTACATCTGTTTGGTGCTTTTTCTGACCACTGGGCACAGGTGCCAAGTCTGTAACAAGTAGGTGGGTGAGTCACTGCTGGCTGCCAGTCAGAGCGTCTTCTTAACCATATTCAATATGTCAGCAATTGTAGCAAGCTGTACCCTTCACCTGACTGCAAAGTCAAGTGCAGTGAAGTTTTGTTGTTTTGAGAGAGACTGAGCCCAGAATGAAAGAGGAAAAGAAAGTGAAAAATTTTGAAAATAAATAACTTGCACTACTGTAGTGCTGTGCTTGAAGAGGCAGACTGTTTATACCCTCAAAGGTTTTTTACTCATTAACAGATAAAGAACAACTTAGTACCATCTGGCTCATAGCTTTAAAAATAAGCTGCTACTTTTAATGTTTTACTTTGTTTAAAGGTAACTGACTTCAACAATGATTCCTTTTCTGCATAAACCATTATTATTTACTTATGTGCAAGGCTTTCTTTGGAATAAGGAAGGGGTTGCTGTCCTTAGTGCTTTCCAATCCTAACTTTTTTTTTTATTTATTGTAGCTTTATTTTATTCATTTAGAAATTAGCTCACACCTTTTCATTGGTAGTTAAAGGCATGTTACATGAAGGTACAGTAGGTATTTCCCTTTCCCAAAGGGCTTACAATCTGAGACCTATTTACTAAGCCATGAAAGTTTATTGCAGAACAGTCCAAATATTGCAGGGGGAGGGGGGCATCCCCATGATATTTGGCCCTTCCCTGACACATTAGCAGGGCTGTACTGTGGCGTGATTTTTATATCGCAACAAAAACTGCATGACAAAAAAAATCGCTCCACATTAACTTCCCTTCCTGCACAATAGCAGCCCACTTTGGCCAGGGCTACTATTGCTTAAAGGAGCAGTGGCCGCTCATCCGCAGCACTTTTCAAGAAGCCGGTCCAGGCTGCTCCTGCAGCGCCATGAAAGGTAGCTTTTCCACAGCCATTTTGTCTTACTCCAGCTTGACTAAACCTGTCTCAATCTCAGCTTCTCCTAAGACTTCCCCCATTCCAGTGACATCATAATAAATTGCCATACTGGGTCAGACCAAGGGTCCATCAATCCTAGCATCCTGTTTCCAACAGTGGCCAGGCCAGGCCACAAGTACCTGGCAAGTACCCAAACACTAAGTAGACCCCATGCTACTGATGCCAGTAATAGCAGTGGCTATTCCCTAAGTCATCTTATTTAATAGCAGTTAATGGACTTCTCCAAGAATTTATCCAAACCTTTTTTAAACCCAGCTACACTAACTGCATTAACCACATTCTTTGGCAACAAATTTTTGAGTGAAAAAGAATAATCTCCAATTAGTTTTAAATGTGTTACTTGTTAACTTCATGGAGTGCCCCCTAGCCTTCTGTTATCCGAAAGAGTAAATAACCAATTTACGTTTACCCGTTTCAAAGCTCTCATGATTTTAAACACCTCTATCATATCCCCCCTCAGCCGTCTCTTCTCCAAGCTGAACAGCCCTAACCTCTTTAGCCTTTCCTCATAGGGGAGCTGCTCCATCCCCTTTATCATTTTGGTTGCCCTTCTCTGTACCTTCTCCAGTGTAACTATATCTTTTTTGAGATGCAGCGACCAGTATTCAAGGTGCGGTCTCACCATAGAGCGATACAGAGGCATTATGACATTTTCCTTTTTATTCACCATTCTCTTCCTAATTGCTAACATTCCATTTGCTTTTTTGTCTGCCACAGCACATTGAGCTGACGATTTCAATGTATTATTCACTATGATGCCTAGATTTTTTTTCCTGTGTAGAAGCTCCTAATATGGAACCTAACATCATTTAACTAACTAACTATAACATGGATTATTTTTCCCTATATGCATCACCTTGCACTTGTCCACATTAAACTTCATCTGCCATTTGAATGCTCAGTCTTCCAGTGTTGCAAGGTCCTCCTGAAATTTATCACAATCCACTTGTGATTTAACTACTTTGAATAATTTTGTATCATCTGCAAATTTGATTACCTCACTCGTCTTATTCCTTTCAAGATCATTTATAAATCTATTGAAAAGTACTGGTCCAAGTACAGATCACTGAGGCTCTCCACTATTTACCCTTTTCCACTGAGAAAATTGACCATTTAATCCTATTCTGTTTCCTATCTTTTAATCAGTTTTTAATCCACGAAAGGACATCACCTCCTATCCCTGACTTTTTAGTTTTCTTAGAAACCTCTCATGAGGAACTTTGTCAAATGCCTTCTGAAAATCCAAATAAACTACATCTACCAGTTCTCCTTGATCCACGTTTATTAATCCCTTCAAAAAAAGTGAAACAGATTGTGAGGCAAGACTTCCCTTGGGTAAATCCATGCTGTTCCATTAAACCATGTCTTTCTATATGCTCTGTGATTTCCCCAGCACTGAAGTCAGGCTCACTGGCCTGTAGCTTTCCGGATCACCCCTGGAGTCCTTTTTAAATATTGGTGTTACATTGGCCACCCTCCAGTCTTCAAGTACAATGGATGATTTTAATGAGAGGTTACAAATTTTAAGTAATAGATCTGAAATTTCATTTTTTTTTTTACTTCCTTCAGAACCCCGGGGTGCATACCATCTGGTCCAGGTGACTTGCTACTCTTTTTAGTCTGCCTCAGTCTTCAAGAAACCAACACTTGCCAAACTAGAGCCTGTTTCTATTCCTGTATTTCAACCAGCCAGCTCTAGTCCCATTTCCATGCCTGTGTTTCAGGCAGCTAGCTCCAGTCCTGCCTCTGTACCTTTGTTTCAGCCAGCAAAAGATGTTCCAAGTTTTGATCTTAATATCATGTCAGACCCTGACATGATATTAAGATCCTGGTGCCAGATTCCAGGCCAAGCTCCTGCTTTACACCCTGCTACAGTGAAATTTGCTCCTGTGGAGGCTCTGGTATCCAAAACCTAAGATCTGCATATGTCTACTGAATGGATATCAAACTATGCTCCTGGCCATATATCTAACTCAGGCCCAGCTTCAGAGACTCTGGTCTAGCCTGCTCCTGTAGTACTTCCAAAGTCTCTGGGCCATACTGCTTCCACAGCACTTTTTTCTAGAATCTGGTTCAGGCTGCTCCCATAGCATATTCCAGTTATCTGTTCCAAGCTGCTCCCGAAGCTCATCCAAACCTCTAGTCTAGACCATTCCTGTAGCATGAGCAAAGACATAGGTCCAGGCTGCTCCCACAGCACCTCCAGAGATTCAGTCCCAGGCTGTGCCCACGGCAGATTCCAAGACCTTGTTTCAGCCTGCTTCTCTTGAAGCTTCTAAGACCTTGTTTCAAGCTGCTTTTCTAGTAGAAGCATCCAAGATTTTGCTCCAGGCTAGTTCTCCTGTAGCAGAACCAACAAAGATGGTAATTCATGCTACTTTTTTTCTGCAGCAGCACCAAGGACTTTGCCTCAAGCTGCTTTTCCAGTAGCAGCATCAGAAACCTTGCTCCAGGCTGCATCTGACACAGCACCCAGGAAGACCTTATTCAAGATTTGTGCTCACAGCAGACTCAAGGCCTTCTTTTCAGTCTGAGCTCATCACAGCATTCATTTGTTCTCTCCCAGTTGCACCCAATGCTGCACCAGGGACTCTCCTCCAGGCTGCATCTACAGCATTCAAGTCATCAGCTCATGCTGTCTGTGTCAGCACCAAGGACTTTTCTTCAGGCTGCTTCTTTTACAGCAGCACCAGAGACCTTACTACAAGCTGCTTTGCCCACAGCAGCACCAAGGGCCTTGCTCCAGGCTGCTTCTCATGAAACAGCATCACCAAAGACTTTGCTCCTGGCCGCTTCTTTCACAGCAGCACTAGTCTTTTGTCAAAAGCTGCAGTGCCTGATTAAAAAAAAAATATTGTTCAGAGATCCCAGCAACCTCTGTCCAGCCACTGATGAAGCCTAAAAGATCTTTGATGGCTTTTCCTGCCACATCTTTGCAGCAGGCTAAGCCAGCTCCTGCCATGTCTCATTTACAAGCCACACCAAATCCAGTCCTTCAGCCCAGCCAGCCGCTTCAAGTCCCGTCCTGCAGCATTCAGTTCACTCAGCAGCTTCAGTGAATCCAGATAGAGTACCAGCATCTGCCGTTCTGCTTCCAGACTTTGTCCCAGATCCCTCTTGCACTGCAGATTCCGCTTCCAGGCTCAGACTCCAATCCCGGCACTCCACTTCTAGGCTCCAACTCCGATTCAGGCACATTCTGATTCTATTGACACTTCTCTCCAGATGGACACTGACTGTTCCAGGCCTTAGTCAAGACACCCTGGATCTCCATTGTAGTTGGGATCTGGGAGGAGGAGGCATTCTGAGGGGCATCTAGAATCCACCCCCTTTTTTTTTTTTTTGGGGGGGGGGGTTATTGTAATAATCCTGGCAGCTATGCAGCCCTCCTGCTTGCAGGGGCCTTTAGTGGGCTGCAGTCTGAGCTGCACAGGCTTACCTCGAAGGAACATGAGGCAGCCCTGCCATAACTTAAAAACCTGCCTCGCTCACACACCATTGCCTCATCCAATTTCCTTTACTCCCTGCTGTGGCCCCCTGAGTGCTTTACCTTGCGGTACATGAGATTAGGGGTTTGGGAACCTGTCTGCTCCTGGGTACTTCATATCTCCCCTCCCCCACACCTATCGGGGCAGCAGTGCTATAGCCAGTTCTTCTGTAGCACACACAATCCGAATCCTTGAGGAGTGACGTTTTATCCACAGAATTACTTTTTTGTCAGGTTTTGCAGATTTAGCATCTAGAAAAAGATAAACAGTACATATCTCTACCATATTTTTAAATAAGCACTAGTTTATACTAATGAAATATTAGTGGCTTTATGCCAGAAACCTTAGCCTGAATAATTTATATTAAGACAGATAGTTAACTTACTGTCCCCAATAACTTCAGGAGATTCTATTTACCTCTAGAGCGGTCTCTGGCTGGAGATCTCGGGGATTGTCTTAAGGAACAGGCTTGCTTCCTGGTTTGGGTACTGGCTGCCTGAAGAGGCGTCTCTCTGCTCTGGACTTGCCTGGACTTTGGGGCAGGATTTCCGGTTCCAAGCTAGGGCTTCCCTCTCATCTGTCTCCTGGACACTTTACCGGCTGTCAGATACCAGGCAGGGCTTTCCCTTCTCGTCAGTCTCTCTGCCACCCCTGGTCCTCTCCTTCATCAACCTGGGGAGTTGCAAGGGGTCCTTCGTGTCATCTCCCTCCTTCGGGTGGTCAGCTCCTCCTCCTCTCTGTTTGCCCCTTCTTATACTGTCCAGCCTATACATAAGGTTCATGCATAAACGTGCAGTGAGTGCAGGGTGCTTTTTTCACATTGCAGGTCTTTGCCTCCCCTCCTCCCCCCTTAAGCTCTCAGTGAGTCCTGCCACATCTTGTCATGACTGCAAATTCTTCCTTTGCCCCTGGACAGGGCTCAGCCCTGTCCTATGGACTTTTCTTGGGCAACTCTGACCTCTGCTCTTAGGGATAAGGTTTTTTTTTCTCCTCTCTGCCTTGATTTATGTACAACAGTGACTTATAGTCAACAGGCAAAGAAGTAGATCTTGATATGCTGTTAAAGATCTCATCTGGTTTTTCTTTCTTTGCTGAGACAGGGTCTTGGCGGAAAGATACCTCAGTATCCATCTTTTGCAATCTCTGTCCCTCTGGCCGAGATTCATCTTTGGGGCCTCCAATGGTAAAATATCAGGTATCCCCCCTACATTTCCCCCTTCTTAAGCTGGGATGAGGCGGCAAGGGAACTCATCACTGCTAAAGCCTAACTATTAGACTACTGTGCAGGCCTCAACCGTCATGACATGTATGACCACTAATGAAGACATCATTATTCATCAAGTTATTTATCTTATCCCCATACAACTCTTTTACTCCCCAATGTTCTTCTTTCTCTCTCCCAGTTATTCTACCCCTGGTTTTTTGTAACTGCTTCCCCTTTGCACCAGTTTAGTTCTACTGTTCTTTGCACCCCTTGTTTTTATGTAAACCAGCATGATGTGACTTGTTCATGAATGCCGGTATATAAAAAACCTAAATAAATAAATAAATCATCAACATGAGGTAGGAATAATGCAACAATAATAGTCATGGTTCTGACAAGGTATCAAAATAGTAATAATACCAGAAGGGCAGTAATGTAATAGATGGAATATTACTTTTTCTCATTAACATAATTTTAATGGTATACTAGTGAAGGGAAATAAATTGATAATAGCAATAGGAAATATGAGTGAAAAAGAAACAAGGAAATAATGTAGTTCTCACACGGTGCATACTGTAGCAGTATGAAGTAGGGGTGTCATCTTAGACTCGAGGGAGGGTGTGTGTGTGTGTGTGTAAAACCTTCTTTCCTAGCATCTCTTTCCTGGGCGGTAGCTCCTAATATGGAACCTAACATTGTGTAACTACAGCATGGGTTATTTTTCCCTATATGCATGATCTTGTACTTATCCACATTAAATTTCATCTGCCATTTGGATGCCCAATTTTCCAGTCTCACAAGGTCTTCCTGCAATTTATCACAATCTGCTTGTGATTTAACTACTCTGAACAATTTTGTATCATCTGCAAATTTGATTACCTCACTTGTCGTATTTCTTTCCAGATCATTTATAAATATATTGAAAAGTAAGGGTCCCAATACAGATCCCTGAGGCACTCCACTGCCCACACCCTTCCACTGAGAAAATTGTCCATTAAATCCTACTCTCTGTTTCCTGTCTTAGCCAGTTTGTAATCCACGAAAGGACATTGCCACCTATCCCATTACTTTTTACTTTTCCTAGAAGCCTCTCATGAGGAACCCATGATGGACAGAACTCGCTGGTCTGAGGTTATACTGGGCCACTGATCCACGAAGAACCGTAGCCTGCCCCCAACTGGGGGATCCAGCGTCTTAGGTACAGGTGGCTGGCTTATGCTCCCTACGATCCAGGAAAAACGCTGTCCTGGAATTTGACTGGGGTGCTGGCTGGTGCTTGAGAACTCTCTGCTGCCTGGGACGGCTACAGGAGCTTGCCCTCTGAACGGGAAAGAGGGGCCGGAGGATAGTACTTCCTCTGGCAGTAGAATGACTTCTTTGGACCCTGTCTCACTGACCTCCTTGCTGAGGAGGGCGGGTCTGAAGTGCTAGCATAGAGCTGCTGGAGGGTCTCATGATGGTCCCGCAACTAGGCTACTGCATCCCTTGCCTTATCTCTGAAGAGATTATCTTCTGTGCATGGCAAGTCAGCGAGTCTTTCGTATACCTTCGGTTGGAGAACTGAGGCCCACAGACATGCCATTCTGTGGGTGCCATTTCCAGTGCAGAGACTCTCTCAAGGCCATTTCAAAAAACATCTTAGGGTATGCAAACTTCATGTTTTCCACACTCTAGGCCCTTATGCACCAGTGTCATGAAGGTGTCTTGCTGCTGTTGAGGCAGCTGCTCAGCCACCTCCTGCACTTGCTTCCAGAGGCTCCACGAGTACTGGCTCATGTAGAGCTGGTAGGAGGCAATGCAGGCAATGAGCATGGCTCCCTGAAATCGAATCTGGTAGCCTGGATAAGGAAAACCCCATCCACCTTCCTGTTCGAGGGAGGTGTTCCCAGATCCTTAGCAACAACTCTCTTTAAGGATTTTGTGCACTGGGACTGCCATGATCTCCTTAGGAGCCTCCACGAACTGAAGGATTTCCAGCATCTTGTCTGGTATCCTCCTCCTTCAACAACTGAAAAGGGAAGGCCTTGGCCATTGCCCACACAAAACCTGCGAGAGGAGACTTCCATTGTTCCTCTGGAGGAGAAGACTATGAGGGGAGACCCTCCAAGTCCTCTGAGGAGGAATCTGCAGTGTCATCCCCCAGGGAGGTCATACAGAGCCTCATCCTCGCTATAGTCCACAGGAGATGATGCCCTAGGTGCTTGGCCTTCATCCAGAACCATGAGCACTGGTGGCATCTGTGCCGGTCCCGGCAGCACTAGATAGGGTCTGCAGGACTCCTTGTCCCTGCTGGCGTCTGGAGCTTCCTCAGAGGAGGAACTGGTAATGAGCACCGTATCCTATCAGGGGACGCATCTGTGCCCCACCAGGCATTGATGGCCTCCCAGGAACAGATGCCAGCTGGGTCTGCAATGCACAGATGAGCACACTTAGCCATTCAGCAGCGCTTCCAGAACGGAGAGCGCAGGCATCGGCACCATCTGTTTCACAGGCATGATGCTCTGTAGTGCTCATTCCACAGCCAGCTGGACTATGCGCTCCAACTCCTCAAAAGTTGCCGATGCCAACACCAACTGGAAGGCAGAAGGGATAGCCAATGTTGTGTCCGGTCGCAGATGGCTGTGACCGCTCTGCCTCACCTCTTTTACCTTTCTCCTCCTCCTTCAGAAGGATGGCTGCCTCCGCTGCTGTTTGCTGAATCCCTCTGTGTCTCCGAGCCAGCATAGGCGTCCCCGTCCTCCATGCTTCTTCCTGAGGCCTCCTAGGGCACGCGTGTGCATGCTGCCCACATTCTTAAACACGTCATGGCGGGAACCTCGGGGGCGGCCCCACAGCATGACGTCTACCTCCGGGTATTTAAACATCCGCTCCAATACAACGAGTTAGCAAGGACTTCGGTTTTGCTGCTCGCTTGGATTCCTCACTACCTTCTGGGGTATTTCGCTACCTACTGAAGCTTTGGGTACCCGCTCCTCAGGGGCCCCTCGCTTCTACTTGCCCTCCGGGGTTACTCAGCCTAACCATCAGGACACCTGCTCCTCGGGGGTCTTGTCTGCTTTATTCCAGGTATCCTCGGTGCTCCTAGGTACTTGCTCCTCAAGGGCCTATCCTGCACCTCGGACCACGGGTCCTTCTCTTCACTTGACTACTGAAGGAAGCTATCATCACTGCTACGCAGTGAGTACTACTATGCTCCAAGCTCTCCTCGCTCCACCCTTCAGGTTCACGGCCTATCCCCTGCTGCGGAACACTACCGGACCTTCGCTACATCTGGGTGAGATCATCAACTACATTACTAATGAGACTATCTGGAGCCTTACTGTGATATCGCTGGACAGCAGCACTGTCCATTCCTCGGACAAGGATCATCTTCATCACAGCAGTATAATAAAGCTTCCTTTCCTCTGTGTCTGCTTGCTATTGAGTCTAGCCTATCGTTGTAGTTCTCCACGGGGCCCATCCCCATGGGAGGAGTCATTGCCACTTCGACCAAGAGTCCACAATATGCCACAAACCCAACAGCCAGATCTTCCTCTGTTCCCAGAGGTGGATCAGCGACTGGCACCAGGACTGGTGGAGACAGTCATGGACCCCCAGCATCAATGGAGGATGGGCATTCCTCTCCATGGGTTCGCATCGGGGGCATCACGGCATGAGTTGGCACCTCCTCAAACTCTGTGCCGATATTTCCTCTGTGCTCGGCCCAGTCTTTCCCCGTTACCGAGGTTGATGACTAACCCGACATCCTCTGCCTGGAAGAGACTGACAGGGGCCAGTCCCCAGCACCCCTATCCGCTGATGGCATCGATGGAACCGAAAACCCCACCGATGTCTATGGCATGATGTCAATCGGTGTGGCTCCAAGGTCCATCTGTGTAGATGCTGCCGATGCAGATGTCAGTGACTAGGTCTTCCTCAACCTGAAGAGCTTCTCAATCTTGTTGGATTGAGTGCGACATCTCTTGGGAGTCATCTGGATGCACAAGTAGCAAGCCCAGATGTCATGTAATGCCCCAGGCAGAGGATACATCCCTCGTGAGGGTCTGTCAAGGACATGGTCCTCTGGCACTGGGGGTATCGACGAAAACCAGATGAGGCCATGATGAACAAAAAGAAGGGGGGTAAACGAAAGCGGTGACGGTAGGTGGTCGAAGCTGGGCGGCACTGCAGCCACGGAGGGAACGCTGCAAGAGTAAACTTACCAAAGACCACAAAAAAAACTGACTAAGGAGCCTAAGAGGGACCTGGCATCGATGAAACACAAACCCGAAAAAAATCTGTGAAAGATTTCCAAAGCACTTTCCAGAGGAAGTCATGAGCTCACAAAATCATGAAGTGTATGCTCTGCAGGGAAAAAAAAGACCGAAGAGTGGACCCTGCATGGATGTGTTGTATAGGGCATGCTGGGTATGCGCTTAGTGTGCCTAGTCAAAGTTCCAGAAACTTTGACACAAGTTTTCCATGCTGGGCTCCATCCAAGTATGTCGTCCCCATGGGTGAGGACTACCATCCTGCTGGTTCTAGGAGCATATGGACATCCTCAGCACTCACCACTTTGCATACCTGTGGAGCTGCCTGGCTGGAGTTGAGAGACTTGTGATTGTCACGGCTTCTTACTGGATCACCTTCCGGTCAGCTCCAGACAACAACATTCACTAGGTCGACATAGGCTCCCAGTCTGACACAGTTTGAGCTAAAAAAAAATCTGTGAATCTAAACCCTTGATTATGGAGAAATTGTGTTTTTAAAGTTTTTACTACCTAATTTCAGCTCTAAGTTGCAGGCTCCCACTTGTAACTTAGTTGCTTGCCCAGGAATCTTTACCAAAGTATCATTGTGTTTTACAGCACATCTTACCTTTCATCTTGGGGAAGAGGGACTCGCTCATGAAGGAGTTCTCACTACTGAGCATCAGGGGTACATGTATGTTTTGTGCCTGCTAGTTGGACGTACACTGAAGTGGCATCTCCACTCTAATGTATGTTGGTCAGTTCACTGGGGTGTAGCAGGTGTGTGTGTGTGTGTCTTTTTTGTTTCTTTTTGTTACAGGTGGACTTACCTCCTGAGTCAGCTGGAGGTTGGGTTCAGTCGAAACAAATATCCATTCGGTCGGTATCTAGGACAATGCTGAATATGGCCTCCTTCTGCCTGTCTGTTCAGAAGTGCTAACAGAGAGGGATCTGCTGCCCTCTGGAAATTTATTCAGAGAGTAGTGTCTTTATGCTCTATGGAGCAGGAACTATGGGTCCCCTTCCCCCATTGAGCCACTCTTCCATGGAAAATGATTCAAACAAGAACAAAAAGACCTCCCAGCCATTTCACATTTTCTAGTTAGTAGTAATAGTTATTCTACTAAAAAAATGCAACACTTCATTTTTCATTGTCTTTATTAGAGATAAAATTCTACATGGCTATGGCACAGTTGCTCTATTCATCCAATTTGAACCCCTTAGCCCCCAGGGCACATCTCTGATAACTTTCATTAACAGGGCATGTAACCAATCAATGCTTCATTCCCTGATGACAAGCATTCTTACATCACATCATTATTCTTATTGTCACATAATTGGTCCAATCACAGACCTAATTTAGGGTCTGCTGCCAATCATTTATTGTCCCATTGTAATAAAGTCCAAATACTGAAAACCATACCCATTTTTCTTACATACTGTGTGTCACCGATTATATCATACTAGGTGTCAATTGCAAAATCTGATGCAATATTGCACAACCCATCTCTGGAGTCAGCACATAGCCTACAATGTGCCCAAACAAAATCTGATGGTACATTCACTTCTTGAGATAGCAAGCATGTTGCTAAGCTCTGCAAAATCTAAAATGTTTTTTTCTTTTGTGTTTCCACTGTGCTTCTCCATATAGCCAATCCCTCAAATATAGAGACCTTTAAGAACAAAATCTCCCCCAACATTCCTCCTTAGGCCCCTAGGTCCACCTCGCACGGTACTACTTTTGGAGTGGACTTACTCTCTAAGGAAGCAAAGAACTTGTCCAACAAGCTCTGAGTGACTAGGGTGACCTCGGACCCATATCTAGAAAACCCTCACAATTAAACACATCATATATTTGGATGGGGATCATATAGTGGAGTCCCAGAGGCTTCAATTTCCCTAAGAAATACTTATGCTTACTGACAGAGTCCCATCCAGAAGGGGCACAGAACTCTCCTCTGGCTGGGTGTCACCTGGAACTGTAGAGGTATTGGCATCTTTGGTTTCAACCAGGGAAGTCTCCCATGTACTTATGGTAGAGACCTGAGGAGAAAAAAACATGATTGGATAGTCAGTGCCTGCTAGAGGAGGACCCCTGGGTACTGGGGCCCTCTTGGGATGTGCTAGGCCTGGTGATACTCTTGGGTTCCTTAAGACTTTTTCTGTTTGTTCTGGGGAACTTTTTTCGGGCATATCAGGCACAATGTGTTTTTGGTCAATGAGTTTCTGGAATGCAGCTGTCAGCTCTACCAGCTGACTCTCCACAGACTGTCTCTAGTGATAGTTTTGCCAGCGCTTCCCATTGCAGTTCTGTTTGGGAGGCTGTGAATCGTCTGCGTCCTTTTCTGGATTAGCTACTGGGGCAGCAGATTGCTCCCGGGAAGGAGGCATCTGGGGCCTGTCAGACTTGGGATAAGAAGATAGAGAATTAGTTTCAAAGTGTATTTTTGGACTCTGATTCATGGTGGACACTTGGTTCCTCTTTTTATCTCTTTCTCTCTAGGGGCCATCTTTCCTTTTTGGCAAATGGCATGGAGCTTCTCTGCTTCCTCTATGAGAAAACGTAAGGGTGTCTCCCTCTGGAGAAATAAGTGAGTGCGCAGGGTCAGGGGAAGATACTCAAGAGGTTTTGGAGAGCAATCTTGTCAGCTTCTGTGACATAGAGCTCCCCCCTTAAAAGAAAGGCTGCTTTAAGTGATAGCTAAAAGCTTGGGTACTTTCCTCAGGGCCAAATCTTAGGTTGTAGGCAGCCTGTCATACCGAAACGCTATTAGCATAAGTCCCATTTGAGGAAGAACTCAAATGTCTAAAGTGTGTCTAGCTAAGTATTGTCTAGTTTCTTCACAGGAATAGGACTACCTGGTCTTTTTCAGAGTGAGCGCCTCCTACATCAAAAACTTCATGTAACCTGGCCAAGTGATAAGGGGAATGGAACAACTCCCCTATGAGGAAAGACTAAAGAGGTTAGGACTTTTCAGCTTGGGGAAGAGACGACTGAGGGGGGATATGATAGAAGTGTTTAAAATCATGAGAGGTCTAGAACGGGTAGATGTGAATCTGTTATTTACTCTTTCGGATAGTAGAAAGACTAGGGGGCACTCCATGAAGTTAGCATGGGGCACATTTAAAACTAATCGGAGAAAGTTCTTTTTTACTCAACGCACAATTAAACTCTGGAATTTGTTGCCAGAGGATGTGGTTAATGCAGTTAGTATAGCTGTGTTTAAAAAAGGATTGGATAAGTTCTTGGAGGAGAAGTCCATTACCTGCTATTAAGTTCACCTAGAGAATAGCCACTGCCATTAGCAATGGTAACATGGAATAGACTTAGTTTTTGAGTACTTGCCAGGTTCTTGTGGCCTGGATTGGCCACTGTTGGAAGCAGGATGCTGGGCTTGATGGACCCTTGGTCTGACCCAGTATGACATTTTCTTATGTTCTTAAGTACTGCAAAATATCTGAGCTCAAATTTTTCTGCAAAATGGTGGCATATTCAGCTAATATTTTAAGGGTTAATTTGGATTCACGAACCAAAACTCTGAGTAGTAATGTAAAAATTTGTGACAGTTCTAAGTGTAAGTGTGTCTCTTAAATTCTCATATACCCTAGAAACCTGGTGCTGCACATCTTCTTTCTTAGTATAAACCTGCAGAATTCTCACTAGTGCTTAGTCTTCTAATTTTAGTAAAGCTGACTGCGCATCTGACGTCCTTTCTGTTGATGGGCATGGCCTATCTTATCTTTGTGGAACCTCCACTTATGTATACAAGATTAGGGGTTCGGGAACCTGTCTGCTCCTGATCACTTCATATCCCCTCCCCCACACCTATCGGGATAGCAGTGCTACAGACAGTGCTTCCCTATTACATCCTATACCCACACACAATCTGAATCATTCAGGAATGACAACATGTTTTATCCACAGAATTAGACTTTTATTTGTCAGGCTTCGCAAATTTAACATCTAGAAAAAGATAAACCAGTACATATCTCTACCAACCTTGCTTCTAAGCATCGGTTTATGCTAATGAATGATCTGTATCATTTGTGGCTTTATGCCAGAAACCTTAGCCTGCATAATATATATTAAGACCGATAGTTAACTTACTATCCCCAACAACTTCAGGAGATTCCCTTTATTTATCTCTAGAGCCATCTCTAGCTGGAGATCTCTGGGATAGTCTCGGACAGACTTGCTTCCTGAGTTTGGGTACTGGCTAGCTGAAGAGGTGTCTCTCTCTGCTCTGGACTGTCCCGGACTTTGGGACACAGTTTCCAGTACCAAGGTAGGGCTTCCCTCTCATCTGTCTCCTGGACACTTTACCGACTGTCAGGTACCAGGCAGGGCTTTCCTTTCTTAAGTCTCTCAGCCACCCCCGGTCTTCTCCTTCATGCACACAGGGAGTTGCAAAGGTTCTTTCGTGTTGTCTCCCTCCTTCGGGTGGTCAGCTCCTTTTACTCCTCGTTTCCTCTTCTTATACTAGCCAGCCTATGCAAAAGTTTCATGTATAAACATGCAGTGAGTGGAGAGTGTTTCTCTGCATTGCAGGTCTTTGTTCTCCCCCCCCCCCCCCCCCACCAAGCTCTCTGGGAGGGGGAGGTCCTGCCACGTCTTGTCATGTCCGCAAATTCTTCCTTTGCCCCTGAATGGGGGCACAGCAGTTTCTTATGGACTCTCCTTGGGCGACTCTGACCTCTGCTTTTAGGTAGAAGATGTTCTCCCCTCTCTGCCTTGGTTTATTTACACAGTAGCTTATAGTCAACAGGCAAACAAGCAGATCTTGATATGCTAGTTAAAGTTCTCCTCTGATTTTTTTTTCTTTTTCTGCTGAGACGGGCTTGGTGGGACCATACCTGTCAGAATCCGTCTTTTGCAATCTCTGTCCCTCTGTGGCTGAGATTAATCTTTGGGGCCTCCAGTGGTAAAATATCGGGTATCCCCCTAGATTCCTGTTCTGCCTTTTCTTTTTGCTTGCTTGATCCTTACCCCTATTCATGTGGGGGCCTTCCAGTGGCCCTCCCGTCTGATTCTTGTCCTTGTTTCCTGTGAGGCCTCCCAGTGCCATCTTGCCTATTTTCTGTCTGGTCCCTCCATTACATTCTGTTTCTGTTGTGCTCTGCTCTCATCTTGCACTGTACCTGTTTTGTCTTGTACCCTGCTTGATTCCTATCCTGCTTGTTTGGCCCTAGTCCTGGCCTTGAGTTCTTGTTCGTCCTGCAACTATATTGCCTTGTACTCTGTCCCTGCTTTGTCCTGTTCCCTTGACTTCCCTAGTTTCTGCCTGCCCTGCTTTTCCTCCACCTTGAACTGACTTCTCATTGCTGACCTGGCCTGATCTTTGACATTTGCTTCGCTTGCTGCCTGCCTCGTTGCTGCTTGAATCCCTGATCCAAGGGCACCGCCACTGAAGTCCTGCCAGCCACTAGAACCTGTGGGCTCAATCCAAGGAGGAAGTGGCTGGTCAGGCAGAAGACCCTGCACTGCCCAACTCTTGAATCCTGAGCTGCCCTTGCCTGGGGATTACCTTTAACCGACTTGCACAGCCATGACAGAGATAATGGAGATGACAAAACATTAAGATATCTCAGAGAAAGGAGGAAGACCAGAGGTGATATGGTAAGATTGAAAGGAGACAAATGTTATTGTGTGGAGAAGGATGAGGAAAAAGTAGAAACATTAAACATTTCATTTCAATGTTCACTAAAGAAGACCCCTGGGAAGGACGTTGCTGGTTGGTAAAAGAACGGATAGGAGTGGCATGGATACCACTCCCTTTATGGAAGAGTGTTTGGGTGGAACTAGAGAAACTGAAAGTGGACAAAGCCATGGGACTGGATGAGATACATGCCAGGGTTGTGAAGGAGCTTAGGGATATATGCTGGTGGGTTAACTGAAAGACCTGTTCCATAAATCATCGGAAATGGGGTGTGGTACCACAGGAATGGAAAAAGGTGATTGTGTTCCCGCGTCACAAAAATGGTAGCAAGGAGTCTGGAAACTGACTGGCTGGTTAGTTTTCCCCACCACCAAGGTAAGGCTAATGGAGATGTTTCTGAGGAAAAGGATAGTGAACTATCTTTAATGCAGTAGTTTGCATGATCCGAGGCAACATGGTTTTACCAGAGGAAATCATGTGAGACACATCTGACTATTTTGATGGGGTGACTAGAAAATTAGCTTGAGGAAGAGCATTTGATGTGATTTATCTGGATTTCAGCAAAGCTTTTTATAGTCCCACTTAGGAGGCTCATGAACAAATTGAAAAGCTTGAAAATGGGTCCCAAGATGGTGGAATGGATCAGAAATTGGTTGACTGACAGACATAAATGGAACTTACTCCGAGGAGGGAAGAGTGATAAGTGGAATGCCTTGGGGATTGGTTCTGGAATCAACTATGTTCAATATCTTTGTGAGTGATAATATGGAAGGAAAAGTTTGTATTTTTGCAGATGACACTAATCTGCGATAGAGTGGACCCGCCTGAAGGAGAGGAGAAAATGAAAAGTGAACTAAGAGAATTTGAATATTGGTCGAAGATTTGGCAGTTGTGATTTAATGCTGAGAAGTGCAGTGTCATGCATTTGGAGTGCAGAAATCCAAAGGAAATGTACCTTATATGATAGGGGATGAAAGTCTGATGTGCACAGACTAGGAGAGAGATCTCGGGGTGATAATATCCTATGATCTGAATGTGGCGAAGCAATATGACAAAGCAGCGACTAAGGCTAGAGGGATGTTGAGCTGATAAAGAGATATAACCAGCAGAAAAGGATGTGATAATGCCTCTGTATAGATCTTTGGTGAGGCCTCATCTGAATACTGTGTTCAGTTCTGGAGCCTGTATCTTAAATGATAGCAAACAAGAACAAAGCAGTCCAGAGAAAGGGGACCAAAATAATACGGGGTCTGCACCAAAATTTATGAGAGGAGACTGAAGGACCAATATGTATTCACTGGAGGAGAGGAGAGACAAGGGTAATGGGATACAGACTTTTAAATACCTGCATAGGAATCAAATCTCTTTCGATGGAAAGAAACCTATAGAACAAGGGGTCACAACATGAAGCTCCAAGGGGGTTGCGTCAGGACTAATGTCAGGAAGTACTTCTTTATGGTAAGGATGGTGCATGCATGGAATGCCCTCCCAGTACAAACAGTGAGAACAAGGATGGTAAAGGAATTCAAAAGGGTAGTGGATAAATGAAGAAAAGGGTAACTCATGTTAAACAGGGTAACCTGCGCAGAGCAGCAATTACCCCAAGGAGAGAAAAAAAAAAAAGCTTGCTTGGCAGATTGGATGAAGGATGAACCACTTGTGTCTTTCTGCCAACATTTACTATGGGTCTGATATTCAGAACAGTACTTAGCCGGATAAGTCTGAAATATTCGGCTAAGTGACACTTCTGAATAGCTGGCTAAGTATTTCGCTGGATAAGTCGTGGGCATAATGGGGAGGAGTTGTTAGCGGATAATTTCTAGCTAACTTGGGTCAGGCACAGGGCTGCCCTAAAGTTAGCTGGATTAACTATCTAGCTATCTTTAAGATAGTCAGATATATATTCAGCAGTGCTGCCATGCCACTGAATATCCCAGTTAAGACGGTAATTTTAAGACATGTACATATTGTAAGCAGTGGCCGTATGGAGGTATATTATGTCATAGAACATGCATAAACAATATTGCAAAAGCAAAACTTAGTTTACTAAATGTTGCTAATATATGGATAATGAATCAGCAAAGATAAGTAATGTAAAAAATAAATACAGTATCACAGTAAGCCTTTTATATAAATGACTACTACTACTAAACATTTCTATAGCGCTACACTATATGCAGCACTGTACAAACATTCAAAAAGACAGTCCTTGCTCAATAGAGATTACAAACTAATAGGACAAACATACAGGACAAGAGATTTGGCTAAAAGAAAAGAGGGTTAAGCAAGACTAGAAGCAGACAATCAAGTATAAGTCAATACAGGTAAATAGGATTATTTATTTTTTTCAATTCTTTATTTATTGCTTTCATATTATTACAATAAACATTTATACAAGAAACAATCATAATGACAGATATAAAGTAATAAATTTTTCCGTCAAAATACCTTTATCTCAACAATCAACTGTCACAAATGATGTTAAAAGGTAATATAAGCAAAATCCTTAAATTTGAACAGAAAAAAAGGAAATAAAAAGTAACATTAAGGCAATTTTACATTTTTATAGGGCCCAAACTTATTTAATACCGGTCTATTTTCCTACAAGAAGATCTTTAAGACCCTCTGGATCTAGAAAGGAATATGTTTTAGCCTCTAATTTCACAATACATTTACAAGGATATTTTAAACTAAAATATCCCCCTTTATCCACCACCTCCTTCCTGTATTGTAAGAAATTCTTTCTATGGGCCTGTGTAGGTCGAGTGAGGTCAGGGAAAATCCATACTTTTTGACCATAGAAATTATCCAATCTATTCCGAAAGAAAGATCTCATAATATTCTCCCTGTCTGTGGAGAAGGCAAGTTGAACCAAGAGTGTTCTCCTTGATGTTATTTCCAATTCGTCCTGTGATTTCTGCAGCAAATCAGATATATCAATTGAATCTTCCCCATTATCTTTCCCTTTGAGATTTTCTAATTTATTACCCATTCCTAACTCTATCTTTTTATCTCCCAGATAGAAAGCTTTTACGATCACTGGTAATACTTTCTCAGGTATTTTTAAAATTTGCATTAAGTAATTCCTAAATAACTCCAGTGGATCCATTTTCTTAATAAATGGGAAATTGTTAACCCTCAAGTTCAATGATCTTACAACATTTTTTAGGTTTTCCATTCTCTTATTCACTTCATCTTCTATTTTTATCTGATGGGTTTGAATTTTTTCAACATGGAGTACACGATTTTCTATTTAATTAATAATCTCTCTTTGCTTTCCTATTTCACTAGTATTTTGTACAAGCGAGTTGGAAGTTTTAAGCACAACCTCTGTTAAATTATTTATTGAAAGGTCCAATTTAACCAAATAGTTCCACAAAGTTTCCAGGGTAATGTTTGCTGGTTTCTTTGGCAAATTATCTCTTTTGATAATTACGCTGATATTTTCCTGTTCTCCCTTTTCCAAATCTATACTCCTCGGTGTACTAGTCTCTTTTGGCAAAATAATAGGATTTTCCACTAAACCCAGATGTTTTCCCTCTGTCTGCTTGATCTGTTCAAAGGAATCCACATTTCCTTCAAGATTTTCAAAGTTTCCTCGAAGATCCAAAGGAGTCAAGACCTCCTCATATAGGCCAGCTGGAATCACCGGAGAAACCCCCCTTTTTCCAGGTGGTGATGGTGGAGCCGGTGCACCCGGGCTCAGAGATGTTTCTGTGGCCAGAGGAGAAACACTCCATTCCAATGTTTCTCCTACAGCGGCCTGCTCACACGGGTTATTCTGAGGGTCCAGCCACCCTAATACTGTTTTATGTCCAATTTCTTGTGCAGCCACCTCACCCGGAGGCCTTAGCTTGGCCTTCCTTTTTGTGTGTGGCATATCAAAGGAAATAAAAATATCTAGGGACAAAACGTATCCGGTGGTTTAATGTAAAATTAATAAGGATTTCGCTAATGGAGGCGTCAAGAAGGAGGGCTTATAATTCCTACCTGAAGAATTGCGCAAATTCGGCGGCCAGCTTATTAATCTGTCCTTAATATGTAGGCGAAATCCCGTCGAAGCCCTGCTTAGCCGCGTGCCCCTTGAGCGCGCGCGGCTTAAGCAGCGCGCCGGCAACGACTATGCGCCGCAGGTGCCAAGTCTTTTAAAGTCACTTCCTGGTTCCGCCTCTCCTCGATAACCAATAGGAAAACAGCGTTTCAAGATGTTATACCATTGGGGCCAATCAGATCACCCCGGGTTTCGCTGGTCACACACAGCAGGAAAATGACAAAGGAGAAGAGAAAACCTCAGGTAGGGAAAGCCAGTTCTTTCCTGTCTGCCTCCAAATAGGATTATTTTAATACAAACAGAAATAAGGATGATATACAAAAGCCATTTCCCTCATAGGTCTTCCTTCTACAAGAAGTGTCCTTGAAAACCTGAAAGACTGTGAGCCCAGGGACCCCTTTAGCTCGTTGCTCTTTTTGGATCATTCAAAGAAAATTGGCAAATGCAGTTCTTTACGTATCTTATTTTTCTGACTTAAGATCAGGGTCTGCAAGCATTAGGTATTCTGTTTGTACTTTAACAAAAGATTTACAACCAGCTCGTTAGGAATGTATTTCAGTACTAGCCTTTGATCTTCCCCCACCCTTATTTCCTACATGTGATTGGTGCATTTTACAACACACATGTACAAGTGCATGCACGAATAAAAAATTCCAGCATATCTTTGCCTCTGCACCAATAAGTGTAAGAAGTGAGGTGCAGAGCGGCAAGGCAAAATGGCTAAGGAAAACAATGCAGTTAAGACATAAGAACAACATACAGAGCAACTAAATTGAATATCGAATTGAAAATAAGGACATACCTTTTGTTGATAATTGTATAAACTTAAAGAAAGCCTCTTTAGGCAGAAAAGGTATTTATAATGCATAATACAGCTATAAAAAAGGAAGGCAGATTAGAATGCAAAAATCAAGTTGGCAAAAGTAAGGAAAGGAAATAGAGCCGAGAGGCACTTACCGTACTTTAGTAAGTGTATGTTGTGACAAGTGTGCACCGTCTGGCAAAGTAATGATTTGGGATGGTCCCAAAAAAACAGCACGGAAGCCAATCCAATATAGCAGAAGTGCAAACAAAGAGTTGAATCGGTGTCAGGGTGAACAAAGTATTTATTCTTTTTCACTCAATGCACAATTAAACTCTGGAATTTGTTGCCAGAGGATGTGGTTTGTGCAGTTAGTGTAGCTGGGTTTAAAAAAGGATTGGATAAGGTCTTGGAGGAGAAGTCCATTACCTGCTATTAATTAAGCTGACTTAGAAAATAGCCACTGCTATTACTAGTAACAGTAGTGTGGAATAGACTTGATTTTTGAGTACTTGCCAGGTTCTTATGGCCTGGATTGGCCACTGTTGGAAACAGGATGCTGGGCTTGATGGACCCTTGGTCAGACCCAGTATGGCATGTTCTTATTAATTTCACCCCGACACTGATTCAACTCTCTTTGGCCTGGATTTATCAAAATGCACTAAATACCACATGCGATAGATTGAGAGAACATTGCACAAATCTCATCTTTGAGTAAGTTTCCTCACTCTGAGGATCATTAAATCTGCACAAGAGAGAGAGCACTGTTCTGTTCATACATCTCACTTTGAATGTCAAAGTAGCCCCTAACCCCCTACACTAATACCTAAACCTCACCTCTAGTTACTAGGTGGGCCTCCCATACAGATATAAATACCTATCTAGTGTTGGGGCATTATGGCTAGTATCTCTCTCTCTTTCTCTTTCTTGATAGCTTGGCTGGTGCTCCAGGAGCCTCAAAACTACTAAAACAGGCATTTGAGAATACATCGCTAAATGCGATCAAGCCTTAACACAAGCTATCGCACGGCTTAACACTACTGAAAAAGGTGTAGCTAAAATCGGCATTAAAGCCATGCGATAGGGCTTCGCAAAACGGTAAACCCAGCCACTCCTGCCCCTAACTCTTCCTCTTTTTTTTTTGGATTTGCATCACACCATACGTTATGGTGCTTTCACATGCGAAAACACCTTATAGCATTTTGATAAATGACCCTATTTGTTTGCAAAGTAACGATTGGTGCAGGATAATTTATATACTGAGAATAGGCACCAAATGTGCTAAGCCAACCGAGTCAAATTATCAGATAGCCAATCTGGTGTAAGGCACTAGTGAAGAAGCTGTAAGATAATAGGAAAAAGAAGAAGAGTACAGAAGAACCGCAAAGACATCAGAAAAAATGATGCCATTCAATGTCTTTGAGGCCAAAACGAGAAAGAGATGCAACTCAAATATCCACTGCTGTTCACAATGGAAGTGGGATGATAAATCACCTCCTCTAGTAAAGGGCTTAATTTCCAATGCAAAGAGCCTAAGGTCATCTACAGAATATGAGAATTCCTGCCAATGAGAGACAAGTGGTGCCTCTAAATGTCCTGTACACAGGCATGAACGATATTCAATAATTCTGGTATGCAGTGTCCTTACATTTTTCCCAACATAAATAGATGGGCAGCTTCATAAAATGACATAGATGACCGCCTGTGGAAGAGCAGTGGAACCGGTATCTTAAGACATATGTTTTGGCTGAAGAATGTGTAAAGGAATAAAGAAATGGTGAGAAGCAACAGACAGAGCACTGTTGGCAAGAGTGGTGGCCTAGAGGTTGTAATGATGTCTTAACAGGGATCCACCTGATTTCTTTAGAACTCAGATCACGAAAGTTACAGTCTCTGCGAAAAGAGAAATGAGGAGAGCAAAAAAATAGAATGGGAGCATAGAACAGGCCAATGTTTATGGATAGTAGAGCATACCATAGATAACCGATTTTGAAAAGGGGAGGACACAAGTAAGGCAGTTTTCTTTGGGGTGATAGCTCTGTGGTTTGAAGGATCCATTTAGCGCTTGGAGGTGTTTATTCCTGTTCTTTTGGCTAGAACAAATATGGTGATATTCTGTAGCTTAGCTGTGCATAATGCACTTGTGGGTGGAAACTTCAGGAATGTGAGTCCTTGGGCCACTGTCGGATTGGCACAGCCTGGACTGTGCGAGCACAGTCTAGGCTCTAACAGGTGGCAGGCTAAGATCATGTTGCAACCGTCCCTTTCAGACGGCTTCACTCCGCCTACCTCTTTGTTTGCTCCTCCTCATGCTGCGGATGGACTACCGCGGCGTCTGCCTGCCGTCCTCTCCAGCGTCCCCGGACCGGCTTGGGCGCTGCCTCCCGCCATGCTCCGCTTGGCCCAGAGGGCGCGTGCGCCACGCAGCCCTTATTTCCTACTTGGTGTGAACCTCTGGGGCGTCCCCCCATGATGACGTCATGATGCCCGGATATTTAAAGCCTACAATGTTTGCTAGCCTTTGAGTTAGCAAGGGTAATCCTACGGATGGGATTCGCTCTCCATACCCAGCTACTCTACCTCTCCAATCTCTATTGGACTCTCTAACGCTAATGGGGTACCCTCTCCTCGGGGGCCTCACTTGCTTTCCAGGTCGCTATCAGGAAACTGGTACTCGCTCCTCGAGGGCCCATGTTCTCTGACTCGCTGCCTACTCTAACCTTCTCTTCTGCCTGGAAGGATTCGCTAATCTTCAACATCAGTGAGTACTACCACCTTCACCTCAGAGCTGTTCCCTGGAACCAGGCACTCACTCCTCGAGGGCCTGCCTCCGTTCCAGCCCCAGTGCCATCTCCGTGGAACCTCTGCATGAGTACATCATCTGCAAGCCTCCCAGCTCTCAGGATTCAGATACTCGCTCCTCGAGGGTCTGCTCTCCCTACCCTGGGGATCTCCATACTGGGGTCTTGTATATTCTCCACTCATTCTCTCAGTTCTTTCCACTACAGCACTGCTACTGGAGGAGTCACAGTTCCAGCGCATGAGGGATACCAGCCCTGCCGGGCTATGCCAGCTGCTCACTACTGCCACCTCTGGTGGTTTCCTTACACGGTCTAATAAAAGATCAAACTCTGTGTTTGTGTGTCTGAGCTAAGCCTGACCTGTGGCCCCTCACGGGACTTCCCCCGTGGGCGTGGTCAGCTCCCACAGTGTCCAAGGGTCCACCCAAACCTCACAATTTACAACAGATCAGGGCTGGTAGAATTCAGGCAGAGACATGGAGACACACTGAGGTTAGGGCAGGCAGCAAGCAAAGCAAAGTCAAGGGGCAATGCTGGCTCGGTAACAAGAAATCAGTCCAGATAATAGAAGGACCAGGGGGCACTCCATGAAGTTAGCAAGTAGCTCATTTAAAACAAATTGAAGAAAATTCTTTTTTACTCAGTGCATAGTTTAAACTCTGGAATTCATTGCCAGGGGATGTGGTTTCAGCAGTTAGTGCTACTGGGTTTAAAAAAGGTTTGGACAAGTTCCAAGAGGTTAAATACATAAACTGCTATTAAGGTAATTAATAAGCAATAGTACCTTGTGATCTATCTAATGTTTGAGTACTTGTCAGGTATATGTGACTTGGATTGGCCACTGTTGGAAACAGGATACTGGGTTTGATGGACCCTTGGTCTGACCCAGTATGGCATTTCTTATGTACTTATGTACAGAGATGAAGGAAAGGCAGGGCAAGGCAGGTAGAAGGCAAGGACTGGAACAGAGGCAGAAACACAGCAAACAGGCAGGAACAGGGGTCAGGATCAGGAGCTATGAAAACACCTTGGCAGAGGAATCCACAAAAGGGCCTATTGCTTAGGCATTAGCCTGTTGCACTGAGCTTCATTATGTGCCTGGGAGGTGCTGATGATATTAGCTGGTGCCACAGAACGTCCCGGCTACTGGGCAAACAAGGCTCAGAAGTAGCTGACTTGTTATAAGTCAGGTTCAGAAAATGAAGGACATGTCAGGTAGCCATGTTGGAACGAAGAGAAGGTAAGGAATGTTGCTGACGGGGTATGCGGTAGGCTGAGCATTTCAGGTGTGAAATTGGCTGCATCTGTTTGTTTTTTTTGTATTGTTTGCAAGTGTCCATTCTTGAGTGATTACTCCATGGAAAGAGTTAACCTTTCAGATACTACAGCATCACTCTTGAACCTGATTGTGGGATGTAATGCATTGAAGGAGTTGTAAAATTTGCTTAAGGCTTTCTTCTTTAGTCCAAATCATGAAGATGTCATTAATGTACCAGTAATATCTGAAAAGCTTGTTGTGACCACTCAAATGTCTCATTCAATTCTGATACAAAAAGGTTGGCATACTATGTTGCCTATAGCAGATTCCATAATTTGTAAACCAATGTTATTAAAGCTGAAGTAGTTATGGCTTAGGATGAATTCAGCTGTTTTTGCAACAGTCTTTGCTGCGTATTGGTTATAATATACAGCTATGCCATTTGCATGGGGAATCTTGCTGTACAATGATTCCACATCTGTTGTGACAAGGAGGCTGCTTGATGTTGCTTAATCTGTTTAGAAAGGTTGTAAAGTCCTGTGGTATCTTGTATGAAGCTGTGTGTGGTTTTTTCTTTTTTAACTAGGTGCTTGAGAATACCCTCTACTAGTCCAGATATTTCCTCTGAGGGTGCTGATACCAGATATAATTGGTCTGCTATGGTTCCCAGGTTTGTAGATTTCAGGTGACATGTAGAAAATACCAGTAAGAAGTTGATTTGGTATTAGCTGAGACTGTAGTTGGAGATGTGTTGACATTTTTCAGTACTTTTGTATATTCCTATGTATGATTTATTTTTTTAAGTTTTGTAATATGTATTATTTGAGAGTTGTCTGTAGCCTTCATCTATATAATTTTCTTTGTCCATAACCACTACTGAGCCTCCTTTGTCTGCTGATTTGATAGTGATGTTTTGGTTGTTCTGTGGATTTTTAATATGCAGCTGTTGCGCTGGAGGTGGATCCTTGGCCTGGCGCAGGATTGGTACGGCCCTCTGAGGGATCCCAGAGGGTGCCTGCCGCCAGGAAGCAGAGCACACAAGGAGACAGAGGCAAGCTGGAGCTTCACCAATAACGGCCCGGGGCTCCGTGGGTTGAACCCTTGGATTCCTGGGCTGCCTGGGCTTAAGTAGGCCTCTGGGGGTCTCCTGGAGAGATGGTGGAGAGGTGTGCCCACAAAGAGTCTGTGAACAGACGAGCTAGACCGGAACAGAGAGTACCGGAGACCACTGGTTACGAGGCAGGAACTGAAGGTCCTCCGGGCAGGATAGACAGCGCCTAGTGGTCCAGCTCGAGGAAGGCTGCAGACAGCGTCAAGGCAGGTGGACCTGGTGGTCGCAGGAGAAGCAAAAAGAATGACCGAATGGAGTGCAAGGGTCAAAGCCAGGGTATCCGTCCGAGGATGGTCAACAAAAGCAAGGGTCAGTTCCAGGTATCAGTCCAAGCATGGTCAGGGGCAGGCAGAGGTCAGTTCCAGGTAGCGGTCCAAGCGTGGTCAGAGGCAAGCAGAGGTCAGTACCGGGTATCAGTCTGAGAAGGTACAACCTGGGTTGCAGAATGTGGAACAGGACTCAGGAATGAAGGAACACAGGAAGAGGCACTGGAACAAGCACGGCAACTAGCTCACACAAGTGTGACGACGCGTTTGCCAAGGTGAGGTTCTGGGGAAAGGGCCTCGCCTTAAGTACTGTGCTCAGGTGATGTCATCGGGAGACGCCCGGGCCGAGGTTCCCACCCTGGGCAGTAAGAGATGGAGTGTCGGCCCTGCGCAGGCCTCCCTGCGGGAGCTCCGCTGAGTAATGGAGAGAGCCAGAGGCGCCGGGGACTGGCAGCCGCAGCAAGGGGAGGACGGACTGGGACCTGCGGAGGGGAGCCTGAGGTGAACAGGCCCGGTCGTGGCACCAGCACGTCCGGGACGTGAAACAGCAGCCCTTTCTAGTGGGGGAAGATTGTATAAGATTTTCTCCTGTTTATTGGAGAGCTGTATTTTTACCCTGTTTCTAAAGCTTTCTATGTAGTTGTGTAGGGAAAAAAACATTAAAAAAAAAAAATGTAAGTTGTCACTACAATGAAAAAAAATAGAATTCCAAGATCCTTTTAAGAAAATGTCAGTCTTTCACTATATCAGTGATCTATGGCAATAACACAAAGGTTACACCATAACACCCCAGAGGTGATTATGTCACAGGGCTTCACCCTGTGCCTGCACACAAGCCACCCCCAGGTGTGGTGGTGGTGATTCACAGAACCATAACACCCTTTTCTATCTTATTAGCTATTAATTATATCTTTTATGTTTCCTTCCCATTGAACAGAAACTGCTCAAATTTTTAATTACATTTCTATAACCTGACAATGAGAAACTCTTTCACTGAAGAGAGAACAGACAGCGGGACACTGAAACACCTGCTCCCCACTCATTAATGGATGCCTATGCACAGCGACTATAAGAAGACAATCTTTCTGGCCCTGAACTAGGCACCCTTATCCACAGACAGAATGAGAGAGTTAAATCCTGTCAGAACAAATAACATATAGTTTGGTTAGGTTGAAAGACTAGAGATCCATTAAATCTGACCTTACTCTAAAAACAAAAAACAATTCTGGGTTTTGATCTTTAATTAAAAATAAATGTTATGGCTATGGTTTTGGTAATGCTTGCTTTGCATGCAATCAACCGGGACCTGGTCACCTTTCTCCTTACACCTACTGAAATGTGCTAGGAGCAGTGTATACATTCTGAGGTGGGGGGGGGGAATATAAGTAGGGGGGGAGGGAGAAGACATTCCAGACAGATAACTAATAAATAGCTCTGCAGCCACTCTTTGCTGCTTCCCTACTTTTTCACCTTTTTCATCCCAGCATGTTTCTGGAGTTGTGGACGTGAACAAGCCTTCTTTCTCCAAATCTGGGCAGAGATAACATTTTAGAAGGTCAAACTATTTTAAATTGTATGTATTTTATACTTAACTATTCCCAAAAAAAAAGATGAAATAAGAGTGAGGCTGAGATGGCTCAGTGCACATCATAGTGTAAGCCCGACATCCTGCCACTCTTTAAAGAGTGGGAAGGATGTAAAAAGTGACAGGAGAGAATAGCATGAGATGAAAAGATAATTGAGAGGACAAAACTGTTGCAGGGAGATGAGACTAACAAAAGAGAGAAAACAAGAGGTTTAGGGACATGGAAGAAAATGACAGAGGGGTGTGTATGAGGAAAGACCGACACATGAGAAGCAAGAGTGATGGGAGAAAAAGAAATGATGGTGAGTGGGGGGGGGACACTTAATTTTGAGTATGACAGGGTAAAGTGGGACAGAGAGGGTTATGAGTAATCAGTTTAAAGTAGAGGGGAATGGGATGGAGAGAGTCTTTTACTTAGTACGGTAGTAGAGTTCCTAGTGTGGAGCCAGAAGGCTGTAGGTTCAAAGCCCAAGATCGTCTATGGGAATATAGACTGTGGCCCTACAGAGTGCTTGTAAGGAGCACTGAATCTTAACAGAGAATAAGATGAGACAGTGATGGACAAAGGAAAGGAAGAAACAGTAAGAAAAGACTGGTAGGAAAGGAGGAAGTGAAAGCAGTGAAGTTTTGAGAATGAAAGCACAGTAAAATAGTGCAAAGACATGAAGGGAGGATGACTGATCTAAATAGTTAGTTTGTAGCAAGAAACAATTTGTGGTAAGACTTGCAATAAATCATAGTTCCTACCATCAATGTTTTGGTTCCCATATGAAACCTTCAACAGGGAGAAGAGATGACTTACAAGGGATATGATAAAGGTTTATAAAAATGTGTGATGTGGAACAGGTTAATAGGGAATGATTATTTACTCTATCCAACAATACTAGGACGAAAGGTTACTCCATGAAACTAACTGGTAGCAGATTTAAAACTAATTTAAAACTTTCTGTTTTTTGTTTTTTTTAAATAGGCAAGCAATTAAGCTATACAATTTGTTGCCAGAAAATATAATCAAGAGTTTAAAAAAGGTTTGAACAAGATTCTAGAGGACAGATCTATAAAAATTAGTAGCCAGATAGACTTCTCCCCTGCTTACTTCTGGGAGTGAGCAAGGCCTTTCCTAATGGTTTCTGCCAAGTACTTCCCCGTTACTTGGACTGGCTGCTGTCAGACAGGATGCTGGACTGGATGAACCATTGCATTTCTTATGATGTGCCTGGTCACTAGATGGGATCTTGGAGAAATAACGGGGAGAATGCATCTGGCCTTTTACTTTTGGGGTTTAATGATGTGTACTATTGTAAGAATGTATCATGGGGATTTGTATATCTCTTTTAAGGGAGTGCTTGAGAGAGAATCACTAAGGGAGTGTACCCAGGCTTAATGTAAATTGGTGCTCATTGGGATTTGAGACAAAGAACATGACAGTTTGAGCACTAAGGACCCCATCTTTCTCAAAAACATTAACGACCTGTGCACCCATGAAATTAATAAGAAATGTGCAATACTGAACAAATATTTCTGTGCAGCATTCACAGAAGAGTTTGAGAGACTGCAGGTAAGCAACAGGAGCATAAAAGGTAGTGGCGGTGATGGTGCGAGAACTCCATTTAAGGAAGAGAGAACATGGAGGGGACTAACAAAACTAAAAGTAGATGAGGCAGTGGACTCTGAATACATCTAAGGTACTTGTAGTACCCCCTAATTAAGCCTGTTAAATCACTCACTGGAAACAAAACATTCCAGCAACCTGGAGGCCTGGTATAATCTCTAACGGGCGATACAGTAAAGCCCGCGGGAGAGCCACAGGCTCGGAAACCAGACGCCGCCACAATTGAGCGTCCGGTTTTCAACCCAACAGCCGCGGGCCGACTTCAAATTTAAAAAAAATTTTTTTTTACTTTTCAAAACTTTCTGGACCTCCGACTTTAATATCGCCATGATATTAAGTCGGAGGGTGCACAGAAAAGCAGTTTTTACTGCTTTTCTGTGAACTTTCCCGGTGCCCGAAGAAATTAGCACCTACCTTTGGGAAGGCGCTAATTTCTGAAAGCAAAATGTGCGGCTTGGCTGCACATTTTGTTTTCTGAATCACGCGGGAATCCCTAATAGGGCCATCAACATGCATTTGCATGTTGCGGGCGCTATTAGGTTCGGCGGGTTGGACGTGCATTTTCGGCCCCTTACTGAATAAGGGGTAATGCTAGCGCGTCAAACACGCATCCAATGGCGGGTTAACAGTGCGCTCTGTCGGAGCGCACTGTACTGTATCGGCCTGTAAGAAAGTGAGCACAAAGAGGAAGTAGACAACTGTGTGTCAATACTGGTAATGAAATTAATGGAATCAGAATGAAAGGAAAGGATTGTGAAACATTTTGAATCCCGCAAATTACAGGATCCAAGAAACAAAGATTAGTTGGGGGAAGTCCATATCAAACAAATAATCAGTTACCAGCGAGTAGCTCAGGAGAGAGATATTAGTAATGCTTTAACCACTGTTCCACACAGGAGACTCATCAACAAACTGGATGAATATTGGAGAAAGGAGAGGTTAAAGTGGCAGATCCACACATCACAGAAGATGGTGATAAATGGAGCGAATTTTAGGGCTTATTCCATTCAGTTCTTATAAGCAATATAAGGAAAGATGTCTTTTTGGTTTTTTTTTCTTTTCCTTATGGATGACACCATGATTTGCAAGAGTATTTTGTATTTTAGTAACATTTCTTAATTGCTCATGCACAGGCCGTGACCAATTTACAAGATAAAACATGCATAATAAAAAATTAGTTGCATACAGTTGCACACAGCACAAAATGACCTAACAGACAAAATACAAGACAATCAATAACTTGCTAAGGAGACAAGCAAAAAAATGGAAGAAAGATTGAAGAAAGCTTGAGTAATAGCCAGGTGTATGGTATCTTAAACTTGAAAGCAAAAGAAAAAAATTCAGTGTCTTGCATTTGCTATGTAAAAACAGAGTACTTTGTTAACATTTTCTTGTTCTGTTGTATACTACTTAATTTTAAAATTTCTGTGGCTTGAAAGAACCACCCTGAGGATCCTGAAGAAGTGGTACTTGAGACACAGAGTATCACTGCAACGGTGGCTCTTTTGAATGCTGTACATACTAAAAAGCAGAGGCTGAATTTGCTGGAGACTTAGAGACATGGATAAATCTAACTGTCTTTTTACCAGAATCTTTTTGAAAGGTCATACTTACATAGTACTTGCATACTCAAAATGAATGCCTTTTTGGATCTGTCACCCTTTTAATGTTAATTCTAAAGAAGAGTTGGAACAGGATCTCCAGGACACCATCTTCATTATATGCTTGAAATATTGGCAGGCATGTCCTATGCTTTTGACAGAGCAATACAGAATGAAAATGAACATTAGAACCATTACAGCTCTTACTTTGTTGGACTTTAAAACATAAACACTGAATTCCATGAATGTGAATGTAACCAGGCTTGCGGTGAAGCGAATATTTCGGGATCATTTCCATCAAAGTCTAGTTGGTTGTAAGAACATGGGACGTTGATCAATGGTCCATCAAGCTCAACACCCTGTTTCCAGCAGTGGCCAAGTTAACAAGTACCTGGCAAGTATCCAAACATTAAATAGATCCCATGCTTCTAAAGCCGGTACTGAGCAGTGGCTATTCCCTAACTCAACTTGATCAATAGCAGTTTATGGACTTCTCCTTCTTGGAACTTAACCAAACCTTTTTCAAACCCAGTTACACTAACTGCCTTAACCACATCCTCTGGCAATTAATTCTAAAGCTTACTGGTGTGTTGAGTAAAAAAACCATTTCTCCAATTTCTTTTAAGTGTGCTACTTGCTAACTTCAAGGAGTACTCCCTAGTCCTTGTATTATCTGAAAGAGTAAATAACAGATTCCCATTTACACCTTCAAGTCCTTTCATGATCTTATAGACTTCTATCATCCCCCCCCCCCCCTCTCTTCTACAAGCTGAACTGTCCTAACCTCTTCAGCCTTTCCTCATAGGGGAGCCATTCCATTCCTTTTATTACTTTGGTCACCCTTATCTGTACCTTCTCCAGTGCACCTCTTATTCTTTTATGAGATGCAGTGACCAGAATGGCACACAGTACTTGGTGCGGTCTCACCATTGAGCGATACAGAGCCATTGATGCTCTCAGTTTTATTCACCATTCCCTTCCTAATAATTCCTAACATTGTTTGCTTTATGGATTGCCATGCCATACTGAGCTGATGATTTTTATGATACCTAGAACTTTTTCCTGGGTGGTAACTCCTAATATGGAACCTAACATCATGTAAGTACAGTTGTAGGTTATTTCATGGGACTGTGAAAGGAAACCATGAAGCTTTGGAGGGCTATTAAAGACTCAAATTCCATTCCACATTGGGCCCTGGACAAGACCAGTATGTTGCCAATTCATGCAGGTAAAAAAAAAAGTCCACAATCAACAAAATATCTCAGTTTCAACTTAGAACTTAAATTAATTTTATTATTTATTAAAACATTTATCTACTGTGTTATCTACGATTCTAAGCAATTTATAATAAAAACATTCATAAATTAAAATGTCAAAACATGAAAAACAAGCAAATGGTCCATGAACTAGGCTTTTTATATAAAGCAAAAAAGAAGTGATATGTACTTGCCCTCTTGTGTTTCTTGAGTCTGGCTACGTAAGAAATTCAAGCAGCTGGAGCCCTTTGAGGAAGCTGCCCAATAGAACCTTTCTGTTGTGATGTGGAGGATGCCTTAGCCTTAAACAAGCACTGAATCAGAATGCTTCACACTTTTGTCAATTTACTAAACTCCGTTTTTGAGTAATGAGAAGCTTCATTAGGAACCTTTCTGAGCTACATGGAAATTCCTCTAGTTTTGTTATCATTTTAAAATAATTGTCAGTATGATCAGTTGACCAAAAATCTACTTATTCAGAAATTAAACACTTTTTTTCCCCTAAACCCTCTGCTAATTACCAAATCTACACCCACTCCATTTAAGCAATTTCACTTCCAAAATGACAAAGCTAGCACAGCCCTTTAGCTCACTGAAGTGGTATGCCTCAGTGTCCCTCTGTGAGAAAGACGCCCTTGTGGTTTAGTCCAACCTGTGTCTGATAAGGCTGAGAAGTATCTAAGGAGCTTGGACTGGAAGTTGAAGGAAAAAGGTTCTAAGAATATAAGATAAATCTCATTGTCTCAAACATCTGTAAACTATCCTGGTAACCTCATAGCCAGTCAGATTTCAGGATATCCACAATGAACATACATATTAACGGGCCCCCCATTTGGCCATGTGTTTTCGATGCGCTATTTTTACCCCTTAATACAGTAAGGGGTAATAGTGTGTGGAAAACGAGTGGCCAACACCCTCCCCCCCCCCCCCCCCCGAAACTAATAGCGCCCGCAACATGCAATTGCATGTTTATGGGCCTATTAGTCATTCCCGCGAGATACAGAAAATAAAATGTGCAGCAAAGCCGCACATTTTACTTTCAGAAATTTATGGCTGCCAAAGGTAGGAGTTAATTTCGGCCAGCACCGGGAAAGTGTACAGAAAAGCAGAAAAAACTGCTTTTCTGTACACCCTCTGACTTAATATCATAGCGATATTAAGTCGGAGGCCCCCAAAAAAAAAAAAAAATTAAATTAAAAATCAGCCCGCGGGTTGGAAGACAGACACTCAATTTTGCCGGCGTCCGTTTTCTGAACCCCGTGGCTGTCAGCGGGTTCGAGAACCGACACCAGTAAAATTGAGCATCGGCTGTCAAACCTGCTGACAGCCGCCGCTTCTGTCAAAAAGGAGACGCTAGGGACGCGCTAGTGTCCCTAATGCCTCCTTTTACCGCAGGCCCTCATTTACATATTTTTTTTCTGAATTGCACGCCCAGGAGAGCAGGTGCTTGCCAGCCCTCCCGCGGGTTTTTCTGTATCTGCCCGTAAGTGTGGATATCTTGAAAACCCAATTGACAATGGTATCACCAGGACAGGTTTGATAAGTCCTCTTACTCTACTGAAGGCAGTAGCTGACAGTAAGATGTCTTTTCTAATGTCATAATTCCTTAGTGAAACTGTAAGTCAGGAAGTGAACTATACATTTCCTGGAATTTGTTAAATTGTGAATTGGGTAGGGTAGTGCACTGACTGATTGGCTCCAGGGGTGACCCACCATAGTAGGCATTTGAATATCATTGCCACTCTGCTGTAACTGAGATGTTATCACGTTTGATGGAAAAGTTTTAGTGAAGTGAAAATGAACATAGCATAGCACCTGCCATACTGGCTCACACAAAAGTTTGATCAAGCTCTGTATCCTGTTTCTAACAGTAGCCAATGGTTAATGCAAGTCACAATTACCTGGCAAGATCCCAAATAGTAGATGGGTTCCAATGCTTCTTATGCCTAGGAATAAGCAGTGGCTTTCCTCAAGTGTGCCTGGAGTTTTGCTTCAGAAGTGCGTATAAACTTTTTTTAAACCCAGCTATGCTAACAAACTGTCACCACATCCTCTGTCAATGAATGCTAGAGCTTGCTTTATTTTAAAAACTTTGGATCCTGTCTATAATTTGTGAGTAACAATTGTACATAGAATTAGTTTTATGGTGTATGTCACTGCATTTTAACAAATTATATAAATCAATTGTTGGGTGAAATATTTTCTCAGATTTTGTTTTAAACATGCTACTTCCTAATTTCAGGGAGTGTCTCATACTATTTGTATTTTTCATTAAAAACAAACTAACCTGCCTTTAAGTGTTCCATTTAAAATCATAAGGGACTGTGGAATTAAAGGACACCACCCACGTGGGGTGATAACTTTTTATTGGACTAACTTAACTCTCAAAAGCTTGTCAATGATGTATTATCTTTTTCCTGGACTATCACCTACAATATGTTTGAGTCTAAGTGGACTAACACAGCAATCACAGTTCTTTACTGCAGACAAAATATGTTTGTAAAATTAATGGAGACTGCTGCCAGAAAGGATAGTGAACTACCTACAGTCTGGTGCATTGCTCGATAGGAGACAGCACAGCTTCACCAGGGGACGGTCCTGTCAGACGAATATGATTTCTTTGGGTGACTAAAGAATTGGATCAGGGAAGAGCGCTTGATGTGATTTACTTGTATTTCAGTAAAGCCTTTGATACAATCCCGCATGGAAGACTCATGAACAGAATGAGAAGCTTGGGAGTGAGCGCCAAGGTGCTGGAGTGAATTACAAACTGGTTGACGGATAGTGTGTGATGGTAAATGGAACCTACTCTGAAGAGAGAATGGAGTTTAGTGGAGTGCCACAGCGATTGGTGCTGGGACTGGTTCTGTTCAACATCTTTGTGAGCAACATTGCGGAAGGAATAGAAGGTAAAGTTTGTCTATTTGCAGATGATAAGATCTGCAACATAGTGGACACGCCGGAAGGAGTGGAGAGAGTGAGACATGCTTTAAGGAAGCTTGAACAGTGGTCAAATATATGGCAAGTGGGACTTAATGCCAAGAAGTATAGAGTCATGCATTTGTGAGACAGTAATCCAAACTAATGGCATGCGATGGGGGGGGGGGGGTGAAGCTGCTGTATACGAACAGGAGAGAGACCTTGGCATGATATTGCTTCACCATCTTTAGCGTACTAAACACTATCATAAGACAATAGCTAAAGCTAGAAGAATGCTGGGCTGCACAGAGAGAGGAATATCTAGTAAGAAAAAGCAAGTGATAATACTCTTCTATAGGTCCTTTGTGAGGCCTCAGCTGGAGTTTTGTGTTCAGTGCTGGAGACTGTATTTCAAAAGGGTCAGAAACAGGATGGAGGTGGTCTAGAGAAGGGTAACCAAAATGGTGGGAGGTCTCCATCAAATGACATATGAGGAGAGGTTGAAGGACCTAAATCTGTATACTCTGGAGGAGAGGAGATATGATACAGACCTTCAGCTACTTGAAAGGTTTTAATGATGCTCGATCACCAACAAACCTTTTCTGGTGGAAAGAAACCACTAGGGCTCATGAAATGAAACGCTGGAGAGGACAACTCAGAATCAATATCAGGCAATATTTCTTCATAGAGAGGGTGGTGGATGCCTGGAATGTCCTTCTAGAGCTAGTGAAGACAAAAACTGTGAACGATTTCAAAAGGGCATGCAATTAACCACTGTGGATCCCTGAAGGCAAGGGGAAGGGAAATGAAGTAAGAGGCATGGGGGTAACTTAGGGGTGTGGTGGATACTACCCCTTAACAAATATGCCTTCATACTGTTGATGCAACTTCATCATTGCTTGCTGCGTCAACAGCAGGAGCAAAAGAGGTATTGGATTCATAGAAACATAGAAATGATGGCAGAAAAAGACCAATTAGCCCATCCAGTCTGCCCAGCAAGCTCCCACACTTGTTTTCCCATACTTATCTATTTCACCAACCACCAAGTTCAGGGCACTTGGTAACTGTTTCATTCAAATTTCCTGCCATCAACGCAGAGTAATGTTGCAGTTGCATCAAAGGTGAACATAAAGCTTAATGGTTAAGGGTAGTAACCGCTGCATCAAGCAAGTTACCTCAATGCTGGTTTTCCCAGACTGCACAGATCAATGCCTTGTTGGATGTTGTCTGAATGCAAATCCTCTTTTCCACATGTATCTCTGCCGTTGAAGCAGTGAGCAATGCTGTATATGCATTCAAAGTGAAGTATTAGGCTTAATTGGTTTTAGGGTAATAACTGCTGTATTAAGCACCCAACCCCCCCCCCCCCCCCCTTATTTGTTTACCCAGCCCGTGAAGTTCGGTTATTCAGACAACAACCAACAAGGACATTGTTTTCCTAGACTGTACAGTTCAAATAAGCATGGGGGTAACTTGCTTGCTGCTCGGTTACTACCCTTAACCAAAAAAAACTGATATTATACTTCTGATCCAACTCCAATATTGCTCTCTGCTTCAACTGTCGGCGAAAGGAAATTGAACTTAAAACAGTAACCAAGAGCATGGGGTAACTTGCTTGCTGCAGCGGTTACTACCCTTAACCAAAAAGCCTGATCCTACACTTCTGCTGCAATTCCAATACTGCTCTCTGCTTCAACCGCAGGGGCCGAAATGAAATTTGACTCAACAGTAACCTATGAGAGCCCTGACCTTTGCCGCTGAGTAACGGATAAGTATGGGAGCTTGATGTGCAGAGTGGATGGGCAATTAGCTCCTTTTCTGCCGTCACTTCTATGTTTCTGTGAGGCTGCAGCTTGTTGTGATGCTTGGTTTTAAAGTAAAGGCATTATCACAGCAAAGTTTTCTTCTAGGCGTGGTGGGGGGGAATTGTAAATCTAATTTGGGACGCTGCATTTTTTTTAAGCATACTTGTTTGGAACCCTGTGGCAAAGTTTTGTAAATAAATTCAGCCATATTGCTACACACGTACAGAGTCGGCCATAAACTGGAGTTCGTGCTGAATTACCCTTTAAGAAAACGCCAGCACCGTCACCTATAATTACTGTTTTTTAAAAAAAATTCTTTGCCAGCACCGACTGTTGGCTACACCACTTGGTTTAGAACAGTTTCTATCGAAACTCACGTAGACGCAGCTCTAAGTCCTTCTCGCAAACAACAAGCAGGACAGGGAGAACAAGGCTGCCCCAACCAACGTGAGCAACCAGTGGAGCAGCAGCAGCAGCCCCGCATCATTCCCCTATCGAGCAGCTCTGCCCACGCGCCATCAGGGGGCGCAAGCCAGCAGCAACTCACGCGCGAGCACCGTCCCCCCCCTCCCTTTCCGTCCTTCTGTGATTGGCTGCGGCTCTGCTGGGAGCGAGGCAAGTCACGCGGCGGTTGGTTAGAGGCGCCACGGGCGGAGGAGCGTGCAGGATTATATGCGCGAGACCGCAGGCCCCGGCAAGGAGAGGTCGTTGGAACCGTTTAGTCGGTGGTAATCGCCGTGTTGGCTTGCAGCTGAACGCGCGCGCGCGCGGGGGAGCAGCGGGATGCTGTGCTACGTTAGCAAGCCGGACTCCGTCCTCATGGAGGTGGACGTGGACGCCAAGGCCAACGGCGAGGACTGCCTGAACCAGGTGCAACTTTCGCTCTTATGACACCGCTTCCAGCATAAAGAAACCTCCGCTATCCTTTCTCCCGCCTCCACGGAAGAAAGTCGGTTTCTTTGCCTGGAGCAGCTCCCATTTCCCGCCGCTTGTAGAGGACCCGGGCAGGCTTGTCCTGCTGCAGCTTCGAGTTATTTCTGTCGCATTCGTGGTCTCTTGTCTGGCTACGCGAGCCTGCGGTGGCGGTTGGGGGGGCGCGGGTTTCGCTGGTTTGCGAGGTGTCCCGTGGTAGGCTGCATTGCAGGGGCAGAGGGGCTGGTGGGAGGGAAGCTGAAACCGGTGGAGAGTGCTAAAGCCGCTCCTCGAATCCGTCGGTAAGCGTGGTGGGAGCCTTGAGTGCAGAGAAGCGATGTCCCTTTGATCCTGCTGTTTTTTTCTTGTGACTTCCCCCCTCTTTCCTAGTCTGAGCTAAACACGAATGGTACAGGTAACCGGAGAGCATGAATGTATTTCTCTCGTAAAAGTTGTAACTTCTTATGTTCATGTACACTCTTCGCCTTCTTGTCCTCAGATTTTTAGGCGGTAGACTTGGCTCCCCAACCCAAGGGCCTCTACAGCCGCTGATGGGGTCGGGAATCAATTTATTCGTTCTCTAATCAGTTTATTGGCAAAGTTTAGTTACTTTCCACGTACTGTAATCTTGGTGTGACTAGAGTAGGCTAAAACATCTCTTCAAACTAAAAAGTGAATAGGAGGTGAAAGTGAGACTACAAAGACATTATGAAACTGAAATCTTAAGTTCTGAAAAGATGTCTTAAATTCTGTATTTGAGCATTTGGAAGTATGTGTTTTTCATTAACTATCATAGTTTGTATGCTACTTTTTAATATTTTTTTAATTAAAACTTTTTTTTTAATTTATGTAATGGCCTGTAAATGTTTGTAAAGGCAACTTTCCTTCAGAAGGCTTGATTTGGGTCCCTAGAAGAAGAAGAAAAACTAAACTCTTGCTAGAAGCTACTTGTCTTATTGCCTAATTCATGAAACTGAGTTTGTGATATACTAATTATCTTTCCTTGAAGATGGGGGTTTTAGTTCCTTTTTATTTTTAACATGAGGTTAGTCTGAGTAGAGTATGAATAGAGGTTATTGGAGGTCAACAGTTTGACTTTAAGTTGCAGAATAAGAGAAGAACAAGACAGCTACCAAACAGATCCTGGTATGGATGCAGTAAAATATCTGAGCTAACAAACTACACCATTAAAAAAAAAAAACCCCAAAAAAACCTTTCCAGATGGCTGTAAACAGTTTTTCTTGTATAGCATTTGAAATTCCTCATTCTTTATCACTAGTTTGCATTTTGTGTGTTCTGTGGCATTACACAAAGAGAATGCATATGGGGGAGGGGGGGTTTCAACCTACCTGACAGGTGTGGAGAGGCTAACAGAGAACTTCGAGAGTGCCCTGATTGGGGTCCAGGTTAGAAAGAAGGAACTTAAGTGTTTTCAAAACATATGTGGCTCTCCTCAGCTCCCAAAAGGAGTACACCTTGTTAAGCTCATCTGTTTTGTATATTTGTAGTCTTTTATAAAAAGTGAATTTGTCCTGTTAATCTCTGTGGAATTAAGGGTCAATAAAAAGCAGAATATAAATTGTTGTAGGTGATAACTTTTTTTTTTTTTTTTTTTTAACATCTGTGACACGTTTTCAAGAGTTTGCCTCTCCATCAGATCAGTGAAGAAACAGTGCAGTTGCACAGCTTAGTTAAAAGTTTGTGCTACAGACATAAGTAAAAAGTTACTAAGCAATTTTCATTTTATAGAAACCTAATATAAACCGTATTAAGTTAATGATTTATAATTTTGTCTTGATACACTTGTGGAGGAAGCAAGAGTTAGTGGGGATTTGGTAGTTTAGCAGCTTAGCTAAAACATTTTATTTTCTCGTGTGTATATATACATCCATATGTATATACAACAACTCTGTTCCATAAGTTAGGGTTTTTTTTTTTTTTTATATATGTTCTATATTGGCTCTAAGGACTTTGCTCTGGTCTTAGGACTCAGATTTATCTACACTCAGCTTATATATGACTGAAGCACTGACCTTTCATGAGGTTTTTCAGGGCCTTCAGTGGAACTGCTATAGAGTTAAAACGTGCACTGACCTGTTAAGGTTAGCTTAAAATATTTTTGTCTGTTTAAAAAGTGGTTTTCATGCAAGTGGTTGAGTGAGTAAAGGTTTTGGCTCTGCGCACCACTGGAAAGTGATACATCTATTTCTTGTAGGTCTGCAGGCGGTTGGGGATCATAGAAGTTGATTATTTTGGACTACAGTTCTCCGGTAACAAAGGCGAGAGTTTATGGCTGAATCTGAGAAACAGAATCTCTCAGCAAATGGATGGTCTGGCCCCTTACAGACTGAAACTTCGAGTCAAGTTTTTTGTGGAGCCACATCTTATTTTACAGGAGCAGACAAGGTAAAAAAAAGAATTTACTCTGTTTGCTCCAAGATGTACACTTGTGTTTTATATTAAAATCTCTCCTTCAGTTACCTTCCCAACTCTTCCAGTTTTACCTATATTTTTTTCCCTTTTGCTAGTAGCTTTGTCTTGTACTTAATTTATCCAGCTATGTGGCTCCTGTCATTGGCTTGTGTAGGTGAAGATCTATGCATAAAGTTAGTTCTGAAAAATTTTAAAAGAGCTAGTTAGATGTGGCATTCCTTGAGCCCTTCCCTTGTCATATAGCAGACGAGCACATGAGATGAATTACGTATGTGTTTGTGATAAGGAAATGCATGTATTTTTTTTTGCCTGCATGCCCGATAATAACCTCTTAGTAGGCAGTGTTACTAGAGGTCATTCAAAACTGTCTGTAAAGCAAAGCAGGAAACTGGTCCTCCCACTTAAAATTGCTGAATGCTTTCCAGCCTTGATGGTGCCAGATTACAGTAGTTCTCATACAGTATGTCTAAGCTTTGAAGGAGAGTTGTGTGTTTGTTTTTTTTATAACTTCTGTCTGTCGTTAGGTTGCATTTGTAAATTAACTTAAAAGTACAAGGAAGGAATGTCTGAAACAAAATTGACCTATTTTGTTGAATTTCTCTATAAAATAAAACACATGCTGTACTTTGAAGATATGTTTGTTTACTTTTTATAGACATGATGGTGTGTTTGTGTGTACTCATTTTGGATCCTGATCTAAAATGTTTCTTCCATTTTGTCCTGAGGTGGAGGGGGGATGGGCATCGTGTAGTAGTAAATAAGGCTCTTGGTTTGATTAGAGTTTCTCAGGTTTACACCAGAATTGGTCACTAGGTGCTGCCAGTTATGTTTAATTTTGTCTATCCATAAAGTTTCATCTGGAGTTTTTAATGTAGAGTACATTTGCAAGGAAAGCAGGCATTTTAAAAAGCACAAGCTTGGGTTCTTATGTACAAATGATATTGGAGAGCAATGTTAAAACCATGTAGAGAGAAAAAAAGCATACAGAAAAGTGTGTAGAAAAGCATAAAACTGAACTCTTAGATATTATGAAATGTTTAAAAACAACTTCTACTTTAAAAAAAAACAAAACATTCTTTGAGGAAGGGGTCTTGCCTCTACTACCCCTTCCTAATACATGCCCGTATTTAATTATCAGCTCTAAAGTTTAAGCCTATGCTTTTTTTTTTTTCATTTAATTTTTCAGTGGTGAAGCTTTAGCTTTCAAGTTTACTTGGGATGGCTTGTGGCTTGAACTGGAGAGCTGTATGCTCTAAGCTTTCCAGCCTGTACACAAGCCTAAAACCTCATCCTTTACTTAATGTTGATCCTGTCCTGGATAGGTACTTGTTCAACTTCTGTGCTCCTTAAATTAAATGACAGACCTAGGGTGCCTAGAGATATTGGCTAGGACTAATTCATTTTATAGTAATACAGGTTGGCAGCCCTGTTTCTGAATTTAATTTTTGAAAAATTTCATGAACTGTATTTAATAAATAGTGACATTAACCTTGTGGGTTTAAGGCTCCCCAGCTGACACATTATCTTCATAAAAAAAAAAAAATTGCTTAATCTCAGTGCTTCTTTCCTTGCTTTGTGTGTTAGATTTGTTTCCCAGAATTGCGGCAAATCCAGTTCTAAGCAATTATCATAGAGGTACAGATTATGTAGCATTTTAACAATGTACCGTAGTTCCCAGTTTAGATGTCACCATATCAGATTTCTCATTAGCAGTTCCAAAACTGGTTCTAGATCAACTGGAAAACAATCATAAGTGACAGAGCTAGGCAGACCACTCCATTTTATACAGACTTGTAATATTTTCTCAAAAAATGGTTAGGGGAAGCAGGGCTGAATTTAAGATTTTGGCATTCATAGCCAGAGTGCCATGGCATCGCCCCTTTGAAACTGTGCTGGCACATTGCCCTAAAGCAAGCAGAAGCAGGCTTTTTTTTGTCGTGGATATTTGGTGCCCTAAGCAGTTACCTATGCTTAAATCTGGGCCCTGGGAGAAGATATCCACTAAGTTACATGATTTTTAAAGTAGTGGAACTGTTACGCATTTAGATAAACTGTCAACTGAATTTAAAACCTCTTATTCTAATTTTATTTTCTTAGGAAACATTTTAAGAGGTTTTTTTAAAAAGTCTTTGTGCTTCCCTACTTTTTTGTTCTCTTAATCTAAATCAAGGAATGGATCTCCATCAAACCCCATGCAAAATCACACTGAGATAAAGTTCAAGTAACTGTAGAGTGCACTTGAACTTAGAACCATTCTCTCGTTCCTAAATGTAACAATAGGTGCCCACTTCAGTAAAATGTGGAAATACAGTACAGACTGAAAATCAAGAGCTATGAAAAAATAGTTACTCTTAATTCATGTAAGCTCTGAAAGCAATACCCATTGAAATATATGCTTATTGAAACAGTGTTCTTACTTATTCATGTGCATGTTCAAAGGACATGCCAAGAGCAATAATAAAATTAAACTACTATATTGTTTCATAATCTCACAAATAGGCAGTTCAGGTGGCTGTCTTCATGTTCCTGTATAGACACTCATGGCCTTTACTCTGACTACTGATTTTGTGCATTCTGCTCCCTCCCTTCTGTACTGACTGTACCACACACTTTGCTCACAATTATCCCAGTGAAGCCCTCCTGCTGCACATATTGACTCCTCACACACAGAGTACTGTAAGCCGGGCTATGGCCAACAGTCGGGGAGGCCATGTCCAGCCATCATTTTATGACCGGTGCTTTTAACTAGTTGGACTCAAACAGGAGAAATCTGTGCAAATGAGACATTCTCAAGATCTTCTTTTAATACTCAACTAACATGAAAATACTATTTATTTAAAAGTTTTTATATTCTGCTACTTCAATTTATGTGCACTGATATGCTCTTCCGAAGCACTCATTGGAGCTAAAGGCTAGCTTACTGTAAACAGTTGGCAATGCTCTAGTTTAGTGCTCAAAAGTTTTTAGAAGTACGTACAAACAGCATTAGTGAATTTTTAATGTCTGACAATTTAGTGCAGAAGATTGCATGGAAAAGTAGATTGCTGGTATCTATTGGAATTACTTTTAGCAGTTAGAAGCTATGTCCATTTGAGTGCCGTACTTATTACTGGGGGTTTGAAAGACACCCCCCCCCCCTTTCCCCCTTCCATGATGTCCTCCTAAAGCTCTCTTTACCTAACCTGTACTCAAGTCCTGCTTGGTTAATTTACTTCCCCAAAACCTACCAAAGAGCTGATTCCTCCTATACCTTATAAAATAATTCTATGAACAGGGTATAGCTATATTTTCTCATTTTGTGTCTCACTGTTTAAGGTTCCTTTGGTTGAATTGTCACATGCTTTGCAAAAGCATGACTAAATGATTAAGTTTTTAGTCTGTGTTCTATTCCTACCTCTGGAAAAACCAATGGGTATATGTATAGCTTAAGTTTTATATTCTCTTTAAGGAGGCATGGGCATTATTCTGCTTAATACATTTAACTTGTACAAGTTCTCATTTTTATTATTGTGCATTAATTATTTTTATTCTTAAAATTTTTAGTATAGATGCTTTCCAACTATCCAGAAGGTCCAGTTCAGTTACCATTTTTTTAAAATGTTCTTGCTCAGGTATTTAAACTGCATGCAAGTACAGTGTTTCAAAACAAAAGCTTATATGACTACCCCCACTTGCTCGTGGATATTCTTCTGTGGAGCGATCATTCACTGTTCATTGTGCTGAGGTACTAGTGTACATTCAGATATTCTATTCCCTCTTTCCAGATCAATCAACAATGCCACCACCTTATCTCATAAGTCCTGTAGGTCTGTTTCTAGAATACCTCATATAAAGTGCCACTCCTTTGCCATTTCAGTAGGTTTGCCAGTTTGTTCTGGAAGATGCCTTGCCCCTTCAACATGCTGACCCCATTTTTGCTTGACATTCCTTGTAACATCCCATGGTCTAGAAGCTGAAATGCTTTTTTAGCAGTCTACATAGTCATCTCCAGAATGCAAGCAACCCTTCAGCCTTTAATCTTGTTTATCCTTGATATCCTACTTTTAAAACAATTTAACAGTGACATTACTAAAAACAGCAAACAGCATAAAGAGAGAAAACAAAATATCTTAATGCGAACATATAAACACAAGAGAACACCTCAAATAACTTCAATAAAATATTAAAAACAGTACGGAGAAATTGGACATTAAACTAGATTAAAAAGCTATGTTTTCACTGCTTTCCTTAACAGGTCCATGGTTTGTATTCTCCTCAGCCTTTCTTTCTAGTTTACATCCTTTTGGAGTCATGAAGTCACTTTTGATATAATCTGTATGGTACCTAAGATTTGTGCCAGCATGGATGAGCAGTTATCGGATAGTCAGTAAGCTGGAGGATTTTCACTATATCATGCACTTATTTCTTGTACCCTTTGAAATGTGTAAATTCAAATTTTAAATGTTAGAGAGGAAGTAGTGGTTGAAGTATTTGATATAAGATGGAATTGAGCAATGAATGCAAATGATCTTTAAAAAGGGCTCCAGGGGAATTTGGGAAAACTATAGATGGGTGAGCCTTATGTCAGTACCAAGCAAAATGGTCAAAACTAATCTTAAAGAATTTACTGGCCAATTACATAGGACTTAATGGGGAAGAAATATGGTTTTAATAAACGCAAGTCTTGCCTTAGCAATACTTTTAGTTTTTTTGTGTTTTTTTTGAAGGTGTACAACATAGATAAAAAGTGGGCGAGTTGATATAGTGTTTGTATTTTCAGAAGGTATTTGACCTAGTCCTTGTGAAAGACAGGAAGTCTATCATGGGATAGGAGGCAGTGTCATGTTGTGGATTGGTTTTAATCAAAAGACAAAATGTGTTGTGTGACACAAGTGGATTTGTAATTGGGAACAAATCAGCTAAATGGAGATACAAACAAGGAGATGTTAATGTGTTCAGGAGGACTGAACACTATAATCTATTTAGGCTACTATTATACAAGCAATTACATTCACATTCTTGAATTGAAAGCAGTATTTGTTTTTGAAACATGTGTTCTGTATTCTCAGTTTGTGTATCCATTTTTCCAGTCTTTTTCCCAATTAAAATTCACTCAAGTGTTTGTTTATCACAGCACATGTCTGGGGATTGTTGGCCAGTTCTATTGAACTTTTCTTCATTCAACTGATTTAGATTGATGGCCAAAAGATCTAGGTGGTTTGTTTTACTGTTAATGTTAAATAAAATTGTAAACCCATCTGCCTTGGCTCTTTAACAAGTTTTGATGGTTGCTATACCTTCCTGTGCTGCGACAGGACTATAAGAGTAATCTTGATGTGAAAACCTAGGACCAGGTAAGACTAGTTAGCTGAGAATCTGTAACTTATAAGTGAAATAGGCATAGGTCTCACTTGCATTATGGATCAGTTTTTCCTAACATCTTAATACTCATGTACTATTGTGAATATATGGAGCCTCAATTTCTCTAGGGAAAAGGAAGAAACCATATCAGATATCTAGGATTAAATCATTTTTGATACAAGGACATTCTATTAAAAGTTGGGAGCTGCTTTTTATGGGAAGCAGATAGTTATATCTTTGAGGCTGAAGAGAAGGTAGATATTTGTTATAATTAAGGTTATAATTATAAGGTTGTTATAATTGTAAACCGGAGTGAAGGCTACTCTGCTCTACCTCGGTATATAAAAAATGCTAAATAAATAAATTTTGACTGAGGGGAGGAAAAAAACCTGTTGAATGTCAAGATACAAAAATAATGTTGAAAGACCCCCTTTATGGGTCCTATATTATACTGGGTTTTTATATATAGTCCTAATGACAGTCACCCTTCCTGAGGAGTTTTCTACTAGCCTTAAATGATTTCATGGTAGGGTATGTACTCTTTTAGAGAAGAGGAGACTACTCTTACTTTGAATCACTGCTTTGTGTAGAACTATCCTTTCACCTAGGAATGGACAAGACTGGAAGACTAGTCTAAAGACAAAAGTTAATTTGGATATTTGCCCCTTGCATCCTAAAGAAAGACATTACTCTTCACTCACTGATGTAACTCCCACACACTGCATAGATTTGATATTGTATAGCCATAATGCTGTTTAATATTAAAGATGGAAACTGGTTCCATAATATGGATTCTCACATTCCAGCTAATGTGGCTCTTTGGTGTGAACTGCTTCATCAGTCATTTTGATAACTTGAAGGATGCTGTAGTTAAAGCTTAACTAAGATGCAATTAACACCTTAACTTGTATGAGGTGGAGATTATCCTGGATAAACTGAGGCAACTAAAGCTATGTTGAGGTTGTCCCGAGAAACAACAGCACAATGTAATAACTCTGAAGGCTTTGCAATGCTTTTTAAAGTTGGTAGATTTGTATCTGTTTATGTACCCTGAATATAATACAAAAATTGCGGAGGCTAGCACTTTACCGAGCCAGACTCCAGGATCCTTCTCACACCTCCAAAGCTTGCTTGCTCTCTCTCCCCCCCCCCCCCCCAGCCCAGGTATCAGCTATCACAGGCTTCTGTCACATGGCAACAACTTTTTTCTCCTCTGCTGGGACTACCTCTTTCTCAATGCAATTACCTTCCATCTTCCAGAGAGCAGGGAAACAATGCAGTAGCTCCAATTGTCCCTATTCAAGTCAAAGGCCTGCTGGGCCAGCCCTTTGGCATGGGCAGGGAAAGCCATGGAGCTATAAGATGGCAGGCTGAAAAATCTTTTGAATAAGTGGGCCAAATCAAAGGGTCCCTGTAGGCCAGTTTTAGCCTACAAACCATAGTTTACTTCACTAACAGGCCGATACAGTACAGTGCACTCCGGAGCGCACTGTTAACCTGCCCTTGGACGCGCGTTTTCCCTTACCCCTTATTCAGTAAGGGGAGGAAAATGCGCGTCCAATCCGCAGCACCTAATAGCGCCCTCAACATGCAAATGCATGTTGATGGCCCTATTAGGTATGCCCGCGCGATACAGTAAGTAAAATGTGCAGCCAAGCCGCACATTTTACTTTAAGAAATTAGTGCTTTCCCAAAGGTAGGTGCTAGTTTCTGCCGGCACCGGGAAAGTGCACAGAAAAGCAGTAAAAACTGCTTTTCTGTGCACCCTCCGACTTAATATCATGGTGATACTAAGTCGGAGATCCCGAAGAGTAAAAAAAGTTAAAAAAAATTAAATTTAAAATGGGCCGGCGGCTGTAGGGCCGAAAACTAGATGCTCAATTTTGCCGGCATCCGGTTTCCGAGCCTGTGGCTGTCAGCGGGCTCGAGAACCGCCGGCAAAATTGAGTGTCGGCTGTCAAACCCGCTGACAGCCGCTGCTCCGGCTACCGCACCACTTAATTTGCATACTGAATCGTGCGCACCAGCGAGTGGCTGATGCGCGCGCCGGGAGAGCGGGCATTTTGTTTTGAAAACAAAATACAGCTGTGCAGGAAGATAGTAAAGGTGGAACTGCAACTCCTGGGGAAATACTGAATTCTTGTATATTGTGGTGTTTTGACCAATATAATGGCAGTCTTTAAATTTAAAATATACAGAAAAATCTTAATAAAGATGCAGAGTTCCTTTAAAATATTTTGAGCAGAATTTCCCTAGAAGTACACTGTCCCTACTCCCCTGGTCAGTCTCCTTTCAATTTGCCCTCTCAGGCCCCAACCCCTCCACTCTCTCTCCCCTCTCCCTCTACACTCAACCCCTTCCACTATATCTCCACTCTGAGTTTTACCCCTCTCTCAATACTGCTGCTCACACATGCTCCCTCTGGCCCACACACACCCCCTCAGACAAGCTCCCTCTTTTGTGCACATACACACTCCCTCATAAAGGCTCATTCACATGCACACACCTCTTCACACAGGCTTCCTCACAAAAACCCTCACTCCCTCAATACACAATTCCTATTTCTCACACACACCTACATTCTAACATAAGCTCCCTCTTTCTGGCACGCATGTGCTCACACCCTACACACGCTCACTTTCACCAGGGCCTGCTTCATCTTCACTGCAAGCGGCATGGGCTCCACTTGTGGTTTGCACCATTTTCACTGCGAGCAGAATACTCAGCTCACAGCTGCTTGGGACATAAGAACATGCCATACTGTGTCAGACCAAGGGTCCATCAAGCCCAGCATCCTGTTTCCAACAGTGGCCAATCCAGGCCATAAGAACCTGGCAATTACCCAAAAACTAAGTCTATTCCATGTTACCATTGCTAATGGCAGTGGCTATTCTCTAAGTGAACTTAATAGCAGGTAATGGACTTCTCCTCCAAGAACTTATCCAATCCTTTTTTAAACACAGCTATACTAACTGCACTAACCACATCCTCTGGCAACTAATTCCAGAGTTTAATTGTGCATTGAGTAAAAAAGAACTTTCTCCGATTAGTTTTAAATGTGCCCCATGCTAACTTCATGGAGTGCCCCCTAGTCTTTCTACTATCCGAAAGGGTAAATAACAGATTCACATCTACCCGTTCTAGACCTCTCATGATTTTAAACATCTCTATCATATCCCCCCTCAGTCGTCTCTTCTCCAAGCTGAAAAGTCCTAACCTCTTTAGTCTTTCCTTGTAGGGGAGCTGTTCCATTCCCCTTATCATTTTGGTAGCCCTTCTCTGTACCTTCTCCATCGCAATTATATCTTTTTTGAGATGCGGTGACCAGAATTGTACACAGTATTCAAGGTGCGGTCTCACCATGGAGCGATATAGAGGCATTATGACATTTTCCGTTTTATTCACCATTCCCTTTCTAATAATTCCCAACATTCTGTTTGCTTTTTTGACTGCCGCAGCACACTGAACCGACGATTTCAATGTGTTATCCACTATGACACCTAGATCTTTCTTGGGTTGTAGCACCTAATATGGAACCCAACATTGTGTAATTATAGCATGGGTTATTTTTCCCTATATGCATCACCTTGCACTTATCCGCATTAAATTTCATCTGCCATTTGGATGCCTAATTTTCCAGTTTCACAAGGACTTCCTGCAATTTATCACAATCTGCTTGTGATTTAACTACTCTGAACAATTTTGTGTCATCTGCAAATTTGATTCTCACTCGACGTATTTCTTTCCAGATCATTTATAAATATATTGAAAAGTAAGGGTCCCAATACAGATCCCTGAGGCACTCCACTGTCCACTCCCTTCCACTGAGAAAATTGCCCATTTAATCCTACTCTCTGTTTCCTGTCTTTTAGCCAGTTTGCAATCCACGAAAGGACATCGCCACCTATCCCATGACTTTTTACTTTTCCTAGAAGCCTCTCATGAGGAACTTTGTCAAATGCCTTCTGAAAATCCAAGTATACTATATCTACCGGTTCACCTTTATCCACATGTTTATTAACTCCTTCAAAAAAGTGAAGCAGATTTGTGAGGCAAGACTTGCCCTGGGTAAAGCCATGCTGACTTTGTTCCATTAAACCATGTCTTTCTATATGTTCTGTGATTTTGATGTTTAGAACACTTTCCACTATTTTCCTGGCACTGAGGTCAGGCTAACCGGTCTGTAGTTTCCCGGATCGCCCCTGGAGCCCTTTTTAAATATTGGGGTTACATTTGCTATCCTCCAGTCTTCAGGTACAATGGATGATTTTAATAAGTTACAAATTTTTACTAATAGTTCTTTGCTGTAAGCAGGATGGGCTCTGTTTATGGCATGCTGGGGCCTGTAACAAATTGTGTGCAGAAACTGGAAATTGTGAGCAAGCGTGGAATGCACTCTGTAGGAGTGCAGAACTTCCCCAGGATGAAACTGCCATGTTACTACTGCAGCTCATGAAGAGTATAGCATAGTCATCTATCATGCTTTTTCAACTTAAGAATTTAAAGTGTGTTTCAGGAAAATTGTAAGAATAGACATTAATCCAAACAAGTTACAGTATACACTTCAATAGACTTAGGGCACTTTAGTGGTATTAGTACTGTCTCCTGTTTCCCCAATTCTATTTTTAAATATAGTAGGGTCATTTTAGCACAAGTAAAGCATGACAGATACAGTTAGTTGTAAACTGGGGTAAATACTGTGGCAGAGTCAAGTTCCAATTGGTGAGCAGTTTGTGGTTCCTGACAGTGAAGTTCTGCGGCATTCTTGATATCAAATGAAAGTGTGTTCCAGAGGATGGAGACTGAACCTGACAGTTCTTTATCGGATGATTGAGTCTTAATTTTGCAGAGGCTGGCACAACCAACAGAGCTTGAGGTAGTGAGCGCAGCAGGTGGGTGGCAGTGTAAGGGGGGGGGGGGGGTGAAACAAGCATGTGCAGGGTTAAACTTGTTTGTCCTGACTCCTCCCCCTGTGTGCCTTTGCATCTGTGGAAGTTCAGTGGCTACAGTTTGAATTCCATTTATGAATGGGCAGGAAACATCAGCTCAGGCAATCCTGTGTCCAAAGGTTTTTTGAAAACAAATGCAGTGGGATGAGGGTGGGGCTGGTGTTAAGTTTTGAGGGTTAAAATGTGCACATCAGGTGCAAGGTTATTTTTTACATAAGGGGGTAATAACTAATCCCATCAACATGGTATTTACATGTAATTATTATTAGCGATGTATGTTTTGGACGAACGGATCCCCTTATTGAATATGGGGTTATGGACACACATAACCTGTGCACTAGCCTGAGCACATGGTATTGCATTAGCCTGTTTGAAACAGCTACAGAGTTCATTGGCTGAGACTAGAGTGGAAGTATACCAGTCAAACATCTCAAGAGCTCTGCGTGCAACTGGCCTGCATGGGAGGGTGGCTAGAAAGAAACCTTTACTGAAGAAAAACCACATCAAAACAAGTCTGGAGTTTGCCAGAAAACATCAGAATGACCCAGCTAATATGTGGGATAAGGTTTTGTAGTCAAATGAGACAAAAATGGAGCTTTATGGCCAAAATTCAAAATGCTTTGGGGCTGATGCAATAAAGTACGCCCAGCCTAGGTTTACATGCAGTTGGCCACATGTTTTAGAAGCGCTAGACTAGCACCCGATATAATAAGATTAGCCTGCCAAAACGCTCACCCTAACAAATGTGTAGCCTATAGCACTTATCTCCCACCCCCATGTAGAAAATTGCTGGGCACCCAACATGCACTTAAACACAGTAAAATTAATGCCAGTCCCAGAGCTAGCCTGATCAATCCACAAGTTAAGGGCTCATAAATTTAAAAAAATACTGTCCTGTGTTTCCTCCTACTTAGTATTGTCGTGATACTTAAATCTACTGCTTGTGGTTTTTAAGAATAAAGGATTGATGTTTAAAAAAAAAAAAAAAAAAAGACATTCTGGGCGCTCAATATAATGCTCCAGGCCAATTTTTTCCCTTGCTATTGTGTGTGTATATTAGGTGAAATCAGCCTGAAGTGGGATAAATTGGATGCTCATATTAAAACACCTGTTGCAATGTGGGCATAATGTCTCCTAGGCGCCTGATGCATTTGAGTGTTAGGAAAGAATTATGCGTCCCTAACATGTCCGTTAACACAGCACGCAAAATAAGTGCCCATTTTTAACATGCATCTTATTGCCGTTTGTGGTGCACAGCCCATTCCTCAGCAAATACCATCCCAACTGTAAAGTATGGGGGTGGCAGCAGCATATTGTGGGAATGCTTTTCCTCAGTGGGGATTAGGCATCTTAAAATCAAAGGATGGATGGAGCAACATTCAGGGAGATACTGCAAGACAACCTGCTTCAGTCTACTAAAAAAAAACCAAAAAAAAACCCCTCAAACTTGGAAGAGTTCACCTTGCAGCTGGTCAATGAGCCCAAGCCAAGGCCAAAACAGCACAAGAATGGTTTGAACAACAAAAAGTTGAATGTTCTACAATGGCCAAATCAAAGTCCAGATTGCAATCCATTAGAGAATCTGTGTTGCTGTTTGAATGCTTATGGACTGCAATTTTCAACCAACCTGGAGAATATCTGCTAGGTAGAATGGGCAAAAATCACTCTCAAACAGTATGCAAAGCTGGTAGAAACTTACCCCAACAGACTTGAAGCGGTTATTGCAGCAAAAGTACCAAGTACTAGTCTGAAGGGATTGAATAGTTATGCAAGCAGCACTCCTTTTCAGTTTTTAATTTTATTTTACAAAAAATTGGAGAAATAACATGATTTTGAAAATTTAATTTGAGTATACTGGTTTGCAATAACAATCTGTCATTTATAATTTCCCCCCCCCCCCCAAGTTTGACTTTTTAGCTACTTCTGCAAGCCACGGTGTTTCATCACAAACAAGTAGTCATACTGAGAGATGGCTCTGTTTTGTGAAGTGAAATGATGAAACAAGTAGGGTAAGCTGTGGTTCCTCAGCTGTTCTGTAGAGAAATCAGCGGGTTCTTGTTAAACAGTGTTGAAGTATTGGGGTACCCTGGTGACACTCTTTCTCTTGAAAGAGCCATTTAGGTGGTGAAACAAGAGATCTTTGTCAAAGAAGAAATTGGGGTATCAATTAATACAAGGAAGCAATCAGTTCTACAATTGATTTACAGAGCCAACACTAAGATGATGAAAACTGGGGTAATAACTGATGTGAGAGAGGAAACGGGGCAATTTCTAGATCAGGAACAATTTCCTGATGGTCAGAGGAATTAATGTATTAATTCTGACCCCCAAAATATTTTTGAGAGGTTTTCCCTTTAAAAAGAATCAAAGGAACTTTTGTTAGTGTGCTTCATCTGTGACGGGGCACATGAGTACCCCACAGAGACATTTAAATTGAGGAACCACGTGGAAGCATTTTTATTTTTTTGTGCAATATTTTGTATGAAGTGTTAGTTTTTTTGTATTGTAGCAAAAAATGAAAATCTAAAAAAGATAAATGTAATACAAATCTACAAGAATATAAATAACTTGTTTATAAATACTTCACAATATTAAATAGCTCAAACCGTATGTTTCCCACAGTGATTCAGCAAACTTCAAAAATTAAATATCCCCATTCATACAAACACCATACGTGCATACTTTGAAAGACTTCGAGATGTGGGTTTTTTTTTTTTGGGGGGGGGGGGGGGTTAAGAATCACTAACACTGCAAAGAGTTAAATTTCTTTGCAATTCTTCCATTTATAACTAGCCCAAACACAAGCTTTTTTTTTTTAGCAAGATAGCCATTTACAGTGCTATTACAGAATTGAGTCCCAACTTTATCAAATCCTTCCTCAATTCCATTAGAAACCATCTGTTTTCTAGTCCTGTTATGCCATGTATGTTTTTGCCAAATGTATGCAGCAATGAATCAACACATTTGCTTAATTTGCCTGTGACGACAGTGGGAGATTCCAAACTGATCTTTTTGTTACATGTTGGTACTTCAAAAAGTGTCCACACAGGAACCAATCGGATATCATATGTTTACTTTCAGTTCATCCCATCCACATAGGAGTCGTTCAGATAAGATATTGTATATTCGATTTCAGTCTATACAGGTTTGAGCTATTGTGTAAAGAACTTTATAAACAAGTTATGTAGTCTTGTACCCTAGGTGTGTGGATGTAACTTGATTTATTTATTATTTATTTATTTAAAGGCTTTTATATACCGGAGTTCATGCACTTGTGCATACCACTTCGGTTTACACAGAACAAGGAACAGAAAATTACATCAAACAGATTGAACAATTAAACAAATATACAATTACATCCAACAATTGGGTATAAATAACATGGCTAACTTAGTAGGAACTTAGAGTTTGAGGTAAAGGAGAGAAATAGTACCAAGTGGTAACAGAACAATGTTAATAGCTAAATAATAAATATAAATAGTAAATACAAATTCTTATAATAAATACAGGTGTTTACAGATTACAGTCTTCATGAAAAGTTTACTTCATGAAAAGATTTGTATGTGTGTACATAATGGTCCACTTTTACACCAATCAGTATAAGTGCAAATTGTTTTATGTATGTATACACATACCCTACTGCATTTGTTTTCAAAAACTTTTTGGCAGAGGATCTCCTGAGCTGATGTTTCTTGCTTGTTCATAAATTTTTTTATGTATGTTATATTATACAGAGACACATGCAGCCATAATAGGGCTTGGTGTTGAAATGTAGTGTATAATCCATTGTATAGTATGGCATAGTTTATTTTTTGTTAGATGACTCAATATGCAAAAAGCTTTATACAGAACCATGTGCATATTTTTTCCTCTTGTAGGCATATGTTTTTCTTGCATGTAAAAGAGGATTTGTTGGCAGGCCATCTGCATTGTTCCTCGGAGCAAGCAATAGAGCTCAGTGCATTGCTGGCTCAGATCGAGTTTGGAGATTATAATCAAAACACTGCCAAGTACAGCTATCGGGAGCTGTGTGCCAAGGAGCTGGAAGCAGCCACTTTAAACAGGTAAGGAAATACCTACAGTGTCTGAAAAGTAAAATATTAAAAATCAAAAGGATAAGGCTTGAAGCTCTTCCTGTATGTAGTTGGTAAGCAGCAATTGTGTTCATTTTCTCTGGGATCAATATTTGTAATAGAAATGATAAATGCTAATATTTGCTGCTAAAACCTGTACCAGTTAATACTATAATTAGAAAACTTAAATGTATTTGAAATGAATACTATACATTTGTCTGCTTAGTTCCAATATTTAAATGGTAATTGTTTCCCAGGATGGATATAAACTGAGATTAATTAGTGGGATTTGTGACCCAAACTGGTAGGAAAGCCGCCGCCTTAATGGGATGGCAGTAATAACCACACAATTAGGAACAAGTAGCTAACACCACTGTTGGTTGGTCCGTGATCTTACAAGAAGTATGCATCCTGTTCTAAGTTTAGGATTGCCAACTCCGGTCCTCGAGCCAGAAACAGACCTGGTTTTCAAGATATCCACAAAGTCCTTGCAAGTATCTTATGCATATTCAATCTCCATCACATGCAAATCTATTAAGCATATTCATTGTTGATATTCTGAAAACCAGGTCTGTTTCTGGCTCTTGAGCACTGGAGTTGGCCACCCCTGCTGTAAACACTTTGATAACCTGTTTCATGCAATACCATGTTTCTGCCAAACATTTTGATTTATAGTCCTTCAGACTTGAGCATTAAATTTCACTGTAAGTTTTTTGTTTCTTGTTCTTTCTCCTTCTAACTGCATATCATTTGATGTCACTGTATAAAATTATAAGCTTTGTCAGCTTTTATCTGACATCTAAATTTAAGTTTTTTGGGGGTTTTTTTGTTTGGGTTATACAGCATCTTGGATATGCTTTAACACTTGTTGAACTCTAAAGAGCTTTGTCTTTCTGGTTGTTTATGATAATGAGGTCTGAACACTGGGCTAGAGCTATGCTGCTATGTGTTTTCACAGCAGTTGTCTTTCCACTTGTGAACTTTCTGGCAGTTAAAAGCTGGCACACAGATCTAAGCAATTGCCACAACTGGGCATATTTTTTTTTTGTTTGCGGAAGCTACTTCAGTACTCAGGACATTATATAGTGAGACTCTCATTTAAGGGGGTATGTGTGCGTGTCTTACATTTTGGTCTTCCTCTATCTCTATCCATAGTATTATTGTAAAGCATAAAGGCCTGGAAGGAATGAGTCTGGCTTCAGCTGAATACCAAGTTCTGCAGATTGTTTCATCACTAGAGAGCTATGGAGTGGAGTGGCATTCTGTAAGGGACAGTGAAGGACAGAAACTTGTAATTGGTATTGGACCAGAGGGTATATCTGTCTGCAAAGATGACTTCAGCTTGATTAACAGGTATTCCAAAAGAAAGTACTATCAAATCCAGCAAAAAAATAAATAAAAATAAAAGCCCATGAGAGAGAGAATCCAGAAGTAGAGGCATCCATATGCACTAGAAGTCCAACTGTTTTCATACAGAACTTGAGAGCATAAATATGCAAGAAGAGTCCATATATGAAGAATATTACAGGTCTTCAAAACTTTCTATTTTGCATTATTCTGCATCCATGGGTTAGCTTATTTGCCTATTAATGCACTCTGTTACCAGTGCACTACACTTTATTCTAATTCCACTGCATCCGATTTGGTATGACTCCTGGTGCACATGGTTTTAACAGAAATCCTGAAGGCTTAGGTCCCCCCACCCTATCTCATTTTACTGACCTTTTTCAAAAATTCACTCACCTGGCTGGCAGAGAGGAACATGCAGTGGTCTTCATTCTTATCAGGGCTCAGGAGACTGTGGTGGATGCAGCATCTTTAGTCCTGTTCAGGGACTGGAAAAAGCAGAAGCAGTATACTTTGGGGCACATGAGTAGGAGTAAGAGGCAGCAGGACTGGCCCTGAGGTTGGGGAGGTAGAGGTGTGTATTCAGAACTAACTGGGTGGGGAGTTGGGGGGAAACAGGTCTGAAAAGGTGGCTAGAGAAGAGAATTGCACTGGGTAGGGGTAGGATATCAGATGACACAGTGGAAGGGGTCTGAAAGGGAGCATTGGAGAAGGTGAAAGGACAGGGGGCTGCAGAAGGGAACAGGAAATAAACTTACAGGGTGAGTGGGGAGGGAAAGGGATGGTGTGGAAGAGAATGCTGTACTAGAGTGTACACTCAACGTAAAAGAGAACTTATAATCCCATCAGTGGTCCCCCTCTTTTCTCCACCACAAAAAATTGGTAGGGAGGCAGGAATAATGGTGAGCAAGACCTGGTAAAATTTAAAATCCCTTTGTGTGCATCCTTTCTAGCCTGTATTTATAGCTTGTGTAGTATATGTATTTTTAGCTAGCAATATAAATGGGGCATTGACCATGAAAGTCAGTTTTACTTCACTTACTATTTGTGAGCCATTATTGGGAATTCGTTATTTTGTTTTGAAGGACAGCTATTTGTTCTCTACCTCATCACTTCTACTAGGGTAATATGCTTTAAAAAAAACCAAACACCTTTTCTTTTCAGAGGGTGAAATTAAGCTGGTTTCCCATGCTTTAAATTTGTACCCTTCAAATTACTATAATTTATTTTTTCTCCACTTAGGATTACCTATCCTATTGTTCAAATGGCAACACAATCTGGGAAGAATGTCTACCTGACTGTTACCAAGGAGTCTGGGAATAGCATAGTTCTTCTGTTCAAGATGATCAGTAACAGGGCAGCAAGTGGTCTATACAGAGCGATAACAGAAACCCATGCATTCTATCGGTATGTATTGCTGTCTTGTGCCATATCATTGCTGTTCTATCTTAATATTTAACTGAGCCAGATCACATTTCTAAATGATAGGCAAAAATGATAGAATAATGAATTTTCCTTTTAAACTGTTCTCCTGTTTATCCCTTTTCTGAACAGTTTAAAACTCTGTCCAAGGTGTTTTATTGTTGAAACTTTACCTTTAAAACTTTTTTGTTCTCCAAACTTGTGCTTGCTGTCTCTGCTTTTCTATTGTGCAAAAGTTTGGCTTCATCTGCCCATTTGTTTAAATGGTTAGGTTTCCTTTGTTTCAGTAGTTTAATCTTTATATATGCAGCCATAAAGAATGTGACAGGCTTAGATGATGTTTGTAATAACAAGCAAATTGGATGATAGTATTCTATTTTTTTTTCTTAGATGTGATACTGTTACCAGTGCTGTCATGATGCAGTATAGTCGAGACTTAAAGGGCCACTTAGCATCCTTGTTCCTGAATGAAAACATCAACCTGGGGAAAAAGTATGTCTTTGACATTAGACGAACATCCAAGGAAGTTTATGACCATGCAAGGAGGGCTTTGTACAATGCTGGCATTGTGGACTTATTACCAAGAAATGACCAAAGTGCACAAAGTTCCCCCCTCAAATCTTCGGATGGAAGCTTGAACTGTAACAGTTGTGAGGGCCTGAGCTGTCAGCAAACAAAAACTCTCCAGGAGAAACTGCAGAAACTGAAAGAGGCCATGCTGTGTATGCTGTGTTGTGAGGAAGAAATAGATTCTGCTTTCTGCCCGTGTGGCCATATGGTGTGCTGCGAGGCCTGTGCTATCCAGTTACAGGTAATACTGTTAGCTTTCTTTTTTTTACAGTGTGTACATCATGGTTGTTACATTGGAAATTTTTTATAAGTGAATAGAGAATTCAACTTCATTTGACATTCCCTTCTGTAGCTTTGATAAGGAATCTTGTAATGTCATTTTTTAAAGCAATAATCTAATGTTTTCAAGTGTGACAGGAATGAACTTCCATGGTAAGTGTTTTTTGTTTTGTTTTTTTTCCAAGATCAGGCTAGATTAATCAGCTACACAAGCTGATGACATCTAGCGGCAGAGATATTGAGTATTTCCTAGAGTTTTGAAAAGATTTTCATGTGGGCAAGGGACTTTTGCCTAGCTGCTGTCAGGGGTTTGACACTGCCACCCCGCCCCTGGGCTATGCAATGCCCCTTCTTCCTGCCTCACTGGCCAATCAGAGGATTCCTCCCTTCTTCCTACTCCCACTGGCAGGTAGAAGGAAGGAGGCTTCCCATTGGGCAGTGGGGACAGGAAGAAAGGAGGCTTCCCATTGGCCCACAGGGGCTGGAAAAAGGGAGAAGTGAAGTACAACCAGGGCAACAGGACACCGGGAGCCATGACATGGTTGAGAATCACTGGTCTACAGACCCTTGCATCCTAGGTAGACCAATGTAACACCGCCTGCCCTGAAGTGAAAGTGCCCGTCTCTCTGTTTTTAGAGTATGTGTCATATTCTCTCTAATAGAGGCTTAGTCTTTCTCATATGCGCCCCCCCCCCCCCCCCCCCCCAATCCCTGGTGTTCAGGACCCCTCTGGCTCAAAATCTCCAGACTTGTGCCTCATAAGGACCAGCAGTAAAGTTATGCAGGTAACATGTACACTTGCCGTGATCAGCCTTTGCAAAATTCGTGGTTACGTGTGCAAGTCTTGGCCCTGCCCAGGAGCACTCTAGACCTCCACAGTCTCAACAAATTTCTTCAAAAAGAAAAATTCAGGATGGTCTCCCTCAGGACCATTCTTTCCTTATTACAACAAGGAGATTGGCTCTGTTCTCTGGACCTGCAAGACGCCTACACTCACATCCCTATTTCCCCACAACATTGAAAATATCTACGATTCATAGTAGGGCAAAAGCATTTCCAATATCGAGTACTACCATTCGGACTGGCTTCAGTACCTCGGGTGTTCACAAAATGCCTTGCAGTAGCTGCTGCACATCTAAAAAAACAGCATTCATGTTTTTCCCTACATTGACGATTGGCTCATCAGGAGTCAGTCCAAGCAGGGAGTTCTTGCTGCTCTAAAAAGCACCATGACTGTTACATTCCCTGGGATTCCTAATCAACTATCAGAAATCACATATGAACTTGTCTCAGCTCCTCACCTTTATTGGAGCAGACCTAGACACCACAGTCGCAAAAGCTTTCCTGCCGAACGACCGTGCACACAACCTTGCAAAACTTGCAAATTCTCTGAGCATGTGCAAAGTAGCCTCTGCCCATCAATTTCTTACACTACTGGGCCACATGGCATCTACAGTCCACGTTAACCCTATGACGAAGTTAGCCATGAGAAGGACTCAAAGGACTTTGAAATCTCGGTGGCTCCAAGCTGTTCAGCCACTATCGTCCCTAATACGAGTCACCCACGAGTTACGTCTCTCACTTTGCTGGTGGACAAGCAAACCTACTTTACAGACTGGCCTACCATTCCAGCAACCGGCTCCTCAAGTAACCTTGACCACAGATGCATCCACCTTGGGTTGGGGAGCTCAAGTCAACAACCTCCAAACGCAAGGTACATGGATCTCGCTCGAAGCAAAGTCTCAAATCAACTTTCTAGAACTTAGAGCGATACGCTATGCCCTCTATGCCTTCAAAGACTGCCTCTCCCACAAGTCTGTGCTGATACAAACAGACAACACAGTAGCAATGTGGTACGTAAACAAACAGGGAGGCTCGTATCTGCTTTGCCAAGAAACAGTGCAGATTTGGGCCTGGGCCCTTGCACATTCCATGCATCTCAAGGCCACTTATCTGGCAGGCATACAGAATGTCCTAGCAGACAGTCTCGGTCGACGTTTCCATCCCCACGAATGGTCTCTGGATCCCTGTGTAGTGAGCAAAATCTTTCATCGCTGGGGTCAATCAACCTCTTTGCGTCCAAACTGAACCACAGAGTGGAAAGTTTCTGCTCCCTCCACAGCAGTCGAACTTTCACCAGGGACACTTTTGCTCGCCCCTGGAACAAAGGCCTCCTTTATGCGTATCCTCCGATACCACTCATAGCCAAAACTCTCGTGAAGCTACAACAGGACAGAGGGTCAATGATCCTCATAGCCCCATACTGGCCTCGACAAGTATGGTTTCCCGTACTTCTCGATCTCTCGACCCAGAAACCCATTCGTCTGGGCACAGATCCCCCATCTCATAACACAGAATCACGGCAAATTACGCCACCCAAATCTACAAACCCTTGCCTTAACAGCTTGGATGTTGAAAGCTTGATCCTACAACCACTCAATCTTTCAACTCAAGTCTCTCAGGTTCTCGTAGCTTCACGAAAGCTTCCACACACATCTACCATTCTAAGTGGACTAGAATTATCAAATGGTGCACTCAAAAAGATATTGACCCCTTTTCCTGCCCCACTCCATCTCTTTTAGACTATCTATGGCACCTCTCAGACTCTGGTCTCCAGACATCTTCTGTACGTGTACACCTGAGTGCCATTGAGGCATACCACACGGGAATAGGTAATGCCCCATTAACAGTGCAACCCCTAGTAAGTCGGTTTGAGGGGCTTACTTCAACTTAAGCCTCCCATTCAACCATAAGTTACAGAATGGGACCTAAATGTAGTGTTTACAAGGCTTATGTGATCCCCGTTTGAGCCTTTGCATTCCTGTGAAGTAAAATTTCTTATATGGAAAGTCCTTTTCCTAGTAGCCATTACATCTGCTCAAAGGGTCAGTGAGTTACAAGCCCTTGTCACATACTCACCCTATACAATGTTCCTTCATGACCGAGTGGTACTCCACACTCACCCTAAATTCCTTCCTAAGATAGTAATGGACTTTCACTTGAATCAGTCTATAGTCTTGCCCACCTTTTTCCCAAGGCCTCACTCTCACCAGGGCGAGAATGTTTTGCACACCTTGGACTGTAAACGTGTACTTGCATTTTACCTAGACCGCACTGCAGTCCATAGAAAATCCACCCAACTCTGTTTCTTTTGACAAAAACAAGCCAGGAGTTGCAGAGGGCAAACAAACTCTCCAACTGGCTAGCAAAATGTCACATTCTGCTATGAGAAAGCAGGCCTTCCTCTCCAGGGGCGAGTAAAAGCGCACTCAGTAGGGCTATGTCAACCTCAGTAGCACACTACCATTCAGTACCGATTGCTGACATCTGCAAAGCTGCGACTTGGAGTTCTCTTCACACATTTGCAGCTCACTACTGCTTAGATAAGGAAAGACGACAAGACTCTGCCTTTGGACAATCTGCCTTGAAAAACCTATTTCCAGTATAATACCCAACTCCTTCCACAACCGCCTGCTGTGATTCAGGCTGCCTCATCATAGTCAATGGCACCCCAGTTGTTATGCCTGTTGCACGAGTTACGGGCCGTTGACCTGATAAAACATGAGTCGGCCTGTAACTTGCTAATCACCCAAATGTGAGGCTACCATCCTGCTTGTCCTGGGAGAAAGAGTTGCTTACCTGTAACAGGTGTTCTCCCAGGGCAGCAAGATGTAGTCCTCACGAAACCCACCCGCCATCCCGCAGAGTTGGGTCTGACGTTCTATTTTATTTTTTCGCTCGCACTAACACGGGATGCAACACATGCTCTCCTCCTCTCACCCCCACCCTTGAACACAACACTTGAATGGCATTTAAATCGGCCGCAGTTTATTTGCATATGTATATAACCCGAGTCCTTGCAACGAAACTGACCCCCCTTTAACTTCCCCTTCTTTTGATCTCCCAACCATCCCCCTATCTCCACCGCCCCCTCCCCCTTTTTCTCACCTGCTTCGCCACGTGCCTGCGAGAGCTGGCTCACTGAGAACCTTTAACCCCCGGGTTCTCATCCTCCCGCGTAGCGGCTACCCCTTTTATCCCTTCCCCCCAATACCCCTTTAACAATAAACTCAAAAACTGGGCTCGGATTTTCCGCCACCAACGACACTTATGGTCGACTCGTGTCCCCCCCCCAAACTGCGGCTAGAACCATGTCCTGATAGCCTTTTCTATTCCTTCCTGCAACTGATTGTTAAACAAGTCCATTCCTATGTCAGACAGGTGGACTCCATCCCCGCTGAAAAACCCTGACACACTCTCCCAAGACCACTGATGCCAAATCCAAAAACCTCCTTCCCACCCCATCCACTTACCCATTTGCTGATTTAATTTAACTCCCGTATTCCATATCGTTTCTTCCCTGTTATTTAAGCCAACAATAATATCAGACCATCCAATTCTCAATTCCGGCCAGCAATTCATAAATTGCGCTATATCTTTTTTTAATGCCTGTTAACAATGCTCTGCATGTCTTCTGCCCTATGTCATTCCCCCCCCCAAGTGAATCACCAGGATATCCAGCCTACCCCACATCTCTACCCTATCCCACAAGAAAGCCCGCAGCTCGTCCCACTGCATGCCTCGCTTGCTGAACCAAGCCAACTTCCACCCGAGGTTCTCCAGCTCCAAATGTTCTCTGTATGGCCGTTTCCAAGCCCGCTGTTGTGCTCTGTGTATGAAGGAATGGCCCACGATCCAGGCGCATCCCCGCCCTTCTCTCCTCCCCTTGCTCTCTGTAAGAAAATGATATGGTTAATGTTACTGAAACTGCCCTCCCCTCCCTCGATTTTGTACCTCATACCCTTTCCCCTCCCCTAAATTTTTTTTTTTAAGTCCTAATGTATCCCTTGTATACATCCGAGCTCCATCTGCCCAACCGCTTTATGCCCTCTGCCGATAACCCTGCCTCCGCTGCCGTGGTGGCCGCCCCAATACGGAAGGAGTGCGAACTGAAAAACTCTGGGTCTTTACCCACACCTGAGATGGCCAAACGCAACACATGTGAAAATTGAAATTGCGTCAGTCCCGAGCTGTCCTCATGTATTAAGAAAGGCCCTTCAACTTCCGGCCTCCTCAGTCTATATATCCAAGCCGTCTTGACAAGGCACATCCCATACTCTGGTACGGGCAACAGCCGAATATATCTGCCTCTACCGCTTTGGTCAGTTTTGGATCTATGCACAAATAGTGTAACTGCCTCTGCGGTGATGCTAACGCTTCGAGACTTCAGGCCCATCACACTGGTACCCGCTCTGGATTTCTCTATCAACGCCCAAGAAAAGGCCACTCGAAACAACGAAACTTCGAAACTTGACCAACAAACCCGCACTAACAACTCCGCCAGGGGAATCAAATCATGAAAACGTATCGGCAACCTCTTAACCTTGCATTCTCCTTGACTTCGCCAACCCATTAATACCTTCTTAATCCTAAACCCGCCTACATGTACTCCTGACAATTTCTGGAAAAAATTAAAACCAGATAAGTAAGCATTCACAGACCCCACTGTGTACCCATCCCATTTTGCCATTAATACAAACCGAACTAACATGTCTTCTGGCGCTGGCCCTTCCCGCCATCCCATACCCCGTAAATAATCCAAAACTATCCGGTTTCCTTTCTCGTACACCACCCACATATTGTGAGCTACTGAATTCCGGATCAGCTCCCGTTCTTCTTCGGCCTCGCTCTAAGACCTGTGCGGTGCTCTCGAACCTCGCCCGACCTCCACCCATCCTTACAGAAAATGGAAAACATGAACGTCACGCAACCTCGCACCAAACTACTGGACTCCCTCCCCTATTTCTCCTGCCTGTGTCAACTAAGTTCATTCCTGTCCTTATTTTGTTTTAATTTTTTTTTTATTGACCCCGAACCCCGTAATCACATGTCCCTTACCTTGCCTTTGGTTTTTTTGGGGTTTTTTTTTTATTTGTTCCCACCCGGCGTGGGCTTGGCAGCCGCCTGCCCACATCTGCCACTAGGGTGACCGCCCACACAAACTGCGCAGGAGTGCCGGAATTTGCAATCAGGAAACAGACACGTTCCTCTATTGTATCTCCAGCATATGTCCTTTCCGCCTCCAGTCTTCCTATCTTCCTTACCCTCGCCCCTCCCACAACTCTACTCATCACTGTCCCTTTATTTGTCATCTGAGTGAGCCATAAATTGATATCCTGCATACCCCAACTCATGAATTTATTACCCGCCATTTTTCTCTAAACTTCTCATCGTAATTGAGCCAGGCCCAACCTTCGTAGTCCTTGTAAGCTCCCAATATACTATCGCAATAAGCCAACAGCGCGCCATGCATCTCTGGCTGATAATGTCCTATCACACCAGCCAATCGCAAAAACCCTCTCATCCAGTTAAGGATATTCTTGGCGATAGACATTCCTGGCCCCCCCCCCCCCCCCCGGACTTCTTACACACACACAAGTGTGTGTGTGTGCATACCAAGCTCTGAATTTGGTTTCCCCCACAACTACACTGCACCTGAGGTAACTTCAGACTAACCATTATTTTTCAACTAAATTAAGTGCCCTTCCCCGAAAATAGTGCAATTAAATCTTGACTCTATTTGCCCTATATTTTAGTAATGGGCAGTGAGGGCTGCTTGGCTGGGACTGCAGCAGTATCTCCTGGCAGCCTTAGTAAATGCCAGGAATGAGATGTTAACCAGCTGCATGCCCAGAAGTTTTCCCTTTTTTTTTTTTTTTAAACCTCTTGTTATACAAATAATCTAATTGCTGATGAGCACTGAAGCTCAGCTGAATGCCCTAATCCTGTTGAACAGACATGGGGACAAAAGATGACTAGATTAAGCTCCAAAGATAAATTGGAATTTAATAAATTGCTTCTACAGAAAGCACTTTTGTTTTCATATAACTGGTTCACTAACAAAAGGAAAAAGTGAACATTAAGGTAACCTATTGTAGGTTATTAACCATTGCTTTAGGTGCAGGAGCAGCATTCTTTCCACAAACTTCCTGATACTTATTTTCTTTTTCTTTCCTCCTTTTCTAGTCTTGTCCAGTCTGCAGATCCTCTGTGGAGCATGTCCAGCATGTGTATTTGCCAACCCATACAAGTTTACTTAACCTAACGTTAATATGAACATTGGATGGGGATGTGTGTCTCTTGAACTGCACTAATACAAATCGCAACAGTTGATTGTGAGAGGATAACAATCATTCCAGAATCTGCCTGCAGCAGGAAGCCAAAAATAAAACAACCATAAGAAAGCAAACTAATTTGGTTGGATATTCTAAGTTGACTGTTACAGGAAACTGAAAGTAGATAGGGGAACTGCTTGACTAAGCAATTCTGTTTTATGGCAATTGGGGGAGGAGGGAGGCATTATAACTATTTCCTTTCAAACTATTGGGTATTGTCCAAGTAATAGCATTTTGCCAGAAGATTCTGTATACAATCTTGGAGGACTACAATGGTGTAACTTGATTTACCCTGATAAGAGAACTGTAGTTTGTAGGGTCTTTGGGTTTTTTTGTTTGATTTTATGAGTATTCTTGTATTTTTATCATTAATAATTCCATACATTTTAATAGGAAGATTGTTTTTAAAGAACTGCTCCATAGGATTTTAGTGTGGTGAAATGGTTTTTAAAGTGATTTTTGCTTAGAATGGGCAAGCAAGGAAATCAGTATTTAAAAAAAAAAATAAATTTAAAAAATCACTTTACAAGTCCTTTGTATTTCGCAAACTGAAAAAAAAATGTCAGCAGTCTACTTAATAGAAAAGACTCCAAATTTGTGATTTCTAGTTTTGTGGCATAACTGAGCTGCTTGATGTGAAAGCTTTATACAGCCTTTGTGTATGTTAGTATAGGTAGTACCTGGAGGTACTGACCTGAGCCTGTACCAGCAGATCTTTAATTGAAAAGAAAGGGAGGAGATGGTGTAGGCTGGTAACATTGCTTTAGTCTCCCTTTTGGGATTTAGCTTTGCTGGAACAATCACAGTGTACAGTTATCTTTTTTTTTTATCTTTTTTTTAACTGTAGGCATATTCACTATTTTGAAGATTAATTTGGTTGACCTTTTCCTCCTCCTCCCCCATTTCTTCCACAACAGTTGGGCATTTTGGACTTTGGTCAACTGATATGTTCTCCCAGATATAAGGAAAACTAGGAGATCATTTTGGGTGCAATACTAGCAGATTTTGAAAGCTGGAAAAAGTACACTGTCACTTTAGTGAGGTTTTTCAGAGTATACTTTTTCATATTTGCCTTAATGTAGCAGTAATGTGTGTTATGCATTTGTTTCTTTGCACAGACTTTTTGTCAAAAGTATACAAAAAAACTCTACTTTTGTATGGCACATTGGCATATAACCTCATACTCTGAGGTATTTATTTTTTCACTGTAAAAATGGATTTTGTTTCCACATGAAGCAAGAAAACTGTTCTGTGGTAGACAACGTTTTATACTTGGTTTAATAAAATCTTTAAAACATAGTTGTCTCTTTATTTTCAAATGTTTACTTCAATTAACAAACCTTTGTCTTCTAGTGGTGGAAGGTACCTGAAACAAATGAGTGGTGTATAGTTTCCTGAAATATCATTGAATTGAAAGTAAATAGTTTGTTCCCTCATTGTAAATACTACTTCCCAGCATGGAACAATTTACTGCTGTAGATAAAAGGCAGAGGTTATCTAGGTCAGAGGCTGTAGTTTACTCTGCATGTTGGAATTGGTTGGCTCATTAAGGGTTCCTTATAAAAACAAATCTCTTGAAATAGAATGCAACAGTTTGGTAAGGTTAATGTGTTTAGCTTTTAGTTGATCTAATTAGTAATAAGGAATAATGGAATTCCTTTTAAATCTTTCTCTTTAGACTGACATTTTTTAGGTTTACTAGAAATGTCTCTTTAAAATTTTATTTAAGACTTATAGCCTGCTCACTCCAGTGTTTTATAGCAAGGTACAATGTAACAAAGCCACATTACAAATAACACCAGATGACCAAAATCATGCCTATACTACGAAGTTACCATGGACACGCCCCCCCGGAAAGCTCCAGGACTTATGTGCGTCCCGGGGCTTGTGCATGCCGCCGAGCCTATGCAGCATAGGCTTGGCGCGCGCAGGGGGTGGAAGGGGCAGCTTTTTGGGGGTTACGCACGTATCCCTTTGAAAATCTGCCCCTAAGGAAGCTAACAAAATCAGTAGCACATTAATAAGGGGTGATTTCAATTACCCCAGTATTAATGGGGTGCATATTACATGTGGACATTCTAGAGAAATAAAATTCTAGATAAAATAAATGACTACTTCATGGAGCAGCTGGTACAAGAACCAGCAAGAGGGGAAACTATTTTGGACCTAGTCCTTAGTGGAACACAGGATTTGGTGTGAGAGGAAAGTGTTGCAGCCACTTTGCAATAGTGATCACAACATTATCAAATTTGACTTAACAACTGGAGGCAGCGCAAAAAAGAAATCTACTAAGACAGCATTAACTTTCAAAAAGGTGACTATGCTAAATCAATAACATCTATGGTACTTGAAGACTGGAGGGTTGCCAATGTAATGCCAATTTTTAAAAAGGTATCTAGGAGTGATCTAGGAAATTAGATGAGTGAGTCTGACGTCTGTGCTAGGCAAAATGGTAGAAACTATCACAAAGAACAAAATTGCTGAACAAATAGATAAGCATAGTTTAATAGGCCAAAGCCAACATGGATTTAGCCAAGGGAAGTTTTGCCTCACAAATTTGCTACTTTTTTTGAGGGCGTAAATAAAAGATAAAGGTGAGCCAGTTGATATAGTATATCTGGATTTCAGAAAGCATTTGACAAAGTCCCTCATGAGAGACTTCTTAGGAAATTAGAAAGTCATGGGATAGGTGGCAGTCCTATTGTGGAGTGCAACTGGTTAAAAGTTAGAAAACAGAGAAGGGCTAAATGGTACAATTATCTAATGGAGAAAGGTGAATATTTATTTTTTAATTTATATTTTATTGAATTTCTTGTCATTTTTACAAATGCACATGAAAAAAAGAAAAAGAATAGTTTATACAACATTAACTCAGAAGAAAGGTTTTCACTCTTACATTCATTTATGAACCAAACATGAATAGCCCACTTTATGGGGAGCAAATCCACAACAATCATAGGAAAATTAACTCAAAACCATGAGTATTCATAAGGAGAAAGAGATACATTTTCTAAACCAGTCAAGCATTCCCATTCCCTGAAGTTGTAACAATGTCCTGTCCTTTATCTATAAGAAAACTCTCAAGATGGCTTGGTTCCTGAAAAACAAATTTATTATTACGATAGGTGACTAAGCACTTGCAGGGAAATTTAAGATGAAAGGATGCCCCAAGGGCCAATACCTTTTGTCTTAATAAAAGGAACTGCTTCCGTCTTGCTTGAGTATCTTTCGATACGTCAGGGAATATCTGGATTTTCTGGCCACAGAAACTTATTTCTTTATTCCTAAAATATTTCTGGAGTACCATAATTTTTTTCTTGTTCTAAACAAAATTCCACTATTAAAGTGGATCTAGACTGAATATCATCCACTGATTCCTCAAGAAAAGCTGTCAAATTGGGGCTCTCTGTACTTAACACATCAATTTCCCCTTCAAGTTGTACTACTTCTCTTTTTTTCATTGGAATATAATACATCTTAGATATTATTACATCCTTAGTTATACCCAATACTTCTTTGAGATATTTACCAAGTAGCTCTTGGGCTGATAACAGCCTAGTAAAAGGAAAATTTAAAAATCTTAAATTTTTCCTTATTGCATTTTCAAAAGCCTCCATTTTTCTGTACAACATTAAAGAATCCTTCATATAGGCTGAGCCAGTGGTTTGCAAAGTTGACAATTGCTTTGATGTTGATCCACAACATACTTCAAGATGCTTTATCCTTTCACCATGATCCTCCAGAGTCTTCCCTGTTTCAGTGGAAAATTTAAAGGACTGACTCATGGAGGATGATACCATCTTCTCCAATTTTATTACAACTTTCCACACATCTACTAGAGTTGTTTTCTCAGGGTCAACATTCCCTTCCCCTAAGGTATCAGATATTGATTGTCCCATCACATTAGTCTCAGAATGTCTCTCCTGGATTACTAGTAGATCTGCTGAAGGCACTGCAGTTGTCATTGCCAGCGTATTTGGGGCAGTAATACTTATTGCCCCTTTTCCTTCAGCAGGTATAATGGGCGTCTGGTTTTCGGCTGGACTAAGGGAGGTCCCAGATGAAAAAAAAATAGAAGTATCTGGAGTTGCCTCTCCAGTAGGCTGACTCACCAATCGCAGGAAATGCTGGTCCAAAGGGCCTGAGACTTCCTTTCTTACCAGGGTAGAGATTGCCATTCTGGCCTTCCTCTTCCTTCCCATCGAAGATTTTATTTTCTTAGAAGAATCACTACTAGTATCTGGGAAACAAACAAAGAAAAAACGCTACCAGGGGCGCGCCCCTTTGGCGCGCGGCTTTGGCTGCGCACCGCAGCCCTCTGTTGAAATAAGGGCCCAGGCGGATGACGTCACTGGTAGGCGGGACCAAGATGTTTCAGGCAACCGGATAATCTCCCTTGGTTTCGTCCTTCCGTGCCGTGGCTCTCTCTATGACGCAGACCAATTTCGGCGTGGTCTCCTCGGTAAGCTCCCAGGTGAATATTTATTTAACACTTTTATATACCGACATTCATGAAAAAAGATCATATATCGGTTTACAGGGAACAAAGTAAAGTATTATAACATAACCTTAACTAGTGGAAGCTTAAAAGTTACAATAAAACAGGGGTATAGAACTGGTGAGGAGGAGCATAGAGGGGACAGATAACTCAAACTAATTACAACGAAGAGGAAGTAAGTGCTAGAGGGTCATGATCTGATCTAGATGTGGCTGTTGCTATGTGGCTGTTATAATAGTGGAGTGCCCCAGAGATGAAATCTGGGACTGATGCTTTTTAATATATTTATAAATGAACTGGAAATAGGAACTACAAGTGAGGTTATGAGATTTGCTGATGACACAGTTGTCAAATCACAAGGAGGATTGTGAGAAATAACAAGAGGACACTGCAAAACTGGGAGACTGGGCATGGAAATGGCAAATTTAATGTAGGCAAGTGCAAAGTGATGCATTTAGGGAAGAGTAACAATTATAGCTATAAAATGCAAGGTTCCACTTTAGGAGTCAACACTCATGAAAAAGATCTAGGTGTCATCGTTGAAAATACATTGAAATCTGCTCAGTATGCATCAGCAGCTAAGAAAGACAATAGAATGCTAGGGATTAATAGGAAAGGAATGGAGAATAAACAAAGAATACCAACATGTCTCTGTATTGCTTCATGGTACAACCTCATCTTGAGTATTGTGCTCAATGCTGGTCACCACATCTCAAGAAAGATTATAGCAGAATTAGAAAAGGTACAGTGAAGGGCGACCAAGATGATAAAGGGGATGGAGCAATTCCCCTATGAAGAAAGCTTGGAGAAGCGATGGCTATAAATGAGTAGAATGGAACAAGTAAAAGTTAAACAATTGTTTTCTCTTTTGAAAAGTACAAATAGCAGGGGACACACAATGAAGTTACTGGGTAATACATTTAAAACTAATATGAGAAGGGGAGTGCTTTGAAGAGATCGCCCTCCTGCAGGGGGAACAGGCTAGAGGACTGCAACTAGGCTCCGCTCATCTGGGGAAGGTGTTGTGGTGCATACCAGATACCCATTCCTGGCAACATCATCAACCCGCGACCAAGGAGCTGGTAAAAGCCAGAAGGCTGCAGTGTGTTTTGGGAGTGCCTTGGAAAGATCACCCTCCAGCAGGAGGAACTGGCTAGAGGACTGAAATTTGGCCCCACTCATCTGGGGCAGGTGTGTCATGGCACATACCCGTTCCTGGTGATGTCATCAACCCGCAACCGAGGAGCCAGTAAAAGCCAGGAGGCTGTGGTATACAGCTGCCGGCCCGTGCCAAAGGAACGCGCCCCTTATTGCATTTTTGGGCTAGTTCTATCTGGGAATTTCATGGGCAGGAAAAGGAAGATCAAAGTTTCGATGTCCACTCTGGTAAGAGGCCCTATGGATACACATCTGATGTGAAGGGTGAGTCAATCTACATGGAATTCTATTCCTGATATCTCATTTTCATCTGGGTCTACAGAGAGTCCTGGCCAACATCCATCACCTCAAATTACTCGGGGTCTTGAAGCTAATTCTTTGACTTAAATTCTTTAGACCCTGCAGTCAACATCTCCCAACATGACAAAATGCAATCAGGTAAACAAATGGTGGCTCATACTCAGCCCAGAAGTTCTCCATCTGTGGGGATGCCCCCATCAGGAAGTTCTAGTTTGAAGCTCCTTGATTCTATGTCCATTACTCTTGCTAATATTTTGAGGGCAGTCACAAATATGGAAAAGCTGTTAACTCAGTCTGTCTCATTTTGGACATTTTTCAGCTGAAGCTAAGAATACTCTTGTTTCTACTTCTGTAACATTTCATATTGCCTCAATACAGTTATCTAATACTTTTTATAAAAGATAGTCTAGTGATGCAAAAAAAGTGTTAAATGAGATCAAAGAATCTTTGTGTTTTAAATTTTCCTATTTCAAGGTTATATCCTACTGAATTGTTTAAAAAGTATATTAGACCTCTTTGTTGGGGGACCAAGATGGCTGAACTGGCCTGCTGATAGTGAGATGCCAACTGGAACCCGGTCACTGTTTTCCTCAACATGCCCCACTCTGGTAGGAAGAAAAGGGCCAGAGAACAAGCTTTTCCTGCACAATTGCCATCGTTAGAAATTCGGGGACCCATGGACTCTCCTGTTCACTGCAAAGGACTACAACCCAGGGGTGAGCTTGCTGGAACAGAGCCGGCACGCGGAGGAAGCTGGTTCACTCCCAGAGCTGTCCATCACAATCTCCCTGGAGGAGTGGTGCCCCACACCCCCCCCCCCCCCCCAAGCCAGCAGAAGCATATCGTCTGAGCCGGTCAGAGGGAGGGCTGGCCGAGAGAGAACATGGAGAGGTGGTTGTGCTGCCGGGCTCGGCGGCATCATGTAAAATGCCGGACCTGGAACCAGGAAAGGAGGCGACTTCACCTGCTGACAGAGAAAGAAAGCAAGGGGAAGAACCAATGTTCCCTCAACTCGCTTTTCAGTCACTAGCATTGGTAAGACCTGCTTCCATTACTCTGGATGTATTGTGGGGCACTATTCAGGTTTTGAATTTAAACTTGACTACCCAATTTAAATCTGTTTCAAACTCCTTTTCAATGGTGGATACCCAGATTAAAAAAGTGGAGGTAGAGGTTGCAGAAGCAAAAGAAATGTGTGAGTTAAATAAAGCTGAAACAGGAAAACTGATGAACTTACAACAAAATTTGATTAAGGAAAATAAAGTGTTGGCATACAGATTAGAAAACTTGGAAAATCAACACAGAGCAAAAAATCTACGCTTTATTAACTTTCCAAGGGCTCCAATAATTCCCCCACTAGAAATGTGGAGAAAATATCTGATGGAAAGTTTAAAGCTATCGGAGAAATTAATTCCACCTGTTTCTCATATATATTACATTCCCTTTTTCAAGAAAAAAGGCTCTGGACAAATAAATGGTGTCTAACTATCTCCTATTGCTAGTTCTCCGTTAGATGTATCAGCTTTATTGGAAATCACTCAAAAAAACTGATAAAACCTGCAACATTATTAGTTTCCTTTTTATTGGAATCGGACAAGGATTGGGTTCTTAGGCAATTCTTTCATCATCGATCTGAGCTTTTTTTGGATATGAGTCTCTGTGTTTCCAGACTTCTCTAAACAAACCCAAAAAAGGAGAAAACAATTTTTGTTCCTGAAACCTTAAAGTTTTGGAATTGGGAGGCTTTTTTATATTTGTTTCCCTGTAAATGTATAGTCAAGTTGCATAATGTTTCATATGTTTTTTTTCCAGTCTTGCCAATTGAATACTTTTTTGACAAGTTCTATCAACCCCATTGTTTGACAACCATTAAAGACAGGATATATAGGGCCACCCAATATATAAAATGTCCTTTAGATAGTCAGTATTACTTAATTTGTAACTTGTTTACTATTTCCTGTAAGTTTGATCTTGTTAGTTTCCTCTAATAGAGGACTTGGAAGTAGTAATTTACCTGTATAATGACTACTATAGTGGAATTATAAATTTCCTTTGTACCACAGAATTTCAAATCAAGTGTATTGCCTTGATATGTATATGAAAATGCATAAATAAATAGAGTATATTGGAGAAGTGTTACTTACTTACTTCCTTGATTAAAGAAATGGTAATTTCTAAAATATATATATATATCCCTTGGTCTAGAATTAGATCTGAAGGACGGGAGGATGAATTGTATGTCTTACAGGGAGATGGTCCTAATCTGACCTTTCTGGAGGCATCTATTGATGATATTCCCACCAGGGCTACTCTTTGTTTCTTTTTTGTAGTGAACAAGATAAAAATTTGGTGTTACAGAAATATTTTAGGAGCAGGAGGATATTCTTGTTTGTGGACAAAAAAAAATTCAAGTATTTCCTGATGTTGCTAGAAATACACAATTAAGAAGGAAACAGTTTTTGTTATTAAAACTAAGAATTTTTTATCTTTAGGGGCATTATTTTTCCTTAAATTCCCCTGCAAGTGCCTTGTTTATATCAGAAGAATACATTTATTTTTTAAGATCTTTCCCATCTTGAGACATTTCTTGCAGATAAGGAGATTGATTTATGACTGTCAGAAGCGAAGTATAGATGGTATTATATTTTTGTATCTCTTTTACTATATTTGTATACAGATTTCTTTTGTTATACCTGTTTAGGTTATGCTTTGAAAGCGCTTCCCAAATTATGTGGACTATCTTATTGGAATATAATGTTGAATATTGGGCACTGTATGTTATATTTTCTTGATATTCCTTTGATTGCCTATGGATATTAAAGTATTTTTGTTAATTCAATAAAATATTTAAGAAAAAAACTAATAAAATATTTTTTACTCAACGCATAATTAAGTTCTGGAATTCGTTGCCAGAAGATGTGGTGAAAGCTATTAGTATGGTTGCATTTAAAAAAGGTTAATCGTTCTGGAGGAAAAGTCCATTAACAAAGTAGAGTTGCAGAAATCCACTGTTTGTTCTTGGGATAAGCAGCTTGTAATCTGTCTACCCCTTTGGATCCTGCCAGGTTCTTGTGACCTGACTTGGCTAGTGTTGTAAACAGGATACTGGGCTTAATGGACTCTTGGTCTGACCCAGTATGGCAAGCCTTATGTTCTTATGATATTTAATATGTTTAGCTATTGATGTTCCCCCTTGATCCAAAAATTTTTCTACTGTTCATTATTCCCAAAGATTGAGCCAAAAAGAAGTTGATTTCACTTTTACAATTAATCATAGCAGCTAGATGTGAAATTGCTTGCAAGTGGAAGGGGTCTGCTATTCCAACTCTTCCATTGCTACAGAGGAGGATATCCATATTATATTATATGGGCAAATTAACAGCCATACACAATAATACTCTCAGTAAGTTCCAAACTTTGTGTGTGCCCTCTGAGGTATGGCTAGCTGGCCAGAAATGATTAGATCCTTCCTTCATTATAATTTATGATAGTAATATATGGTTTGCACACAAGACAGACACTATGAACCAGGTGACCAAGGTTCAGGTCCCGCTGTCACTCCTTGTGACCTTGGGCAAGTCACTTTACCCTACATTGCCTCAGGTACAAAAACTTAGATTGTAAGCCCTCTGGGGATAGAGAAATACCTACAGTACCTGAATGTAAACCGGTGTGATATCTCAATTGAGATGAATAAGAACATAAGAAATTGCCATGCTGGGTCAGACCAAGGGTCCATCAAGCCCAACATCCTGTTTCCAACAGAGGCCAAAAACCAGGCCACAAGAACCTGGCAATTACCCAAACACTAAGAATATGAATGTCGGTATATAAAAATAATAAATAAATAAAAATTGGGAATTGAGGGAAACAAAATGTGAGTATATATATGTTCTACTATATATTGTACCTGTGTTTTTATATTGCTATGGTATATAGGAGAAACACCAGTGACCCTTAACAAGGATATGCATCATTGAACTTGAGGCCTACTGCTATGCATACAGACTGAGCCATAAGTACAGGCCTAAAGCAGTACAAAGATGTACTGCTTTAGGCCTGATTTTGGCAACTTCATATGAGACTGTGTTTGTTTTTCATATCAGACATTTGTCAGTACCTCACCCGTGAGAAGAAACCTTGGACAAGAATTGTAAAACACGTCCTTGTTAAAACTTTGTTTCCAACCATGAGACCAGCTATGAAATGGTGTTCCGGCACCTGTTTTGCTGAAGGACTCTACAAACTTCATTAACCCACAAGGGAATATTCATATGCATCTGAACTCAGATGACAACATTTGCATTCCACTAATCATATGTCTGTTGGAGGTGGTAACATCCAATCAGGATCAACATTTGACCCTATGGAGCTGAATATGCAATGAGATTTGGATCAGAGAAAAGGTCTCTGAATTATTCAGACTGCAGACATTATCCTAAGGCTTTTCCTCCTAGATTACCCAAAAGTTAGCTTGAGAGCTTTGCTTACAAAGTTTTGACTGCTGCAGTTAACCTTTAAGCTAAGGCTGAGTTTTATACTTATTACCTTCAGAATCCCAGATATGAAGTCTGACTAACTATCCCTTGAAAGAATTGAAAACAAAGAACATCTTTATCCTGTTCATGCTGTCATATCTTAGGGGGATGTCTGTGAGACCTTTGGGTTCTAATTGTCCTCCACTATATGGGATTTTGCTGAATTTCAACCTGTAGTGTCGAGACAGATTTCTGGACCTTCACAAGATGGCTAAGGGTTAGAACACCAGCTTAATTATCTTTCAGATGGGTTAATTAGTTTGGCATTTGTATAATTACTAAGTGCAAGTTGGGCTTAGAGATAATGTGTGTAAGTTCGATTTATCTTTCATGACCATGTCTTGTGCTGTGAAATTGTAACACACTGAAACCAAAGAGAACAAAGAAAATAGTTTTACCATATTAAATCTTGTTTCCTTATGCTGCTATATTAAAATTAGGTACTATCTCACAAAAGTGGATATAACTACTCCCTAAAGCTAATGAATTTGTATGATAAGATTATTGGTTAAATCTAGTACTCTACTGTAAGATATCCACACCTGAGATATTCCTACAGGTTTGTATGGTTCTTTAAAACTTAAAATTAAAAGAAAAAAAAAGAAGAGCATTCTCATTTGAACAGACATTCAAGTTGCCATGTTCTATGCAAACAAACATTAAAAATATAGGGATAGGCATGCAAATATCAAGCTTTGCTGCAAGTGATATATTTCCTGGAATCTCCAACATGCTGGCAGATTGTGTGCTCAAAAATCTATGCTAAAGCAAATAGGGGTAGATTTTCAAAGGGTTACGCACGTAACCCCCAAAACCTTACCCCTGTGAGCGCCGAGCCTATTTTGCATAGGCTCGGCAGCGCGTGCAAGCCCCAGGATGCTCGTATGTCCCGGGGCTTTCAAAAATGGGCGGTCCAGGGACGGGGATGTGGGGGCGGTCCCGAGTCCTCAAGCACAGCAGCCTGTGCCGGGGGATAGCACACTGGCAGCCGGCCAGTGCGCGCAAGTTACACCTGCCTCGGGCAGGCGTAACTTCTGCAACAACGGTAGGGAGGGATTTAGTTAGGGCTGGGGGGTGGGTTAGATAGGGGAAGGGAGGGGAAGGTGGGGGGAGCAGTAGAAAAGTTCCCTCCAAGGCCGCTTCGATTTTGGTGCGGCCTTGGAGGGAATGGGGAAAGCCATCGGGGCTCCCCTTGGGCTCTGCGCACGCAAGGTGCACAAGTGTACACCCCCTTGCGCGCGCCGACCCCGGATTTTATAACATGCGTGTGGCAGCAAAATATAAATTTTACGCGGCAGCGTAAAATTTAAAATCGACCCCATAGTGCCTACAGCAATCAACAACCTGTTTGCTCTCTGGGGATTTCCAGCAATCTATTTGCATCAGAACAAAACAGAAATCTAGAAAAGTTCCTCTCAGCAAACTCAGATCCACTCCAGATGATTTTTTTGCTAGACTGTAATGCAGATCACGTGTACTCTTTTCTATCAATTTAGCTATTAGCCAGAGCAAAGCAAAAGGTACTGAAGGACTGGACTCATCTAATTCTCATAGTTCCAGCATGCCCAGACAAGTCTGGTTTGCGTATCTAGTACACACCTCCCATCATCCTGTGATGCCTCTTGGATCAGATCCATATTTATTAACTCAAGAAGAGTGGCATCTATTTCATCTGAACCTTCCCTCCGTCAACTTGATGGCTTGGATGTGGAATATTCAATGATGACTTGTCATGGACCCTGCCCGCGGGTCCCCCCACGAGCAGGCACTGCTTACCTCTTTGCTGCCTCACCCGATGCGGCACGGACGCCGCCAAAGTTGGGCCCTCCCGCATGGCTGTAGCCGCAGCCTCAGTTATCTTCGCAGCCCGGAGGCTACCCATCTAGCCCTGGTCTTCACCGCGGCCGGAGCCGCGGACTTCTCCGCCATCCATCGTGGCATAGAGCTGCCGCCGATGTCACCATCATCTTCACGGCAGGAGGCCGCATCCCCGAGCTCGATTGGCCACTGGAGCCACCCCCGTCATCGGGGCCTGCGTTCAGGCCCAGCTCTGATGCCGACGTCGGTGCAGGCCGTTGTCCGCGGTCCTGCACAAGCTCCTGCTTCTTCCTCCTAGGCACGTGGCCGTGCCTCTCTTCAATATTTAAAGGGCCAGCCACAGGAAGTGTGTTGGGCCCCACCTTTGGACTGATTTCCTGCCTAGCCCTATAAAAGGGCTGTCTTCGCATTACGTCTTCGCCTTGTATTGGAGTTACTTCACTCTGGTCCCTGCTTGTTCCAGCCGTGCCTTGCTTCCAGCTCCGGTTCCTGCCTGGTTCAGCCGTGCCTTGACTCCAGCTCTGGTTTCCAGATTCTCCTTGTCTTCAGCCAGCCACGACCCTCGAACTTCTTCACGATTCTCCAGTCTTCAGCCAGCCACGACCCCCGGACTTCTTCACGATTCTCCTTGTCTTCAGCCAGCCACGACCCTCGGACTTCTTCACGATTCTTCTATCTTCAGCCAGCCTCGGTCTACAGACTCCACCGGATCTCCTAAGTCCCAGCGACCCGGACCCCTACGGGCTCCTCCTGGGGGGGTCTCGGGTTTCCAGGGCGAAGACTTCACCAACCCGCTCCAGCTTAGGTCCGCCTCCCGGCTCATTATTAACTATTGGACTTTGTCTCAAATCAGCCAGCCCAAGGGTCCACTAATTGACTCTCTTCATAACAGTTTGCAAAGGCCATGGACCCGGCGGACTCCTCCCCCATGCAGGCCATTCCCAGAATGGCCCAAAGAATCCAGCAACAACAGCAATGCCTGGAGGTATTTGCTGCTACGGTGGATCGTCTAGCAAGCCGCTTGGATGCTAATCCTCCAGAGGTAGTACAACCCCCACCTCCGCCTGCGCCTCAGACTCCCGTGCAGACTCAACCTCCGGCACCCACACGGTACTCCGGGGATGCCAAGTCATGTAGGGCTTTCCTGAACCAATGCTTCATCCGCTTCACGCTGTTACCAGGGCAGTTCCCTTCTGATGCCGTCAAGGTGGCATATATTTTATCACTGCTCGATGGGAAGGCCATGCTTTGGGCCTCGCCCATGTGGGAACATCAGGACGCCATGCTTCACAATTTGCAGGATTTTGTGGCTCATTTCAAACAGACTTTTGATGAACCAGCCCGTATGACTACTGCTACCACAGAGATCCTGCAGCTAAGGCAAGGGTCCCGCTCTCTGTCGGATTACGCCATAGAATTCCGCACTCTGGCTATAGAACTCGGGTGGCAGGATGACTGCTTGCGAGGTATTTTCCTGGAAGGACTCGCAGGTCGTATTAAGGACGAATTGATGGCCCGGGATGTTCCTTCTACCCTAAACGAGGTAATAGATTTGGCGGGGAAGATTGACAGACGTCTGCAACAACGGGCCAAGGAAGGCCGAGTTCTTCGGCCGGTTTCGCTGGCACCCTCCTTCTCTCGATCTCTAACCGCACCTCACAAGACACAGTCGGCTACCAGCAACTCCTCGGAAGAGCCCATGCAGCTCGGGCGGACGCCTTTGACCGAAGAAGAAAAGAGGCGACGCCACACCCAGGGGCTCTGCCTGTATTGCGGTACCAAGGGCCATTTCCTGGCTCAATGTCCCGAGAGACCGGGAAATGGTCGAGTTTAGGGAGAAAGGAGGAGATTTCCCTAGGCTGTATTAATGCTGCTCCTCAATGTACGGTCCCGATTACTTTAGAGTACCCCGGGGGCTCCTTCCAGACTCTAGCATTTGATTCCGGAGCCGGTGGGAATTTTATCCTAGAGGAACTAGTACATCAACTAGGACTACCTACAAAGCGCCGGATACCTCCGCTACGAGTTACGTCCATCCGGGGAACCCCTCTACCCGGCTACATTTCCGAAACCACGATGCCACTTACCTTACGAACTGGCACACTTCATACCGAAACAATCTCTTTTCTGCTACTCGAAAAGTCCGTACACCCTGTGGTCTTGGGACTCCCCTGGTTGCAGCAGCACGCCCCTGTGATCCATTGGGATACTCTCCAAATTGCTCAGTGGAGTTCTTATTGCATCCAGAACTGCCTGGACCCCCTTCCGAGGCCCGAAGTTCTGCTCTCTCACTCAGCTCTGGAGCTTCCTCTGCCATACCATGAATTCTCTGACGTGTTTTCTAAGCAAAAGGCAGAGCTCCTCCCGTGCCATCGGCCCTTTGATTGTGCCATTGACTTACTTCCAGGCTCCACTCCCCCGCGGGGTAGGGTCTACCCTCTTTCACTACCAGAAACCCGCGCAATGTCAGACTACATTATGGAAAACCTTGCTAAGGGCTTCATTCGCCCTTCACACTCTCCTGCAGGAGCGGGCTTCTTTTTTGTAGCCAAAAAGGATGGCTCTCTTAGGCCATGCATAGACTATCGAGGGTTAAATTCAATCACAAGAAAGGATCGGTATCCCTTGCCTCTGATCCCGGAATTGCTCGATAGACTACAAGGGGCCAAGGTCTTTACAAAACTGGATCTGCGTGGGGCATACAATCTGGTTCGTATTCGTCCGGAAGACGAGTGGAAGGCAGCATTCAACACTCGCGACGGACATTACGAATATTTGGTAATGCCTTTCGGCTTATGTAATGCTCCTGCTGTCTTCCAGAATCTTATGAATGAGGTACTCCGGGAAATGCTTCATTCTTTTGTCATAGTATACCTCGATGACGTCTTGATCTATTCTCAAGATCTCTCTACGCATCACCAACATGTTAAGCGGGTTTTACAAGCCCTTAGAGACAATCACATACGCCAAACTTGAGAAATGCCAGTTTGAATGTGAGACACTTCCGTTCTTAGGATACATTGTTTCCTCGTCTGGCTTCCAGATGGATCCTGAAAAAGTGGCAGCCATTATCAATTGGCCTCGTCCGTCTGGCCTGAAGGCCTTACAGCGCTTCCTTGGCTTCGCCAACTTTTACAGGCATTTCATACCTCATTACTCTCAGAAAGTAGCTCCTCTCACCGCGCTTACCCGCAAAGGAGTCAACGCCCACGATTGGCCTACTACCGCCTCCAATGCCTTCGAAGAATTGAAGCAAGCATTTCTAGCAGCACCTTGCTTACGTCACCAGGATCCATGACGCCCCTTCATCGTGGAGGTCGATGCCTCTAACCTAGCGGTCGGAGCAGTCCTCAGTCAACACGATACTTCTGGCAAGTTAATGCCCTGTTCCTACTTCTCCAAGAAATTCTCGCCTGCTGAATGTAATTACGGCATCGGAGACAAGGAACTTTTAGCCATCAAGTTAGCCTTCGAAGAATGGAGGCAGTGGCTAGAAGGAGCTAACCATCCGGTGACCGTGTATACTGACCATAAGAATTTACTGTATTTAGCCCAAGCTCAGCGACTGAATCCACGGCAAGCGAGATGGTCACTTTTCTTCAGTCGCTTCAATTTTATTCTTAAGTATCGACCAGCAGAAAAGAATATTCGTGCAGACGCCCTGTCTTGTACCACCCAGCTGGAAGAAGAGGAGGATCCTCCGCAACCTATCCTGGATCCTGCATGTGTTCAACTAACTACCACCTCGCTTGACTCTACAAGTAAGACTCCGGTCTCGAAAAGGCTCCGGAGAAAAGTTTTGTCTTGGGGACACAATACTTTGTCCGGAGGACACACCGGCAGACACAGAACATTGGACCTCATAAACCGCTTTTATTGGTGGCCTGGACTTCGACGTGACGTCTCGCTCTACGTTAACTCCTGCTCCTCCTGCGCCCTGCAAAAACCACTAACTGGTCCTCAGAGAGGTTTACTGCAACCGTTACCGGTGCCTACGGAACCCTGGACACATATAGCCACGGACTTTGTGGTAGAACTTCCGCCTTCCCAAGGCAAGACTGTGGTATGGGTCACGGTGGATCGCTTTTCTAAAATGGCTCACTTCGTGCCCTTGCCCAAACTACCTTCCGCTACTGAGTTGGCTTCTCTGTTCACGCACCACGTGTTTCGCATCCATGGCCTGCCCCAAGACATCGTGTCTGACAGAGGCCCACAATTCACGGCCAGATATTGGAGGGCCTTATGCAAGAAATTTAAGATCCAGTTGAGTTTCTCTACAGCCTTTCACCCGCAAAGTAACGGTCAAACAGAACGCATGAATCGCTCTTTAAAGATGTTCTTACGAGCGTTTATCAACCACAAACAAGACAATTGGGTGGATCTCCTACCTTGGGCAGAGTTTGCCTACATTAATCAAATACATGCGGCGACAGAGAAGTCGCCCTTCCAAATTGTGTATGGCAAACAACTTAAGCCACCATTGCCCTTGCCTGTACCCACCTCTTCACCTGCCGCTCAGTTGACTGCTGACCAACTGGGTAAACTTTGGACCTCTACTCAACGCTGACTTCAGAAAGTCGCACACACTGCTAAGCACTACTATGATCGACACCGGAAACCCGCACTCTCTTTCCTTCCTGGCGATCATGTGTGGCTTAGTACAAAAAACATTCATTTAAGACAACCTTCCACGAAGTTGTCACCCAAGTTCTGTGGTCCCTTTCGCGTAGCAGAAAGGGTAGGTCTGGTCTCCTATCGCCTACGGCTCCCTACCACTCTACGCATCCATGATGTCTTCCACGTCTCCCTGTTAAAACCAGTGGTTCTTTCCAGGTTTCATCCCAAACCACTCGAAGACTGTTCCACTCCCACAGCTGAGGATCCCACATTTCAGGTACGAGAGGTTCTAGATGCTCGATTTGCCAACAGGCGTTGGGAATACTTGCTAGCATGGGAGGGTTGTGGGAACGAAGACAATACGTGGGAGCCTGCCCGCAATATCTTGGACAAAACCCTCCTGCAGCAGTTCCATCTAGACCATCCTGACAGGCCGAGTCCTTTGAAGAGGGGGCGTAAGGGGGGGGGGGGGGGGTACTGTTGCGGTCCCGGTCGCTAGGCTAGCAACCGGGTCCTTACCTTTTCACCGGCTCCCCCATGCCCGCTGCGATCCGCCGCTCCCGGGGCCGACTCGACCGCATGGCAGCGGCTCGTGCCTGACTCCTCCCCCTGCCGGGGAACGCGCGCATGCGCGCGTAGAAACAGCTTTTGTAGGTCCAGCACCCGGAAATGCTGAACCGCCCCGTTTTTTACGTCAGACGCCGGCAGGCTATTTAAACCGGCGTCTGCCTCTCTTACCTTGCCTTTGCAACGAGGTCGCTCTCTTGAGTGCTTAGTTGCTTCCAGCTCTGGTTCCTGCTTGTTCCAGCCGTGCCTTGCTTCCAGCTCTGGTTCCTGCTTGTTCCAGCCGTGCCTTGCTTCCAGCTCTGGTTCCTGCTTGTTCCAGCCGTGCCTTGCTTCCAGCTCCGGTCCCTGCTTGTTCCAGCCGTGCCTTGCTTCCAGCTCCGGTTCCTGCCTGGTTCAGCCGTGCCTTGCTTCCAGCTCCGGTTCCTGCCTGGTTCAGCCGTGCCTTGACTCCAGCTCTGGTTTCCAGATTCTCCATGTCTTCAGCCAGCCACGACCCTCGGACTTCTTCACGATTCTCCTTGTCTTCAGCCAGCCACAACCCCCGGACTTCTTCACGATTCTCCTTGTCTTCAGCCAGCCACGACCCTCGGACTTCTTCACGATTCTTCTATCTTCAGCCAGCCTCGGTCTACAGACTCCACCGGATCTCCTAAGTCCCAGCGACCCGGACCCCTACGGGCTCCTCCTGGGGGAGGGGTCTCGGGTTTCCAGGGCGAAGACTTCACCAACCCGCTCCAGCTTGGGTCCGCCTCCCGGCTCATTATTAACTATTGGACTTTGTCTCAAATCAGCCGGCCCAAGGGTCCACTAATTGACTCTCTTCATAACAGATATATCTGAAAAAATTTTTGTCGCCTTGCTTTACCTCTTTGGCAATCCTTTTTTCTACCTGACGTTTTGCATTCTTGATTTTTCTTTGTCTCCCTAGGTTTCACCAGATATTCTTCCCTGTGTTCCTCTTTTTGGGATCCTTTATATTTCTTGAAAGCTGATCTTTTTGCTTTTGTTTTATCAGCCACATCCTTTGAGAACCGGCAGATTAAAATCTCCAACATCAACACTTCTCCTTTCTTTCCTACCTTTTGGATGTCTTCGACCAGATCTTTATTTAGTTCTTCTAGTTGCCTCAGAGGCCTGTAAACCACTTCAGTAAAAATGGATGCACCATCATCTTTTTTTAGGATGGCCCATAATGCTGCTTCTCTATCCCACATTCCTTGCAGTTCAGTTGCTTGGATTTTGTTTTTGACATAAAGAGCTACTCCACCCCCTTTTATGTCCTCTCTGTCCTTCCTTAACCAGTTATAGCCCGGTATGGCTATATCCCAATCATGAGAATACATGAACCATGTCTCTGTAACAGCAACAATGTCCAAGTCTACCTCCACTATTAAGGTCTGCAGGTCTGGGATTTTCTCGCCCAAACTATGAGCATTTGTAGTTATAGCTTTCCAATTTTTCTCCCTTAATTTGTTGCATGTCTTCCTAGACACCTTTTCTGCATTTTTGAGCTGATTGATTTTATTTTTTCCTCCCACTTCCTGTATTGCTTGGGGCTAACATGTCAATTTCATTGGCCATCTCCCGCCACCCCCATTCTTTAGTTTAAATGTCTGATAATATATGATCTGAATTTCTCACTTAGCATCCTGCTTACAGATAAATGTAGGCCATCCTTTCCATATAGCCTTTTATTGCTCCATACGTGACCCCCGCCTCCAATGTATCCAAAACCGCTTTCTGTACACCAGGTTTTGAGCCTGGGATTTAAATCATCTATATGGCATAGCTTCTCATTTCCCTTTCAATGAACAGGTACTACTTCTGAAAAGGCAATAGTCTTTGCAGTGTGTCTCATCTTTCCTAGATTTTGGAAATCTTTTTGTACTTCATAGATACCATTTCTATTGAGGTCATTGGTTCCCAGATGGATAATAACACTGATATCAAAGTTCCTACTTTCTTCTTTTATGACTTGGTTTGCATTTCTACTAGCTGAGGATTCTGAAAGGCTCCTCAGTGTAGTGTCACCATCAAAATGTGCTCCCAAATTGGTTCCTCTGATGATTGAGTCTCCCAGCAGAAGCAACTTTCTTTTATGACATTTGATTCTTTTGAAGGGCTTCTGGGTGCATTGTGTGACTTCACTTTTATAAATCACTTCAAAATCTATTGCTGAGGTTTCTTCATTCTCCAATGCAAAAAAGCATTATGTAGGGGTAACTGTGGGGGGAGTGGGTATCTCTTCATCACAGGCCTTATTTTGCCAGAGCACATTGTTATCGAATTGTTGATGTCTGACATCTCTGTGGGAGTGAGGGTTAATGCACAGGATGATGTAAAGTTGGGGAAGGTGGTGTCTGTCACATGTCTTGTTCTACCAGTGCCCACTATAAACCATTTTTTCCTGGGTTTCTGAAACCTCTGTGGGAGATAAGTGAGAAATACTGGATGGATCAAGGATGGGGAGGGTAATTGGACAATTTCTCCCTTAGATGAATCAGCTCCATTTTAATTGTAGACAGCTGAAGGCAAAAGGGACAACCTTTGATTTTCCAAATGATAGGCCTTGGGACATAAGCATCACAATTGTTGCATTGAATGAAAGACATTTTGTTAAATTATCACTAATTCCTTAAAATCCTATAGATAAGGTAATGTAAAATTTAGGCTCTAGCAAATATTTTCAATAGGTATTTGAAATAAAAACTAAAACTATTAGTGTTAGCCAGTAAAGATTAATGGGTAGAATATAAAAACCAATATTTACAAGCAATGTGACAGTTAGTTCCATACAGCTCAGATAATAGTAACAATTATGTAATGGGAGATGAAGTAATTGAGGCTAATTATCTAGGAGTCCAGGGAATACTATATAAAAAAAGTAAACTCAGGGGTGGGGAAAAAACTTTTTTTTTCCCCAGATACCTTGTAGCTGCCTCTCACAGGAAGAACTACAAACGGCTAATGTCTGCTCTCAAATGCTGGTCTCTAGATCAATAAAATCTACAAAGAGCCCCTCCCCCTAGACAGACTGGTAAAACTTAGGAACCTTTTTTTTCTTTTTCAGCCCCAATACACACTTTAGGACTTTTGTTCACAAGTAAAATACCACCACCCCCCCCCCCCCCGGAAAGGCACAAAATATTACCAAAATCAGACAAGAAATATACTTAGCCCACATATAAAAAAGCGAATACTTTCAGATAGCTTGTAGCTGGCTCTCACAGGAAGAACTGCAAACAATGGCTAATCTGACCCAGAAAAACAGTCTAGAATACATACTTGGTTTCAGTTAAAATCTGCCCCCTTCTAAAACCTAAGGCACAAAATTATGCAATTATACACAACTTCTATACTAGGCTCAAATATATATTAAACAGTAAAAGTTCATTTAGCAAATTCAGAAAGCTTTGTGAATCCAAGAATATCTGCAGTGAGAAGAGCTTATGGATTCAAATGAAAAAGGTTTTCCATATGGTATCAACACAATTTGGATATTTTTACATGCGAGCCAAGAATTACTAAACTCTGCTCTCACTTTCTAAATCAGGCCTTGCCACTTTATCAGTAAAAGTACATCTCAGTGCCATAACAGCTTGCTATGTTCAAACTGAGGTAACCCTATTTCCATTCATCCATTAGTCTCAATTTATGAAAGACATGTGGCATACTAAACCTCCAGTTGTAAAATCTCCCATTCCATGGGATCTAAAAGTGATCCTGGTACAACTAATGAAGCCACATTTTGAACCATTGGAGATGGCCTCTCACAAATTTTTAACACGGAAAGTAATATTCCTGGTTGCAGTAACTTCAGCCAGAAGAGTCAATCTCTTACGATCCCAACAAAATGGGCACAGCAGTGGCCAAACATACATTGTCCACCTGGCTAACAAACTATATAATGCATGGCTATAGGCTAATAGGCCTTCAAATTAGAGCACTATCAAGGCTCATCAGGCTAAAATTATGGCTCCATTGGTGGTCCATCTGTGAGCCATGCCTCTTGAAGACATCTGCAAAGCTGCAACATGGTCATTACACACTTGTACGTCCCATTACTGTCTGGAAAATCTCTCAAAAGGTGACAGTTCAGGCAAGCCTGTTTTGCGTAGCCTGTTCACCCAGTAGTCAACTCTCCATGGTAAGGCCTGGATTGCTTATTCAGTAAACATGCCACTGCAACCCTCAGCTTGGGATTCCACATATGGCTAATTCAGTCCTGCTTATTGATGGAAAAAGCAAGTTTGCTTACCGTAAACAGTGTTTTCCATAGGTAGCAAGATGAATTAGCCATACTAAATACCTGCCCACTCCCTGAAGAGTCAACTTCCCAGTTAGATTTAACTTTAAAATTAACTGAGGGGACTCAAGAGGCTATATCTGAGTGGGAATTCCCAACATGCTCAGCAGAGCAAAAGCTGTGCTAGGTATTAGAGGTCCATTCAGTGCCTTTGAATGTCACCCACATGTTATGGCTAATTCATCCTCCTAACTACAGAAAACAGAGTTTATAATAAGAAGCTTGCTTTCTTTACTCATGCAATAAGAATGAATCCCCAGTGCTGTAAGCTAATAGTATGCCAATGCATATGGAGTTTAAAAGAAAGTACACTAACCCAAAATATGCAAAGGCATGTTTGGTACACAAAATGTTTTCTGTACATAAAAAATGTGTACAAAGCATAATTGCGCATATGCAGAAGTTGATTTGCGCATGAATCATGCATAAATCCCAAGTACAAGACCCACATACCATGAACTTGAGGTTTAGCCCCACAGACTAATAGCGGGTTACAATGAGATAGCAGAGAGCGCTGAAGAGGATGCATATGCTCCCTTGCCCATGGCACCACTTCCAGGATAGGCACCATCAAGCTGAGCACCTGTAGGTAGGACCACACCGTTGGGTGTATGGTATTCATCAACTGATGCACTTGAGACATCAGTTTCTGGTTCCGAACTTCTGGTAGGAAAACTCTGTCCTGTCCTGTGTCGAAACGGACCCCCAGATACTACAATGACTGGGATGGCTGAAGATTGCTCATGGTCAGGTTTACCACTCACCTGAACTCCTGCAATAAGGAGATCACCTTGTGTGTCACCAGATGGGCTCTCTTCCTGAGACTTGGCTCAAATCAGCTAGTCATCCAAATACAGATGCACCAGAATTCCTTCTTTTCTCAAGGATGCCGCTACTACCACCATAACCTTGGAAAATGTTCTGGGAGTGATGGCTAGACCAAAAGGCAGCACCCCAAACTGATAATGGTGCCCCAACACCACAAAACATAGAAAGTGTTGGTGATCCATCATTATCACAGAGCATAAGGTTTCCATGTGAAAATGACTCATCTTCAAGTGACAGTTGGCCCTCTTGAGATCCAGGATGGGATAAAAGGAGCCCTACTTCTTGGGCACAACAAAATTAATGGAATATCGCCCCATACTTTCTTGAGATGTGGGCACCGGAACCACAGCCCTCAGTCTGAGGAGCCTTTGAAGCATGAACTCCACTGCCTGCTTCTTCTTTGGGGAGTGGCAAAAGGACACCATGAACACGTCCCAAGGAATACTGTGAAATTTTACTGCATACTCACTTGGTCAACAGAATCTTGACCCACCTTCCTGTTCTAGAAGTAGGGGGACTTCATTGGGAAGCTCACCATCCGAACCCGCCCCTCTCTTGGGCTGTTGGGGATGAAAGGACTGAGACCTACCGAAAGGCCAAGTCCACTGAAAGGTCATCCCTCTGTAGGGACAAAAATACCTGGAACCCTGGAGATGACCCCTCATCAGGGGCGGATTGAGGGAAAATAGTGGCCCGGGGGATTTTTCTCCATACTGGCCCATGGGTACCCAATTACATATACAATATAATTTACATATATAATTTACATATATATGTACACACCCCTATATTTCGGCATGGTCCTCCCGTATCAACACAGTACTATTTGCCAAAACTCAAAGAATAACAACCTCACCTATGAAAAAGAATACCACAAATATTACACCAGAATCTAACATATCAATACATCTCCTATCAGGAAAACAGAACAGGCCAAGCTACTACAGATCCCTACAGAGAAACCACATGCTAAAAGAATGCTTCATCTCAGTTTTTGCATGCAGAACACAAACTCTCACCAAATACAGAATAAAGCCACATAAAGTATAAATAGAAATGTGCAGACAAAAACTAAACTGTAAAAATGATTCATGCCACACTCTATACAGTGCAACAATGGAAAAACAAAAATGTCACCATTCCTCATGAAACAATCAATAAAATCAAGATATATAAATCATGAATCATAATTATAAAATCATACAAATAAAATAATTTCAAAACAGCTGATGAATAGAATATCCAATAATTAAAGACTCAAGCAAATTTTGAAACCTTTACCAAACACCAATAAAATATTTCAAACAGCAGACACATCACATACTACCCAATAATTAAAATGGTAGTCAATCAAGAAAAATGAACTTAAAAAGCCACCTTTACTTACCCTCTCCAGCAGTTCTCCTACTCCTTTCCCTTGCAGGCCACACCAGAAGCAGCAGTAGCTGCTGAAGCTGTCCTCACGGTCCTCTTCCTTAGGGACCACAACCAATCTCTTCTCTCTCTCTCTCTCTCTCTCTCTCACACACACACACACACACCAGTCATACCCTCAAGACCAGTTTCTGTCTCTCACACACCAATCATCTCCCCAACCAGTCTCTCTCTCTCTCTCTCACACACACACATACACACACACACACACACCAGTCATCTCCCTGATCAGTCTCACACATACACACGACACCTCTCTGGCCAGTCTCTCTCAATCACACAATGCTCTCGCTCCCTCTTACACACAGGATTTCAATCACACACATGCTCTCTCTATTTCACTTACACACAAGCTCTCAATCACACACATGTTCTATCTCACTTACAAACAGGCTCAATCACACACATGCCCTCTCTCACAGCCACAAGCCAGCCAAAAAACATGCTCCATCTCTCTTGCACACACACATTGACACACAGAAGCACTCTCCCTGTCTCACATTCTCATTATACTCTCACAGAAGCACCTTGCTTTCAGACTTGCAGCATTTTTCACTTTTACTAAAAGTGAAAGTGATGATCCCAACCATTAAATAAGAAAACCACATTCCTATCAGAAGGCGAAATGACACCCTTCCTTCAGGTTTTGTCCTCCCAAGTGACAGCCACCCACACCGTACAGCTTCTCTTGTTTTATGCTTTCAGGCAATAAAGCAAGTGTCTTTCTTCAAACTATCAGTCATATGATTATTCATGTGGGAGATATGGAACCGAAAGACATCCTTAGTCAACTTCCCTTTTAAATGGGAAGATTCCAGTCTTAGTCATTTAAAAATATACATTTTCTAAAGGCTTAAAAAAAATAGCAAAACCATTTCAGATTGGAACTATTCTAGTCTTCATGCTTAAATTATGCTTTAAAAAAAAAAACCCCAAACCCCACCTGGCATCAGTATCTTAACTTTGTGATTTTGCTGAGATGAACATTTTAAATAGTTTAAATTTTTTTTTTGCTTTAGTATTTGTCTCTATCCACTTTGCTAAATTTTATTTTCCAGAAGAGGGATGCTTAAAATTCAGTAATTTCATCTTTCATCCAACTTTTCAAAAGTTGTGCTACCAGCACAAAAGTTGAGGTATATGTATTATCACCTTTCATTTTTTTTTTAAACTGGCAGATTCCTTTCTCACAAACATAACACACACACAGAAGCACCATTCCTTTCTCACATTTACACATACATACATACACACACACAGAGCAGCATCATTCCTTTCTCACATTCACACATACACACATACACAAGCACCGTTCCTTTCTCACATACACACAGAAGCACCCTTCCGATCTAAGGCCCCCAGCTGAACAGCTGGTCTCCGGTGGCAGTTAGCAGCACCGGTGTTCCCTTCTTCGGCCCCCGCTGGCCTCGATTTTAATTTCTTTGGTCCCTGCTGGCCTCAGTTTTAAATTCTTCGGCCCTCCAGCTTGGTCTCTGGTGGGGGCCGAAGAAATTAAAATTGAGGCCGGCGGAGGCCGAAGAAAAGAAGATGGGCGCCTCCCAGCCAGCCTCAAGCGGGGGCTGGTTGGGCGGCATGCATCTTCTTTTCTTCAGCTGGGCGATGCGCATCTTCTTTTCTTCGGCCTCCGCTGGCCTCGATTTTAATATCTTCAGCCCTCACCGGCCTCGATTTTAATTTCTTCGGCCCCCACCGGAGACCAAGCGGGGACTGGCCGGGCGGCGCGCATCTTCTTTTCTTTGGCCTCCGCCGGCCTCGATTTTAATATCTTCGGCCCCCGCCGGCCTCAATTTTAATTTCTTCGGCCCCCACCGGAGACCAAGCGGGGGCTGGCTGGGCGGCTCGCATCTTCTTTTCTTTGGCCTCCGCTGCCGCCGGCCTCGATTTTAATTTATTCGGCCCCTGCCGGCTTGGTCTGTGGCAGGGGCTGGCTGGGAGGCTCCCATCTTCATTTCTTCGGCCCCTGCCGGCTTGGTCTCCCGCAGGGGCTGGCTGATCTTCTTTTCTTCGGCCTCTGCTGGCCTCGATTTTTATTTCTTCGGCCCCCGCTGGCTTGTCTCCGGAGGGGGCTGGCTGGGAGGCGCCGAGGCTGGACTGAGGAAGAGCCACGTGGTCGAGATCACGTGACCAGCTAGACCGGCCCACCTGGGGAAGCCCGATCCTCCGATAGGCCAATTCGCCCCTGCCCCTCATACCAAAGGGGCACTGTAACTGCTTCTTATCTTCTGGCAACTGAGGAACTCTCCCCACTTACTGGCTAGTTTCTCCACCTCACTCCCAAACAAGAGCGAGCCTTTAAATGGCATCTTGGTAAGATTGGCTTTGGAGGCTGCGTCAGCCTCAATTTTGCTACCAGAATTGATGCCTGGCCACTATTACTGAAGCCACTCCTCTGGCCGAGGTCCGGACCAAATCACAGCCTGCGTCTGCTAAAAAGGTGGCAGCAGGCTTCATAACCACTCTGGAATTCCCTCCTGACTCATCAACCTCCTGAGAGAGAAGCAGACAAGATCTCACCACTAGGGCGCAACAGGAAGTAATCTATAAAGTCATCACCACCGCCTCAAATGCTTGCTTAAGAATAGCCTCAATCCTTCTATCATGTACATCCTTCAAGGCCGCACCTCCTTCTACGTGTATAGTTGTCAGCTTAGAGACGGCACATACTAGTGTATCCACTTTGGAAAAATGCAAATGCTCTCTCACAGCCGGATCCAGGAGGTACAGGCCTTCCAATGTCCGACCCCCTTTAAAATGTCCCTCTGGAGTGTCCCATTCCAGATCAATCAATTTCTGAATGGCATTATCACAGGGAAAAACAAGAGGTTTTACGTAAGGAAACCAAAATGGGATTCTTCCTTGGCTCTGACATGGCATCCAAACCAGGGACACCCAGTTGTTTCAAGGTCTGGGAAATGAGGGCCGGCAGTTCATCTCTATGAAAGAATCACACCATGGTTCGATACGGTTCCAGCCCTGGAAGAACTTTCCCATCTTCCAGGGAATCAGGATCAACCTTGTCAGTGCCATCTGAATTTCTGTTGGGAACACCCACAGGGAGCCAAGGTGAGCTCCGGCACTTAAGCATAGGACTGGAAGAGGGAGGAGCCACCAGCTGAGGGTCCAACTGGACAGGAATGGAGGAAATGAAGGACTGCACTTGAAAAAAGGCTTGTAACCCTTGAAAAAATTCCACCCAAGAAAAAGCAACCACATCCAGACTAAGCTCAGAAGGAACTGGAGCTGGTCCCCAAGAATTGCCCTCGCCAGCAGAGGAGCCAGTCAAGGGAGAACCAGGATCTGGCGTCTCCCAAGTCAAGGCCGTGACCAACCCATCATCAGAACGGGAAGAGCCAGGCTTAGCAAAATCCGAGGAAGACAACTCTCCCTGAGCGTCTGAGCAGCGCTGACACAGGTTAGAAGCCAGGTGAGGCTGAGAAGCCCTAATATGACAGGCAACACAAATAGGAAGATGCTTAGGCTTCTTGCTTACTGGCACCATCTGAGAGATAAACGTGTAACAGAATGGCTCGCACTCAAAAGTGGAATGTGCTGCTGGTGGTGAGATAGAGAGGCAGATGAAAAAATATTTATTTGGGTTATGTGACTTGAGAGAGCTTTGTTATTTTGTGCTTTTAAATAGTATTTCAAAAAATGTTTTAGGTATGATAACTGCGTGTGATTACAAGAACTCAGAGAGGCCTGCCAGCAGTTGTCAGGTGAGTTATCAGGGTTTCAGGACAGCTTTGCATGGGGGTGGGAAGTTGGAAATGAGCTGCTTGTTTGGAGGGGGGGGGGGAAAGATAGCTGGATCTAGTGTACTTTGTTGGGTGGGATGGTCAAAGAGGATAGTGTACTTCTCCTGTGAGGTGGGGTCAGCATGCTCGCCTTTTTCACCACCTCCTGTGTCAACTTATGAGAAAGTTAACACACTTTTTCATATTTAAATATGTGCTTAATTTGGGTTTGAGCTACGTGCCAGCAGCAAACTTTCTGGTGCACCATCAACTTACGTAGTTACCCTCTGTCCATGTATTAATCTCCTCCATCCTAGTCCCAGCCATGTCATTTTTACAAATGATAGAAGGGCTGTTCAAATTTCTAAATGGACTAGACTGGAGACATATGTATAAAAAGGCTAGGCAGCATCTTATCTTTATTTTTATTAAAATGTATATATTGCCTACTTACAGATAACTAAGCAGTACATGTTTCAAACATGCATAAAATAAAATAATAAAACAATTCAACATCATGAAGTAAACTGAATATTGATGATCGTAATACTCTTGTGCAGTTGCATGCTTGTTTAAAAAGAAAAAATTTTAGTGCCATTTTAAAAGATTTTACACAGTCAGGCTGTCGTAATGCTTCAGGCAATGCGTTCTCAAAGATTGGTGCTACCACTGAGAAGGAGCACTCGCGTTTCAGCAAGCCTTGCCTGCTTGGCTGAGTGGCAGGGCTGGTGGAAGCAAAAGGCGAGCTAGGCCTATGCCTAGGGTGCCGACCATTAGGGGTGTGAGTGACGGCAGCAAAGAGGAGTGGAGAGGTAGGAATCGGGGTTGTGACAGGGGGGGGGAGGGGGGCACAAGGCAGAAGGTGCCTAGGGTGCCTAATCCCCTTGCACCGGCCCTGCTGAGGGGGCATCAAGTAAGCTAAATTGGTGGGATCTCAGTGCCCGTAAAAGATGGTAAAGTCTTACAGTGCAGTTATTAGAATTAATCAATTTGTGTGTTGTTACTCCAGTTTTGTGTTGCACTTGCTGAACAATTGGGACCCATTGTAAATCAATTATCTTCTCACACCATTTCCGGCAAAATCCCTCTTCCTCCCCCCACTTCACCCCTGGCAAAAATAAATAAATAGCTGAAGTTTTTCCAAAATACACTTACAAGTGTGTGAATATTTGTTTGCTCTGTTCTTTAAAATGCATTGCAAATTGGAGTACTTCATGAACTAAGGCTAAATCTAAAAAAAAAAATGAGTTACAAGAGAATTTCATGCCTCTTGGTTAGAGATCAGCAGTCAACAGTATTTAGCTATAATGGCTCCTTTGTTTCAGACATACCACACAAGTCTAAACTACAATGTTTCCTTATCCTTCATGCAAAAGGATACTCAGAGTTGGGAATCTTGCCTTCATTTCCCTATCTTCTTTCTAAGGTGGAGAAAATTCATCATCTAAGTGTTATCTTGCTCTATGAAATGCTTCTAATTGTTAGAATTTAAGCTGGGTCATTTCCCAGCCAGTTCGCCTGAACAGTAAGTTTTAGACTCCAGCTTTGCTTGTGTTAGTTTTCTTTAAACAAATATCTACTTTGTAGTTGATATAGAAAATGCAATTTTATTTTTAGCCCTTCTTGTGTAATTAAAAAGCATTTATGTTTTTGTTTATGTCCATCTGTTGGTAGGGATGTGCAGAAGGGAAAAATTTGTTTCGATTCGGTATTCGTTTCGCTGGGACCCAAATCCATTGCATTCATTTCAGGGGGGGGAAACCCAATTCGTTGATTAGTTTTATTCGTTTTCCGATTTCCCATTAAAGTCAGTGGGGGAAGTATTTGCAGCCTATTTTTGGCTGCAGAATTGGAGTTTTCTTATCAATTCTGATGAAACTTCTGGGGAGCAATCATCAGAACGAGAAAAGAGCTCCAAGGTACTTAGACTGTGGCAAAGTGGCACCAAAGTGGCATGAATAGCCTAAGGCACTTTAAAGGGGCAAAGAGGTACCAGGACTGGCAAGAGTGCTTTAACAGAGGTGCAAAGCAGCAGCGAGAGTGTCAAAAACACACCACAGCTTCAAAAGAGAGCACCGATAACAGATGCATGAACCCTCGAAGGCAGCACGACAGGCAAAGCGGCAAGACAAGTGGCATCAACATCCTACAGCACAATGAAGGGGGAATATAGCAAGCAGAAAGATTAGCTCCAGCACACTGAGGAACCATGATAGTGGCAAGAGCACCACAAGGAGTTGAGTGAGTCATCTGGTATATGGCAGCGTGGCAGAAAGCTGATAGGGGCAAGACAGGCTGGCAGAGTGGAGGTAGTCTGATCCCTGTGGTTTTGATAGGGGCAAAACAGGCTGGCCCCGGGGAGAGTTACCTTTCCTTTGGGCAGGAAAGGGTTCCCTAGAATGGGTTCGCCCCTAGAGTGGGGTGTTTCCATTGGCATCTAGTGAGCCCTCACTGGTCTTTTAAAATCTGGTGGAGTTAGCAGACATACAAATGAGAATTTTCAAGGCCAAGGCGGAGGGTGCATGTGAACAACGGTTCAACATGGGTCAATAGGTTCTAAGAGATAGGCTGGCCGTCTACCCCGGGAAGAGTTCCCTTTTCATTGAGCAAGAAAGGGCTCCCCGGAATGGGTTGGCCCCTAGAGTGTAGCACGAGCCTTCAAAGCGTGGCGATGTGGAGCAGGATGCCATATGAACAGTGGTTCAACATGGGTCAACATGTACTAAGAGATAGGTCATCTCCCTGGGGAGAGTTCTCTTTCCTTTGAGCAGGAAAGGGCTCCCCGGAATTGGTTAGCCCCTAGAGTGGAGCACGAGCCTTCAAAGCGTGTTTGTGTTAATTAAGGATCCATGCTGCAAAGGATTAGTATTTTGAATTGCCAGAGACTGAGGGTTCCCTTTGCAACGAGAGTTCAGTTGTTAGGACCAAAAGAAGTGCTGATGTCATCTCCCGTCCAAATCTACAATATCAACCTATGTTGACTTTGTAGTTTACACAGTGCCTCTGTAAACTATGGGAAGACAGAGGATGAACTAGACTGCAACTACCACCAGTTTTCTATAGTACTAGAAACATTAATGTTGACACCTAAGAAAGATTTCGGGAACATGGCCTATATTATGAACGTCAGGAAAACTATTGAGCATATGAACTATGCAAGCTCCAAACATCTTATGTCAGCTGTTTATGTTCTTACATTCAAAATATGTATGGACAGACACAGCATTCGAGGTCAGCCCTTTTAGGGACATAAGGCCTGGACGGGCAGGCACAGCATTCGAGGATAGAAGTCAAGCCCTCATAGGGACATAAATCCTGGACAGACAGGCACTGCATTCGAGGATAGAGGTCAAGCCCTCATAAGGGTGTAAAGCCTGGATGGACAGGCAGCAGGCACAGCATTTGAGGATAGAGGTCAAGCCCTCGTAGGGGCATAAAGCCTTGACGGACAGGCACAGCGTTCGAGGTCAAGCCCTTGTAGAGATGTAAAGCCTGGACAGACACAGCATTCGAGGTCAAGCCCTTTTAGGGACATAAGGCCTGGACGGACAGGCACATCATTTGAGGTCAAACCCTTGTAGAGACATAAAGCCTGGATGGACAAGCACAGCATTAGAGGTCAAACCTTTTAGGGACATAAGGCCTGGACGGACAGGCACAGCATTCGAGGATAGAAGTCAAGCCCTCATAGGGACATAAATCCTGGACAGACAGGCACAGCATTCGAGGATAGAGGTCAAGCCCTCATAGGGGTGTAAAGCCTGGATGGACAGGCAGCAGGCACAGCATTCGAGGATAGAGGTCAAGCCCTCGTAGGGGCATAAAGCCTTGACGGACAGGCACAGCGTTCAAGGTCAAGCCCTTGTAGGGATGTAAGGCCTGGATGGACAGGCACAGCATTAGAGGATAGGAGTTAAGTCCTTGTAGGGACATAAGGCATGGATGGAAAGGCACAGCATTAGAGGATTTCCTTTGTGCAGGTATGTTGTGGTTTGATCTGTCACTTCTTGAACTGGTTCACTGCCAGAAGAAAAAGGCATCTTTTTCATTTCTGAAATATAATTCAACAGAGGATGCTTTTAGAGCAATAGAGACTGCCATTTGTGAAGCAAGAACTGATCTGGAGATTATTTGTGAATACCCAGAAGCTATTAACTGTACTTATGCACTTCAGCTGATGACAAAGGAACATGAAGAGCTCTCAGAAATAAGAAAACCACTACTCAAGTCCAAATCTACAATATCAACCTATGTTGACTTTGTAGTTTACACAATGCCTCTGTAAACTATGGGAAGCAGAGGATGAACTAGAGTGCAACTACCACCAGTTTTCTATAGTACTAGAAACATTACTGTTGGCACCTTAGAAAGATTTCGGGAACATGGCCCATATTATGAAGGTCAGGAAAACTATTGAGCATATGAACTATGCAAGCTCCAAACATCTTATGTCAGCTTTTTATGTTCTTACATTCCAAATTTTGCAAAACAGGAAAAGAATATTCTGGAAAGACGTGATGCACAAATACATGAAACTGAAATTAGAAATACTAGAGCTTAACTCAGACAGGCACAGCGTTTCAGGTCAGGCCCTTGTAGGGACGTATGGCCTAGACAGTGGACGGACAGGCACAGCATTTTAGGTCAGGTACATGTACTGATATTATCTGGAGCATAGGAGGCAGTTGGAGCTGCTGCAAGGCTTTCAATTGCTTTTATTCATCTTGCCATTCACAGGGAAAATTTGGAAACACAAGCAAAGGCATGCTTATTTTCAAAAACACTAGCATTTCCATCAACTCTGGTGCCAGCCTTGAGCGGTGAGGGCTCATGATATCCCCTGTCATTGAAAATACACGTTCACTGGGCATACTGATTGGTGGACATGACAGATATCGCTGAGCCACTTTGGCTAGGTGTGGCCAGACAGTGGACTTGTGTGCCCAATATACCAGCGGATCTGTCTGCATGTCCTCTGCGGGCTCTGAGAGAGATACCGTGTCACTGACAGTTGTGCTGGTGTCTCCTTTGCTTGGGTGGGCTGAGAGTCACTCATGCCAGCTGCTTTATCTCTAGCCCGTAGCACAAAAGATGAATCTTTATGGGCAAACATGCCTTTGGCATACTGAAGTGGAGGAGGAGGAGGAGGTACTAGCTGTCGCTGACAGAGTGCTGCTAATGCTTGGGCTAGCACAACTCTCTGAAGTGCCCACTGCTGTTTCCTCCTCTGCTTCATGCCTAATCTGTCTCTGCCTATGGCACTCCTGATCATGGACTTTTACTAACAGCAGGTCCTTCACAAATGAGAGACAATTGGACTATAGGGCAAGTTTCCCTTTCACACAGGGTTCACAGACTGTGGCAAGCATGTATGTGTGCTCTTCTGTTAAAGGCCCTAATCTCTCTTGCACCTGCTCCTGCAAAATGTCCAGACAATACAGCACCTCAGCTGTCATTCCCTCTTCCTGTATAAAGCCCTCCAAATTTTCCTCCAGAAAGTTAACTATAGGGATGATGTCAGCCAAGGTGGCACTTCTGAAACTCAACTCCTCCATGACATCCTTGAAGGGCTGCAGAATTTTTACCAGCTGACTCATGACTAACCAATCATGATGCCCTAGGGGACTCTGCACATTCTCTTGGTGATTGGACTGAAAGTGCCCGTCGGTTATTGCCTTAACCATGTTTGCACCATTGTCTGTGACAAAGAACCCTGCCTGAGGATTCCTGTCTCGCTGGTGTAGTTGCCAGCCCTCCAGCATCTGTCTGATGCATGCTAGAATATTGGCTGAGGTATGGGCCTTGTCCGTCAGATGGGTGTGCAGTAAAGCCCACCTCCACCCTGATACTTGTTCACTAATAGAGCTGCTGCCTGCCCCTGCCTCAGCCAGGTCCCACCAGTGTGCTGTCAGGGAGAGGTAAGAGTGTGCAGCATTCATGGCAGTCCAGATATCGCAGGTGAAATGCACACTCCCCTCTGCCTTGGCTAGCAGCGCTTGGATGTGACTGCAACACTGGTTGTACAGGCTGGGGATGACCTTTCTGCTAAATGTGGTTCTGGAGGGGACTTTGTAATGTGGAACTATGATTTCAGAAAATGCTTGAAACCCACATTCTCCACTAACTGTGAGTACTAAAGCCCAATATGGCTGGATATCCGATTCCAGCTAGGATTAACTGTAACAGAAATATAGTGCGCCAAGATCAGAAATGGAAAAGACCCACGCAGCGGTATCTGACCCAAGTGTCTCTTATTCCTAATCACAAAATTATAACACTAACAATGTTATCTTTGTCTTTGGTTAACATCCAATCGATTAGTAAAAAGATCCCGGTCGTTCTGGATTATCTTAAGGATCAGAAACCTGATATCTGTGGTATTACGGAGACGTGGTTAAGGTCTTCCGATACAGTACTTATTAATCAGCTACCCCATGCAGACTATGATATTTTTTCTTGCCCTAGGGTAGATAAAAAAGGAGGGGGCCTACTATTATTAGTGAATAAAACCTACCATTTGTCCCAACTAAAAATTAATATAGCTGCACGATATGAAGTTGCACTATTTAAATCTAGCCTATTACAAATCTGCCTGGTATATACACCTCCGGGCTTATTAGAGCATAATAGTTCTCCCCTTATAGAACTGTTTTCATCTATGATTGATACTAAGATTCCTACAATTATTATGGGGGATTTTAATTTACACGTGGACTTGTGGCCACGTTTGGCCAATTGTGAGATTTTCTTAAATACACTAGAAGCATTAGGTTTCACTCAGATTATTAATGCTCCTACGCATAAAGCGGGCCATACTTTGGATTTGGTGTTTTTAAATGACGCCCTGAAGGTCAATATAGTACCTAGTAGTCTACCAGTACCATGGTCGGACCACTATTTAGTTACTGCCGGTCTTTCCCTAAAAAGGCCTCAGATTGAGACGCTGCCAGATGATAAAATAGAAATTGAAGTTAAAAAGGCCTGTAATAGTGAGGATCTTATTGCCAACTTCCCGGAAGCTGTGTTATCTCTAGATAGATCGAATACTTTGGACGCAGTTAAATCTTGGAACTTAACTATGCTGGAGTTAGCAAACAAACTATGTCCCCTTGTAAAAAAATCGATTCCCCTTCAAGGTAAATACAGAGCCCCGTGGTTCTCCTCTCATCTAAAAGAGCTAAAAAGAGGACTGAGGAAAGTGGAAAGAATTTGGCGGAAACACCGAGACGAAGTGTCACAAGTAAACTATAGAATGGCCTTACATAACTATAGAGAAGCAATTAACACGGCCAAACACAATTTTTATTTGGATAGGATACATAAATTTCAGTTTAATCCTAGGATTTTGTTTCAATATGTATCAGAACTGACCAATATTAGAGGCAATGTAGCTAATTGGGGGAATAACTTAAAAAACAAGAGCAATGAATTTGCCGCCTTTTTCAAGGAAAAAATTCAAATCGTATTAAAAAATCTCAATACACAGACCTTACAAAATATTGTTCTACCTAGTAATCCATCTGTGAATTGGTCAACATTTGATTCCATTTCATCGCTAGAAATAGCGAATTTAATAAAAAAAATGACACCGGCTAATCACTCCATGGACAAAATGCCGATCAATCACTTGAAGGTAGTGCGAGATATTATAGCCAAACCACTAGCTGATATTGTCAATCTATCACTAGAAGAAGGCACATTTCCTGACAGTCTGAAATGTGCAATGGTGAAACCTATTTTGAAGAAAACTAATCTGGATCCAGAAATCTTGACAAACTACAGACCAATTTCAATTCTTCCATTCGTGGCCAAATTGATTGAAAAAGTGGTCAACCGACAGTTAATGGACCACCTAGAAGAACATCAGCTGCTTTTCCCGGCCCAATATGGTTTTCGGAAAGCTCAGAATACAGAGACCCTGCTAATCTCACTACTTGATACCGTACAAAGAGGTTTCGACCAGAATACCTCCTATCTGTTGATTCTGTTGGATATATCAGCGGCGTTTGACACCATCAATCATGAAGTACTTATTTCTAGATTGAGCGAAGTGGGTCTTCAAGACAAAACATTAGATTGGTTTAAATCGTTTCTGGCCAATAGATCATACGTTGTTAAATTGGGAACAGCTGAATCCGAGGTAATTGATCTTCATACTGGAGTCCCTCAGGGTTCTTCCCTCTCACCAACTTTATTTAATATTTATATGGCCCCATTATGTAGATTCTTAGCGGGTCTGGGGCTGGTACACTACGTTTTTGCGGACGATATCCAGATATTGATACCCATAAAAGATTCTTTGTCAGCTACATTGAAACTCTGGGATGTCTATTATCAATCAATAAACCAACTTCTTACGCATATGTCATTAGCGCTAAACAATTCAAAAACCGAAATACTCTTTATCGGTAACAAGGTAACAGAGAAAGTAGAAAAGGACATCCTTAACTGTCTCCCTTTATATAAAATTCAATCTGAGGTAAGAGATCTAGGGTGTATGCTAGATTCTGAGCTTAAAATGAAATCTTCTGTGAAGGCTATCCTAAAAGACGGTTTTCACAAATTAAGAGTGTTAAGGAGATTAAAACCACTATTGCACTCAAATGATTTCCGGATTGTAGTCCAGGCATTAATTCTACCCAAGTTAGATTATTGTAATGCCCTATGGTTGGGTTTGCCCTCATCGACTATCCGTCCGCTGCAATTGTTGCAGAATGCCGCTGCACGGCTAATATCTGACACAAAAAAATTTGATCATGTTTCCCCAGTTCTGATGGGTTTACATTGGTTGCCGGTTCAGTTCCGTATACAATACAAGTGCCTAACTTTAATACATAAAGCAATATATGGCACGAATTCGGAATGGCTGAATGCCTCCTTACGTATCCATGTCCCATCACGAAATTTGAGGTCCCTTGGGCAGGCCTTGTTGACCATTCCATCGCCCAAGCTGGCTCACCTTAGTTCAGTGAGAGAGAGGTCCTTATCTTTAGCAGAGCCAAAAATGTGGAATTCCTTACCCGCTGAGATTCGGACAGAGGAGGACATTAACAGCTTTAGGAAGCAGATAAAAACCTGGCTATTCGAACAGGCTTTTAGCCTGAATAGTTGACCCAGTTTTCCATAGTAGTACAGAGACACTAGGAGAGGAGGGAGAGGAGAGTCTAAGAGGGAAGGAGGGGAGATGGGTGGGTGGAGGGGAGGAGGGTAGATGGATGGGTGGAGGGAAGGGGGGTACGTGGGAAGATGTGGCAGAATTGTTGGGATTTGAAAGGGTTTAGTTTAATATATTTTTAGTCAGCTAGCTTTTGGTTTTAATGTATTTTAGTCATGTACCATGTTTTGTTTTTAGTATATATGTGTTTGAAGGTTGCTACTGCAACTTCAATCAATGTAAACCGCCTTGAAATGAACTTGAAAGCCGGTATATAAGATTGAATAAATAAATAAATAAATATCTGCAAGGGCCTGGTCATCAAGGGCAATCATTTCCCCAATGCTCCTGGTTACAACCTTTGAGGCTGCCTGCCTCCTACCCCGGGATAACGTTACCGCACACCACCTCATTTCCTCCATGGTGGGTTGTCGCTTCTGCCACATGGCAGGGGGCTGCTGGCCTGCCACCTGACTGCTAGAAGGGGCTGATGGCGTGGGGTGACTCTGCTCCTTTTCAACCACTTTACGCTGCCTGGAAAAAGGGGTCCCCTGACTGGTTTTGCCACAATCCCCAGATGGCAGTACTGTTGTTGGGTGTTGCCTCTTCATATGATGCATCATGCCAAAATTAGATAGATGTCCCATTTGCTTGCCTCTGCTAAATGCCCTGCCACAGTAATTACACTGAGCAAAACACGGGTCCTCCGTCACTTTAAAGTAGCTCCAGATCGCATATTTCTTTCGTGATCGCTTCTCTATAGCCTTTGGGGTGGATGCTGGCACTGGAGCTGAAGTAGTGGGTGCACCCTGAGAAGCAATGCCAAGGGCATCACTCACACTCTGTGCCTGCACTGACTGCTCTTCCTCATCATCATCAGTTTCATCTCTCCCCTGCTACACTGAAGTGGAGGTTAAGACAGGACTAACTAATCCTCCTAAACCTTCAGCTATTACTTCTTCCATTGCTGATGATGAGAATCCCACACGAGATGATTCTTCATCGGAATCAGAAGCAAATAGTGCCTGTGCTACATTGTCAATGCTAAGTCGAGTCTGCTGTCGCACTGCTGCTTTTGGTTGTCGCCATTTTGTCTGGCATGACTCAGCCTCCCTTTCTCTCACCTCCAAAACTACAGGGTCAGAAACAGGTGATGGCGATGTATCATCTTTAAATTTCATTGTTTTTCCGTATGGAACTGCCTGCCCCTCCAGAGATTTTAGATTGGAATAGGTCCCTTTTTAACTTTAATGGGGGACTGGCACTGCCTTTTGAAGTGCCTCCTATGCCAGTCCCAATCACTCGACCACGTCTAGCTTTCCCTGACTTTATGGATTTAATGTCCCTGCCTACTAGGGGTTTCAATTAAAAGAATTATTTCCAAAAGAGGCCCACTGGGGATTTGGCTTCAGAGAGCACTGCTGTCCCAATATTATATACGTGAGTGTGCAAAATTGCCCCCAGGCCCACGAGACTGGGCCTGGATGTACACTAAAACTGGGAACGCTGTATGTGTGCACACAACAAGCTTGTAACTACAAAAGAGGCCCACTGGGGATTTGGCTTCAGAGAGCACCCCTGTCCCAATATACGTGAGTCTGCAAAAGTGCCCCCAGGCCCACGAGGCTGGGCCTGGATGTACACTAAAACTGGGACCGCTGTAAGCACACACCAAGCTTGTAACTACAAAAGAGGCCCACTGGGGATTTGGCTTCAGAGAGCACCCCTGTCCCAATATATGTGAGTCTGCAAAAGTGTCCCCAGGCCCACGAGGCTGGGCCTGGATGTACACTAAAATTGGGAATGCTGTATGTGTGCACACACCAAGCTTGTAACTACAAAAGAGGCCCACTGGGGATTTGGCTTCAGAGAGCACTGCTGTCCCAATAATATATTTGTGAGTCTGCAAAACTGCCCAGTGCCCACTGATGGTCCAGTGAGTGCACTGCGAGTCTTCTTGGTTTAAAAGAGCACAAAGAGACAGCCTGTGTTCAATTAAAAAAAAACTGCAGTTAAATAAAAAGGATGGCTTGCTTGGCACAGCAGCAAAAATGAAGAAATGTATTTTTCAATGGAAAATTCTATCAAAATAGGTAGAAATTTAATATATCTCCCACCCACAACACCCAAATCCTGCTTGCAACCTACCCCAAGGGGTAAAATAAGCAGAAAAATGCCACTGCTAGCAGCTTCTCTCAGTGGCACAAAGAGACCGTCTCAGATCAATAAAAAAAAGTGCGGTCAAAAAAAGCATGGCTATGCTAGCTGGCTGGCGGCACCTCTGCAACCAAATTGAACAAATATGTTTTTCAATGGAAAATTCTATCAAAGTAGCTAGCAATTGAATACAGATTTCAGACACTCAGACTAGCTCTGAGTGCAGCCACCTCCCCGGACCACCTCCCCAGACTATCCCCACCAAGAAAGTGCATGGCACGCTGCATGCTTAATGTATAAATAGTGCTGCGTCATCAGGAATAGCGTCACAAAGCACTGAGTGAGAGCAGTGATTGGCTGCATTAGAAAAATGCTTAGCTCTGATAGGTTGCATTCTGGTCTCTTTGCCAACCTGTCTGACCCACTCTGTGACAGGGCTGTGAGGTCACTTATGACTCACAGGAAAGGGCTGGTTTTTGCTATCTCCTTTTTCAAACGGCTGCTAAGAAATCACTGCGAACCAAAAGAATGAAACTAATATGATATGTTGTATTCGTGTGGGATTGCGATGCATTTCGCAAACCCACGAATATAACGAATAGAGATGTATACGTTGCAGGTTGCCAATACGTTGCAAACGAATGCACATCCTTATCTGTCGGTGACACTATTATAGACGGGTGCACACAAGTGAAAATGCATGTACTGGGCTGCTGCAATAGAAAAGAGGACATGAACCTAAGCTGCCGGAGAGCCTAGCCCTGCTAGCTAGAGAAAGGAGCAGCAGTTGAAGAACAGATTTACTGGAGAGTTGAGACCCCACTTGCTAAACAGCTAGAATGGGGCTTTCAGAGCCCAGACCCATGCACCCACTTAAGAAAAGGAACTGTGCGGCAGCATGAAAATCAACGTAAGCAAGCAGGGAAGGGGAATAGAGTGCCATACCTCCCCGGCCCTCCCTTCTTCTATGTACATATCTCCTCCTTGCCGCATCCATCCTGCCCCCGTTCCCCCACCACAGAGCAACTGCAAGAAACACATGAAGGAACTGTGAAATACATATTACAGCCAGGACACGGAGTCATAGAATATGTTCTTTAGAATTGCAAGGCACATTCAGATTTTCTTTATTGAATTCGATTTTTCTTCTAGTTACTGAATCCTGCACTGTAACAAGCTTATCCTATATCCTGCTATGACTTGCCTGATGGACTTGTCTAGCAAAAATATTTATACCTGGAGACCTAGAATGGGTACATAATCAGTAAATTCAAATATAGACACGTCCATCCATTCTTGTCTTTGCTATATGAGTCTATAATAATCTTTCTTTGTCATGAATTTGTATCTTCCCATAATTTCAGGAGTATCTTTTTTGAGCCTGTTAACCCCTTTTTGCAATGGGCACCTACATAAAATACAACACTTCTGTGGATTTGGTATTGAGAATTTTTGCTACCCTACTGTTTAACATTGTCACTAATACTTTGTATTTGAAGAGCTTAGTTCAAATTTGAAGTGTTTTAATTTCAACCTGATCACTAAGGAGTACTTCTGCACCACAAATGTTATGACTTCTGCAATAGCCGGGATGCACATCACATCTGCTCAGGACTAAAATAGTGGAGAAGAGCCAGCTTAGTACCCTGTGTTGCATGCAAGAAGATCCATTTCAATTTCCTGACTGGTTTCCTGCTTCCTGCACTGGGCAGGGCAAAGGATGTTGAAAAGGCAGCCTTCACAGCCCCATGGTGTTTGAGGAGAAGTCTGTTCTCCTAGGACAAGCAGGATGGTAGTCTTCACAAATAGGCGACATCATCAGATGGAGCCTAGCCAAGAAAACTTATGTCAAAGTGTCTAGAACTTTGACTGGCACGCTGAGCATGCCACTATCCACACATCCATGCGAGGTCCCTCTCCAGTCTATTCTTTTCCGCTGAGCTATTGTCTCATTGTTGTGGAGCTCTTTTTCAGTTTGGAAAGCTTTTTCACTGGTTGATTCATTGACTTTCCTGCACTGGGTCCCTCTCTGTTCCCCTGGCTTAGTTAATTGGCCAACGCGGTAAGTTTTTCCCTTCTGTGCGTTCGATTCCTGGTGGCTTACCTTTTGGTACCTGCTGGTCATCGACCGCTTGCCAGTTTTTTTGGTTATAGCGTCAGGTTTTTGTTGGTGCCCCCAGTGCCCTCAGACCATATTCCTCACAGATCCGCATGACGGGTGTATCCTCTGCCTGGGGGCATCATATGACATTCAGGGGTGTTGTTTTTGTGATTAAATGTGACCCCCAAGGGCTGGCGTGCTTGTCTGGATAAAATGGAGAAGCATTTTAGTTCGAAGAAGTCAGAACCCTTGGTTCCGGCTTCGGGGGTATCGACGTAAAGAGGCTGAGGGGAACCGATGGACACCGAGTCTTCCTTGTCCACCCCTCAACTGTGGCCCTTGATGGAAAGGGTCACCAGGGATTGGACATCATCGGTGTCTTCATGTTCGAGGACGTCCGGATCATCACCTTCCTCCTTGGCGACGGGGAAAGACTGGGCCGAGCACCGTGGGAAGTCCAGAAAACATCACTACCGGTACTGGGCTCGGGTTTGCACCGGCACCTGCTGTGAGGCCCCTGAAGTAACCCAGTGGAGAGAAGGCACCACCCTCCATTGAACCCACAAGTCCTAGGCGTTCCCCACCGATACAGTTGCTGGGCACTGATCCCCCTTGGGGCTCCAAGGTAGATCTGGTGACACCTTCTCCTCCTCCGTGCTGTCTTCGGTGGATTTTCAGGAGGAGTTGGCATGCAGGATGCAACTGGTAGTGGTCCAAACCCTGCAGGGCATTGAGCCGCAGGCCCCCACTAGTTCCTCCACCAGTGCCAGAGCCTGCACCCTCAATGTTGGCACCGTTGCTGGAGCACCTCAATGTCCTTGGTGTCCTCCCTATGCAGCCACTGCCGGTGCACAGGGGACCCCGAAGGCCACCATTGCCTCCTCCATCTGGTGCGATCTCCATTGTAGGTTCCTTCGAGGAGGAAGGCCTGTCGCAGCCTGAAGCACCACTGAGGCCCTTGGTGCCACGGCCGGCATTGCTCGGTCTGGTACCAGGTCCCTCTGGGGCCTTGGTGCTCTCAGTGCCCAAGCTGAGGGGCCCTCCACTGGTGTCGCCAGGTGATCTTAGTGAGGAAGATGCCTCGTGTGACCCATGGGAGGATGATACCTCTAAGTCTTCATCTGATGACTAGAGGGATCTTCTCTCGGATCCATCTCCTCCGGAGGAGTGGCATCAGTTTCCACCCGAGGACCTGACCTTTGCAGGATTTGTCCGGGCCATGGCAGAAACCATTCCATTTCAGCTTTTGACTGAAGAGAATGCTAGGCATAAGATGTTGAAGGTTCTCCAGTCTGTTGATGCCCCGAAGGACACGGTGGCAGTTCCCGTTCATGAGATCTTGAAGGAGCTACTCCTTAGGATTTGGGAGCTTCCCATCTCTGTGCCTCTGATGAATCGGAAAGCTGATGCTGTTTATTTAGTTCAGCATGCCTTGGGGTTTGAGAGGCATCAACTCCGTCATCAGTTGATTGTAGTGAAGTCTGTCCTCAAAAAGGCCATGCGTTCCCGCACCCATGCCTCTGGGTCAGGAGCACAGGGTGCTGGATGCGCTGGGTAGGAAGGTGTTTCAGGGTGCCATGTTGATTGCCTGTATTTCTTCCTACCAGCTGTACATGACAATACTCAAGGAACCTCTGGAAACAGGTCCATGAATTCTCCGAGCTCCTGCCTCAACAGCAGCAGGATGCTTTGTTGGCAGTTGTCCAGCAGGGCCTGGAATGCAGCAAACACGAGGTGCACTCCACCTAAGATGTGTTTGAGATGACAGCTAGGGTGGCAACAATGGGCATTGGTGTCCGCAAGATGGCCTGGTTCCGAGCCTCTCTTCTCCAGCCGGAGGTCCAGGAGAAGCTTGCAGACCTGCCGTGTACTAGCAATAGCCTGTTTGATGACAAGTTGAGAAATGTTGTGGCTCAGTTGAAGGATCAGCATGAGACCCTTCAGCATCTCTCTGCCATACATCGGACCTGTCATCCTCTGCTAGGAAATTCTCATGGCAGGACCTGAAGAGGTTCTTTTATTGCCAGAGGAAGTATTACCCTCTTGCCTCTCATGCCCGTTCTCAGCACATGGGATTTAGGGGCTGCCCTAGACAACAGTGGACTCCCAGGCCTCAGCCGGCGTCCCAGCCGAGCCCCGCTACGGGATTTTGACTGCCTGCAGGGAAGCATAAGCCAATTGGACATACCCTCGATCCCGGGCCCTCCGGTCGGAGGCCAACTACATTTCTTCATGGACTGCCGGCCCAGTGTCACCTCGGATTGTTGGGTTCTCTCCATCATTCATCGAGGGTAGCAGTTGAACTTTCTGGGTGCCCCCCCTTGTCCCTCTTGGGGGTCTGTCCTTGCATCAGGAAATACTCTTGATGGAGCTGTCTGCCCTAGTAATGGCCAGAGCAGTCGAACCTGTTCCACTGCAGCAGCAAGGGCAGGGGTTCTACTCTCGCTATTTCCTGATTCCAAAGAGAACAGGGGGATTCCATCCTATTTGGGACCTGAGAGCCTTGAACAAGTTTCTAAGAAGAGAAAAGTTCAAGATGGTCTCACTGGGCACCCTGATTCACCTCTTTCAAAGAGGAGACTGACTTTGCTCCTTCAATCTGAAAGACGCATACGCCCACATTAAGATCCTCCCTGGTCACAGGAAGTTTCTGCAGTTTGAAGTGGGTGAGAGGAATTTCCAGTACAGGGTGTTGCCATTTGGCCTCACCTCGGTCCAATGTGTCTTCACCAAGTGTCTGGCAGTAGTGTGTGCACACCTCCACCATCTGAGGGTGCAGGTGCTCCCCTACTTGGACAATTGTCTGTCAAGAGTGCCACCCAGGAGGGGATACTTCAGTCTCTGCACTTGACCATTCGGGTGTTGGAGTACCTAGGGTTTGTCATTAACTACCTGAAGTTTCATCTTACTCCGTCGCCTCACTTGAGCTTTATTGGCGCCCGGCAGGACATGGCTAAGGCCAGAATCTATCTTCCTCACGATTGGACGCTCACACTGGCGTCCCTTGTGGGAATGGTTCACTGGAGCCGGCGGGTCTTGGCCCACCACATACTCCAACTCCTGGGTCACATGGCTGTGTCTGTCCATATTTCTCCCCTGGCTTGCTTGCATATGCACAGGGCTCAGTGTACATTGCAGTCCCAATGGCAGCAGGCCACCCAGGACCTCCATGTATGCGTCCATGTTACTCCAGCTATCTGGACCTCTTTGTATTGATGGGAAAGCCTGCCCAATTTGGAAAGGGGGGTTCTGTTTCAGTCTCATTCTACCCAAGTTATGCTTACCATGAATGCGTGCACCCATGTGAAGGGGCTCCACACACACTGTCTGTGGTCTGCTCAGGAAGCTCAGTGCCCGGGAGGAGCCCGTAGGGGCCCGGTTGCTGGGACTTAGGCGGGTTGTTGATCAGGACTGAGGACTGGAACCAGACTAGGACAGTAGATAAGTACTGTAAGAGGGCTCGGGTTCTGGAACCAGGCAGGAACTGTAGCAGGGCTCGGGTCTGGAACCAGGCGGGAACTGTGGCAAGACTCGGGTACTGGAACCAGGCAGGAACTGTAGCAAGACTCAGGTACTGGAACCAGGCAGGAACTGTAGCAGGGCTCGGCTACTGGAACCAGACAGGAACTGTAGCAAGACTCGGGTACTGGAACCAGGCAGGAACCGTAGCAAGCAAGCAGGAACCAAGCCAGTACTGTAGCAGGCAAGCAGGAACCAGGCAGGTACTGTAGCTGGCAAGCAGGAACCAAGCAGGTACTGTAGCAGGCAAGCAGGAACGGAGGGAGAAGCAAGGCAACTCACTCCAGGGCACGACGCAACAGGGAACTAGGAGGTAAGCCCGTTGCAAGGCAAAGACTGAGTGTCCACGACCGGCTTATCAAGGCCGCGGCATCTGACGTCAGGAACTGGGCGGAGTCACCACTGGCGGGAAACGGCCTAGAAAAGCGTCCAAGTGGCGCGCGTGCGCGCCTAGAAGCAGGGCATCCATGGGAAGCTTTCCAGCGGCGCGGCCCCTGCAGGGACGCCACCAAACAGGACGCAAACCAGGCCTCCAGAAGCGGGAGTAGGTCCAGAAGCATGGAGGTAAGGGTCTGGTCGCAGTGCTCGCGGCCAGAACCGCAACAGTACCTCCCCTCTTACGCCCCCTCTTAGCCGGTCCGGGTTTACTTGGGTGGTCCAGATGGAACTGCCGTAATAAGTCCTTGTCGAGAATGTTACGGGCCGGTTCCCAAGAATTATCCTCGGGTCCGCAACCCTCCCAGGCAAGCAAGTACTCCCAGCGGCGTTGATGGAACCGGACATCCAAGACCTCACGTACTTGATACTTAACCTCGTCCAGTACTGAAGGGTCCGATGGTTCAGGAGCCCAGGAGTGGTATCTGGATAAAACAAGAGGCTTCAGCAATGACACATGGAACACGTCATGTATATGCATGGAGGGAGGGTAGGCGTAATCGGTATGAGACTGCTCCCACTCGTTCAGCGACTCAAAAAGGCCCACAGAATCTCGGAGCTAGTCTTCGAGACGGAATACGTAGCTGTAGATTTTTTGTACTAAGCCAGACGCGGTCTCCTGGGAGGAAGATGGGTGCTGGCTGACGATGCCTATCCGCCCATTTCTTGGTAGACTGGGCAGCTATACGGATCTTTCCCTGGATAGATGTCCATAAGGAAAGAAACTGGCGGGCTGAAAGTTGCACTGCCGGGAGTGCACTAGGTTCAGGCGAAGGCAAGGGTGGTCGAAGTTGCTTCCCATTGACGACGAGGAAAGGCGAACTTCCAGTAGCAGCATGCGTGTGATTATTATACGAGAACTCCGCCCACGGGAGTAGCTTGGCCCAATTATCTTGTCGTTCATTCACGAACGAACGGAGAAAAGTCTTCAAGGGTCGGTTAGTCCATTCCGTTTGCCCATTACTCTGGGGATGGAACGCAGATGAAAGACTAAGTTGCACATTGAAGCGTTTGCAAAGTGATTTCCAATATCGAGCAGAAAACTGTGGTCCTCGATCAGAGACTATATCCTGCGGGAGACCGTGAAGTCTAAAGATATGCTGAGCGAAGAGGTTAGCTAGGTCAGGTGCAGAAGGCAACTTTGGCAGGGGGACAAAGTGTGCCATCTTGGAGAATCGGTTTACGGTCACCCAAATGACCAAATTACCTCCTGAGATGGGAAGATCCATGACGAAGTCGGTGGAGATGTGGGTCCAAGGCTCCACCGGGATGGGCAAAGATTGCAAGAGGCCCCTGGGCCTTCTGATGAGCGGCTTTTGAATGGCGCAGGTAGGGCAAGAGCCCACAAAAGCTTGGACGTCCTGTCTCACCGTCGGCCACCAGTAGAATCGGTTCAACAAGTCTAAGATCCCTTTACAGCCAGCATGGCCCCCAGTGAGGGAGTCATGGGCCCAAGTGAGAACTGCTCTCCGGGAGCAACGTGGAATGATGGTCTTCCCTTGGGAGGACACCAAGGTTGCTGCTAGGCTCACTTTCGCAAGATCCAAAATACACTGAGGGGTGTCAGGAGTCTCTTCGATGTCAGAGGAGCGCGAGAGCGCATCAGCTCGAATATTCTTAGAGCCGGGTCGATAGCGTAAGGTAAAGTCGAACCAATCAAAAAACAGTGACCACCGGGCTTGCCTTGGGTTCAGGCATTGGGCTTGCTTCAGGAACGCTAAGTTTTTGTGGTCGGTATAAATCGTAACCGGATGGTTGGCTCCCTCCAACCACTGTCTCCATTCCTCCAGGGCAAGTTTCACGGCTAGCAACTCTTTATCACCAACACAATAGTTGCTCTCTGCCGGGGAGAATTTCTTCGAGAAACAAGAACAGGGTAACAATTGTCCAGAATCAGAGTACTGGCTCAGCACGGCCCCCACAGCCACATTGGAGGCATTGACCTCCACTACAAAGGGCCTGCTGGGATCCGGGTGATGAAGGCAGGTGTCTAACAAGAACCCTTCCTTAAGGGCCTCGAAGGCTTGGCAGGCGGGAACAGGCTAATCCACCACTTTGGCCCCCTTTCGGGTGAGGGCAGTCATCGGGGCCACAATACGGGAGTAGTCAGGAATAAAGTGAGGAAGCGTTGCAACCCTTTCTCAGGATCCATTTGAAAGCCTGTTGCAGAGATTGTGTAGCTCAGGAATGGCAGGGATGTCTTCTCGAAACTACATTTTTCCAGTTTCATGTACAGACCATGCTCCCTAAGTATTTGGAGCACTTGACGGACATGCTGACGGTATGAAGGCAGGTCCTGGGAGTAGACTAGCACATCGTCGAGGTAAACAATTACGCAGGTGTTCAGAAGGTCCCGTAACACCTCATTCAGAAGGTGCTGGAACACCGCCGGAGCATTACGTAAGCCAAAAGGCATCGCAAGATACTCGTAATGCCCGTCTCTGGTATTAAAAGCGGTTTTCCACTCGTCTCCGGGACGAATTCTGACTAAGTTGTAAGCACCTCGTAAGTCCAACTTTGTGAAAATCTTCGCTCCCTGGAGCCTATCGAGGAACTCCGGGATTAACGGGAGCGGGTAACGGTCTCTCTTAGTAATGGAATTTAGGCCTTGATAGTCTATACATGGTCTCAGCGAGCCGTCCTTCTTGCTGACAAAGAAGCCTGCCCCTGCAGGCGACTTGGACGGGAGAATGAACCCCTTGGCCAAATTCTCTGAAATATACTCGGACATGGCCCGGGTCTCGGGTAATGATAAGGGATAAACCCTCCCTCGGGGGGGTATAGTACCAGGTAACAGGTCTATAGTGCAGTCATACGGATGATGCTGCGGAAGGATCTCCGCCTTGGTCTTGGAAAATACGTCCATAAAGTCCTCATAAGGTGCAGGAGGACCTAGGGCAGAGTGCATCAACGGAAGTGCGGGAGTCCTAGGCACTATCATACAGTAAGCTAGGCAGAAAGGGCTCCACTTGACAATCTGTAGAGTATCCCACTGAATCGTGGGCGAGTGCTTCTGTAACCACGGCAACCCTAGCACCACGGGGTGGACAGCCTTATCCAACACTAGGAAGGCTATCTCCTCCGAATGGATCGCCCCGGTGTGGACGGTAATGGGTGCCGTGGACATCAGGACAGGTCCTGGAAGGAGCATCCCCTGGATAGAGGTAATTCGTAACGCGACCTCCCATCTCTGCGTAGGGATTTGCAACTGGGAGACTAAGTTCTGCAGGATGAAATTACCTCCGGCTCCAGAATCCAGGAACACAATCGTCTCGATGGACCCTCCAGGGTATTCCAGTGTAACAGGCACGGTACATTGAGGAGCTGTAGCACAGCCTAGGAGGAGCTCCTCTCGATCTCCTAGGCTTTGGCATTTTCCGCACGCTCCTGGCAGCATGCCAGGAAGTGGCACTTCTGACCACAATACAAACACAACTTCAACGGACGGCAACGTTGCTTCTCTTCAGCAGAGAGCGAGGCCCGTCCCAGCTGCATGGGTTCGCAGTTGGAAGCATCCGGACGAGAAGTCTTAAGAGAAGGCACATGTCTCGCCGGACCAACAGCAGAACTGTGGCGAGAGGAGCGCTGCTCCTTGGCCCATTGTTGTAGGCGGCGGTCAATGCAGGCGGCCATCTCTATCAAGGCTTTGAGGTCCTCCGGCAGATCTTGAGCAGCAATCTCATCCTTTATGCGTCCGGAGAGACCCTCCAAGAAGATGGCCTTAAGACTACCATCCTGACGACCTACTTCTTGGGCTAAAGTCCGGAACTCCATAGCATAATCTGCCAAGGAGCGAGTCCCTTGACGGAGTTGCAGCAGATCAGAGGTAGCTGAGGCTACTCGGGCGGGCTCATCAAAGGCCTGTCGAAAGTTCGAGATGAACTGTTGTAAGTTCATTAGTGAGGAATCATTATTTTCTCAAAGGGGAGAAGCCCAGATTAAGGCTTTCCCATCAAGTAGGGACAGGATATACGCCACTTTCACCGCATCTGAGGGGAACTGCCGGGGCAACAGAGAGAACCGTATAAAACATTGGTTCAGAAAGCCGCGGCAGGCCTTAAATCACCAGCGAAAGGAGAGGGTGCCGGCAGCTGAGTCACTGAAGAGTCTTGACCCTCAGGTACTGGTTCTGGGGCAGACGAGGCCCTGGCATCCAATCGGGCCGATAACTCCCCTACCGAATCAGTAAGGACCTCAAGGTACTGCTGTTGATACTGTAGCTGCTGGGCCAACCCTGGCAGATCCAAGGGGACAGGCGCATCTGCCGAGTCCATGGCCTTGCAATCTGTTATGGAGTTTCAGTTTCGTGGACCCTTAGGCCGACCTGCAGGAGACTGGGAAAGGTGGTCAATGTCTCTAGAATGTGGCAGGCCGGGAGGCAGATGTTCAGGCAGGACGTAGAGGTGCTCTTCACCCTGGAAGCTGGTACTCCCCGTAGGAGCCCAACCGCTGGGACTTAGGCGGCTTCACCCTTGGAAGCCAGAGCCCCCCCCGGGAGGAGCCCGTAGGGGCCCAGCCGCTGGGACTTAGGCGAGTTGTTGATCAGGACTGAGGACTGGAACCAGACTAGGACAGTAGATAAGTACTGTAGGAGGGCTCGGGTTCTGGAACCAGGCAGGAACTGTGGCAAGACTCGGGTACTGGAACCAGGCAGGAACTGTAGCAAGACTCGGGTACTGGAACCAGGCAGGAACTGTAGCAGGACTCGGGTACTGGAACCAGGCAAGAACTGTAGCAAGACTCGGGTACTGGAACCAGGCAGGAACCGTAACAGGCAAGCAGGAACCAAGCAGGTACTATAGCAGGCAAGCAGGAACCAGGCAGGTACTGTAGCTGGCAAGCAGGAACCAAGCAAGTACTGTAGCAGGCAAGCAGGAACGGAGGGAGTAGCAAGGCAACTCACTCCGGGGCACGACGCAACAGGGAACTAGGAGGTAAGCCCGTTGGAAGGCAAAGACTGAGTGTCCGCAGCCGGCTTATCAAGGCCGCGGTGTCTGACGTCAGGAACTGGGCGGAGTCACCACTGGCGGGAAACGGCCTAGAAAAGTGTCCAAGTGGCGCGCGCATGCGCGCGCCTAGAAGCAGAGCATCCATGGGAAGCTTTCCGGTGGCACAGCCCCCGTGGGGACGCCACCGAACAGGGCGCAAACCAGGCCTCCAGAAGCGGGAGTAGGTCCAGAAGCACGGAGGTAAGGGTCTGGTCGCGGCGCTCCCGGCCAGAACCGCAACACAATGTGCATATATTCTTCATTGCTATAAAAATGACTTAAGATCTTATGTCTTTAAATGTGCAAATTGTAAGGTGTAAACTTCAACTCCATCTTGACAATATGAAGTTGAAACCCTGGGTGTGTCCTTATAATTTCAAGAACTCCATGATGACACCGCTCTCTGATGGTGCCTTAAAAGTGGAATAATACAGACCTCCATGATTCTTCAACAAAGGTGTAACTAGAAAACCAAGCAAAGAATGAATGTAGAACCCTACAAAGACCGTTCTTTCGCCTAAAAAAGGCTTCCTCAGAGTATCTTCCTTGTGGCTTTCGTTAATATAAGCTGCTGTTTAGCATTTTACTTCTGCTGCACACATGCATCATTCAGCCAATGTCATTTTATAAGTCCTCTGTAGACATCCTTGCAGCTTTTCACCATCTTACATGTTAATTAAGGGGATTCCTGATCACTATTGTAAACTAATTAATTATACATGTTATTTTATGAATAAAGATTTTTCAATGTAATTTATGGAAGATATTTGTGGTTCAACCAATATGTATTTGTAGATATTATCTTATAGGTTAACCCCTATTTGAGCAGGATTAGTGCCATATCATTGTATACTTATTTATATATATATATGAATTAAAAAAAAAATTCATAGTGTGTTTTTTTTTTTGTTTTTTGTTTTTTTTTAATTTTTTATTTTCATAACTTTTCAACAATATTATTACATATTGAAACTTATAAGAAAAACTGGAAATATCACAAGATATACATTCCTTTTCAGTCTTGCAACTTAAAAGGAAAAGAAAAAAGAACATAAATTATATTTTTTCCATATTATAAGCAAAGGGGGAGACCCTTGACATGAAAATAAGCGGAATTTGTAAGTATTCAACATAATTACTATCACACGGTTATTTGCAGATTTATCATTCTTTGCCTAACTTCCCAGGACTAATCAGAGTGAGAGTCCAGATATACATGTAATTGTTCCAATTCAGTAAATATATACTTATTATTATTGTAAACCAAAATACAACGACATGGATATTTTAAATGAAATTTTGCCCCACGGGTCACAATTTCATTATTCAAAGCAAGGAAGGCTTTCCTTTTCTCTTGGGTTCTCTTGGTGATATCTGGGAATATTCTGACTTGATATCCATAAAATAATTCAGCCTGTTTTTTGAAAAATCTTCTTAATACCTCATCTCTGTCAGAGATCTGGAGGAAAGAGAGGGAAACAGTTGCTCGCTCTTGAATCTTTGCTTCGTATGATTTCTCAGTAAAATCAGTTAAATTATCAAGAGAAGCTTCTTTTTCCATTTGTTCTTCCTGAGAGTCTCTCTCTTTAAGTTTCCCTCCTGGAACGTAATAAACTCTAGTTACTGTTGGAATAGTCTCTTCTGTGTACATCAGGATATTACTTAAGTAACTTTTAATTAAATCTTTTAGCGGCAACCATTTTGTTTTAGGGAAATTTAGAATTCTCAAGTTACTTCTTCGTAACTGATTTTCTAGAAAATCTATCTTTCCATTCACATATGAATCCGACTTTATCAAATTGCATTGAACTGCTTTTATATCTTGAATATCTTTCTCCATTTTTAACACAGATGAATCACATTTCTGGACTCTTAATTCCAAGATATTAGACTTCTCTAAATTCTGTTTCACAGCGTTTGTTAAGTCCAAAATAGCTTTATTCATCACAGTTAATGCCTTCCATATTTCTTCTGAGGTTATTTTTTCAGGGGAAATCAAAGGGTGTTTCAATACCACATGTATTTCGTTTCCCTCACCTCCTTTGTCCTGGGAGTCCACCTCTCTTTGTTCATCTCGTCCCGAGCCAGACTCTATTCCCCCGGAGCCCAGACCTTCTGGGCTCACCGAAGCCAGCACTCCGTCCATGCCGCTTCTCTGGGGCTCCTCCGATGTTCCCACAGGCTGGTTCGTTGAGATTCTCTGCTGTTGTTCTCCTCGCCCCTCATAGAGCGGGGGATTGCAGGAAAGGGAGGGGATTGTAGGCTCGCCGGGACTGAGCGAGATCTCCTCGGCCAGGGCGTGCGGCGTCCGCTCACCGCCTTCCACGCCAGCGGCCCCCCTCACCGGCTCCAGCTGCAAACCAGGAAGCACATCCTCAATCCGCATCTGACGAAGAGGTAATGGAGTTGAGGCCGTAACCTCTCTAATTCTTGCTTTTCGCTTCGTATGAGGCATTGAAAAACGTTGTAGTAACTATAAAGGAACAAGCTTAGCAAGATATAGAGGAAAAAATGCGGAGCTAGATTGCCTCGATGTTCACCGTGTGGCGGCCATCTTGGGTCTTCCCTCTCATAGTGTGTTAATCTCCTTTACAAAGTAACAAATTGGTTGTTACTTCTCTTCTAGTTTGTCCCATGCAGGGTGTTACTTGCTGGCATAGTAGACCAATGCTGCCTCTTCCTCTCTCAATCCTTTCTGCTGCCCCTTCTCTCCTAGTCTTCATGGTGAGGCAGCTGAGGCCTGTTGGAAGAGTTGTGGCGAGTCTGTTAGACGACTGCAGGACTGTAGTGAGACCCAAAGACTGATGGCAGCAACTTTCACAGGAACTGTTCAGAAAGCTGGAAGGCTGTGGGCTGATTTGGGCCCACAAAAGATGGTGGCCAGTAGAGTCATCCTATGTTGCACCCCTGAGGAAAAGGGCTGTTATGGATGGGTAGGAGCATGGTAATCAGTGTCCTATTTCAGTGGCAGGAGTGAGTAAAAGCCAATTTTATTTCATTAAAAGAGACCCTAGTTTCTCTATGGAGAAAAAAAAAATCAGAGGGTAAAAAGAGGGCTAAGAGGCTTCCCTGTCTGGATTGTGGGGAAAGATGTATCCTCCTAGTGCAGGCATGGCTAACCCCAGTCCTTAAGAGCCACAAACAGGTTTTGTTTTCAAGATATCCACAATGAAGATGCATGAGACAGCTTGGCATGCACTACCTCCATTGTATAAAAATGTAACTCATACATCTTCATTGTGGATATCCTGAAAACCTGACTTGTTTTGTGGCTCATGAGAACTGCAGTTGACCACCCAGGCCCCTAGTGCCTGATCAATATGTAGCGCTAGTTACTGTAAAGGGGAAAATGAGGAGAGACCCTAGATGCTAGAAGGCAGGAGCAGCAGGCAGAAGAGGGTGATACCCTATGGGTGAGTGAAGGGTGATACCTAGAAAATCATAAACTGCTTGACTGTGGACTGGCTCTATAAGCCAGAGGAGGCCACATCCGGTCCTCAAGAGCCACAAACAGGCTTGGTTTTCAGGATATCCACAATGAAATATGAATATGCATGAGATAGATTTGCATGCACTGCCTCAACAATCTCATGCATATTCATTGTGACTTTACTGAAAGTCAGACCTGTTTATGGTTCTTGAGGACCAGAGTTGGCTATGCCTGCTATACGGGAAACCCTGATTTTGACAAAGGTTCCTTCCCCATGAGAAAAAAGAACACTAGGTCTCTTAGGATTATTGTGATGAATTATGTTTTGATGCTTGCCATAGGAATTTTGTGTTTGTTTTTAACGAGGGGGTCATGGTTGAGCTGATGCAGTATGCCACATGAGTGCACTGACATCTGATTACGAGATAGCTGGGGCAGAATAATCAGACATTTCAGAAAGCTGAGCAATCCTTTTCGAACAAATCAGCATAGCAAGAAGAGCATGGCCCAGTACACTCCAGAAGAAACTGCTGGCCATAATGATGAGACAGGTAAATGCAAATACAATTTACACACAGCAAAATAAAAGTCAGCGGAATAACATTATCAAGTGCCAGAAATAGAAGGAGCTCAAAGCTTAACAGAAGGCAAGAATTGTAATATTTTCTCGGCACTGTTAGTGTGCTGAATAATTTCCCTAGGTGGGAAAATTTATAAACAAAGGAGAGGGGTGTATTCTCCTAAGACTTAAACAGTCGGCGTGCTGCATAGATCGTGCTGCATAGATCGGTGGCGCTGCCACCCAACACAACCCTGTGTTGGGTGGCAGCGCACCCAGCACAGGGTTCACTTCATTCTTTTTGTGGCACACCATCACCCCCTCTTCCTCCACCTCCCTGGCGGTGTTCTGAGGTGGGTCGGGAGGGCCCATTCCACCCCTATTTTGGTGTCAAGCTGTGAAAGGGTGCTGAGCAGCCTGCCCGTCAACACCAATAGTCAATGCTCCTGCTGCTCAGGGTGTGCGAATATACCTGAAAAATTGACCCGCTTCTCTCCTGTTCCCTGCAGGCTGCCTAGGAGGGGGAAAAACAGGGAGGAGAAAGGCTGGAATAGGAAGCAGAATAGTTCTTCCTTCCTTTGCTTTGCTCTGTCCACTCCAAACTCCCCTTTTCCCCTGCAGGGAACAGAAGGGATGGGGGGAAGGGCCGGCGGAAGCGCTAGGCGAGCCAGGCCTGGGCCTAGGGTGCTGGCCATTAGGGGGCGCCACCGCCGCTCGTGAGCCAGTGAGGCAGGGTGAGGTGGCTGCTACAGGTGGCAGAATTTTGAAGTGAACCCCTGCCTCACCTCACCTTCCCCCCCCCCCCCCTCCGTTGTGCCACTCTCCTGATCCCCCCAAGACTCACGAAAACCCCTGGTGGGGCTGTCGCCTGCCACTAACCAATATGGCGCCGGTAGCCTTTAGCCCTTACCATGTGACAGGGGCTAAACCCCTGGTGGTCCAGCAGGGGGCCCGGGAGCGATCTGCTGCTCCCGGGCCATCGGTTGCCACTATCCAAAATGGCGCCAGTGGCCTTTAGCCCTTACCATATGACAGGGGCCCTTACCATATGACAGGGCCACATGGAAAGGGCAAAAGACCACTGGCGCCATTTTGGTTAGTGGCAACCGATGGCCCGGGAGCAGCAGATTGCTCCCGGGCCTCCTGCTGGACCACCAGGGGTTTTCGTGAGTCTTGGGGGGTTATGTTATTTAAATTTGGGGGGGCAGCACAGGGGAGCAGTAGCAGGTGGTCCCCACCTGAGGCAGCAGATTGACTTGAGCCATCCCTGGAGGTAGGATTCAGGGCTGCTATCGGCGGTGGGGCAGGGGGTGTTCGCACAACCGGGGAGGGGGGGGGCGGCACAAGGCAGAAGGTGTCTAGGGCACCCAATCCCCTTGCCCTGGCCCTGGGTGGGGGGGAACAACAGGAAACGAGGAGCTGGATTAGAGAGTGTAGTGGCTCTTCTCTTGTCTGTTCCAGCCTCAGCCCCACCACTTTTTTCCCTGTTCCCTGCAGGCTGCCTGGGAGGGGAGGGGCTGGGGAAGAAAACAGAGGGCAGTTCTCTGTCGAATAATTTTCTTAAAACTAGTCCTATCTACCCATGCCTATCCGGGGGGAGAGCATTGGTATCAGAAAGGGAGGGAAGGGGGAGCATGCTGGGGTCAGGCTTGGGAATAGGAGAGAGAATTTGGGAGTCATCCACGGAAGGGGGAAGACAGAGAGGAAGAATGTGGGTGACAGTTACTGACAGTTTTTGTTTTGTAATTTTTTTCCCTTCTTGTTCTACCTCTTTTATTTTAATCAATCTCTATAATACTTTGGCAATACATGTAACTTTGTCAAGCCAGTAAAGTTATCTGTATCTGTCTGTATAGAGAGGAGGTCTGCTTGTGTGTGTGTGTGTGTGTGTGTGTGTGTATATGTATGTGTGTGTGTGTGTATGTGTGTATGTATGTGTGTGTGTGTGTGTGTGTATATGTGTGTATGTGTGTGTGTATGTATGTATGTATGTGTGTGTGTGTGTATGTGTGTGTGTATGTATGTATGTGTGTGTGTGTGTGTGTGTGTATGTGTGTGTGTGTGTGTGTGTGTGTGTGTGTGTATGTGAGGATAGATGTGGATCTGTAGGTGCATATGTGACACCTCTGCTGTCCCCTATTTAGCCCTTAGTACCACATGTGAGCTGATGCTTCTCTGCTGAGCCCTTCTCCTCATCCTCGTCTTCCTGCATTCCTTTCATGCTGCAACTCAACGCCCCCCAGCTTTCAGCCATACCGCTGTTTCCATGACTAGCAGCTGGTGAAAAACACGACCTTGCTCCCCTGAATGGCTCTCACCATTCATGTTGCCCTTGCTGTTGCTTTCCAGTAAACACACCACATGGCCCCTATACATCAATATATATCCCCTGTACATGAGAGGGGGTGGGCAGTGAGACATAATGGGGCCTCAGTGACCTGTGAAGGCCTGGAAGAAAAATGGAAAAATTCAAATAAAAATGTTTGCTTTTTATGTTCTCTGCCCCCACCTTCTCGTCCTTTCTTCCCCATCCCCTGTGATCATCTTCCCTTCCCTCTCCCTTACCCCGGCTCCCCCCACCCCCACCCCCACACACCATCATCACCTTACCTGCATCCCAATCCCCTGAGCATTCATCTGTCCCTTGCTATTTCCCCTCCCTCCCAATATCCTGGAACTGATAGATATTGGCAAGCAGCATTTGCTGCTCCTTCTTCCTCTACAATTGAAACTGCACAAAGACCCATAGCCTTGTGAAATCTGTCTGCAGAGGAAAGCTGGCAGAGGAGGAAGAAGCAGCAGCAGCAGCAAATAAGGGCCAACAGGTATTTCAAGGTTATGAGGGCCCTGTGTTATTTTAATTGCAGAGGAAAGCCACTAGAGGGAGAAGCAGCAGCAGATAAGTGCTGCTCTCCATCTCCCCCTACTGGTGGAAGGACATCCTGCAGAACAGGAGCAGTGTTGCCAATTTAGTGATTTAGTGGCTAGATTTGGTGACTTTTGAAAGCCAATGGAGATTTTAAAACTATGAATGCAACAGGAAGACAGTTTAGCTATTTTTAAACAATTTAGCAAAAATCTGACAACTCGTGTGTGTGTGTGTGTGTGTGTGTGTGTGTTTTTACAGGGCCCTGGCCCTGCCCCCTCTTGCTTCCTCTTGATAATGTCTCCATTCCCACCAACCAATCATATGTGGGAAGAACCAGAAGTAAGCAGTTCTGTGAAGGACATCAGCAGCCAATGGGAAAGCAATGTGGACAGTGAACTTGAAAGCAAGCTTAATTACAGAAAGGGAAGGGGGTGATCTAGGGGAACCTCCTGTACCCTTGGCTGCAACAGAGGGGGGAGTGGGAGTCACTGTAGCTACATAGAAAAGCAGTACTGGTCATATGTATGCAGTCAGCCTGAGCTCAGAGAAGGATAGCAGACCCACCGTGGACAAAGCTAGTGAGTGTGCAGAAAAGCGAGGATATTGGGGGCAGTGAAGGAAGGTGGCTGCTGCTGGCTGAGAAAGGGCTGGTAAGAGCACAATAAATTTATGTGATGCTGCTGCCGTGCCTGCTGGTGAGTGGAAGCAAATACTGAGTAAACCACTGCACTCACCTCCAGCCCCGGACCCTGGCAGGCATCCGCTAAAGCTGGGGGAGATCTCTTTCCCCACTGGATTTCCTGCTGACTCGTGGCAGGCCCCGGGCCTGGCCTGCTGCCAACTCTGTCTCTGGCCCCTCCTAGGGGTGCGCACGTGCCAACAGTGTCCAATTTAAAGGGCCTGTGGCAGGAAAACCCCTGAGGTGCCTGAAGATGGCGTCACCACCTGAGGCCTATAAGAGGCAACCTTGGCGGCCCTTCTTTGCCTCGGCAATAGGTTGACTCTGTTGGAGACGTTTATTGCTCTGTTTTCCTGCTTCCTGCTTCCTGGTTCTTCTGTGTGTAGTTCCTTAGTTCTGGTGTCTCGTTCCTGGTTCCTTGGCAGTCTGGTTTATGTTCTGAATTCTTGTCTTCATGGTCAGTCTTCCTTCGTCTGTCTTCAGCATCTCATCTTGCTCCTGTGGTCCCTTGTCCTCCTTCCTCCTCTTCGTTCCTTGTCCCTTCGGATTAGACTTCTGGCTTGACCTTGGATTGGACCACTGCCTGTTTTCCTTCATCGACAGAACTCTGCCTCTCCTGACCTCTACCCGAACCTTGACTCTGAGAGAACTCTGCCCGCCTCTGAACACAGCCCGAACCTGATTCTGATCACCTGTCGCCTGCCCCGACGACCACTGCCTGACCTGACCCCGCTTTCTCTTTCTGTGTTGGTCCGCAACATCTTCTAATCGATGGATCTTCACCTCCACAGAGGCTGGCACCTAAGTCCGGCTGGCCTCGGTACCCAAGGGCTCAACCTAAGGGGAACGTATGCTGGTATTTGTGAAGCTCCAGTTGGGTCTCTGCTTCATCCAGCTCCGCCTGCCGACAGTGGGGACTGTGCCACCTCCCCCTCAGCCCAAGGGTCCACTTTCACAGCACACGTCCAACACTTGTTAAAATAGGTCTTGGTATCATATGGGTTCCAAGTGTCTTTTTTTGCAGGGTTTTCTAGTTGGCATCATAGCAGTAATATAAATGTGATATAAAGATTGTAAGTGATATTTTTACCTCATAAGGTTGTATTTTCAATGTCCTTTTTCATGTGAGCTCTGTTATTATTAATGCATAATTTTTTATTGTGTGTGGGAAGGGCTGGGGTTGGGGAAACAAAACTTTAAGCTTTTTCTAGGGCGCCCTAATACCCCTGCATCGGCCTGGAGAGAGAGACCCCCAACACAGACCCTCACCATTCACTCATTTCCTGCTTCCTCAGGGTGCAGATGCTGGGGAACGATGAGATACAGGTAACAGGCTTCCTGGGAATGTGGCAAGGTTGCCAGCTCCCTAGAAATATTATCACTGACACTCTCTCTGCCACCAAAAACGCCAGACTCCAAAGGGACCCCCCTCCCCTTTGCCCTCTCACTGATTTGACCTGTGCTGTGCCTTGAGGATGAGTGCTATCTCATCCCTGTCCTCAGGCAGCAGGTTGTTTTGAGCTGCCCCTGACTATAACCATCAGAGTGATCAAAATGAGCACTGTCTTTCTTCAAACCTGATTGAAGCGCTGTATTCCTAGTTGCTTTTAACTTGGAACATGAGTAATCTCAAAAATCCACCATTTCCTTTCTTTCTTTTTTTTTTTTTTAATTTTTAATTTTCAATATTACAGACATTAGTAAATGCCATTGAAAGATAGGCATAATACTTTCAAAAGTTACAAAATTCAAGTAATTGCCATTAGAGCATAAACACAAACAGTTTCACACTTTCCAATAAACTAACTTCTTTAAACTTAAACCAAAGTACTGCCAAGAAATTACTTATTTACCAGTGAGAGGGTTAACCTACAGCAATATCAATACAGTGTTACCAAAATATCAGAGAGTAAGGCAGTTAAACATTTCAAGGCACTATCCTGTATCTAAAGTCCATTGATGTGACTGTATGAAATTTTCCAGTTGCTCTGGGTCGTAAAAGACGTATCTATTTCCTTCAGCTCTCAAAACAAATTTACAGGGAAATCTTCGTGTTACTTGGGCTCCATGTACTCTAGCTTGGGGTAACAAAATCAAGAATTTCTTCCTTTTCCTTTGCGTTTCCTTAGAAACATCCGGGTATATCCAAATTTTCTGGTTAAGGTAAAGGGCTGTACGGTTTTGCAGGAATGTTTTCATAATAATGCCTCTTTCCAAAGGTATCATGAATTTAACAAGTAACGTACCTCTTCCTTCCACTTGAGAATCCTGAGAAGTTTCCAGAAATTCTGTGATATTCAGAATGTTTTCTCTAGTTTCCATCTGATTTTCCATTCCTTCTTTAAGTCCAGATACAAAATAAACTTTATTCAAAGTCGGTTATTCTTCGATTGGTATCTTTAACATTTCCTTTAAATAATGTTTAAACTGTTCCTTTGCAGAAATCAGTTTACATTTTGGAAAGTTTAATATTCTGACATTAGTACTTCTAAATTCATTTTCTAAAATTTCAACTCTTCTGCTTAATGCCGTTTCACCTTTTATAATAGCATTTTGAACTGAATTTATTTTTTCCATTTTTTCTTCCAGTTTTACCATTTTCTCCACTTGCCCAGTGGTAACTGATTTTAAATTGACAAACGAGTCTTGAGTACCTTTTAATGCATCTGTTATAGACATTAAAGAGCTCTGCAAGGTGGAAATCGTGAACCACAAAGATTCTAGTGTTATATTCTTAGGCTTTTCCAAAGGCTTTAGTGAAGGAAAAGATATCGAATGCATCTCAATATTTAAGTCATCAGGGACTCTACATAACTCCGGTGGAATCCTCAGGACAGTCCCATCTCCTCCTTCAGCTCGATCGCTTTCGGAGGCTACCCCTCCCCCCACCAGGGTGGAAGTCCTCGATCCACCCTCCACAGTAAGGGCTTTGATATCTCCTGCTAAACCCACCTCGGGTGTATTTGCACCAAGCAACGCCATCCGTTGTTGGGGTAGCTCTGGGTTTGCAGCTCCTGTCCTTGCTGGGGGGGAGGAAGTCAGCACGCTCCAGGGCTCAAAGTTGTTTCACCCGTAGGCGACACTGTCTGCTCACCGCACGTCGCAAGCACGGGACTCTCTGGAGTTCTTCCTGCCTGAGGATAGTCTGCACCAAAGGAGGATTTGAGGCACCCGAGGAAGTCTCCCTTATCCTGCCTTTTCTTTTCGTGTGAGGCATGTCGTCTATTCCGCTGAAAAAACGGTAAGGTAACTTTCAAAGACTCGTTCGCGGGAGCTCCAAAGTCTGCGTCCTCTCATATCGACGCCATCTTGGATCCCACCATTTCCTTTCTGGACACACTACCAAAACTCTTATCCATTCTCCTGTCACCTCCCGCTCAAAAGACTGCAACTTTCTTTTCACAGGTTTGCTGTTAAATTGTGGTTTTGTGTTATAGGCTATTCACAGCTCAGCAACATAACTTATCTACTTCCACTGTCATTGTGACCATGTTACTCTTCTTCTCATGGCTCTTCATTGGCTCACTATTTGCTTCTGTATTCAGGTCAAACTCACTTCTAACCTACAAATGAATTCACTCAGAAGTTCCGTGCCCCCTCTCCTTTCTTATCTCCCTCTACATCTATCCTTGCGACCATCAATTGCTGGACAAGCTGCTCCTGTCGGTGCCTATTGCTAACTCCAGACTTTGTGATTTCTGTCTTGGGGCAAGGCCTACCCTGAGTTGGTAGGCCTTGCCCCATTGCTGGCCAGTGGCTATGTTCCAGTCCTGCTTAAAGCCCCACCTCTCTTAGACTGCTTTTAAATCCAAAAGTCTGGTCTCTTTCTGATCTGGGCCTTCTCATGTTAAACATGTTGCACTGTAATAGTTGCTGTGAGTACTAGAAAAATATTCATCTTGTCTGTGTGTCTCAGATTGTAAGCTGCATGGAGCAGTGACTGTCTCTAATTTATATATCTGTATAGCTCTGTGTACACCTAGTAGTCCAAGTCCTATACAAATGTTAAGCAGTAGTAATAGTAGTAGTGGTGGAATAACAAACTATGGGCCTCATTTTCCAATATCGCATTGGTATCACATGCGATACCAAAAAGGGGTGTACCTTATGCTAATAAGAATGTGTATCGTGAAAAGCTCTTATTGCAAGTTGCACTATTAGCCCAATTTGGGCTACATTGCCAGTATATATTGTGGTTCATGATGTTTTTGGACAGGCCTGTTGAGAGAGAGAGAGAGAGAGAGAGAGAGAGAGAGAGAGAGAGAGAGAGAGAGAGAGAGAGAGAGAGAGAGAGAGAGAGAGAGAGAGAGAGAGAGAGAGAGAGAGAGAGAGCACACCTTCCTATAGTGCCTCCTCCCTAGACAGGTATTTGTATCCCTATGGGAGGCCCACCTAGTAACTCGAGGTGAGGGTTAAGTATTAGTGTAAGGGGTTAGGGGCCACTTTGACATTCAACGTGAGATGTACGAACAGAACAGTGGTCTCTTGTGAAGATTTGCTGGCCTTCGGAGTGAGGAAACTCACTCCAAGATGAGATTTGTGCAATGTTCTCTCCACCTAGCTTGTTGTTGCCCAGGTAGAGTGGATCTTTGGTTTATTGGCGTGTTCTAATTCCTTAAATTATAGAAATACTAAAGTCCAGAATCTGTTGTTTTGGTAACACCTGTGAAGGGATTCAGCAAAAGCCCTGGAACTTCCAGCAGAGACTCTAGGATTACAAATGCACAAAGGAAGGATACTTAGTTGATAAGGTATACAGGGGCAGATTTTCAGAGCCCTGCTCGCGTAAATCCGCCCAAAACCGGGCGGATTTACGCGAGCAGGGCCCTGCGCGCCGGGAAGCCTATTTTACATAGGCCTCCCGGCGCGCGCAGAGCCCCGGGACTCGCGTACGTCCCGGGGTTCTCGGAGGGGGGCGTGTCGGGGGGCGGGCCCGGTCGTCGCGGCGTTCCGGGGGCGTGTCGGCAGCGTTTTGGGGGCGGGTACGGGGGCGTGGCTACGCCCTCCGTACCCGCCCCCAGGTCGCGGCCCGGCGCGCAGCAGGCCCACTGGCGCGCGGGGATTTACGTCTCCCTCCGGGAGGCGTAAATCCCCCGACAAAGGTAAGGGGGGGGTGTAGACAGGGCCGGGCGGGTGGGTTAGGTAGGGGAAGGGAGGGGAAGGTGAGGGGAGGGCAAAGGAAAGTTCCCTCCAAGGCCGCTCCGATTTCGGAGCGGCCTTGGAGGGAACGGGGGGAGGCAGCGCGGCTCGGCGCGCGCAGGCTATACAAAATCGATAGCCTTGCGCGTGCCGATCCAGGATTTTAGTGGATACGCGCGGCTCCGCGCGTATCTACTAAAATCCAGCGTACTTTTGCTTGAGTCTGATGCGCAAGCAAAAGTAGGCTGATCGCGCTTCTTTTAAAATCTACCCCATAATGTTTAGTTGTTTACTATGTCCTCCACTGTCACAGTGACAATGTTACACCTCTTTTCACAGCTCTACATTGGCTTCCTATTTGCTTCTGCATTTAGTTCAAACAACTTCTTCTTACCTACAAATGCATTCAAAGAATTATGAACTATTTTTTGACATAGTACAACAGAAATGGCTCAATAGTTTTTTTTAACAGTGCTCCAGGATTACTTTCATGGTCTTAAATATACAAAGTGTGGCAACAGTCTACTGGTCAATAAATCTTAGCAATATAGATTTTTAATAGTGCATACAATCACAGATGTGGTGCATATTTTTTAATTATACAGTCACAAAACCATAATACACACATCTGTGATTGTATGCACTATTAAAAATCTATATTGCTAAGATATATTGACCAGTAGACTGTTGCCACATACTATTCTTTTGTTGTATGTTTTATACATGTGTGTGCTGTTTACACCGCCTGTTTTGCGTGCTTAAATATACAATAACAAGATTTTGTAGCTTGGTGAAAGATTTGTTTTAGGTACAGGAGCAAAAGAATGATGGCTTCAGATTTACTCATAGTCTGATTTAGGACAGAAGTAGAACCTATAAATAACAGCCTACGTACCTTTCACTCAAGTGCAATTTTCTGAATAGGGCAGTACCCTAACCTAACTCCATGCTAGTGTGAGAAATCAGCTCAATCCAGATTTTCTCATTCCATGTATTCTTCAGGTCTGTAAACACCACTGTGCATCCTTAGAAGAACAGAACACGGACTGGCAACACTGGTGAGTGATAGTGGATAACTATTCATCTTTTTAGCCTACACACACAATGATATGTACAGTGCAGATGGTATCCTGTGGCATTCCTGTGGGCTGCCACTGCAATCTGCTATAAATCTGCTGACGTAAATGGAGCCATGTCATGGGTTGCCACAGCCCACTGCAGATCGCTGTCGCTGGAGAATTAGAATGGAGTGTGCGAAACCTTGAATAGCCTCTCTGTGGCCTTTACGCCGGGGGGTTTGAATATCATTTTGCAGTCTGAACCTCATCCATCTCAAATTCAATTCTGTTCCGGAGGTTTGAATCGGGACCTCAGAGGTTACTGAAAGCAAATTATCACTCCAATTGAAATACAGTGCAGCTGTGACCAAAAAGCAAAGTGAGTTTGAAAGCAATTTTACAAAATGTCCATGGCCTGGGCTACAATAGTGCAGGTTTACGGTGCCCCGGCTCCCTGTTTGTTCTCCCTTGATTTCATCTCCCGAGAAGAGAGTTGCAAAAACATCAAAAGTTATGCTTTTCACCTTTGTGGGAAAATCTCTGGAACATGTCTAATTATGCACATTTTTTTGCTATAACATTTTATGGCAATGTTTTTTTATTAAAAAAAAAGGTGAAAAATGACAAAATTCACACTTTTGCTTCTTTCCCCTGCTGCCATCCTTCTCCCTCCTCTCCCCCAATTTAACTAGAGTTTGCCACAGTCACATTTAATGAGATGGTAAAGAAAAAGAAGTGGAACATTTTGTAGTTCCGGGCATCCCAAACCCTTGTGACCCCCACAATCAGCATATGCTGATGATTCAAGATATGAAAATGTATCTCATGCATATTGATCATGGATATCCTGAAAATCCAACAGGTTGTTGAGGTCACCAGGGCAGGTTTGGGAGTCTTTGCTGCAGAATAAAATAGGAACTAAATCTCAAACCTAAATGTATTCGCTTGATGACATCAGAGGTTGATCTAACCATTCCATATCTCTCAACCTGCTGAGTCACGAATGCTGGGCTTCCCAAGCCTCCACATCCAATCAAGTTTTCAGGATATCCACAACAAATAGGCAGGAAATATAGTTGCATATCCTGGAGCATGAATGTATGGAAATTTATCTAAAACTTATTCAATGTATATAATACAAAAACCCAACTAGCTGTGGAGTCACCGAGACAAGTTGGCAATCACTGTGTGAGAATTTTATGACTTTAATAATTTGGACTTGCTGGCCGTGAAGCTAAGTGTTTGAAAGTGTTATTTCTTGTTTTTAAAACTGCTTTTGCTAATATTTATTTCCATTTTGTTTAAGAGAATTGCACTTGGTTTCTTTTTGCTAATTTTTTCAGTGTAATAACCTTGTGAAGCTTAGTTCTATTAGCAAACATGTTAGACTTGTGCAGAAGTGTTGCTTGCCAACTACAGCCCAACCCACCTGCCTTAGCTTCTGCTTATTTAACATTTTCTTCCAAGATCTTCCTGAAACTTAGATCAATTCAATTAAGAGATATAATCTAAGGAGGTTTTGAAAAATACATGTATTCTACATAGAAATGTAAGATGTGACACAATGGGCATTAATCAGCGTAATAACTGTACATTCTAATCCTTAGGCAGACCATCTGCAGGTTTAGAACTTGTGCATCTGTCCGAAGGATTTGACTCAGCTTAAAGAGAAATTGGTTAAAATTAGAGTTGCCTACACCCATATACTTCATTGGGAAAATCTGCCCCCACTCCCAAAAAGAATATGAAAAATCAGAATTAGATGTGTCTTGGGGATTCTAGTAGGATAAAACCTGTGAAGCAGAAACACTGATCATATGATACCCATACAAAGAGGCTTTGCGAAAGATTTGGGTCACTTGGCCCTTTAATGCGATGGCAGGCCCGGCCAAGGTACGCAGTCATCTCGTGTGTAGGCCCCATACTGCTGCTCAATTTTTTTTTTGTCAAGCGTTTGTGCCGTGATAAAAAATCGCTCTGCAATACAGCCATGATATTTTGTCAAGGTGGGTCTCATTTGGGTACGCCCCCTGCAATATTGAGTCCCTCCTGCAATAAAAAAATCATGCTTCATAAATCTCCCTATTAGACTGCAAGCCCTCTTGGTCAGGGAAATACGTACTGTACCTGAATTTGTAACTTCTCTTGAGCTTATGTAAAGGCTACTTTGTCTAGTTCTTACCACTAATTTTCCCTTTTCCATCTATAGGAAGAATTTTTTGGCATTTTGTGGACCAACCCTAAGGTTTTTCCCCACCTTGGGTGCTGGGATTGGTCAGGCTCCCTCTATATAGCCCAAGTTGAGCAAATGCAATGTGTGGTTGGTTGTAGATTTGGTTTTGGAGCCAAAGTAATATATTTCAGATGGATCCCGGTAGGCCCCACAGCCTGCAGAATGAGAAAAATAAGAACAATAGCCTTGCTAGAGCCCTCATGGATATGGAGGGTATTGCCTTGGATGAGTAGACAAGAGAAGAAAGCGTTTTGACTTGTAAAAGAGTTAGAGGTAAATTTTAAGACCTGCATGTAGGCGCCCATGTGTGCATGTTTCATGGCTCGCGCACATGGATGTGGCGATTTTAAAATCACGCATGTTTTAAAATTTGCTATTCACGCATACATGTGCGCACAATTTCATATTGATGCATGCATCTGCACACAAATGCAACCTCGCTCGCGTGAGTGGGGGGGATTTTACTACTCACACGTACCGACGCAATTACCTCTTTTCCCAGTTCACCCCAATAAAGAAGAGGACTTCCTAACCCATCTAGCTAACTTGCCTCCCTTTTACCCTATTAGCCCCGACCCCTTAAAGCCCCACTGACCACCCTATTTTTTTTATTTCACAACCTATACGCCGATCATAGAAGAAGTAAAGTTACACGGTAGGGGACCCCGGCGTGCGCTTGTGCACATAAAGACTTCATGGTACAGACCTGGCCCGCCAATGCCCTGCCCATACCAAACCCATCCCCCTCCCCTTTTTGTGAAAAAAATCTTTTGTGCACGTACCAGGAGATAAGCACATACTTGCATGGTTTTTAAAATCTGAAGGCTGAGTCACGCGCTTATCTCCCGGCTTTGGTGCACATAAGGACTTTTAAAATCGACCAGTTAAGTTTTTTCCTTGACCTGCTCCTAACTCAGGAGGGCACCCCTCCCCCCCCCCCCCCCCGAGGTCATTCAGATAGGAGGCTACTTTGCCCTTCATCCACTTAAAGAGGGGACTCCAAAACAACTGTTTTGGAGAAGATTTTCTTTATTCATGAATGGGAAGAAGACTTTTTATCACCACCTTCCTACCCACTTTTGGAGGAGAGAATTCCCCTACTTTCCTGTCACCAGGAAGGGACCTTCACCCAGAGTTGGAGCGAGAGAAAGAGGCTAAGGCACTTGGAGTTTTCATTCCATCTGTATCAAAAGATTTTTATTTGGTATTTTTGTGATTTTCTATTTGGTCCTGGGACTGTAGTGGCCCCCTATGTTCTGGACATCAGCTGAAGAGGGGGTTACATTTGGATTTGGAAAGGCGAGAGATTAAATCCACATCATCAGAAGCCTTTTGAGATGAGACTTGGGAATCTAAATATGTGCACCTGAGAGGAGAGGAGAGGCAGGGGAAATATGATGGAAACCTTCAGATACCTGAAAGGTATTACACTAATGCATTCTAAGAAGAACTTTTTCAACAAAAGAGAAGTTCTAGAAAGGGGTCATGATTTGAGGCTCCAAGGGGGTAGACTCAAGAGCGATATTAGGAAATATTTTGTCACAGAACGGGCGGTGGGTACAAGGAATGTCCTCCCAGAGCAGGTAGTGGTAGCTAAAATGGTAACAGACTTCATGAAGGCATGAGATAAGTACAGAGGATTCTTAGTTGCAAAAAAAGTGTAGAGATAGCAGAAGCGCGACCTAATGGCACATGTTTAAAGTGCATTGCTCAATGTGATTGAACAAGTGTTGAGGCTACAAGAATGAATGGCAAAGTGAATAACATGAAATATTAGAATTCCTATCTGAAACATAAGCAACCTTGCAGCCAAGTCTTTCTGGTAGGCCATGACTGCAATAATGTTTAGCCTACCACTCTGTTATACATATTTAAGATGCCACAATTTTGTTAGCAAAGACTTATATGCTCTCAGAAATAGTTTTTATTTTGTTTTGGTATAGAGGGAATGAAGGTATGTAAATATAATCAGGTTTTTCCCTAATGAATATTCAGCAGACCGATTTGTATATATTTGAGACCCAGAATATGCAAATGTATCCTGTTTGTATTCATTGCGGATATCCTGAAAACCAGATTAGCTATTGGGATCCCCAGGATAAGTTTGGGAAGCACTGAACAGATGTTAAATGAACACACATCTCAGTCAAGCTAAAGAGATTTAAATATAGGAGTCTATAGGTCATGAATATTACACCATTTATCAGATTATTGGGGAGATGTTGAACTAGAATATCTTTCATGATCGACAATTAAGGATATTTTGTGCTCTTTGCTAGTAGATGTCATAATTTCCAAAATAGAGCCAGTTTCATTAAGGCTTTTCTCCCATTTTGTGTCTATGAGAAAAACCCTTAGTGAATCAGGTACTATATGCAGAAAATTTAAATGAGTTCAAGCAAGTAGCCCTCACTGTGGTTTTGAAATATTTGCATATGCAGATTTATGGCATAACTAAAGCTGATGATGATATTCATGAAGACTTAGACTCTGTTAGGTCTATATTCAGTAAGCAAGTGAGCAGATAAGTTATGCAGCTAAAGTTAGCCAGATAAAATTAACATATATTCAGTGGGACAAGTCTTCTGCTGAATATACTTGGCCAAAATTATCGAATAACTTTAGTCAGATAACTTTGGCCATCCCACTGAGAAAGGTTACACGGATAATTTTAAATTTAACTGGCTCTATGCTGAATATATACTAAATATAACCAGTTAAGTTAAAAAAAAGAAAACCACACACACACTCATGGCCAACAGGCCCAATCATCCAGCCCCCCCCCCCCCACACCTCCAAAAAAAACTTTAAAAAATATCAGGGTCTAGTGCCTAATTACTGTCTCTCCCCCTCAAATATAAATTTTTTTAAAAAGCCATGGACCATAGCAACCTAATGGCTCTGTTGTGTTTCGCACCCGCGGCTGTCCGTGGGCGCAGCCCCCTACCTGACCTCTATGCCGGGTCGCCGGCAGCAGCGTCGGGGCAGACTGCCCTTCGTCTGGGCCCGGTGCCCCCGCGCGTTGGCGCGGGCCTCCAGGCTAGCCACCGGGTCAGGAGCCGTTCCTGCTCCTCCCTCGCGGCAGCTAGCAGCTCTCCTCCGCGGCCCAAGATCCAAGATTGCCGCCGCCATCTTAGGCACGAGGCCGTGCCTCCTCACCAGAATTAAAGGGATCTCGTCCCTTTAATTGCCTACAGCTGATCTCAATCCACCGGGCCAGAGGAAGTATAAAAGGAGACTTCCTCTGACCATTCCCTGACTTGGCAACATTCTCCAACACTGTCTAGTCTGCTTGCTTCGGTGAGTTCCTTGTGCTTCGGATCCTTGTTCCTGTTTCGTCTTGGTGTTCCTGGTTCCTGACTTCAGATTGGCTGATGGTGATTCTCTGGCGTGTGACTTCAGATTGGCTTACGGTGATTCTCTGGTGTGTGACTTCGGATTGGCAAGCGGTGATTCTCTGGTATGTGACTTCGGACTGGCAAATTGTAATCCCTCAGTGCGTGACTTCGGACTGGTGAGCGACAACCCTCTGGCACTTGACCTTGGACTTCTTCTGGACCATCGTCTCCAAGGGCCCGCCTAAGTCCCAGCACTCCGGGTCCCTACGGGCTCCTCCCGGGGGGACCGCGGGCTTCCAGGGCAAAACTCCAGTCAGCCCTTGCATCAATTCCTTGACCTCTCAAAGGTCCACCTAAGTCCCAGCGGTCTGGGTTCCTATGGGCTCCTCCTGGGGGATCGCAGACTTCCAGTGGCAAAGACACAGGTCCTCTTCTCGTCTATTCATCTGCCTCCGCAGTCGCCTCAGTCTCCAGTGCCGAGGGTCAGCTGGTTCCGTCTTCTGCTCTGCCTCGCCACCTGACGAGAGGACCTTCGGATCTTCTGCAAGGTATACCATCCTCCTGTCGGCCCAATTGTTCACAAGCATGAGCATAACAGGCTCTCCATGATATTTAAAGAAAATAGGCTGCCTCAAGGCCCCCTCCTACCCATCCCTACACCCACACTCACAACCCATCTAGACCCCCCCAAAACCTAAGGACATGCCCGGAGCATGATTGAAGCTAACTGCAGTCCTGACAGTGCCTCAAGTTGATCTGATAGCAACGCTGGTAATGTGTGCTAATAATGTTGTTGTCAGTCTTTTGCGAACAGGTCCCGCCTGTTTGATATTTGAGAAAGTTGACGTGTCTGTTTTATTATGTCTATTTTCTTTAATATGATCAATTTTAGATTTATATTGGCATTTTGTTATTGTCATATTTCATGCTTTTATTACTTGTCTTTAAAAGTACTGAATGTTTTCATATTTCATGCTTTTAAATGTACACCACGATGAGCTATTATTAGAATGTGCACTGGTGCCGTATAAAAAAAAGGAAGAAATGAATAAATGAACATGAAGAAGGTTAATGGTGGAACAGACTCTGAAGAGAACCCCAGTCTGTGGCCTTCTACAGAGGACTATCGTTGCCAAGGCAAGGTTATAGGATGAGAAAGGGTAGGGAATAAAAGAAATAAGGAAACGCTCAGGTATTTGTGAGTGAAGGCTCACGGTACCTTATCCCCTAGTTAGGGCAAGTACTGATTTTTGATGGCAGCCACCAGCACGTGAAGTAATGCCAGGCAGAAAAAAAGAAAAAAAACCCACCCTTTAGGTGAATGATCGTTTTCCCTGATAAGGACATATTTACCTCATTTACAAGTATTTCTCTTACAGTTATAAAATCCTATTTTAACTTAACATACAGCAGCCGACTGTAATAAAGCCTATGACCTAGAAAATGACCTGTGGCACAACTGATGTCATAAATTGTTTAATGGTCTACCAGACCACCGGCTGTGTGACGTCACACTCCATGCTGTTACCGCAACAGGGCAGCTCTGATGTCATGCTTTGTTGATTGCTGCTCTGTGTTTGATTGCATGGCTCTTACCATCGGCCAGTTAAAATGATCTGAAACTTTCCTTTCAAACTGACTGCTAGAAAATATTTTGAAAATCACCTCTAAATGAGAGTCAGTATAAATGTTTTTTTGTTTTGTTGTTTTAAATCAAATGATGTCGATTAAACCAGAAACCATACATTTACTAACAGGGCAATTCAGGAAAGCATGAAGTAAGCACAGGGGATACTTTGGTGTGAGCAGAAAGTAGGTACTGCGATTACTTTTTTGTCAGGCTTGGGTGGGCTAGATGGGCTTCACAGTCCTCTGCCATTATTTTATATGTGTAGCCTTCTGGGCTAAATAATGGTGTAACCCGGAATCCCTGAACCCCTGAACCTCTGAAGTGCGGCACTGGGTAGTTGGACAAGGCTGAGAAAAAGATCTTGAGGGGTTTTTTTTTCTCAGAGAGAGAGAGAGAGAGAAAGAGAAAGTTGAGCTGGAGCCTGCAGAGAGGAGGGGAGAGTGGTGAGCATGGAGAAGGTTGCTGCTAACTCTCTGAAGGGCTTCCACAAGATCTGGGGAAGGATCATGACATACCCAAGGGAAAGTTACTCAGTGTCCTGGGAAGTGTTTCTCTTCTCTGGGAGCCAGAAGATGTGAGTAAAGTGGCTGCCTGAACCTTATATATTTGGAAACTGCAAATGCTCAATAGAGGTCAAGGTGCGATCCAAGAATCCCTTAAAGCTGAATGGGATTGTTAAGGGAAAATGCTAGGAGCTTGAACCAAATTCTCAAGAAGCTCTTGAATATCATCCCTGGTGCTGCAGATGTGGGGTACAGATGTGTAGATGTGGTGATAGCAACCCTGAACATATCTTGGCCAGTGAGGATCCTATTCTTCTAGAAATAATGGAGAAGGACTTCAAGTGAATAATCTATACTGGGTGTAAGTGCTACCAATTGGAAGATGGATGGAAAATAACCTATTGCTGAATCCCGTTATTAATTTTGTAAATGAAAGCATCTAACTGGGACACCACAACTATGTAGTTTGCCTTTTTTATTTTTTTTAAAGGTTTGGGATTTGACTTTTCCAGAAGAAGATGCCCTGAACTTTTTTTTTCCTGCCCCCTGTGATCCATTCCACCATCTGATTGACGAGCTGCAACTCGTATAGCTGTGTTAGATCTCCTAAACCTGGAAGGCTTGGGTTCCTGAATGCTAGCAAGTGAATTTGACTGTTAAGCACTATTTGCATTCTTTTATTTAGATTTCTTTATTCAGATTACTGTAAAATGCACAGGTTACAAGACTACATGAGGGCATTTACCTGTAATTCAGTTTAATAACAGAGCATGTGGATTGCAAAACGTAAGCTATTATAGATGAACTTTGCACCGATACTGACAATTATTCATGCTTAAATTCAGCAGTCCTTAAAAATTCCTGCATGCACTTTGTTCCATGGCGATACGGTCTTTACTGCTGCAATATAATAGAAAAACAGCTTGGCAGAGTTTGTCTTTTATAGAACACCTTCTTAGGTAATTAACAAGAATGCAAGAGTTTAGCTTTGGATCTTCATTTTCTATTAGAGCTGTAGGTCTGCCAGGTCACCTTTTAACCAGAATAAATGAATGTCTCCTAGTGTTTTAGAAGTTGCTTTTCATTTTTAAAACAATGACTACACTTTGTTAATAAATTGGTTTGCTGCACTTGCTTTTGCTCTGGTTGTTATTTTGCTAGCTGCCTAGAGCTTCAGCATAAGTGGCATACAAATTCCAACATAGAAATAAATAAATGTCAAGGGGGACATGAGGACTCTGAAGGGATGGGCTGTGAATGTGCTCAGATTCAGGCATATTTGCAGAGGCAAATAGGCCTTGGAAAGTAGGCGCCTTTTTTTCTGGGTGGAACTTCTTGATTCCTATAGCAGGCAGTCAACTACTTCCCTGGCATAAGGAAAATTAGCAGCATTTGTGGAAGAATGTATGAAATATAGATGCCTCCATCATTTTGCATGGAGGCACAAGCAGCTAAACATGTGAATACCCTGATGGAGGGGCTCCGGCAGAGAGGACTTATTCTTAAGCTGCAAGCAGAGAATGCTTTGAATACAGAGGCAGAGGGTAATGTATTATCTAAAGGGAGAACACAGCTCTAGCAGAGGAAAACCAGAATCTTTCCCAGTGTTTATTTGTATTCCACCTTTCAGGCACTTCAAAGTGGCTTGCATTCAGGTGCTGAAGGTCTTTCCTTTTCCCCAGAGGGCTCACACTCTAACTGGGAGGTTCATCAGGCCATGATAGGGTTATAATATGCATTAAACAGCATATATCGCGTAATATAGCCCTATCACGGAGATATTTGTGATAATCTGAATATTTTTCCCTAGATTCCATACTTTGCATGGATTTGCATGCATGAATTTTGCAAATCCATGCAAAGTAGCTCAATCAGGTAATCTAATGTAAATAAAATAACGCAAGTGACTTAGAAATGTCAGCCATGATATTTTATCTACAGCTCTGGGGAAACTGCTACTCTAACACAGGGACATGGGTTCTGATGCTCCCATGTTATTATTATTATTATTATTTAAAAACTTTTATATACCGGTATTAGTATGCATACATCATACCGGTTTACAATGTAACTTTAAAGGTAGAAATTACAATGAACAGGGAGGGCGAACAAGGAGGAGTATACAAAGAGCAGGAGGTGGAGGAATTAAAGCAATAAATAAAAACTGCAACGGACTATTTACAGGAATATACAAGGCGTAGGCAAGATACTTGCAGAAGTCGGTGTACTTAATCAGGGTAGGCTTGTCGGAAGAGCCATGTTTTAAGTTTTTTTCTGAACTTGGCGTAACATGGCTCTAGCCTGAGAGTGGTAGGGAGGGCGTTCCATTGTTTAGGGCCTGCAATGGATAGTGCACGGTCCCTAGTAGAGGAGAGGTGGGCTTTTTTCAAAGGGGGAATGGAGAGGGTGCCTTTGTTGACAGTGCGAGTGGGTCGTTCAGTGCGTATAGGACGAAAGGGTTCATCCAACCAATTGGAATTGTGCGAGTGGATGGACTTGTGCACTATGGTTAGAATTTTGAAGAGAATTCGGGATGCGATGGGGAGCCAGTGGAGTTCTTTGAGTATTGGGGTAATGTGATCAGCTTTCCTTGAGTTGGTGATGACCCTGGCGATGGCATTCTGGAGCATTTGTAAGGGCTTGGTGGTGGAGGAGGGTAGGCCAAGGAAGAGGGCATTACAGTAGTCCAGCTTTGAGGAAAGGGTAGATTTAAAGGGCCGACCAACCAAAAACAAAAGTAGCCAAATTGAAAAAAAAAGGGTGAATGATCAAACTAGACCTCCCTCCTCAAGCTGGGGCTGCCACTCGAGGTGGTCCCAACAACCAAAGTCAAAAAACAGAAGTAACTGTTCTCACGACGATGCAACCCTCCCCCATTGCAATCAGCATATTGAAAAATATGGCCATAAGTTCCCCCCCCCCCCCACCACCACCTTCTTTCTTTAAAATAAATGGCTGACAGGTCCCCCCACCCCAGCACTTTCATTTTTTGGTTGATCGGCCATTTAAGGTGATGGCGATCCTGTGCATTAGGGGGATGCCATCGCAGTTAGAGACCATGCCACGTTGTTTTGCCTCATGATGTTTTGCTGCGAGACAAAACAATGCAGCGATACAGCCATGATAGTTTTTTGGGGAAGGGGTCCACTATGAGGAGTATACCTCCCCCTCAAAAAAAAAAAAAAATTCATGGCTTAAGTGAATTCATGTGTAACCTGGTACCTAAGGTAATGGAGGGTGAAGTGACTTGCCCAGAGTCAAAAGGAGCAGCAGCAGCAGAATTTGAACCGTGGCTTCTCTGGTCCATGGCCTGTCGCTCTAACCACTAGGCTACGCCTCCATGCCACTGGATGTACTAAAAGAAGTGGTAATGATTATATCAGTGTTATGCTTTTAAGCTACCAAAAGGTTTACGAAGATGTTTACTTCCACCTCTAAGATGATTTGGGTAAAAGTCTATGCAGGCCTATGGAGCAAGATCCGTGGCATAATAATTCAAGAAGAAAAAGGAATTATGTGAAAATCAGCAAGAGACCTGGGGGTCTTCTGTTTGGTAGCACAAACATTCATGATTGTATCGGTGGCTTACCAGTGATAGCAGAGGTTGATCAGAAACCCTTCATTGCAATTATCAGAAACAGACTGGTAAATACCTCTGCCACGATTAGAAAAGACATTTCTTACAACTACAGAATTTATGGTCTAAAACCTATCATTCAGATAAAGACTTGACGGTGGCTGGTGTTCATTCAAGGGCAATCCAATCTGTACAGGCACGTGTTTTATTTATTTACTTATGTAACCCCTCTTCTAGAATATTCCGTGATGGCAGGGGGGGGGGGGGGGGTCACAGTCCCAGGGTTAAGTCTCAACAGCCCTGGGGGTGGATTCTATAATCAAGGGAGGAGGAGGATAAATCTCCAGGACCCAAAGCTCAGGGTAAAAAAACCAAACCTCTTCCATTGTTGTAATTTCAATATCTCAAGTATTTCATTGCCCCAGTGCCAAACAACCAAATCAGCTACTTGAGAAGGATGCTGTGAAACAAAAGTTTGCTGTGATACATCTTCAATGGTTATAAGCAGACACCAATCAAACTTTCTTGTAGTTATATCCATGATCAGTCCAAAATCTCAGTTTTGCTTAATCTGTATAAGTGTCCCACAGTATCGCAGGCTCTAGGGTGCCCTTCCTTCCAAGGTATGAGAGATAAGACTCCCAGGGTGAAACAGGATCTCTTAATCAACTTAGCTCCCTCTTCCCAAAGCAAAAATAAATAAATAAATAATTGAGGTCACCGATGTTTTCCACAGACTCCAACGCTCCCAGTCCCTTATTTCCAAATGGGCAATGACTCCTAAGGGGGTCCCCAGATGAAATCCTTTAACTTTTCCACTCTCTCCTCAGATGTTACTTGGATTTTTCAGGTTGAAAGTCCCAACAACAGAGCAGTAGGGAAATCTCCTCTCTCTCCCCACTCCTGATCAGGAAGATTGGCCAAAAACTTCCTCCCAAAATCACAAAGATGGCACATTCCAAAATCTCCAAAAACATCACAGGAAGGCAGAGTTACCACGTTCCAACCATTGTATGTGAGATGGAATAATTGGAATTTTCTCTTCCTAACCTTTCTCGGAGCTGGAATAGGGAACGCAGGGAGAATCAAAGTCCAAAATTCTTAAACAAATCCAAAAGCACTGGATTAGAAAGCTGCTCTCTCACTTCCTGTCCCGTTTAGCCATGAGAATAAGTCTCAGCCAAACTGGAACAGAAGAACAAAGTACAAAAGATCTTTGTTCTTCAAATTTCAAGCAAAAATCCCACACTGATTGTAGGCACTACCTTCTCTTTGAGAGCAGGCAGGAGCCCACAACTGCAGTAGCCACACAGGGAGATTCTCTGCTCCTAAACCCTTCACGGGTCCTATACTAGGACCCAATTCTAATGCAGATCCTGGGGGAGGGGGGGGGGTCTCTACACACATTCGTTACTCACAAATTTACAAGAGAGTTTTCTAAGTGAGGTACAATATAGATAATACATTTATTATATTTTATTTGTTATACTAACAACAATAAATAAAACAAAAAAAACCAATTTAAAAAAGTACATTATATACAACAGAAAACAGTGTTAATGTGTATGCCAATCTCCTTAAAAAAACATGTCCAATACTAAGAGAGGATGTGCAAAACCATTGCAAAACTGTCTACAAAGGAAAGCCATCCTTAAAAAGGTATTATCTGTATGCCAAAGGCTATTATGAAGAAAGAGATAGTGAGAATCTTTCCCACATCATATCAATAGTATTAGGGAGAGCTATAGGTGTTAGAGGGGGCCTTTTTCAAGGTATCCCAGATAATTATTCTCATGGCCATGTGGGAAAAAATACCTGTCATTAAATGAGAAAATAGACAAAGCCTAGGTACGCTACATATTCCCAGACATAGGACTGTACTGGATAACTGTCTAGGTACGTATTAACTGCTGGACAGGCATTCATTTGTGTAAGTCATAATATTTTTCTCCTGTTCATTAGAAAAAGGGTCCACTGTCACTCTAGAGTGTTACGCTCTGTGTGCCTTGAACTAGGACTGGGCCCTTGGGTCGTGACGAGTGAAGACTCCATCCACAGGGAGGAGCCCTGTTGGCCCTTACCACAACAGGCAAGGTCTCAGCAGTGATGGACAACAGAGGAAATAACTTTATTATACAGCCGTTGAGGATCCGAGGAGCGTATCAATAGAGGCCGTATCTGAGAGAGTGACCTGCAGCTGGTCGGTCCGAGAAGAATCCTCAGCGTGGAGTAGTCTGATGATTACCTTCTCTAGGCTTAGCTTGTGCTGGCACTCCGCTGGGTAGGCCAGAAGTCGATGGAAAGCTGCACAACGCTGAAGGGATCCAGTAGTGACCCGCAGGCGGGGTAACCCGGGGATCCGTGCCAGAAAGGTAAACGAGGAGATGCTGTGCTCACGCCAGTACTGAGGAAGTAGATGGTGGGTCAGGCACTGAGGAGGGCTGAACAAGAACAGCAAAGGTCATCCAAGGACGATGCAGGAACTCACTGGAACAAAGAAGCAAAGAGTAATGGCTCTCCAAGGAGCGGATAGCCCTGAGTGCGGCAAGGCCCCCAAAGAGCGGGTACCTAGGTCACCCAGTAGGTTAGTGAGATGAAGTCCCAGTGTGGCGGAAATAGCAGGACTGGAATCCTTGCTAACTTGTAGTGCAAGAAGTCAGCTGAGCTTAAGTATGGTAAGCGGATGACGACATGCGGTGGGGATGCACCCGAGGTTCAAGAAGGGGGCAGGCGCGCGCGTCCCTAGGAAACCCCGGTTATAAGATGGCTGCAGGGAGTGTCCACGCCGTCCTGGGCACGCCATGAGGGTCGGCGTGTGGAAGCGGAGGCTGCCGTTGTCCCCAGACTTGGATCAGCACAGAGAAAGGAGGTGAGCAGCAAAGGTTGAAGCCGCCTGTGACCGACGGGCACAGCATAGATATATTACTGTCAAGTAAGAATCTTTATGACCTCATCATAGTGGTTCTTGGAGATACATCAAACTGGTCTGGTTTTAAGGATCACCATAATGAATACATTTGAGATAGATTTGAACATACTGCACCTCCAGGGTATACAAATATATCTCATGCATATTTATTTGCATACCCTGAAAACCAGACTAAATCGGTGTGCCTCCAGGACAGGGTTGAGAACCATTGATAGACAGGACCTGTCGCAAACCTGTCCTGGTGCCCTGACAACCAGTCAGGTTTTCAGGATATCCACAATGAATATGCATGAACTAAATCTGCATACATGCATATTGATTGTAAATATTCCAAAAATGCTTGGGGCTGGGGGGTGGGGGGGTCATCTCTCTCTCTCTCTCACTGGAATTTCCCACCCCTGTTCTAGGGGACCAAACTGATGCATAGCTGATGACATGACTGCTAGGTTTTCTGCATAGCTTCCATGTACTCAAGCAGTGATGTTATCAGTTTGTTCCTTTTTGTGGGGAATGAGGTTAGGGTGTTACAGGAAGGCATATGCATTAAGAAAATGTATTAGAGTTCTTCACAGTACATGCTATGAACATTCTAAATAAATGGACACTTTTTCAAGCCAATTACATGGGTAAAAAGTGATTTATGTGCATAAACTCTCTCTCTGAAAATTGCTCTCCTTCAGTGAGGCTGAAGTTATGCATGGTGCTGCACCGGCACGTTTGCACTCCAAGAGCATTTAGAGAAGGCATTTCTGGGGTAATGGTTAAGTACGCGGGAGAGGAGGGGAAATAATATGCATCCGATTACGTTTTCCATGAAAAAAGTGTCTGCACAAAAAGCAGGTGCACATTTCCACCTGGCTATTGCGTGCCCACGATCAGTTTCAGAGCGCAAGCACATGCTTACTTTCTCTTTCCAAAATGGTGCATAACCTGCAGGTAAAAGGTAACCATTGACTTTGTCCCAATGTGGACAGTTTGAAAACTATGCCTTCAACAAAGTGCGGCACAAACTTAGACTATACAGGAAGGAATAGCGGCACTAATCAATCAAGCATGTGTATCGGATGACTCTTGGCCTTGTAAAAGCTCTCTGCCGGTTGCAACAAAATCCTTTTCTTTGTCCTGCTTTAGGAAAAGGGTTTGTGTTTCCTACTTAAGGAGCACTTGCAAGCTTAAAATTAAAGTGGCTCATTGTCCAGCCGCTGGGCACTTCTATATGACTGAATAATAAGCCAGCTTTCAATTCTGAGCTGGAGAGTTCTCCTGTAATTAAATCCATTTTGATCATTGTACAAGCAAGCAGGCTTTTATATAGTCTTCAGAGGCTGGGTATCCGAAGACATGATTTTCCAGTTTCAGCGTATCAAATGCAAATTTCAGGTGGGGAGCCAGAAAAGAAAACAAAAAACAAACCAACAGCTTAACCCCTTTTATTCCAGCAATGTTAAAGGTTAGTACTGAGGTTGAGTATCCTGGCTAAATTTATTTAATCTATTTATTTATTTATTTAAAACTTTTCTATACCGTCGTATAGTTGAGCACCATCACAACGGTTTACAGTTAGGCACAAATTCAGCTTTGGATATGCTCGAAGCTTTTTGATCTACAGTGATTTTGGCAGTGTTAGCAGGTTAATTTAGTAACAGGACACCTAACCTGGTGGTGTTTGTAATTCCATCCAGAAGGACACCTGCATTTGTAAATGATAACTTAATACAGACAAAGGCGATGATGTTACAGTTGGGCTGAGTACCCATTGCCATGCTAGGTAAGCCTAGCTCTGATGTCTTCTCTGTGAACCACACTCTCTCGGGAGGACTTCATGCACCCTTGATTCTATTCAAGCTTCTTGTGCAGTAAGTAAAATAAGTCTAAAAAGGTCAGATTAATGGTTCAGCAATGCTCGGAGTAATGTCTTCATAGAAACATGACGGCAGAAGAAGTCTGTATGGCCCATCCAGTCTGCCCATCCATCCAATTAATTTAGCATTATAATTCTCATCTCTTCCTTAGAGATCCCCTGTATTTATCCCATGCTTTTTTGAATTCAGATACTGTTTTTGTTTCCACTGGGAGGCTGTTCGTCACATCCACCACCCTCTCTGTAAAGAAATATTTCCTAAGATTACTCCATGACCCCTCATTCTAGAGCCACCTTTCCATTGAAAAAAAAAAGGCTCACCTCCTGTGCATGGAAACGTTTGAGATATTTGAATGTCTCTATCATATCTCTTCTAGCTCGCCTTTCTTCTAGGGCAGTGGTGGTGAACCTATGGCACGCATGCCAGAGGGGGCACTCAGAGCCCACTCTGTGGGCACGCACGCCGTCGCTAGGGTAGCCAACCGTCCATCTGGGGGAGGCATGAACCGGCGGCAGCAGAAGAAGAGGCTGCAGGGCTGCCAGCAGCCGAAGAAGGAGAGAGGCTGCAAGCTGCTGGCGCTCAAGCTGCTGTTGGCCATCAGAGAGTCCCAGGTTCTGTTTCCCTGCATGCACATAGCTTCCACCATAGCAGCCTACTGTGCAAGATGTATGGGAGGAAAGATAACATCCATGACAAAGATCAGCAACTGAAGCACAGTCCTCAGGGGAAAGCTAAGTCTCAGTCAAGGCAAGAAGATGAAGAGTATGAGAGATAAAGAGGCTATGAATGTAAGGAAGCTTGTTGGAAATAGAGTGAGCATTCCACAGGGAGCATGAGAAAGGAAGAGACAGTGGAAGAGGAGGGTAGTAGGGATAAGACTGAAGGGGTAACAGTTTGATATGCACATATGGGGTGAAAAATACCTTGGAAGGCCAAGATTGTGATTGATATCCCCAACTGAAAGAATGAGGAGAAGAAGGAGAATATGAATAATAAACAAAAGATGAAAGAAAGTGACAACAGTGATGAGGATGAGTGGCTATCTGGGAGAATGGATATGGCTGGATGAGAGGAAGAAAACTTTGAATCTCAAGAGCAGTGGACAGGGCAGTAGACAGAGTGGCAGCTGAGGTAAAGAATGTAGAGAAGGGGGGACAGTAGAGTTGGTGTTAGTAATGGTTTCAGCAGGGAATAAGATGGTGAAGGATTAGTATCAGGAAGAATAGATGTGGTGGAGCTATGGGAAATAAAGAGAAGGAAAATTCTATTGAGCTGAGGTATTACTATGGCATGCACCTCCTGGCCAGCTGGTAGAAGCCCAAGGAAGTTGGAGTGTCCTCTGAGGTAGCTGGAAGAAGTATGTAGATGGGTTACAATCTCCCAAGTACCTGGCCAGCTGCTTAGGTGCTGTCAACAGCATCACAAGTTGAATGTTTACCGTACAAGGTGGACATGATAATACTTTGCCTCAACATTATCGTAAGCTACTGGCTTATTAAATTGTTCTTTTCCCCGCCTAGCTAAGGTAATTTAAGTAGCAAAGGAAATAGCCCGTAGCCATTTCTTTTGAACTCAGGAAATGCCAACTGGTATAAGGGAGCAGATGTTTTTTCAAAAGACAAAGGAAGAATAATTAACATTTGCTTATGATGGCCTCTGCATTTCTTTGAAGTTCATGACAAAAAGACTTGCTACTAGCAAAAGTATATATTGACTTAAAGCCAGAGCTGTGCCATTCACCGGTCAATAATGTCCACATGAGGGAAGCTCAGTAAACTACAATGCTCTCATAAGGGAAGCCCAGTAAAGGGGGAGGATAACATATTAAAGGTTTTTTTTATAGTATCAGATTTTTTTTTAGATTTGAACTGGCCTATGGGAGGTTTCTTTGTGAGAGCTTAGCCAATAATAGGAGAGGGACCGTATACTAATGAGACTTCCTAACTAATTATATAAAGATGGCTCTGTCTTTGTTTCAGATAAAGAGAGAGGCAGGGAGATAGAGGGCCAGCCTGGCTGCAGACAAAAGAAAAGGGAGATTTTTCTTTTGCTGCAGGGGGCACTCCACGAAGTTAGCAAGTAGCACATTTAAAACAAATCAGAGAATTTTTTTTTTTTTTTTTTTTTACTCAACACACAATAAACTCTGAAATTCATTGCCAGAAGATATAGTTAAGGTAGTTAGCATAGCTGGGTACAACAAAGGTTTGGATAAGTTCCTGGAGGAGAAGTCCATAAACTGCTATTAATTTAATTGACTTAGGAAATACTAGCCACTGCTTATTAATGGCCTTAGTAGCATGGGATTTATTTACAGTTTGGGTACTTGCCAGGTTCTTGTGGCCTGGATTGGGCACTGTTGGAAACAGGATGCTGGGCTTGATGAACCCTCGGTCTGATCCAGTGTGGCAACTTCTTATGTTCTTATGAGTTTGCCATTTGGGTGCTCCCATATTCAACCAGCTGAAATAATCATAGACTTTTTGTTGGTTTTTTAGCATGAGTAATTAGAGTGATTTTTTAGTTTTGTTTATTTTCCAATTAGCCTCATAGTATTAGAGTATTGGCTTACACACTATGTGGCAGATTTTTAAAGGGGTATGCGCATAAGATACGCGCGTAATCCCCGAAAAGCTGCCCCTTCCACCCCCTGCGCGTGCCGAGCCTATGTTGCATAGGCTCGGCGGTGGGCGCAGGCCCCAGGACGTGCATAAGTCCTGGGGCTTTCCTGGGGGGGCGTGTCGGGGGTGTGTCGGGGCCGGCGCGTCATCTGGGGGCTTTCTGGGGGCGAGGCCGCGGGCGTGGTTCCGGCCCGGGGGCATTTCGGGGGCATGGCCAAGGCCTCTGAACCCAGGCGGGGAATCCCGCGCCGGCAGCTGGCCGGTGCGCGCGAGTTATGCCTGCCTCAGGCATTTGCATGTGATGAACGCTAACTCATTCACTCCGCTTCGGATGCGTGTTAAATAGACGCTAATTCCCCTATTGTATTAGGGGGTGGATTAGCGCCTATTTAATCCGTGTCCGACAGCGGGTTAAACAGTGCGCTCAGCTGAGCGCACTGTATTGCATCGGCCCCTAAATGTGTTACATAAATATGCATGCATTGATTTTACTTATATTACATGCAATAGTAATAAGTTTGTGCTTTATTTTATTTTTTTCTGCTCCAGCCTCTCCTCCCCATGTGATCTACATGTGTCTTATTCAAAACTCTCACACAAGCATGTTGTTATGATATTCCACATACCCCTGGGATGAAAGTGCATGGCTTTGCCTAGTGTCCAGACTTCCTCCACTGTGTGCAGGATTTTCATAAGAATAAACATTCTTGTGTCTAAATGATTATATACACCTAGATATCTAATTGTGCTTAGAACATGACATAATCATTATTCCAATGTTTTCATTCTTTTCAAGAATGAATGGATAGATGGTGGATTGTTTTTTTTAAGGAGTCAGGCAATTCTCTCTTTCGTAGGAACTTTCAATTGCTAGAGATTTACAATCCAAATAAAATTGCTTATCTTCTATGCTTTGTGACCCAAGACAACTTTTGGACCTTTTTACATACCAGAAAGGGACAGCTTTTTCCCCTAATGGAAGATGGGAAATGTCTGTGCTATCTACAATCTGATTGACTGCTAACACATCAACTGGAAAGAGTACTACTAAAAGCATCCAATGGATCCCACCAGGTAAAATGCTCTGGTCCCTACTGCAGTAGCTCCTACCTTCTTGAAAAGCAAATACTTTTCCCACTTTTCAGCTAGAGGAGTGAGGCTGCAATGGTTGAACTGGACAGGACAGGGGCAGAGAGAGAATAAAAATGAACATAAACCCCCAGGTAACCATGAATGAAGGTTCAGAGCCCTAACTGGGGCAGGTTCCAATTGAAATAGAAGCACAAATAATTAGGTGGAAGCTGCCAGGGAAAACAAACAAGAAGAAGCAGAAGTGCAGCATGTGATGTTTCTATGTTACAACCTACAAATAAACTCCTGTTCCTTTTGCTACAGCTGTGGTTTACTGGGAGGGAGGCAGATGACTTACATTTGCTGCTTATTCTAACACACCAAAGAAGCTATTACTTTGAGACCAATGTGCTAAAGGAAAATAAATTTTGCAAAGTCCACTTTGTGTAGAAAAACAGCACATAGTGTGTGCTTCTCGTTCTGCACATTCTTTTCTATTTTAGCATGAGAAGCAAACTTTGTGAAGTTTTTAGCTTCATAAAGAGCAAAATTTCACACATACCTTTGCACTTGTGACTTTTTTTTTAAACTTTTGCAATGAAAACTTATGGAAAGCATATCCTTACCTGGAAGGGCATTAAAGGTATATGTAAAATTACTATTGCAAGGCCAATTCTGTAAAAATGTAATGACAGCTCAATGAAATGAAGTTGAAGCTTTTGCAAAGTTTCCTGTAGAAAAAGTATCCACAATGGGGTAAATTTTCAGAGATGCGCTCGGGGCTGGGAGGGAAGTTCCCAACCCCCTACACTAACCTCCCTTCCCCTTCCCCTAACCTTTGCCCCCTAGCACTAACCTAGCCTCCCCCCCCCCCCAATCTTTATTTTACCTTTTGCACCTGCCTCGGCACCCTGCCTGCACGTGATCCCCCAGCACAGCGGCAAATGGCTGCTGTGCCGGGGGCCTCTAGCCCCACCCTGCCCCCGGACTGTCCAGTCCCCGCCCCCTCCCCGCCTCTTTCCCGAGGCCCTGGGACTTACGCGCGTCCCGGGGATTTACACACGTGACCGCGCCTTTGGAAATTGGCCCAGCGTGCATAAGGGGGGTCACACACGCAAACCCCCGGGATTTACAGGCGTACCGCCTTGAAAATCAACCCCAATATTTTTTTTACTTGATTTGTTTGCAGGTGGAGGAAAATATTGCACACAGGGAGGATAACTTTAAAAAACTGCTGGCGCATGTCCATATATGCAAAGTTGCTACTGTGTTTTATAATTTTTGTGGAAAGGATATGTGCAGATTATAAAATACGAGTATATATGTGCACACAAATGGTCGCATCTGTAAAAACCACGAGACACGCAAGTTCAGACTTATCCGGATAAATATCAATTTATCTGGCTAAGTAGCAGCACATAGCCGGATAAGTCCAAAAAGCACTATTTAGATGGTCAAGTAGTACTTTTCGGACTTTTCCAGCTAGGTAGGCCTGCTGCTACTTAGCCGGATAACCTGGAATATAGCCAGATAAGTGCCGCAACTTATCCGAATAAGTTCTGATTTGTCCATCTAAGTACTGGGAAAGGAGCTACTTAGCTGAATAAGTTGGAAATTAGCCGGATAAGTGTGTGCAAAACATATACTCAAGTATTTGTATTTCCAGTTTTAAAAGGATATGAGTGTAGATTTTAATTGCATTAATTTGATGCTTTTACTCCCCGTTAGTCAGCTTTTACATGTGTAAGTCAGGGGACCTTATAACCTGCATGTGGCAATGAAATAACCAGTTTTACCAATTAGTCTACCAGTTCGCTTGTCCATCTGCAGCTTGTGAAGGCCCTCCTAGCTCTTCAGAATAAAGTCCCCACATTGCACCCAGAGCCCTTACCCAGTCATTTTTTTCACTTTAACAATATTTATGATCACTTACATTAGATATTGAGCAGAAGTAAATATATGCAAGTAAAAGAGGTATGCGTGTCATTTTGCAAGGTTTTAAAATAGCCCCTTATTTGTGTAAATGTTGGCCCTGCCCTAGAATGCTCCTTTCTTACATGTGCAAAGTTACTTGCGGACCCCGATTTACGCGTGTAAGTTGTAGTTTTGAAAATAGCATGCATTAACGTATGTTAACGTATGTTATGCATGCAACATTTAAAAATTCACCCCAAAATGCAATAGTGCATGCCGAAATCCTGATACTTGCCTTTCTTTTCTGTCCGACTGCCAACTACTGCGCTGTTTGGTGCTGCTTTTTCCTTACTCCATCAGGCCCAGCAATCTCCCAAACTTTCTTAACTAAAAAGCATCTTGCAGCCTTTCATCTAAATTAATACATTTTTATTTGCTTTGGTTCATACTCTTCCTGCTTTGGTACATACTAATCTTCTAATTACTAAGGACAAAAATGTACCCACATTACAAATATAGCATGCAGAAATTTTGTGGAATAGAGCAAGGCAATGAGTCTTATGCATGTGAACAGTGAGAAAATAAATAAACATTTTAAAAAAATCTGGCTGCTTGGCGATTATGGTTGTAATATTTTCTGTAATAATAAACCAAGCTCTTTTCCCCCAGCTAGATGACAAAAGGAGTAACTGTACATAAAAGGCAAAACCCTAAGCTAAAAAAAAAAAAAGAGGTGTGAGAAAAATCCAAATTTGTCTGTCAATAGATACTTTCCAAACAATTTTTTATTAATTTCTCTTTATCAAGATCACTTCAGAATTCCAATATTCCAACATACAAACCTCAAAGTCCCCCAACACAAACCATGTTTGACATCAGCTACATTGGGAGGGACTCATATCCATCAAAAATATGTGCCAGATATGCTTTGTTATTAAATGTCCAATGCATTCTGTCCCAAAGGTTTTTATTTTGTTTTGAAAGACTCCAGTAAAAGAGAAAGCTAGAGAGACCGAAAATAGAGTCCTTGTTGCAGCACAGTAGAAATTTCCCTAGCTTTCTATCTCCCCCCCTCTTCTAGTCAAAATATCAAAATTTTGTAGAGGCTGAGGGGAAGAATATTGGGATTAGAACATATAAGAAATTGTCATACTGGGTCAGACCAAAGGTCCATCAAGCCCAGCATCCTGTTTCCAACAGTGGCCAATCCAGGCTACAAGTACCTGGCAAAGCCCCGGGACGCGTGTAAGTCCCGGGGCTTGCTAAAATGGGCGGTCTGGGGTGCATGCCTGCAGTCCGGGGGCGTGTCTGGGGTCCAGGGCGGTCCGGGGGCGTGGCCGAGTGCCCCGACACAGTGGCCTGTGTCGGGGCCTGGCCAGCCGGCGAGCGCAAGTTACGCCTGCCAGCAGCAGGCGTAACTCCATTGAACAAGGTAGGGGGTGGAATTTAGGTAGGGCCGGGGGGGTGGATTAGACAGGGGAAGGGAGGGAAATGTGTGTGGGGGGGGGGGGGAACAAAAAAAAAAGGTCCCTCCGAGGCCGCTCCGATTTCGGAGCGGCCTCGGAGGGAACGGAGGCAGGCTGCGTGGCTCGGCTCGCGCAGGCTGCTGATTTTGTGCAGCCTTGCGCATGCCGACCCCGGATTTAAAAGATATGCGTGGCTATTTGCATATCTTTCAAAATCCGTCGTACTTTTGTTTGCGTCGGTTGCGCGAACAAAAGTACGCTCGCGCGTATTTTTTTTTTTTTTTTTTTAAATCTTCCCCTAAGTCTATTCCATGCTACTGATGCTAGTATTAGCAGTGGCTATTTTCTAAGTCAACTTGATTAACAGCAGGTAATGGACTTCTCCTCCAAGAACTTATCCAATCCTTTTTTAAACCCAGCTACACTAACTGCACTAACCACATCCTCTGGCAGCAAATTCCAGAATTTAAATATGCATTCAGTGAAAAAGAATTTTCTCCGATTAGTTTTAAATTGTGCTACATGCTAACTTCATGGAGTGCCCCCTAGTCCTTCTATTATCTGAAAGAGTAAATAACCAATTCACATTTACCCATTCTAGACCTCTCATGATTTTAAACGCCTCTATCATATCCCCCCCTCAGTCGTCTCTTCTCCAAGCTGAACAGCCCTAACCTCTTCAGCCTTTCCTCAGAGGGGAGCTGTTCCATCCCCTTTATCATTTTGGTTGCCCTTCTCTGTACCTTCTCCATCGCAACTATATCTTTTTTGAGATGCGGCAACCAGAATTGTACACAGTATTCAAGGTGCGATCTCACCATGGAGCGATACAGAGGCATTATGACATTTTCCGTTTTATTCACCATTCCCTTTCTAATAATTCCTAACATTCTGTTTACTTTTTTGACTGCTGCAGCACACTGAGCTGACGATTTCAATGTATTATTCACTATGATGCCTAAATCTCTTTCCTGGGTGGTAGCACCTAATATGGAACCTAACATTTTTTAACTATAGCATGGGTTATTTTTCTCTATATCATCACCTTGCACTTATCCACATTAAATTTCATCTGCCATTTGGATGCCCAATTTTCCAGTCTCACAAGGTCCTCCTGCAATTTATCACAATCCTCTTGTGATTTAACTACTCTGAATAATTTTGTATCATCTGCAAATTTGATTACCTCACTTGTCATATTCCTTTCCAGATCATTTATAAATATATTGAAAAACACGGGTCCCAGTACAGATCCCTGAGGCACTCCACTGCCCACCCCCATCCACTGAGAAAATTGTCCATTTAATCCTACTCTCTGTGTTCTGTCTTTTAACCAGTTTGTAATCCACGAAAGGACATCACCATCTATCCCATGACTTTTTACTTTTCTTAGAAGCCTCTCATGAGGGACTTTCTCAAACGCCTTCTGAAAATCCAAATACAGTACATCTACCGGTTCACCTTTATCCACATGTTTATTAACTCCTTCAAAAAAAGTGAAGCAGATTTGTGAGTTACCGATGGAGCTCATCTTTTAAGGGATGGTAGCTTTTGTGCACTCTCAGCAATTATCTCTGCTATTGCAGAGTCAGATGGTGAGCTTCTGCAGAAACCCTTCTGTCCATACTTCACCTACTCTGATGGAACATTTCAAGGATAATGTTGAAGCTTTTACAGCATAGCAATAGAACGTAGCCTACCCTAGCAGACACATAAGATGCTGCACTTTACTCCCTCCTATGGCATGAGTCATAAGAACCTAAATAAGTGTATGTAACCCTCCCTCCCCTCTCCTTCACCGGAGGTCATCTTCGGCAACTGCAGGGGTGGTAAAAGCCTGCCTGCAGCCCCAAAACCAGGGTTCCCTCCACGTTGGAACAGCAGAATGCGATGGGGCCCAAGGGAAAACTTGCACCATTTTGGGAGAAATAATGATAGTTTTGCCTTTAGTTTTGTTTATCTAAATATGTAGTCATGATCAGTGTATAACAGCTTTCAGCCCTGTGAAAAGAATCCAGACTGTCTATCTGTGCCTCTCTGTGACAGTAGGATTATAGCAAAGGTAGAGAGTTACAGTTCTATGCCTGTGCTAATATGTTGGTACAGGCCTATGTATGATGCAATAAAGCATTTAATTCTGTACACTGTCACTATAGTAATATAGTTAATGATGGTAGAAAAAGACCAAACTGGCCCATCCAGTCTGCCCAGGTGAGATTTTTCCCATTTGGGGTAAATGAATATCTACATTTCCATATGCAACCCAACACCAACTCTCTTCCCTCCCCCATTGACGTTTACTTGACCTCTCAACCCTTTTCCCATCGCTTTTCAAATCCTTCCCGAGTGTGCCCAGATTCTGTTAAATTACTGATCTTCATCGCTTCCACTGGTAGGACCACTTCAGACCTTTTCTATTCTCTTCTACTTTCTTACAAGGCCAACACTAAATCCAACACCCAGTCCTCCTATCATGCCTTATTACAAGTTTTTTATTACTCCACACAAGCCACCCAAACTAATTAAGCCATTATCTGAAACATCCACCCTCCCCATGCTGGTGAAGTTTTGAGTTTTCACGTTGGCAATTCCATGAAGGTTATCTCCATGCCTTCTTGGAAGCCCGACCTAGTCATACCACTGTTCAGGGGTTGTAACTGCTGCTCCATGCAGGTTATACCTACCTAGGCTACATCTGTGGCTTGTGGTGCCAACATTTGTTGCTTCCTGTTATGCATAGATTCTTCTTTATTCTTTAAATCTGTGTTTGCTCTAGATTTGGGGATAAATCTAAACTCTATTGGACCTCAATTCCTTGCTGTTACTCTTGTGGGTTACCAGATGTCTGAGTCAAATGCTTTTTTTTTTTTTTCTTAAGTGATAGGTAGTTGTAAAGCAGAGTGGAGGAGTAGTTTGGTGATTAGAGTAGCAGACTATGACCCACCAGAGCCAGGCTTCAAATTCTGCTGACACTCCTTGTGACCTTTGACAAGTCACTTCACCTGCCATTGCTTCAGGGACAAACAGAGGGCCTGATTTACTAAGGCTTTATTTTTCCATTCTGTGCTTAGTAACAGATAGTGAATTGCGGATTAGACTTACGCGGCCAAATTGTGGGTACACAGCGGGTTAGAAACGGGGTAACTGCGGCCGCGCTTTACTGTATCGGCCTGTATATGAGACCCTTAGATTGTGAGCCCTCTGAGGACAGGGAAATATCCATGGCACTTGAATATAATCTGCTCTGAGGTGCTGATCAGTCACAAAAGGCAGAATACATAAAAATAATTGCTTTATAAAATTGTAGCTTGGGGTTTTGTTTTTTTGTTTGTTTGTTTGTTTTTAAGAAGGGGATACAGAATACTCCTGGAATCACCAAAGAGGTGCTCCTCTGTATCCTTGTACATTGCTCACCTTAGATGCAGGTTTGGCTTTGGGATCTTTTGAATCACTTCAGCCTGAAAGGCTTTGGTTAGAACTTATTATATAGAAAGAGGACTATGACTCCCCTCTAGTGGCTAAGCCCTAAAAAAGCACAGCAACCCTACACATGTTCTCCTCTTACTTAAGGAATACAAGTCACCGCTTTTGGAACTGATGTGGCTAATCCAGTCCTAAGAAAAGATTAACGAAATCCATTTCCCCTGGACGCAAACGATCCTCTGAAGAAGTGCATCTGCGAAGTTGTGTTCTTACCCTGGCAGCCTTGGGGGCTTTAGTTCATTAGTGTAACCTTGAGCTTGACATGCTGTCCATCCTTGTCCGAGTTACTTCTGAATCCTTTTTTTTCTCCTCATCTCAGGCCGGACTTTTCCCCATATGACGAGCCCTTCCCTTTAAGAGCAGAACTGCATTAGTGAACTTCAAACTACACCAAGACATGGGAGCGGCCAGCATGTAAAAAGCTTTGATGTGTTCAGTGTAGAGAGAAGAGATCATTGATTTAAAAAAAAAAGTGTTGTCAAAGATCTGTCCTGCAACAGAGCAGAAAAACAAAAGTCAGGAGGTACACACAGAGGCGATTTTCACCTCCTTTAAGAGTGGAAAGGCTCCTAGAAGTTACTGAACTTTCATTGCCCTCAGACTTTGTCTGTGTGATAAGTTTGCTGCACGCTGGAGCTATTGCAATGTTTGGCAGCTAAAGATAAGAATGGACGTTGTGGTGCTTCATCACTTTAAAGCAAAATTCTTCAAAATATCACCTTCTTTGTTTCTTGGCTTTATTTCTTTCCCATTCATTTTATATCTCCTTTATTTCATATATTTCTGACGCCAGGATAGGATCTAGGGCTGACCAGCACCTGAGGTGAAAATTGAAATTGAAGTCCCCATCTCTATGAAAAATACTGACCTTACTCATATCACCACCTGCATCTTTTTCCAGGATCCTGCTCCAGTGCTAGTGAGAGATTTAAGAATTTGCTGCCCTTAGGTACTGTTGATGCGATAGATCCCCCCTCTCCCCCGCCCCCAGGAAAGTTGGACAACACCAATGCATTCTGGGGTCTATACAGGGTGGAGCAGAACTCCAATTTAAACCCTGTACCTTCAGTCTGTAAATATACCCTGTTTCCACAGAAGCTCCCAGAACAATGGGTGCAGAGCAGAACTAGTGTTGTGGCCAGCAGGCCACGGCTGGTCCCCCCTACCTCCTCCAATGCGCTACGGGTTCTCCCCCGGCCAACGCAGAGTGCTCCACTCCGGAGCCAGCCGTCTGAGGGCCTCCCACGCGGCTCTGGACACCGCCGTCCTCCTTCCAGCAGGCCTCTCCCTAGGCACGCGTGCGTGGAAGGTCCCGCCTCTTAAAGGGGCCGCGGCGGGAAACTTCAGCCCGGCCCCGATTGATGACGTCAGGACTGAGGGGTATTTAAACCCTGCCTCAGTCCCCAGTTATTCGCCTTGGCAACAGGTCCATCTCCTCAGAGTGCTAGTTGCTGTTCCTGATGTCTCCAAGTTCCTGTTTTCTGTTCCTGATCCTGATCCTGTCCTTGCTTCCTGTGGCCTTTTCCGGTGGTTCCAGTTCCTGTATTCCTATCTGTTCCAGTGTTCCTGTCTCTATACCTCTCCTCGTCCTCCAGTTCCTGTGCTTCCATCCTCAGCTTGATTTCCTGGTTCTGACTTCAGCTTGCTTCCTCGTCTCTGCTCGTCTGCTGCCCATCTTGATCCTTGGCCTGGTTCCTCATCTTGCCTGTCTGCTGCCTGCCCTCGATCTTCGGATTGGACTCTTGTTCTGCACCTTCGCTGCCAGCCACGACCCAGACACCTGACTCCTTCTCTGCCTGCTGCTGCTCCAGTTTCTGTCGAGGCGACCCGCACCTAAGACCTGCCGGTCCCGGCACCCAAGGGCTCAACCTGAGGGGAACGAGGGCTGATATAGGTGAAGCTCCAGCTGGGTCGTTCTCACCTATACTGCCAGCCGGCGACAAGGGCCATTGGGGGCCATCCCTCAGTAGTAGTACCAACTCTTGTCCCGGTCCAAGGGTCCACAGTTCTAACAGTTTGCCAAGGCCATGGACCTGGCTGATCAGTCCAGTCTTCAGGCCATTCCAGGCCTGGCCCAATGTCTGCAGCAGCAACAACAATGCCTGGATGTCTTGGTGGTCACGATCGAGCACCTGGCCAATCGCCTGGACTCTTCGCCCATGCCTGGGCCTTCTGCTCAACCTCCGGGGATTTCTCCGCCACCGTCTATTCCCTTGCATCTACCAGCTCCTCCTCAGTATGCAGGGGATCCAAATCAGTGCCGTGGGTTTTTGAACCACTGTTTCATGAGGTTATCCCTCCAACTCACACAATTCCCCAGCGACCAGGTTAAAACCATGTTCATCCTCTCCTTGTTGGATGGCAAGGCCCTGGCCTGGGCCTCTCCGTTGTGGGAGCGCGGGGACTCCATCCTTGGGGATCTTCCCCACTTCGTTCAAACATTCCAGCAGGTATTCGATGAACCAGGATGTCAGTCCACCGCTGCCTCCGAGCTTCTTCACCTCTGTCAGGGGTCCAGTACGCTGGCCGAGTATGCGGTGAAGTTCCAGACCCTGGCCTCAGAACTAGGCTGGCGGAAGGATGGCCTGGGGAGTTTTTTTCTCAAGGGGCTGGCCTTGAGAATAAAGGATGAACTGGCCACCCGGGAGTTACCCGAGGAACTGGAGGCACTCATTGACCTAGCGGGCCGAATCAATCAGCGCCTTCAGCAACACTTCAGGGAGCTAATGCTGGGATGCCGGACGGTTCCCTTGGCTCCATCCTTTTCCCAGCCTCTGGTCTCTCCTACCACCTCCAAGGCTTCGCCAGCTCGCAGCGAGGAGCCTATGCAAATTGGCCTAAGCCACCTAACCACGGAGGAGAAGCAGCAGCGTAGCTCCCTTGGTCTTTGCCTGTATTGTGCCAGTAAGGGGCATCTGCTAGCTCAATGCCCTGAACGTCCGGGAAACTCTCGAGCCTAGGTTTCACAGGGGAGCTGACCCTAGGCTGTATCAGTCCTGCTCCCCAATGCACAGTGCCAGTGATTCTCCAGTTTTCCGGTGGATCCTTTACGACTCTGGCCTTCATTGACTCCGGGGCCAGAGGGAACTTTATTCTGGCTGAGCTAGTGAGTCAACTGCAACTTCCCGTCATCTACCGCACTCCTCCGCTGCTGGTCTCCTCCATCCAGGGAGACCCTCTACCAGGTCGAGTCACCTCCTGCACTGCTCCCGTGATTTTCCGTACTGGAGTGCTTCATGAAGAGGAGATCCCCTTCTTCATTCCCAAAAAGGCCATCTACCCGGTGAAATTAGGACTTCCGTGGTTGCAGAAGCACTCTCCTTCCATCAATTGGGAGACCCTACAAGTTGTTGCCTGGGGTTCCAATTGTTTTTCTACCTGTCTTCGGGAGTTACCCCATCCTCAGCTCCTGCTTGCTGCCACCACTCTGCCTCTACCATCGCAGTATGCGGACTACGCCGATGTGTTTTCTAAAGAAAAGGCAGTGACTCTCCTGGACACCACCCTTTTGATTGTGCAATTTATCTCTTGCCCGACACAGTGCCACCTCGTGGTCGGGTTTACCCCTTGTCACTACCTGAAACTCAAGCGATGTCTCAATACATCCGCGAGAATCTTGAGAGGGGCTTCATCCATCCTTCCACTTCCCCAGCTGGAGCAGGGTTCTTTTTCGTGGCCAAGAAGGGCGGTTTATTAAGGCCATGCATTGGCTATCAGGGGCTCAATGCCATTACCCGCCGGGACCGATGCCCGCTCTGTCATTCCAGAGCTATTGGACCGTCTTCAAGGAGCCAAGATTTTCACAAAGCTGGACCTCCACGGGGCCTACAATCTGGTCCGTATCAAGCCCAGGGACGAATGGAAGACCGCGTTTAATACGCATGAGGGCCATTACGAATACCTAGTAATGCCTTTTGGCCTGTGTAACGCACCAGCGGTCTTCCAAAACCTAATTGTTAGGGTTTTTAAGTGTTTGGTGGATTCTTAGGTGCTGCAGTGATGATCACTCCCACAGGGAGAAGCCCTGCGGGGAACTGCAGTACTGGGCTAGACTCAAATGCACAAACACAGAGATAGTTTTTATTATACAGCTTGTAGAGTTCACCAGAGGTGGCAGTAGTGAGTAGATTCCTGCAGTAATAGTCTTGGGAGGCGACCCATCCCACAATGGTAGTGTAGGGAGCTCTGATGCAGGTTTCCAATGAGGAGCTGTAGGTGAGACAGACTGGTAGATGTTAGATTACTCACACTCTTGTAGCTGTATTGGTAGAGTTCCCAGCAGATATAAGTAATGGTAGCAGGCACCAAGGTAGACAACTCAGGCCCTCGAGGAGCGAGTACCTGGATACTGGATAGGCACCTGGAAAGAAGCATAGGGCCCCAAAGGAGCAGGTACCCAAGTTAGTAGAACCCCGGAGAATAGAGAGAGCTTCCAGCAGCAGCAAGAAGCGGCAGAGCTGCTTAGACCAGACGAGTCCAATCCTTGCTAACTCAATCAGTCAGCAAATGGGCAACCTAAATACCTGGATGATGTGACATCACTCGAGGGGGGACGTCCCCGAGGTTCGTGCCAACACTGGAATAAAGACATGGGTAGTGCGCGCGCACGCGCGCACACCCTAGGAGGCCCTCAGGTGAATCTTGGCAGAATGCCTTGCCATAGCCATTCTGGGGACGCCGGGGAGTGTGGCAAGCAGACGTGGCGGTCGCCATTTTCCAGAGGCTGGTGGAGAAAGCGAATATTGAGGTGAGGCATGTGGGACGAAGCCGTCTGAGTCCGATGGACGCAACACTAATGAATGAGATCTTCAGAGATATGCTCCACGACAATGTGATTGTCTATTTAGATGACATCTTAATTTACTCCAAAGACCTGACTGCCCATCTTGCTGAGGTCGCTGGGTTCTCCAGAGTCTAAGACAGCATCACCTATATGCCAAGTTAGAAATGTCTCTTCGAGTGGGCGTCCCTGCCCTTCTTGGGGTTTACAGTCTCCACATCCGGCTTCCGAATGGACCTGGAGAAGCTGGCTAGCATTTGGGAGTGGCCTCAACCAATGGGACCGCTCACTGCAACATTTTCTAGGCTTCGCTAACTTCTATAGGAACTTTATCCCGCAATATTCTCACATTGTGGCACCACTCACTGCCTTAATCAAGAAGGGCTCTGATGCCAGACATTGGGCTCCTGAAGCCATTCAAGCCTTCGAAGAACTGAAACGGACTTTCCTGTGAGTACCCTGCCTCCATCACCAGATCCTGCTCACCCATTCACTGTGGAGGTAGATGCCTCTGACGTCGCAGTAGGAGCAGTTCTTAGTCAGTACTCCACTCAAGGAGCCCTGCTGCCATGTTCATTCTTCTCCCACAAATTCTCCTCAATGGAGAGGAACCACGGAATTGGAGATAAGGAGTTGCTGGTCATAAAGATGGCATTCGAGGAATGGAGGCAATGGTGGAGGGGGCGCAATACCCCATCACTGTGTACACCAACCATAAGAACCTAGAATACCTTAGCAAAGCACAACGCTTGAACCCTCGTCAGGCCTGCTGGTCCCTTTTCTTCAGTCGGTTCGACTTTGTACTACACTACAGACTAGCGATAAAGAACACCAGGGCGGATGTCCTGTCCAGACTCCGCGAGATGGAGGATGTACCCGATTCTCCTCACTACATCCTGGATCCTGCCAAAGTCCTCCTGGCCACCACCAACATGGTGCCTCAGGGGAAGATGGTGGGTCCATTCCGCCTTTGGCAGAAGGTTTTAGCCTGGGGTCACGATTCTCTCACCGTCGGACACTAGGGCAGAGACCATACCCTAGAAGTTTTGTCATGCTACAATTGGTGGCCCCGGATGACCCAGGATGTTCGGTCTTATGTCAGCTCCTGCCTGACTTCTGCCCAACAGAAGCCACTGCCAGGTCGCCTGTAGGGGCTCCTGCAGCCTCTTCCAGTTCCTCAAGAACCATGGACCCACATCTCCACAGACTTTGTTATAGATTTACCTTCATCCCATGGCAACCAGGTGATCTGCGTAGTGGTCAATAGATTTTCAAAGATGCCACATTTCATTCCTCTACCCAAGTTGCCATCTGTGCCTGAATTGGCACAGCTATTTACTCAGCACGTCTTTCGCCTCCATGGCCTTCCCCAACAGATCGCATCGGACCGTAGCCCCCAATTCACAGCCAAAAACTGGAGGTCCTTATGTAAAACGTTTGGGGTACAATAAGATTTTACATCTGCCTTCTATCCTCAGGGGAATGGCCAAGGTGAACGAGTCAATCGAGGCTTAAAGACCTTCATCTGCTCCTTTGTTGGGAGCCGTCAAGATGACCGGGCACTGTTATTACCTTGGGTGGAATTCTCACATAATATGCATGTGCGCTCTGCCACTGGGACTTCTCCCTTCCAGGTAGTCTTCGGCAAGCAACCAAGACCTCCTCTGCCTCTAACTGTGCCTTCCCCGGCGGCCCAGCTCATGGCTCAACAACTCCACAACTTGTGGAACACCACCAAAGCCAACCTCCTCAAAGCCACCAACACTGCCAAGCAAATGACAGATAAACACCGTCGTCCAGCTCCTCTGTTCAGACCGAGGGACCGGATGTGGCTAAGCACTCAACATATTCGCCTTCAGGTCCCTTCGATGAGGCTTGCTCCTAAATACATTGGATCGTTTTCCATTAGCGAGCGGGATCCCGTGACTTACCGCCTATGCCTTCCCACTGGTTTAAGGATACATAACTCCTTTCACATGTCCCTGTTAAAAACATTGGCGCTTTCCTCATTCCATGCCACACCACCCAAGACTACGCAGGTCTCCTCTGAAGAAGATCCAGTCTACCAAGTCAAAGAGATACTGGATGTGCAATCACAGGCGTTGGGATTACTTGATTTTCTGGGAAGGATTTAGCCCTGAGGAAAACTCCTGGGAGCCATCCTTGAATATCCTGGACAAGTCTTTGCTCCAACACTTTCATCACATTCACCCCAACAAACCTGGTCCTTCTGTGAGGGGGCATAAAGGGGGGGTACTGTTGTGGCTCCCAGCCGCGGCAAGCCACGATCGGTCCCCCCTACCTCCTCCAATGTGCTGCGGATTCTCCCCCGGCCGGTGCGACGTGCTCCACTCTGGAGCCGGCCATCCATGGAGCACCCACACGGCTCTGGATGCCACCGTCCTCCTTCCAGCAGGCCTCTCCCTAGGCGCACTTGTGTGTGGAAGGTCCCGCCTCTTAAAGGGGTCACAGCAGGAAACTTCGGCTCAGCCCCGATTGATGACGTCAGGGCTGAGGGGTATTTAAACCCTGCCTCAGTTGCCAGTTCTTCGCCTTGGCAACAGGTCCATCTCCTCGGAGTGTTAATTGCTATTCCTTATGTCTCCAAGTTCCTGTCTTCTGTTCTGATCCTGATCCTGTCCTTGCTTCCTGTGTCCTGTTCCGGTGGTTCCAGTTCCTGCATTCTTATCTGTTCCATGTTCCTGTCTCCGTACCTCTCCTCGTCCTCCAGTTCCTGTGCTTCCATCTTCAGCTTGATCTCCTGGTTCTGACTTCGACTTGCTTCCTCATTTCTGCTCATCTGCTGCCCATCTTGACCCTTGGCCTGGTTCCTCGTCTTGCTCCAGTCTCTGTCGAGGCAACCCGCACCTAAGACCTGCCGGCCCCGGCACCCAAGGGCTCAACCTGAGGGGAACGAGGGCTGGTATAGGTGAAGCTCCAGCCGGGTCGTTCTCACCTGCACCGCCAGCTGGTGACAAGGGCCATTGGGGGCCGTCCCTCAGTCCCGGTCCAAGGGTCCACAGTTCTAACAACTAGGACATATGCCCTTACCTCTCATTAAAAAAAAAAAAATTAAACTCTGGTATCATCTCAGTACCTGCCATACAAACTCCCTCAACCACTAGGCACTTTGTGAAGTAATACAAAAGCCTACCAATAAAACAAAAGTCCTCCAGAGCAAACCTGCCATACCATAACAGAACTAACTGCTAGACCTCAAACAGCAATAACCCTATCTGTCAAAAGGCAGCACTGCAAATATTACACCCTTGCTGTAGAAAATCAATATACCTCCAATGGAAAAACAAAATAAACTACATAGGAGCAGAATCCTATATCTCAGTCACAAATGAAAGGCACAGAGAGATTCTCACCAAATACAGACTAGGGGATCTTTAATTCGAAACAAATATGCAGTTAAAATTGAAATGGGGAGACTAAGAAGCCTGACTCTGCATGCTGTGCAACACTGGAGCAACAGAAACAGAAATTATTTTTTTCCTAAATAGGTAAAGATACAAGAAATGCATATTCCTAAAGCTGACATATCAGTAAACTGAAAAAAAGCTTTTTCTCTATTTTTGGTTAATGGACATTTTTTGGTTAGTATTCAGATGGTTTGTGCAGCTAAATTTGGGATTTAGATGGACAAACTGCAGGTTTTAAACTTCCTTCCACTCTGAATATCTCTGATTTATCTAGTTAACTGTTTAACTAAATACAAGTTAGCCAGAAAAGTTGGAGGCATTCCAGGGCAGAGTTAAGTTAGCCAGTAACGTATCTAGATAACTCTGATACCTGGCTGAGTCTAGTTGTGATGGAAAGCAGTCCTAAAGTTAGCCAGATAAACATATCCAGCTAACTAAACTTTAGCCGGCTATATTCATCAGAGTCCCTAACCAGAGCTTTCCATTTATATCTGTGACAATTTATCTTGCTAACTTAAGCTGGATAAATTGTTTACTTGCCATGCTGCTGAATATTGATCTCTTTATTTTTCTAATTATATTGGTCCTAATCTCTTTGTTCCCCTTGTCTCTTGTTAGTCTTCTAACTCTTTTTCCAGGGCCTCCTTTCCATTTTACTACCCTTAATAGAAGGCATGGGGATTACTACCCTTAACCAATAAGCCTTGATACTTTTGATGCAACTGCAACATCGCTCTCCATTTCAGCAGGGGGCGAGGGGAATTGGATTCAGAGCACAACCAACAAGGGCCCTGACTTTTATAGTGTGGGGCATGGATAAGCATGGGGGTAACCTGCACAGAACAGCAGTTACTATTCTTAAAAGAAGGCATGAGATTACTACACTTAACCAATAAGCCTTAATGCTTTTGGCACAACGGAAACATCACTCTCCGTTTTGATGGTGGTGTGGGAGGGGGAAGGGACTTGGGTTCAGATGACAACTAAGATGGGCCCCGCCTTTTATGGTCTGAGGTACTGATACACAGACATAAAAGGGAAAAAAGCACAGGACTGATTCAACGGCCAAGTCCTAAAGCAAAGCCCATCAAGCAGCATTATCTGAATTTTCAAAAAGGCACCTCACCCAATATAAATGTTGCTAGCAGTAATTTTTTTATGAGTTGACAGTTGCTTGGTTTTGATTGTAACTATTACTACCCTTATCATAAGACTTAGAGATAACTGCATGGAGCGGCAGTCACTACCTTTAAGAGAAACATGGGGGTAACCTGGACGGCACAGAAGATACTATCATAAGAAGCTTGCTGGGCAGACTGGATGGACTCCTTGATCCTTTTCTGCCGTTATCCCTACGTTACTATATGTTACATTTCTTTTCACTCCTCCTGACCTCACTTCTTCTCTTACATCTGTTTCTGGCTTTGATCTTTCCCTTTCACTTGTCTCTGGATTTCATCCCTTCCCCTCCCCTCTCTCATCTTCAAGTTCTTCCTGCCCCCAACTCTTTACCTCCACAACTCTCCCTTATTTTGCTCCCTCTCGGCTCTCCATCGCCTCATCACTGGATTGCTCCCCTAACCAGTCTTCAGCTATCTGGCTATTATATCCTTACTTCCAGTAGCTGCCTTCTTTCTGGTTTTCTTAACCTTTCCTCCCCACAGATCATCTCCACACTGATTCTCTTTTTCCAACGATCCCTTCTCACTTTTCCCAGTTATTCCCTATCCCTTTTACTCTTGCATCTTTCCAAGTTCTACCATTGCCTTCAATCACACTCTCGCTTGCTCTTCCATCTCCATCTCTTTACTTCTTCCTCCTTCCCATCTTCCGTATCTTTCATTGTCTTGCACCCTCCCTAACCCTTCTCCATTTTCAGCCTAACTCCTCCATCTTCCCCATACCATGTCGGTCTCTTATGTTCATTCAGAGCCAGTTCTTCCATTTGGTGAATTAGGTAATTGCCTAGGGCATCAACATTTTGAAGGGTATCTTTTACCCATTTTTAAGGCACAGCACCACAAAAGTGAAGGGAATAGATGCTAGACAGATGTAAAGGTGGAAACAGGTAGGAAGCTGGATGAGTGAAGGAGTTGTGGAGAGAGAGGGTTGGGCAGGCGAGGGTGGGATGGAAAGAAAGAGGGAAAGAATTATGTTCTGGTTGAGGGTGGAGTGAGAGAATGCTGGGCATTGCAGAACGGCGGAAAAGAGATTGGGGATGATGCCACGGCATTGAGCAGGGTGTGAAGGTAAGAAAGAGGAGGATACTGGGGGTGAAGAGGTGAGGATAGATGCGGCACAGGAGGATAGAGAGAAGGGATGATGGGTACTGATGACAAGGGCAAACAAAGGGGAATGCAGGACTTGGCAGAGGGTGAGAGGCAGATGCTGAGCAGGGCAAGAGATGGGGATGCTGTGTAAGAGCTTCCACTGATAGGGCACAGGACTGAAGATTCACCTAGGGCCCTATGTTCATTGTCCTTCCCAAACCTCAGGCTTCCTCTTTACACCCCTTGCCTATCTTCAGTTTTCCATCTCCCACTCTCACCACTTCCTAGCTCTCCCATTCCATCATCTCTCACTTTTCCTCAGTCTCCTATTTACCCTCCTTGTCTATCATTCACTCACAGACCCGCATTTCCATCCTCTGTACTCACCTTCCCCCAACCCTCACCCGCTGTCCTCTGCTTCTCATCTCTTAACTATTCCCAATTCCTTCCCTGTTGCTCATGCTCTCCCCTGCCTCTATTTCCTCTTTCTTTCATCCCTACCAAAGCTCCCACCACCACCATTTCCATTCTCTTTCATACCTTCCACAGTCCCTTTTTATTGCCTTTTACGCCCTACCAGTCTTGCAAGTCTTTCACAATATCTGTCAAATCCTCCCCCATCCTTCAATTCCCTATCTCTTATCCTCCACCCAATCTCCAAGTTATTTCTGGCCCTCATCTCCAATTTCCATTCTCTCAAGTCTTCACTTAATCCCCCAGTCCCAGGTTTGCCCTAAACCAGTTCCAGTGTCCCCACACTCCCCTCTTCATAGTTGCTCTTCCTGCCTTCTAGGGCTACTACTACTACTACTACTACTACTACTACTACTACTACTACTACTATTTAATATTTCTTGAGCACTGCTAAATGTACACAGCACTGTAGAAATACATATAAGAGATAGTCCCTTCTATGTAGAGCTTACAATCTAGTCAAGACAAATACCCTTCCATGCCCTCCCTCCTTCCTTTCTCCTTCTCTCCTTGGACAAGACTGGTCAGTAGGAGAGCATCACCAGTAGCTTGGTGCTTCCAACCTGCTTATTCTGGTGCTGACACCTGTACCTCCAGTGTGGTTCACAGATCAACTGTTTCAACCATGCGGGGGAGAGAAGCACAGGCAGCATGAGCAGTGGGTTAGAAGCATCAGGCTGCTAGTGCAGCTCTCCAGCTGGCTGGGCTGGGTCCAGCCAAAGAAGCCTTTGTGGGAGCTTTTGATTTTCAGTTACCCTGAGAATGTCATGTATTAGCAGGGGGAGGGAGGGGGGTAGAGAGCAGGAACACCAACTTTCTCCCTGGTCATAAGCACACATTCTAGCACACTCACATGTTCATACTCATACTCTCCCCACACGCGCTCAGTCTTCTCATTCTCCCACATGCACACTGTCTCTGGCTCACTTACTCATTAGAACATAAGAATATACATACAATCCCCACTCCCACTTACACACCCACATACACCCTCACCCACACACACACACACACACACACACACACACACACACACACACACACACACACACACACATCCACTTCCACACATTCCCTCTCACTCACACCCACATTCATTCACGATTCCTCTTCCTCCCAGCTCCTCTAACCCACCAGTGGCAGCTGCCTACTCCGTAGGGATGACGGTACTCCTCATCTTTCTGTTGGCTGTATGGGCCAACGCTTCCCCTGCTCTTTCTGCTGGCCGACGCCACCACTGCTACTCCTTCCAGCCACATGGGTTGATGCTAATTTGCTGCTATTTGCGGTTGATGGTCCTTTCCTTTCAGTTGCAGCTGATGCTCTTCATTCTGCCTGCCCACATGGGCTCCAATGACTTCCTCTCTCAGGTCCTGCACGGGCTATCAGCTATGCAGCCGGAGTTTTCTCTGGGTTTGCCTGAAGTCTCAGCAATTCCTTTGAAATTTCAGAGTTTGTGGGTCAAATCTGGAGAGTTCCCAAGTAGGGAAGGGAGGGAGGAAGAATACTACAGGAAACAAAAGCAAAATTGATTATTCCAACAAAGAAATTGAATATGGATAAGTATAAAGGATTCCTAGTTGCGTAGAAGAGAGGGAAAAGTCAGAGAACAATCAGGATCTATGGTAGTTCAACAGGAAATAAAATGGGCAGACTAGATGGGCCTTAGGATCCTTATCTGCCATCATATTTTATGTAAAACACTAAAAGGTGAATATTAAAAACCTGGTATGCGCATGAATTAGGAGATGCAGCACATAAATCGGGCTTACACACGCCAACAAAATTTTAAAAGGCGCTCAGATGAGCACGTATCTCCCGCTGTGCACACATCTCTCTTGATTTCGAAAAGGGGCGTGGTCTGGGTGGGGCATGGGCATTTCAGGGCATGGCTAAGAGATATATGCGTAAATACTTACATCCCCTTGCATGCACCCAGGTACACTGCAGTGTAAATGTATTTTTAACATAGAGACATAGAAATGATGGCAGAAAAAGACCAACGGTCCATGCAGTCTGCCCAGCAAGCTTATTTATTTATTTATTTATTTATTTAGCATTTTTCTATACCGACCTTCATGGTTAAATACCATATCAGGTCAGTTTACATCGAACGGGGATAGAGAACTGTAACAAACGGAACAGCAATTTATATGGTAGTTTCTGCCACCCAATACAATTCACCATAACTTATCAGTTTCCCAGACCATCAAAGTCAGGGCCCTTGTTGATTGCTGTTAGAGTCCAATTCCCTGTTACCTTTTGCTGTGAAGCAGAGACCAATACTGGAGATGCATCAAGAGTTACAGGCTTATTGGTTAAGGGTAGTAACCGTCGAATCAACAAGTTACCCCTATGCTTATTTGCTTTCCCAGAACGCAAAATTCAATGTCCTTGTTGGTTGCTGCCTGAATCTAATTCTCCTTTTCCTCTTATCTCCCTGCCATTGAAGCAGAGAGCAATGATGGAGTTGCATCAACAGTATGAAGGCTTATTGGTTAACGGTAGTAACTGCCACATCAGCAAGCAAGTTACCCCCTTGCACTCATTTCTTCATTTCCATCCTCTAGCATTTAGGGATCCACAATGTTTATCCCCTGCCCCTTTGAAATCTTTCACTGTTTTTGTCTTTATCACCTCCTCCAGAAGGGCATTCCAGGCATCCACCACCCTCTCCGGGAAGAAATATTTCCTGACTTTGGTTCTGAGTCTTCCTCTCTGGAGTTTCATTTCATGACCCTAGTTCTACTGATTTCTTTCCAACAGAAAAGGTTTGTTGTTGATTGCGCATCATTAAAACTTTTCAGGTATCTGAAGGTCTGTTTCATATCTCCTCTGCACCTCCTTTCCTCCAGGGTATACATATTTAGGTCCTTGAACCTCTCTTCATAAGTTATTTGATGCAGACCACCCACCATTTTGGTCACCATTCTGTTTCTGTCCTCTTTGAGATACGGTCTCTGGAACTGAACATAGTACTCCAGGTAAGTCCTCACCAAGGACCTGTACAAAGGGATTATCACCTCCTTTTTCTTACTAGTTATTCCTCTTTCTATGCAGCTCAGCATTCTTCTGGTTTTAGCTATCACCTTGTCACATTGCTTTGCCATCTTCAGATCGCTAGACATCAAAACCCTAAGGTCCCTCTCTTGTTCCGTGTACAAAACATTTCACCCCTTCATCACATACAGCTCTTTTGGATTACCACACCCCAGATGCATGACTCTGCACTTCTTTGCTAGGGAGGAGGTATACATTTAAAAAAATTTAAACCAGCCATTTCTGCCAGGTTTAAAGGGTCTGAGGGTAATTGAGGGGAGTGCAGGCTATCAAACCAGGGGAGTTTGGAAGATCTAGCTCTTAACTGAGCGAACTGGTGGACGAGCTGGTTAAACTGGCAATGGCCCATTATAAAATATCCTGACTTATGTGATAGAATTGAGATTTATGTGCCTAAACGCCTGCCCACTTAAAACTGGGTGCATATGTTCGCGCAGTCAGGCTATTTTCTAACTTGCACACAATTGTGAGTGCAAGTTATAAAATGGCCGCATATCTGGGCGCAAGCCGACACACACTCATAACAGTGTGCCCGCGCACTGGTTTGAACACTACCTCTTTGCCAGTAAAACTATGATATGTGTTAATCTGAACTTTAATTCACGATGTATAACTTGGATTGCAAGCTGTTTCAACTGGTTCAGGCCACAAAGTGATAATTATTGCTCAATGCTTACTAATACAGAATACATACTTACCAGAGTCAGGGTAAAGGTCAGATGCACTAAAGGGTTTTTCCTGATATGTGTCCATGGGAGAAATGCTTAGTACATCTGACACTAAGACTATGAAGCTCCCACAGCAAAACATGGACAGACAAGATGACTCCCTCTTCTGCAAGCATACAATGGGAACATTGAAAACCATGGGCCCACAATCATATTTTCCTACCAAGTTCATTCAGACTTGTTACCTGAGACAATCGATATGTGAATGTTTTTAGTGCTTTCATAACCTACACTCAAGTGACTTTGTTTCTTTAAAATATACTTTGTCTAATAAAGAATGCATTGTTTTTCAAGAAGGAAAAGCTTGACATTTAGCAATTTACTTTCCTCTACTTTGGTGGCATTTCCTTAAAAGTTGTAACCTAAAGTTGGAATGCTACCAAAAACTGAAGTATTTTTAAAGTGAGTACAAGCAAGGAACAATTTGTTCCCTTCCTGCGTCTCGCTAACCTCCTGGTAGACCTTTTGAGAATGTTTATGTTCTACAATCAGTTCCCTAATAGACACCAACAAGGGGTTAATAGCAGCCTATAGAACAACAACCAGAAAAGGCTTCCAAATACAGAGGAAAATCATTTATACTGCTTTCAATTAACCACGGTGATGTGCTTCTTGGAAAAACCTAGATAATGAAGCATACAGATAGAAAGACACAGAATTTTAACCCATGCAGCCTCCTCCTCTTGTGTATGTCTAGGGGGCAGACTGACTGGGATGGAAAAGATATGATTAGACAAATGAATATGATACACCTGTGCTTACTTCTAGGGCAAAGCATTTGACCTTTTGGATAAATGTTACATCAACAAGTAGGAAAAGACCTGTTGAGTACAGGAGTATTCTATATGTCTAGCTATTGTACCACAAATTTATACATCATGGCAAACTGATATCATGCATCAATAGAGGCTTATATCTACTGGTCTATAGGAAGAACCTGCTTCATAGATATTATAATGGGGGGGTGTATGTGTGTGTGTGTGTGTGTGTGTATAAATATATACATACATACATACATACATAATAAACTCTTACATATAAATAATCCCTGGGCTAAGGTCATCACTGAAGCATCCAAGATCACACTTAACGTTAAAGGGCTTAAAATGTCCTCATCTCCCATATGTTCCATAATCCCGCTCTCTTTCCAGGATTCCCTGTGGTGAGGGATTGGGGTGGGGGGGGGGAGGTGGAAGGAAGATTACTCTTAAAGGGCCTGGGCATTTTCTAACAGACTCTGAAGTAACCAGTAATAAGCAAGCTGGGCTTGAAATGTAGTTGCAACATAACTTTACCGATAGTTGATATTAAAGTGAAGTGAATGATAAATTAAAAGTCCTTATTCAATATAGTCCATTACATAATCCTTTTCCAATAAATCTGTGACTCTGTAAAGATAGCATTATTTCATCTTTTTTTTCCATATCCTATCCCAATTTCAGGGGCAGTTTTGGAGCTTCCTCCCAAAATATTGGATATGATATTTGGGGCTGGGCTTGATGAGAAAATTCAATGTCCCATTTCTCATACCATAATCAAGATGTCTTTGATAGACTTTTTTCATATCTCCAACCTCCACAATTCACTTGATGGCACCTGTATGGAACCTCCTCTCCAGAATACCTTGATGGTATTTCAAGTGGTTAATAGTGCATGCCACTGTTCGCTTTCTCTTCTCCTTTCCTATTCAGATGCATGGTTGGATATTTCAGACACCTTGAACCTCCACCAGTTGATGGGGGTCTAAATTCCTCTGACAAGGGGAATTTAGGTGACAACAAAAATAAGACCAGTCTCCAAAAATTCAAATTAAAAAGAAGGGAACTTCCTTCAAAAATTGTTACAAAAATAAATAAAGCAAGTTCTTGATCAAAAAGGGAAGAAGACCCCCGTTGGGGATCTTCTAACCTAGGATCGAGGTGGAGTTGGCACAACCTGCAGAGAGGAGCCCTGAAGGTCCCCACCATCTGCTGGCGAAGCTGGCTGTGACAGAGGCCCAATTGAAGCTTCACTTATACCAGCCCACATTCCCCTTAGGTTGAGACCTCGGGTGCCAAGGCCAGCAGGAATTAGGCGCGGGCCTCTGATGATGAGGTGATAGTTGGTAGTCGAGTTAGAAGCCAGGGTCTGCAGCAGATTGAATGCAAGTGGAGTCAGAGGCAGGCGGTGGTCAGGGCAGGCGGCATTCAGGCTGGTCAGAGTCAGGACGTGTTCAATGGCCAGAGGAGTTCTATCATAGACTAGAAGCAGGCAGTGGTCAGTGGCAGGCAGAGTTCAATCAGAGTCATAATCAGGCAAGTCGAAGTCAGAACCAGAGATCTATCCGAGGGAAGTCAAGGCAGGGAGGCAGGCAGGGAGGCAAGGAACAACACAGGTGGAAAAGGCACTGAAGAACTGAAGACTGACCACAGGACTAGACAACGGAACTTGGGAACAAGGATCAGAGCTGACAAGACGAAGACCAGTAATATACTTAACCTTTTCTAGATCCATGTGGAAGCCTCTTCTGAATACGATACAAGTTGTTATCTTGTAGTCGCTGAAGAACTAAGCATATGATGCGGTGATGAGAGTCGAGGTCCTTAGAGAAGATGAGGATATTGTAAAGATATTTGATAATGCAGATGTAAAGGAGGTCCCTGAAAATCTCCTTCATCATTTCCTGGAAGACAGCTGAGGCATTGCATAGCCCGAAGAGCATTACCAAGTATTCATAACAGCCATTCCAAGTGTTGAATGCTGTCTTCCATTTATTCCCAGACTTAATCCGAATCAAGTTGTAGGCTCCTAGAAGGTCTAGTTTCATAAAAATCTGTGCTTCCTGGAGCTGATCAGAGTTCCAAGATTAAGGGTAAAGGCTATTGATACTTCTCAGTGATGGCAGTTAGTCTACGGTAGTCGATACAAGGCCGGAGGGAGCCATTCTTCTTAGACACAAAAAAAAAGCTGGCACCGATCAGGGACATAGATCTTCAGATGAACCCATGGTCTAGGTTCTCTTGGATATACTCCGACATAGCCTTGATTTCAGGAAGAGACAAGGGGTATTACCCTACCATTTGGAGGTTTGGTATCAGGAAGTAATTTTATTCTGTAGTCGTATTCCCTGTGGGGTGGCAGTGTCTCGGCTTTCTTTTTAGAAAATACATCCAAAAAGTTATTATATGCCAGAACATGGCAGCCAGAGATAAGTGGAGTGGGGGTTCCACCCAGTCTAGATGCTTTTCATGACAGTGAGGACCCCATTTAGTGAGTTGTAATGTGGCACAGTCAAATTGTGGAGAATACAGTTGGAGCCAAGGAAGGCTCAGCACGATAGGATGGACGGCTCTGGAATATGATTCATTCCTTGTGAAGTAGGCCCGTACACATGGTCAAGGGAGTGGTGGCCAAGGTAATTCAACTAGGCAATGGGTCCCCATATATGGAGCAAAAGATCAAGGGGGACTTCCTGGGAGCTGTAAAAAATTGTAGATTGTCTACTTCAGCTTTCATCCGGAAATTTCCCCCAGAGCCAGAGTTGACCAGAGCTACGGTGGTAAAGTCTTTTATTGTCCACAGTGATTATCAGTGGAAGTGTTAGTTGAGGAGCTGAAGTTGTGGCTAGGGCAGTGAGGAGGAACTTGACAAGACTAGTGACGAGGCAAACTGAGGGCCTCTGCTGGTGGGAAAGCATTCTGAAGATAGAAACATAAAGTTCTTGGATGGAATAAACAACTGCTTCTTGGAGCAATTGGTTCAGGAACTAACGAGAGCGGGAGCTATTTTAGATTTAATTCTTAGTAGAATACAGGATTTGGTGAGAGAGGTAATGGTGGTGGGGCCACTTGGCAATAGTGATCATAACATGATCAAATTATAACTAATGACTGGAAAGGGGACAAAATGTAAATCTACAACTCTAACACTACATTTTTAAAAGGGAAACTTTGATAAAATGAGGAAAATAGTTAGAAAAAGATGAAAGGTGCACCTGCAAAGGTTAAACGTGTATAATAGGCATGGACATTGTTTAAAAACACAATCTTAGAAGTGCAGTACAGATGTATTCCACACATTAAGAAAGATGGAAGGAAAGCAAAATGATTACTGACATGGTTAAAAGGTGAGGTGAGGGTGGGAGGGGGAATAAACGGTAACAGTTTATTTTATTTTATTTATTTATTTATTTTATATACTGACATTCAATCGAGATATCACATCGGTTTACAGGTAACTGGGTGGATAGGGCGAGTTCTGCCCTATTTTACATTATAACATGATAACAAAGGTAACAAATATAACATGGTAACAATTATAACAGGAATATATGGAAAAAATAATATTATGGCATATAACTTATGTACATTATGTCTTGATGATAAAATAATTTAGGTATCAGGTTTGATTGGAGGAAGTAAGGGGAGGGTGGGCAGGGGGGGGGAGGGTCGGGGGAGGGAGGATAGGAAGGAGGGAGGTAAGAGGAGGGTGGAGAGATGCATTCGGGCAGGTTAAGTGTCAGGTGGGAAAGCTTTTAAGAACAGCCATGTTTTGAGATGTTTTTTAAAGACTTGTGATGAGGGTTCATTTCTGAGATTGGGGGGGAGGGAGTTCCATAGGGTCGGAAAATGTAAAACACAGTTAACTGTGTTTTACATTTTCCTTGGTTATTGTACTCTACTCGAAGAATGGGGTATTACTTTTATGTTTAAGCTTTAAAGTTTAATAAAAAGTTCATAAAAAAAGGTGAGATGAAAGATGCTATTTTAGGCAAAAAAACATCCTTTAAAATTTTGAAGAATGCTCTATCTGAAGAAAATAAGAAAAGGCATAAGTATTGTCAAGTTAAGTGAAAAACATTGATAAGGTAGGCTAAGAGAGAATTTGAAATTAAGTTGGCAGTAGAGGCAAAAACGCATAATAAAAACTTTTTAAAATATACCCGAAGCAAGAAAACTGTGAGGGAGTTGGTTGGACCGTTAGATTACCAAAGGGTTAAAGACGCTCTTAGGAAAGATAAGGCCATTGCAGAAAGACTAAATTAATTCTTTGTTTCTGTATTTACTAATGAAAATGTTGGGGAGATACCAGTTCCGGAGATGGTTTTCAAGGGTGATGAGTCAGATGAACTGAACCAAATCACTGTGGACCTGGAAGATGTAGTAGGCCAGATTGACAGCTTAAAGAGTAGAAAATCACCTGGACCAGATGGCATGATTCCCAGGGTTCTGAAAAAAACTCAAAAATTAAATTTCAGATCTGTTAGTTTAAATTTGTAAACTATCATTAAAAGTTACATTGGCCACCCTCCTGAAGACTGGAGGGTGGCCAATGTAACTCCAATATTTAAAATGTTCTCCAGGGGCGATCTGGGAAACTATAGACCAGTAAGCCTGAATTCAGTGCCAGGAAAAATAGTGGAAACTATTGTAAAGATCAAAATCACAGAGCATATAGAAAGACATGGTTTAATGGAACACAATCAACATGGATTTACCCAAAGGAAGACTTGCCTCATAAATCTGCTTCATTTTTTTTGAAAGGGTTAATAAATATGTGGATAAAGTTGAACCGGTAGATGTAGTGTACTTGGATTTTCAGAAGGCTTTTGACAAAGTCCCTCATGAGAGGCTTCTAAGAAAACTAAAAAGTCATGGGATAGGAAGCGATGTCCTTTCGTGGATTACAAACTGGTTAAAAGACAGGAAACAGAGAGTAGGATTTAATGGTCAGTTTTATCAGTGGAAAAGGGTAAACAGTGGAGTGTCTCAGGGATCTGTACTTGGACTGGTGCTTTTCAATATATTTATAAATGATCTGGAAAGGAATACGACAAGTGAGGTAATCAAATTTGCAGATGATACAAAATTATTCAGAGTAGTTAAATCACATGTGGATTGTGATAAATTACAGGAGGACCTTGCGAAACTGGAAGATTGGGCATCCAAATGCAGATGAAATTTAATGTGGGCAAGTGCAAGGTGTTGCATATAGGGAAAAACAACCCTTGCTGTAGTTACACGATGCTAGGTTCCATATTAGGAGCTACCACCCAGGAAAAAGATCTAGGCATCATAGTGGATAACACATTGAAATTTTCAGCTCAGTGTGCTGCAGCAGTCAAAAAGCAAACAGAATGTTAGGAATTATTAGGAAGGGAATGGTAAATAAAACGAAAAATGTCATAATGCCTCTATATCGCTCCATGGTGAGACCACACCTTGAGTACTGTGTACAGTTCTGGTCACTGAACTGGAGAAGATACAGAGAAGGGCAACCAAAATGATAAAGGGGATGAAACAGCTCACCTATGAGGAAAGGCTAAAGAGGTTAGGGCTGTTCAGCTTGGAGAAGAGACGGCTGAGGGGGGATATGACAGAGGTCTTTAAAATCATGAGAGGTCTGGAACAGGTGGATGTGAATTGGTTATTTATACTTCCGGATAATAGAAGGACTAGGGGGCACTCCATGAAATTAGCAAGTAGCACATTTAAAACTAGTCAGAGAAAATTCTTTTTCACTCAACGCACAATTAAGCTCTAGAATTTGTTGCCAGAGGATGTGGTTAGTGCAGTTAGTGTAGCTGGATTTAAAAATGGTTTGGATAAGTTCTTGATTGAGAAGTCCATTAACTGCTATTAATAAAGTAGACTTAGGGAATGGCCTCTGCTATTATTGGCATCAGTAGCCTGGGATCTTCTTAGTATTTGGGTACTTGCCAGGTTCTTGTAGCATGGTTTGGCCACTGTTGAAAACAAGATGCTGGGCTTGATGGACACTTGGTCTGACCCAGCATGGCAATTTCTTGTGTTCTTATGGGGAGGGGGGGGGGGGTTAGCTAATCTTTGCTCTGATAGCAGCAGTGCTTGAAGTATAAACTGCAGGTAGCTTAACACTATCAGCGCTGGCAATTTCTTATGTTCTTATGTAGGATAAGGCTGTATAACAGGTGAAATCCTAACATGATCCTCACTCTGGAACAGACCTAGACTGCTTCTTTCTCCACCCCCACCCCACCCCCCAGGGTAAAATATACATGCAAAATAAAAAATATGTGTATACTCTCAAGAGTTATAAAATAGCCTGCACATGATTACATGCTATTTAGTTAAAAAAATGTATATTTCACATTTTCCAACAAAAACAGTCCTCGCTGTGCAGCAGTAAAAATAGCATATGTATACTTGTGCATGTATATGCTATTTTACTCATGAAACCCCTTTGAAAATTCACTCCATTATCTCTGGGGTCAGTGCTACTTTGAGATCCCAAGTGGTTTAGCCTTAGCTACGAGATTCCAATTGCTGTGTGCTTCCATGAGGAAGTACCACAGGAGTCTGAGTGGCAGAGATGCTCTGTACTGGCAAGGAAGACTTACAGACTCAGCCGCCTCTTTTGCCTAACAGCAATTAGCCAGTGGACTGGCAACTGTCCTGGTGCGCTAGATATATCACATTCACCCTATGGCAACTGCCAGCAATAAAAGTGAAAGATATATCAATTAAAGAATCTTTTTACCATAATTGGGTTTTAAGATTAGCATAGGCTGGTAATATGGAGCCATTTTTACTTTTTTCCTTAGTTTTATTTGATTGTACTATGCAATTTTGTTGTATTAAGCGTACATTTTGTTATTTATTGTATTTTAATTGAAATTATATAAATTGTATTATGGCTCTTGAAACTTGCCTAGTACATCTAGGTGAAAAGAAGAGGAATAAATGCAACAAATAGATGTAAGTAAAAGGGAAATTAAATGGACAGTGAAATGAGCTATTTTTAACTCATGTGACAGCAATAGCCCTTCTATCACTGTCGTCTTGTTTTTGGTTTTCTTTTGTCAGCCCCTGGCATACCTTGCATTATAATGAGGAAACTCATAAGTGTGTCAGAGATGTCTCTCTTGAGCACAGGATTGATTGTGCACTTGAGCATATTCATGCAAGGTGGCAGACATTGTAGGTCTTTTCATATAAAGGGCCCACTAAGTATTGCCTACATCTTTATCTAAGCAGCTAAGCACCATGAAAACAGTCTTTATTTATGTAAAATGTTATTGCCTCCATGGTAGGCTAGTAGTAAGGCTGACCATAAGGTTAAAGAGTAAAAACCTTTAGTCTGGCAACAAGACTGTGTATAATGCTTGGGATTCTTTTCTGGGAATAAATAGGAAGATTTGTATTGAAAGGGCTACCAAAGATTATTTTTTTAAAAAACTGTTATTGTAAATGAATATTGTAATTACTGCACTATAGCAGGCTATGATTTTGGAAGCTGTCTGGCATTAGTCAAAACAGCATAAGGATATTTGGAATAGGCTTGCAATCCTACTGTCCATGAGTATGTACATAAAAAAACAAGTTAGGAAAGAGCATGCTGGTAACTGTGCACAAATGAGGCATGTTTCTATGGGGAAACGACAACTGTCAAATATTCAAGAGCCGCAAAACATTCTCAGGACTTCCAAACTGTCAATTTAGCATGGAATTGGAGTGACAACCTCTCATCTGTCAGCTTTCCCCTCCAAACTAAATCAAAGGGGAAAGCCGACAGTCGCTCAGCAGCGCACGGTTCGGAAGGAGGTATCTTCGAAGGATTCTAATGAAGTTAGGGCATCCCAAACAATAAGAAATGTGGTCCAAGGGCCTGAGATAAAAGATTCCAATTTATCCCTGTCAACTGAAAAGCAAAATCTTAATACAAACAAAAAAACACACTTTGAAATGTTTGCATGCCAATGCCAGAAGTCTAAGAAGTAAGATGGGAGAATTAGAATGTATAGCAGTGAATGATGACATAGACTTAATTGGCATCTCAGACACATGGTGGAAGGAGGATAACCAATGGGACAGTGTTATACCGGGGTACAAATTATATCTCAATGACAGAGAGGAGCATCTTGGTGGCGCTTTATGTCTGGGATGGCATAGAGTCCAACAGGATAAAGATCCTGTAAGAGACTAAAAGTAGAATCTGAAAGGTATGTGTCTATGTGCGCACACTTCCTGGCGCATACACATGGACATGCCGATTTTATAACATGCGTGCGCTGATGCGCACGCATGTTATAAAATTGCTGGGCCACGAGCACATGCGTGCTGAATTTTATAATCCGCGCATGCATGTGCGTATGGCGCTCGCAAGGAGGGGAAAAATTAATGCAAACTTCGCGCAGCGATGCATCCCAGTCTTCCCTCCCAGTCCGCTCCAATTAAGGAGCAGACTGGGAGGGAACTTCCCTACCCCTTAACCTAACCTCGCTTCCCCTTCCCCTCTCCTCCCCAGTCCCTAAATCATACCTTTTCCTTTTTTTGGCTTTTGTCTTCTAACTTACTTCAGGGCCCAATCTGAAGTAAGTGCTGCCAGCGCGCGAGGTTCTGGGACAGCAATGAATGGCGCCGACCCGCACCTTCAATGAGGCCCGGCAGTTCTGTGCGTAACGGGGGTTACACGCGTGGCCGTTCCCTTTGAAAAGGCGCACAGCACAGCACGCGCAAGGCCCAATCACACAAGTAATCCCCATTTTTAACGCGCACAACTTTTTAAACATCTACCTATAAATACACAATCAAATCTTTATGGGTAGAAATCCCTTGTGTGTCGGGGAAGACTATAGTGATAGGAGTATACTACCGTCCACCTGGCCAAGATGATGAGACGGACAGAGAAATGCTAAGAGAAATTAGGGAAGCTAATCAAATTGATAGTGCAGTAATAATGGGAGATTTCAATTACCCCAATATTGACTGGGTAAGTAAAACATCAGGATATGCTAGAGAGAGAAAGTTCCTGGATGGAATAAATTATATTTTTATGGAGCAATTGGTTCAGGAACCAACGAGAGAGGGAACAATTTTAGATCTAATTCTCAGTGGAGCACATGATTTTGTGAGAGAGGCAACAGTGATGGGGCCGCTTGGCAATAATGATCACAATATGATCAAATTTGAATTAATGACTGGAAGGGGACAGTAAGTAAATCCACGGCTCTAGCACTAAACTTTCAAAAGGCAAACTTTGATAAAATGAGAAAAATAGTTAAAAAAAACTGAAAGGTACAGTTATAAAGATAAAAAGTATGCAAACAGGCATGGACATTGTTAAATTATACCATCTTAGAAGCACAGTACATATGTATTCCATGCATTAAGAAAGGTGGAAGGAAGGTCAAACGATTGCCTGCATGGCTAAAAAGTGAGGTGAAAGAGGCTATTTTAGCCAAAAGATCTTCATTCAAAAATTGGAAGAAGGATCCATCAGAAGAAAATAGGATTAAGTATAAGCATTGGCAGGCTAAGAGAGAATTTGAAAAGAAGTTGCTGTAGAGGCAAAAACTCACAATAAAATCTTTTTAAAATAAATCCGAAGCAGAAAGCCTGTGAGGGAGTCGGTTGGACCGTTAGATGATCGAGGGGTTTAAAGGGGCACTTAGGGAAGCTAAGGCCATCGTGGCATGTCCTGTTCTATATGGGTTTGAAGGGAAAGCTCGTGGGGTTGGTCTTTGGATTAGAAATTTGGTTCTTTGTGGGTTGGGCCCCAGGTCCCGATTCATTTCCCACCGGGGTGGTTACTAGCCCTTTGGTTTTTAGAGGCAGTGGGTTGGCTCACTGGTTGGGTCAGCTTTGTTTAGTTTAATTAGTGGTTTTGGGGAATTGAGGGGGTTGTTTTGGGGGGGTTCGGGGTGGTTGGGGACGGTTTCTCTTTGTATGCTAATCTTTGGGTTGGGGGAGTGTTTACCTCTCAATATACGCTGTTTTCATATTTTGGGAGGTGGACCATGTTTTGTATAATTTGTCGCTTGCACCCACATCCTAGTCCCTTCTTCATGGCACTTTGGCCCCAGTTGGCCAGTTATACCCATAGTGGTAAACACCTTTGTATATTTGGTCTTTCGGTTGGGATTCTAATTTTCTGTTTTCTTCTTTTCTCTTCTCCATGGTTAAATCTCCTGTATAGTAGCCTCATCTTTTTCTTTTTTTTTTTTTCTTTTCTTTTTTTTTAATGCAATTTCAACAAAGTTACAAGAACACCTTGCTTAGAAATATGAGGTATACAGGAAAAAGAAAAAATACACAATTCTTTCAAAAGGAAAAATAATAATACCCCATAGATTTAAAAGGAAAAAAGGGGAGGGACAAGAGAAATATAAGCGGACGTTAATAAAGTGGAAATAAAGAAAAAAGAAACACTGAGAGAAAAAAGACGCCAGTTACATTATGCTCGCCAGATATATTACAGTAGAGACTCCATAAGACCATACTTGACGCATCGGGGGAAGGCAGTATCGAATCTGGGGGCGAAGAGGGATCCAGAGACTTTCTCCTCATCTAGTGCTGCCGCCGCCGTGGTTAAAGGAACAGCACCCCCTTCTGCTTCCAGGTGGAAACCCGGTGGAGGCAAGACCCCCCTCAGGCACCCTCCAAGGAGTCCAACAGAACCAAAATTCCATATCGAGGAGGAGATGGTGTTACTGGTGCTCCTGGGCTAAGGGAGATCTCATTGGCCAGCAGGGAAGACTTCCGCTTTTCTCTGCAGTGGCCATCTCATCGGGAGTAACTGCTGGCGTCGCCCCAAAGAACTCCTCAATCCGATGTTGAATCAAGCCAGGTGAGGGAGAGCTGACAACATTCTCCCTAAGTCTGGCCTTAAGCTTAGTATGAGGCATTTTTTAAACAAAGGAAATCCAGAATTCAAGAAGAAGCCGAAGAGAGATTCTTTGCGTGCGTCTCAGTGAGCGGCCATCCTGTCCCACCCACCTGCCCACCCACCAGCCTCATCTTTTTCTATTCTGATGTCATCTCTTGAAATTATGTATCTCAATGTGTGTGGTATTTCATCTCCCATTACGAGGAAGCAGTTATTGTGCTGGGCGAAACATGTCCAGACACATATTTTATTTCTGCAGACCTATTTGACAAAACAGAACATGAGAAACTAAAAACTGGTTTGGTGGGTGCTGTTTACTACTTCTCCTTCAATTCTAAAAGTTGAGGAGTGTGTATATTAATCAATAAAAATTTACCATTACAGGTTCATAGATCTCAGAGTGATCCAGAAGGTAGATACATTATTCTTGATTGTTCTCTCTTTGGGGATAAATTTGTGTTAGCAAATGTGTATGGGCCCAATCAAGATCAATCTGCATTTTATAAACGCCTGTTTGATGTTATCCTTAATTTTGGTTATGAGTCACTTTGTATGGGTGGTGACTGGAATGTCTGTATGAATCTCGTGTTGGAAAGGTTCACAGGATCTTCTGCTTCCGCACAGTCGGGGTTTGCTGGGAGTGATTTGGTCTCCACTCTGCACCTAATAGATATCTGGAGGCATTATCATCCCCTGGAAAGAAATTATACATTTTACTCCCCTCCACCTAACTCACATAGTAGATTGGATTATTTTTTGTGCTACGCTGGCTTTCTTGCTAGGGCTGCGGATTGTGCCATTCTACCATGTGTGATTTCTGATCACAGTTCTATTCAGCTTTCCTTTAACCCAGCCCAGGTTAGACTTCCTACCCCTCAGCTGTGCAGGAATTCAGTGAAATTAACCTGAAAGCTGACTATACGCCTGTTCTGCATTGGGAAGCTTTTAATGCATTCCTTCGAAGGAAAATTATCATTTATGCCAGCTACATTTGGAAGCAGGAGAGACAGAAAGTAGCAGAATTGTTAGCTGAAATTATGAACCTTGAGGCACAGCATAAGCAGGACTGCCTACCTAAAATGTATAGACAGCCTGAACAGGCTCAGAGGGAATTGTGTTCTTTTGACACCATCAGAATTGTACACCAGACTTAACTATTATGAGCATGGTAACCGGGTGGGGACTCTGTTGGCAAGGGCTGTGAAAAAGAGGCAAGGAAAGTCACATATTGTGACTTTACGTACTCCTGAGGGCTTGTGTACTACTCACCCATGTGATTTGGAATGCCTTTTGATGCAATATTTTTCTACTCTGTACTCGGAGCCTTGCCCACTTGCCGCAGGAGCCATTCAGCAGTTCCTAAATAGCATTGCTCTTCCTGAGTTGGGTGATGCTCAGCAGGAAATGCTGGTGGCACCTATTTCTTTTTTAGAGATTCAGGAGGCTACTTTAACTCTTCCAGGTGGGAAATGCCCTGGGCCTGATGGCTACCATATAGACTTTTACAAGAAAAGTCTGGAAGATGTTACCCCATTTCTGCTCTCTTTATATAATGATGCTGGATTGACTGATTCTTCTTTGTGGTGGTTGGGGGATGCCACTATTTCACTTCTCTCTAAGCCTGAGAAAGATACCACCGAGGGTGGATCATATCACCCCGTATTGCTGTTGAATTCTGACTTGAAAATATTGGCTAAAATCCTGCAGCTTCACTTGGAAAGTATACTTCCCTGTTTAATTCATCTATTTAACATTCTATGCCTTTCCAAGAAGCTTGGGAAAACGGGATTGATTGTCTCCCTTAACACAAAGAAGGTATTTGATCATATTTTCTGGCACTTTCTGTTTCAAGTCATGAGGAGAGCGGGTATCCCCGAGAGATTTATGCAATGAATGAGTGCTATGTATGCAGCTCCCAGGACGCATCTCTTAATAAATGGGGCCTTATCTACTTTTTTCTCGATAGAGCGTGGTACTTGGCAAGGGTGCCCTCTTTCTCCACTGCTTTTCGATCTCGCCTTTGAGCCTCTGGTGGCCCTTGTTAGGCAGATGTCAGCTATTAAGGGGTTCCAGTTTGGTGACCAAATGCATACAATATCTCTCTATGCAGATGATGTCCTGATTTTTTGTCAGACCTGAAGTCCTCTGGTCCAGCCTTGCTTGACGTGCTTCAGAGGTATGGGGCTCTTTCTGGGTATAAAGTCAATAGCCACTGCTATTACTAGCATCAGTAGCATGGGATAGACTTAGTTTTTGGGTACTTGCCAGGTACTTATTGCCTGGATTAGCCACTGTTGGAAACAGGATGCTGGGCTTGATGGACCCTTGGTCTGACCCAGTATGGCATGTTCTTATGTTAAATCTGAAATTCTTCCTATTGGCCTTCTCCAGCTAGTACCTGATTGTATGGCTAATTTTCATCTAGTGGATTACTTATTTAGGGATTTATGTACCTTGTGTTACGCTCGCTGCCCGCAGCAGACCCACGGTGCGGCCCTCTCACCTTTCTAAGCAACCTCCAGGCTCCAGCTCCCCATCGCTTGCAGCAGTGGGCCGCCGGCTCCGACCTTGGGCTCCCGCCAGAGCCTCCAGCCCTGCTCAAGTTCCAGGGACTTCCCGCCAGGATGCCTCCATTCATCAGGCCTCTCCTCAGAGTTCACGGAGAGACGCAGCCAGCAGCGCCGCGCCCTTCCCTAGGCACGCACACACGCATCAGTAAACCTTTTAAAGGGCCCGTGGCAGGAACCTGGCCGCGGACCCAGATGCTGACATCAGATCCTTCAGCCTATAAGTGCTCAGGCCTTGCACTGAAGTGTTGCCTTTGCAACAGGTCTCCTCGGTTCCCTGTTTGGTTCTGAGTACTCGTCGCCTCCGTGCTTCCTAGTTCCATGTTCCTGATTGTCTCCAAGTTCTTGATTCCTCGTTCATCTCATCTGTACATTGATTGACCTCCTGGTGCCGACCTCTGCTATGTCCAACCTTGCCTGCCTTCTCCAATCCTGACCTCTGCTACGTCCGACCTTGCCTGCCTTCTCCAAGCCTTGACCATTGCTACACCTGACCACACCTGCCTTCTCCATGCCTTGACCATTGCTTCGCCTGACCACGCCTGCCTTCTCCATGCTCCGACCATTGCTACAGATGACCACGCTATAGATTCCTTTGTGTCCAGAGTTCTACGTTGCTTGCCACACCTTCTAATTGCCGCCAGCTCTCATTCAAGTTCGACAGTGATGCCTCTGTCTCTATCCTCTGGACATGGACTCCTAAGGCTCCGGCCTTTCTCTGCTCAAGCACCTTCAGTCAATCCTCTTTGTTTGGTGCTTGGGTTCCTATACTGGGACCAGTCTAGGATAGAACTACGCCATCTGCTGGCTGCTGTCTCTGGGCTGAACTATCTACCTTTGATGTCCAATCTCGAGACCCACTTAAGTCCTGCTGGCCCCAGCACCCAAAGGCTCAACTTGAGGGAAACGTGGGCTGGTATAGGTGAAGCTCCAGTTGCCTCTAGCTTCAGCCCACTCCACCCGTAGGCCCTCGCTTGTGGGTTGCGTCAACCCCACCTCAGCCCAAGAATCCACCTCCAGCGCAACACCTTGGGATCTCAAGATCTTTTTCTCATGAAATTATACAGAGCTATTGGACAGGGAGCGTAATGATTTGCAGAAATGGGCTGATCTTCCAATCTCTTGGGCGGGGGTCATTAACCTGATTAAAATGAATGTTTTACCTAAATTTTTATACTTGTTTCAACATATTACTTGTGATGTCCTAGCTAAGTTCTTTGTTACCATGCACAGTTTGATTTCTAAATTTATCTGGCATTCCAAACGGGCTTATATTAAACTCAGTCAATTCTGGCTCGCTAAAAAGCAGGGTGGGATGGTGCTTCCCAATTTTAGAGTGTATTATTGGGCTGCTAGATTGCTGCCCTTCATAGTTTGGTTTCTGCATAAGGGATTGAACTGGAGGTGTCTGGAACAGTTACAATCTGACGAGGTTGATCTCACTATGTTGCCCTTCTTTTCCCATGCCTCTCCTTTGCATTGCAGAGTGACTAGGAATAGTCCTATACTGGCTCATACTTTAAAGATATGGAGGCCAGAGTTGAGATATCTGGGTTCAGATGAGAGTAGATTGTCCTTGCTGGGCACTATCTATGGTAATACTATTGTGTCTGGACTCACTTTCTCTCCGGGTTTCAAGGAATTGAGAGACTGTGATTTATATAACCTTGCTCAGCTTTGGGAGGATGGGTGTTTTCAATCCTTTGAGTCCTTGAGTTTAGAATTTGATCTCCCTGCGCATACGCATGTGAATTCCTTACAGTTGCGAACAGCTCTCTCTAAGTTGATTGAACTTTCTGTTACTATTCCAGAGCTAAATGGGATGCAGTTATATTTATCAAACCCAGATGCCTTTATTAAGGGCACTACCCTTGTTTACTGGGGATTACTACGGGTTCTCCTGGATCAGCAGAATGCGCATCTGGGGCTATCCCTCACAGGGCCCCAGTGGAAAGACATATGGGTAAATGCACACCGCAGCTCCCTCTGCCAGTGTTGGGTCAAATTGATGATCTGTTTACTACATAGAATTTATCGAACGCCTGTTTATTACTCAAATATTTTCTCTGCCTCTTTGCTGGCAGGGCTGTGGGGATCAGGGCACCTATATACATACGTGGTGGCATTGTACGGGCATACGACTGTTCTGGCGTAAAGTGGCTGATATTGTTGTTGATATCATCAAAATTCCTATATTTTTGGCACCTATCACAGCACTTCTTGGGCATTGGGACAGTTCTCTTGTCCCCAGAAAATTTAGACACTTGGTGGGTCAACTGCTCTTAGCCGCCCGCTTTAATAAAGCCACTTTTTTGGAAACGGAAGCCAGGCCTGATACATTGGAGACAACAATTGTGCTTACACATGAACAATTTAAATATAATGCAATTTGGGGCACTGCTTCTTAGGGGTTTGCCTATATTGTTTATATTGGTTTTCCTTTGTATAATGGCTAATTTTCTTTGTTTTTCTCTGGATTGTGGTGGTTTAGCGATTATCGACCAATGCATTGGTTACTTGTATCTGTAAATGGTATTGCTCTCTCCTATTTTGTATATACTAAGAAAATTTTATAAATAAAGAGTTTTAAAAAAATGAAATTACAGACCTATTTCAATTAATTTGTAAACTATTTTAAATTCATCCGTTGTATCTGAAGATTGGAAGATGGCCAATGTAACCCCAATATTTAAAAAGGGCTCCAGGGGTGATCTGGGAAACTATAGACGAGTGAGCCTGACTTCAGTGCGAAGAAAAATCATAGAAACTGTTCAAACGAATAAAATCACAAAACATTTAGATAGTCATGGTTTAATGGGCCACAGCCAGCATGTATTTACCCAAGGGAAGTCTTGCCTCACAAATCTATAATTTTTTTGAAGGGGTATATAAATATATGGACAAAGGTGAACCGGTAGATGTGGTGTATTTGGATTTTCAGAAGGCGTTCGACAAAGTCCCACATGAGAGACTTCTAAGAAAACTAAAAAGTAATGGGATAAGAGGTGATGTCCTTTTGTGGATTGCAAGCTGGTCAAAAGACAGGAAATAGAGAATATGATTAATTGGTCTGTTTTCCCAGTGGAAAAAGGTAAACAGTGGAGTGCCTCAGGGATCTGTACTTGGACCAGTGCTTTTTAATATATTTATAAATGATCTGGAAAGGGGTACGACAAGTGAGGTGATCAAATTTGCGGATGACACAAAATTATGCAGAGTGGTTAAATCTCAAGCGGATTGTGATAAATTGCAGGAGGATCTTGCAAGACTGGAAGATTGGGCTTCCAAATGGCAGATGAAATTTAATATGGACAAGTGCAAAGTAATGCATATAGGGAAAAATAACCCTTGCTGTAGTTACATAATGTTAGGTTCCTCCTTAGGAGTTAACACCCAGGAAAGAGATCTAGGTGTCTTAGTGGATAATATATTGAAATCATCAGCTCAATGTACTGTGGCATTCAAAAAAGCAAACAGAATGTTAGGAATTATTAGGAAGGGAATGGCAAATAAAACGATGGGACGTCATAATGCCTCTGTATCGCTCCATAGTGAGACCGCACCTTGAATACTGTGTGCAATTCTGGTCACCACATCTCAAAAAAGATATAGTTGCACTGGAGAAAGTGCAAAGAAGAGCGACCAAAATGATAAGGGGCACGGAACAGCTCCCCTATGAGGAAAGGCTAAGAAAGTTAGGGCTGTTCAGTTTGAAGACAGACGACTGAGGGGGCATATGATAGAAGTCTACAAAATCATGAAAGGACTTGAACAAGTTAATGTAAATCGGTTATTTACTCCCTCAGATAATAGAAGGACCAGGGGATACTCCATGAAGTTAGCAAGTAAGTCATTTAAAACAAATATAAGAAAATTATTTTTCACTCAGCGCATAGTTAAGGTCTGGAATTCATTGCCAGAGGAAGTGGTTATGGCAGTTAGTGTAACTGGTTTTAAAAAAGTTTTGGATAAGTTCCTAGAGGAACAATCCATAAACTTCCATTAATTAATAAGCAATAGTAGCTTGAAATCTATCTAATGTTTGGGTACTTGCCAGGTACTTGTGACTTGGATTGGCCACTGTTGGAAACAGGATACTGGACTTGATGGCATATCTTATGTACTTATCTTTAGTTTTGTTAAAATTCATCCACAGAGCACCAGGCTGACAGATGCATACAGACTGATGGCCAAACAGACAGACACATGGCAATGCTAACAGATGATTTCATTGATTAAAATGAAATGCACCTGGACTGGCCCAGGAGGTTCATGGCAGTTCTATGCACTTCAGTGCGCAGGATTTGGATTTGAGTCTGGGATTAGGTCTTCCATTTCCTGGGTCAGCAGGAGCTAGGAATGCTGTGGAAGCAGCATTCATGGCCCCTGGGAGTGGGGAATCTCAGCCATCACTCAATGGTGTCTTGCCAGACATAGGGGTGTATCCATAGCAATTTCTATAGAGAGCTGCAGACTGTGGCCTCTGGCCAAGAACTATCACTATAATGATTGTGGTAGGTGGGGAAGTTGCAAATGAAGGTTCAGGGTAACACAACCCATTAGAAGCTGGTTCTGATTGAACTGGAAGCCCAAAGGATCAGGAGAAAACTGCTGGGTCAAAAAAATAATTTAAAAAAGTAAAATAAATAAGTAATATATCTAAAAATATATAATGTCCGGTTTTCCTCTCCCTGTTATGATATCCTTTCTTCAATATTAAAGCCTGAGACTGCCAGTTGACAGCTCCTTTATTTTAGTGCCATGTGTGGTCAGACCAGATGTCCATCAAGCCCAGCATCCTGCCTCTGACAGTGGCCACTCTGGGTCATTAGGAACCCAAAAAGAGGATCTAATCCTTGTTACCCATTCCCAGGGAGAGCAACAGCTTTCTCAAATCTGCCTGGCCAAAACTGATTTATGGACTTTTTCCTCCAGGAACTTGTCCAAGCCTCATTTAAATCCAGCGATGTTACTCACCTTGATCACATCCTCTGGTTACAAATTACGCAGCCTCATTGTGCATTGAGTGAAAGACTTATTTTTCCAATTTGCTTCAGATCTGCTACTTGTTAGTTTCATGGAATGCTCTCTCTAGCCTTAGTACTGTGAAAGGGCAAATAATGGTTCCTTGTTTACCTGTTCCACCACACTCATAATTTCATAAACCTGTATCTCAACAGTTCCCAATCTTTTAAACGCCGTGGCACACTCAGCACACCGTCACCATCACCTCGCCTCCCCCACCCACCCCCTGACATCATCATCTCCTCTGTACCATCCCTCTCTGGCATCGACATCACCTTCACCTCCACCCCCTTGGCATCACCACCATCCTATCCCATCCTTTCCCTCCATCTTCCTCACCCCCTGGCATCATTGTCTTCCTTCCCACCCCTTCCCGGATCATTTTCCCTTCCTTTCCTTCCTCCCTATGCCTTGGCATTATCATTTCCCTTTCCTATCCCCTCTGTACCCTTTCCTCCCCCCAGCATCACCACCATTCTTTCTCTTCCCTCCCTCCCTTAACTCCTTGGCATAACCACCTTCCTTTCCTTTCTACCCTCCAAGGCAGCACCACTTCCCTTCCCTCTTCCCCCTCCCCCACTGGCATCACCCACTTTCATTTTTCTTGCCTCTGAACCTCCCTGGCATCCCTTCCTCACTTAGGATCATCTCCATTCGGGCACGAGGAATCGGGTAAGCAATGCTCCTTAACGGCTGCTGTTGCCTCCTCGTCTGAAGTTGGACACAAATGGAGCCCTGTGGTCTCACAAGCCCAGCCGGCTCTGTGTAGTTCCAGCTTCAGCAGCGAGCTGGTAATAGGAGGATGCAGCAGCAGTAACACATAAGGAGCGCTACCCGCTGACTCCTCCTGCCAGCAAAAGGCCATAGTGCAGGGAACATGGGGGAAACAGTGAGAGGAATTTTTGCTGCCACCAGTGGTGGCAGTGATTGTGACCCACTCCCATCTTTTCTCCTCAAGGGGCTAAACCTTCATGGCGCACCAGTTGGAAACCTCTTCATTATCATATCCCCTCTTAGTTTCCTCTTTTACTAGCTGAAGGGCCCTATGTTGTTTAGCTGTTCTCCATAAGGGAGTTATTCCACGCGGCTGTGCGTGCATGTTATAAAATCGGGCACAACCCGGCTCGAACATCCTCAGTGGGTGTTCGAGCCGGGTTGTGCGAACAAATCTGCCCCTATGTTAATAATGGAAAATGTGAGTGCCAAAATTGGTTCCCTTAAAAAAAATGTTTTCTTAGAAATTTGGACCCCTGTTTGAACAATATATACCACGCCATTCCAGAAGTTTGATCTCGAATGACTTTCACTTTTGATGGTATGTGAACTGCAAGATGGGATTATATATTTATTTGAAATGACTTGTATTCTGCCCATGTCCAACAAAGTTTGTTCAAAGTGGATTACAGCTATTATATTCATAATTTAATACAAACAGCAAAACTCAAACTCATAGACAGTAACAAACAAAGCTATAAAATGTATCATTAAAACAGCAAATTTGATTAATTTAGTTTAGTTTACACTCAGGCTGCTACAATACATTGCGCTCAGTAGAACGCACTGTTGAACCCGTGGTTGGACGCGTATTTTGGATGCGCGTCTACAACCCCTTATGCTATAAAGGGTAAGCGCGTCCAACCCCCGCAAAGGAAATGGCGCTCATCACATGCAAATGAGCTAATTCTTGAGGAGACCAAAAAATTAACAGAAAAGCAGAAAATACTACTTTTCTGTTGCTTTTTTCAGTTTCTTTGACTTAATATCATTGTGATAATATAATTGTGATATTAAGTCAAAGGAACCGAAATAGGAGAATTAAAAAATGTGTGCTGGCGGTCGGGTTAGGAAAAGGGGCACTCAATTAACGAGCGTCCATTTTCCTAACCCTTGGCTGTGCACAGCTTAAGAACATAAGAACATAAGAACATGCCATACTGGGTCAGACCAAGGGTCCATCAAGCCCAGCATCCTGTTTCCAACAGAGGCCAATCCAGGCCATAAGAACCTGGCAAGTACCCAAAAACTAAGTCTATTCCATGTTACCATTGCTAATGGCAGTGGCTATTCTCTAAGTGAACTTAATAGCAGGTAATGGACTTCTCCTCCAAGAACTTATCCAATCCTTTTTTAAACACAGCTATACTAACTGCACTAACCACATCCTCTGGCAACAAATTCCAGAGTTTAATTGTGCATTGAGTAAAAAAGAACTTTCTCCGATTAGTTTTAAATGTGCCCCATGCTAACTTCATGGAATGCCCCCTAGTCTTTCTACTATTGAGCGTCTGTTTTCCTAACCGGCTTACAGCCACCTCTTCTGGGTGCCCGCTGCCGAGGAGGTGCCAGGGGCAGGCAATTTCTCCTAGTGCCTCCTTTTTACCGCTGCACCCGATTTAAATATTAAATCGGGCACCCGGGAGAGGTGGATCGGTGCGTGCCGATATTGCATCAGCCTGTTAATGAATCACATTTCTTACAGTAAATCAATGCAATGTAAATTGGACAGACTAGATGGAGGCCTTACGATCCATATCGGCATCCATATGAAACCCCCGGTTACATGTAAGCTTCACTAAAATATAAAGATTTCAAGTCCTTTCTAAAAATTTCAAGTCCTGCTCGTTTCTCAAGCCAGCCGGCAGAGCATTTTCATAGTACAGGATTGATGGAGGAAAAGGCCCCTGATCAAGTCTGCTGAAGTTTGCAGTCTCCTCTCGAGCAGTAGGTACTGCCAGTAATTGTCAGGGAGAGGATCTTAAACCGCATGCCGGCACATGCAGCTTTATTCTGTGGGTTGTTGATTTAGTTTTGGTTTTGGTTCGGTTGAATGTGATGCTGTTGGGTGGGGGCTGAGGGTTGAGGGCTGGGTAGATTTCCATGTAAAATTGTAACATAAACTGGAAAAATGTATTTACGTCATAATGTCTAGAAATATTGTGTTAAACTTTTTCCCAAGTCTCATAATAAAACTCATAAGCATTAAAATATCTTTTGAGGCTCCACCACAGTGCAATATGCTGCAGTGCAAGTGCTTCGAGATTACATCTTCTGTCCGGTGCAGCCCCAATTTGGAAGGCAGGACAGATGGCTGTAGCACTTCTGTTAGTTAAAAATGAGCCTGAATAGGTTCAGCATCACAGGAGCCATCTTTATGCTCTTGTCCAACAAGGGAACCTCAGCCACCTGCCCTGCCATCTGGGAAGAAAGAGTATCGAAAAACAAATGATGGGGAAATCGAAGAAGGAAACTAAAACAATGTTTTGGGAGAGCAAACACATATTGAATAAACAAATCGGAAAAAAGAACAAGCTGGGGAGCACTTAGATTAAGGCAAGACTCAAAAGAACACAGAGCTTGACAACGTCTGGGTGTGAACGTGCCAGGAAGAAAGGGGACTTAGTGACTCAGTGACTTGCTTTCCTTTCTGTGACTGTGTGACATTGCTTTGTTTTCTGCACTGTATTGCAAGTTCTGCTCTCTCTTTCTCTTTTTACCCTCTCAGTCTCTAGCACAGGGCCTCTTGATTTTCCTACAAGCAAACAGCACTGATTTCGGCATTTCCTGTAAGACGGCTTGTCATAATCTACGTCCGGATAGCAATGCGTCAGCCAGCACATGTTATTAAGACAAAACCACATTGGTCATGTGCCAGTTAGGAGCTTGACCTTTAGCATTATGTCATGCCCTTGAAGGGGGTTAGGAGAGAATCGAGCAGTAAACAGACTGCCTCGACTGACACGCAGCAAGGACCTTCTGCACTTGTTTGGCCTAGGTTTTATCTAACGTTTTCCAAGCTAACTGAGCTTTCTGGCTGAAGTCACCAAGTAACATAAGATGTCATGAACCATCTAGACCGAAAAGACAAAAACTGTATTTGTCAAAAAGCTGAGAAGGTCTGACTGTGCCAAATCCTAGCCACTATCATTTGGTCCTTATTAGATCACAGCGCTCCCACTTCGTTGTAATTGGGGTCATCCTTCATGAGCGAGCTAGAATACAGTTAGTATATTTTGTCTACTAGATGTGGGAAGGCAGGAGAAACCTGCAAAGTCCAGCATACCTGGATATGCTGCTGAATACCTGGATAGTTTGGAAACAGATCAGATGAGGTCCTAAAATATGGCAGACCAGTCACTGGTCAGTTCAATGCACATTCAGGTTGCTGGGGGAAAATAGAAAGAATACAGTTTTGTGTCAAATGCTTTCACCACACCATTGAAAATAAAATCCCTAATTTGTGGAGGGATTTAGATGAGAATTTGGGCTTCCTCAATAGGAGATTTGGAGGTATTTGCAGCTAAGAAGAGCACAGGAAAAGATTTTGACTAGACTTGATGTCAATTTTATGTATAAAAGGTTTTCCAGTTTTTTACAGTGCTCTGTGACTAAGCCATTGTTTGGGGTAGGTGTGAGACAGGATATTAGAAGGAAAAATTATAGAAAAGAATGGATTTATTTATTATTTTTATATACTGACATTTGATCTCAATTGAGATATCACACCAGTTTACATTCAGGTACTGTAGGTATTTCTCTATCCCCAGAGGGCTTATAATCTAAGTTTTTGTACCTGAGACAATGGAGAATAAAGTGACTTGCCCAAGGTCACAAGAAGCAACAGCAGGACTCAAACCCTGGTCTCCTGGTTCATAGTCCACTGCTCTAACCACTAAGCTATTCCTCCTTCTGGATTTTTGGCTTGGTTCCAAATTAGAGAATAAATATTGGGTACTGGAACGAAAACATCTATGTTTGCACAGTATCTTGATCCGTAGGTTCTCCCGTCGGGTGGCGAGGCAGGAACAGAAGACGTGACCAGCTGACCATCGGCACTGGAGACAGAGGCGACTATGGAAGCAGACGAGGAGACGTGACGTCGAGGAAAGGAACTGTGTCTTCACCACTGGAAGCCCGCGGTCCCCCCAGGTGGAGCCGTAGGGACCCCGACCGCTGGGACTTAGGTGGGCCCTTGGAGACGATGGTCAAGAAGAAGTCTAAGGTCAATTACCAGAGGGTCGTCGCTTACCAGTCCGAGGTCACACACCGAGGGATCACCACTTGCCAGTCCGAAGTCAAACACCAGGAATCACCGCTAGCCGATCCAAAGTCAGGAACCAGGAACACCAAGACAAGACAAGAACAAGGATCCGAAGTAGAAGCACTCACCGAAGCAAGCAGACCTGACTAACCCAAAAGTTGCCAAGTCAAGGAATGAGCAGAGGAAGCCTCCTTTTGTACTTCCTCTGCTCTGGATCATTGGCAGCAGCTGTGGATAATTAAAGGGCTTAGGTCCCTTTAATTCTGGTGAGGAGGCTCGGCCTTGCGCCTAAGATGGCGGTGGCCATCTTGAATTCTCGACCCGTGGGGGAAGCTACCCGATGCCACGACGAGGGAGCAGGGACGGCTCCCAGCCCGGCGGTCACCTCGGGTGCCCGCGCCGCCACGTGGGAACAATGCACCGGACCGCGGCCTCTCGTCCAGGTGCTTGCCGCGGCGGGTCGCCGCTGTGCTCAGGTAGGGGGTGCGTCCGCGGGCGCAGAACACAACACTGTATTTCTCAGGAAAAGACACAACAACACATTCAGCTATATTTAATTTGTATACATGGGGACAGTTCAAGTTAAATAAAGAACCAGTAAAAAAAATATGAGTCTGTACACTGATATCTAAGCCATGTCTGTAGGAAATTCCCAGATGTTTTGAAAGCTGGAGATGGAAATGATTGACCATCATAGCCATCTTCAACAGTTCAGTAATTGCCCTGCTCCATCCTCTCCCCCAAGTCACACGTTTTCCTAAGTACTGGATGAGATCATGGGAGATCTCAAAGCAATGTTCTATTAGAAATAAGTCTCTTAGGCCTAGGATGGAAAAACTTTGTCACTGATCTTTGTTTACTTGACTCCTTCCTGGCTGCGGGTTTCACAGTAATTGCTGTGTAAAATTCCTTTACAATGATCTGTTTGGTTAGCTGGCATTTTGATCATTAAGGCCGTAGGAAGATTATAACTGAAAGAAAGCAGTGCTTGAGAAAGAGAGAGGGGAATGGACAAGAAAACAGTGACTCAAAATTCTTCCTTACTAATGTTCTGCTCTGCTTTACATCCATATAAAATCTCTTCCCTAATATTATGCTGAAATAGATCTGAAGCTGTTTGTCTGTTAACAATATTCCCTTTAAATTTTCTTGAAACATATGCGGGTGTGCCTTACTGCCAGGCACGTAGCTTTTGCAAATGAGTGGGAGGGGCAAGGGTGCAAATGAGTGGGAGGAGCAAGGGTGTCTCCCCTTGCCTCCTCCCTCCTTCTCTCAGCATCTTCTCCCCTGACTCTTACCCTGGTCTCCTTCAGAAAATAAGAATATATATAAGAAATGCCATGCTGAGTTAGACCAATAGTCCATCAAGTGCAGCATCCTGTCTCTGACATTGGCCAGTCCAGATCATTTGGAAGAAACCAGCAGATTCCAATTGAAAAATCCATTCTCTATTGCTCATTCCCAAAAGTAGGAAGTGGAGACACCCAAGTATACCTGGCTAATTGTTTATGGACCTGTTCTCCAGAAACTTGTCCAGACCTTGGTTAAGCTCGGCTAAGCTATTAGCCCTGAACACATTCTCTGACAACAAATTCCATAACTCAACTTTTGGTTTACTGAAAAAAATACCTTTTAGATTTGATTTAAAAATCTGCTACTTGTTAGGTTTTGTGGAATATCCTCTAGTCCTAGTATTGTTTGATAGAGTAAAAATCTATTCCATATTAACTTTTACACCACTCATGATTTTGTAAACCTCTAATATATCCCCTCTCAGTTGCTTCTCTTCCAGACTGAAAAGTCCTAACCTGTTTCCTCATAAGGGAACCATACCAACTTCTTTCTCATTTTTGTTGCCCTTTTCTGCACTTTTTCTAGTACTGCCTTATGTTTCTTGAGATGGGGGCGACTAAAACTGCACACAATACTCAAGGCATGATCGCACCATGGCTCAATACAGAGGAATTATTGTATTCTCCATGGACAAACAAGACAGGTATCAACCACAAAAGCAGGGGAAGCCACCCGATGGCATAGAGACGGATAGCTCTCCAAGCTCAGAAAGACTGAGGTCTTTCTGAGCATCTGTGGTTGTTTCTTCGTAGCCACCATTGTGCAAATCTTCCACTAACATGAAAGTATGTATTTTTGCTCTCTCTATTTTAAGCCATTCGTTTTATTCTCTCTTCTGGTTTCTAGGTTTTTAGTCTTTGGTAATTATTATTTTACGTTTTTCTTTACAAATCTTCTTGAAAAAATAAATATATAACAAATAAGATAGAGAGAAAAATAATTTTTTTAAAGAAAGAGAAGGAGGAAAACAGTTGAAAGATAACGACACACCAAGTAATCAGTTTTTTTTCCCTTTAATATCTCCAATTGCATATTAATGCTAGATTTGAACCGCTTGACATTTTCTCAACCGGCATATAAGCCTTAATTAAACACTTACAGGTCGATACTGTAAAACCACGGGAGAGCGGACGAACGCCCGCTCTCCCGGCGCGCACACCGGCCCTTCGCCGGTGCGGGCGATTCAGTATTTAAATGAGGTGACGCGGGAAAAACGGGGAAAAGGAGGCGCTAGGGACACTAGCGCGTCCCTAGCGCCTCCTTTTTGTCAGGAGCGGCGGCTGTCAGCGAGTTTGACAGCCGACGCTCAATTTTGCCGGCGTCGGTTCTCGAGCCCGCTGACAGCCACGGGCTCAGAAACCGGACGCCGGCAAAATTGAGCATCCGGTTTTCGGCCCGACAGCCGCGGGCCGAATTCAAAATTTTTTTTTTTTTTTTTTTACTTTTTTTTACTTTTGGGGACCTCCGACTTAATATCGCTATGATATTAAGTCGGAGGGTGCACAGAAAAGCAGTTTTTACTGCTTTTCTGTGCACTTTCCTGGCGCCGGAAGAAATTAGCGCCGACCTTTGGGTCGGCGCTAATTTCTTAGAGTAAAATGTGCGACTTGGCTGCACATTTTACTTACTGGATCCCGCGCGCATACCTAATAGGGCCATCAACATGCATTTGCATGTTGAGGGCGCTATTAGGTGCCGCGGGTGGGCCGTGTGTTTTCCTCCCCTTACTGAATAAGGGGTAAGGGAAAACACGCGTCCAGAGCAGGCTGACAGTGCGCTTCGACGGAGCACACTTTACTGTATCGACCTGATAGTTTCTCTTATTAAAATATGTTACCGTTTTATGTTGGCACATGTATAATTTGTAATCTATACAAATTATAGTTTTTCCTTATTGTGCCTTTCTGTAAACTGTTGTGATGGTGAATTAACTTAATGACGATATTGAAGAGTTTTTAAATAAAATAAATAAATAAATATTGGGTTTTACACCAATTCCACAACAATATAATATACAATGACCCCCAATGGCCCAAACATATAGAAGAAAAAGAAACAACATTAAAGGATATACAATCATTGACCGTTTACAGGTCAACCCCGGTTTCATACCCCCCACTCCCCACCCCTCTTAGATTGGATCAACGAGATAACATTTAAAGTTGCTCAACACATACACTTCCCAACCACTATCAATAAAATTAGCATTATTACATATTTAGTTATGAAACATAATTCATACTTCTCAACATCTGGTGTTATGTATGCCGTTCGGTAACAACGATAATAATGGGTTCCATACTTCCAAGAATCATTGTTTGCTTTTCACATCTATAGGTTCTACCGATTTATATTCCAGCATCATCAATTCAACCATATTTGCTTTCCACATTCCCATGGATGGCTCCCCCACATCCACCGATTTAAGCACTATATATTTCTTTGCTACCAAGCTAGCCTTGATTAAAAGTATTTTATGGGCTTTGCACACATGAATTATACCCCCTGTACACCTAAGATACAAAGGGCCTTTGACCACACTAGTTGAAAGTTTAACAGGGAGTTCAAATATCTTAGTATAAGATCCCCAAACTTTTGGATATGGACACACTCCCAAAGACAATGTAAAAAAGTAGCCTGTACTGCTTTACATTTGAGACACTGATCCGAAGAAGCAACATGAGCTTTAAACGCCTTCACCGGCATTTAAAATATAACTTATGTTGTATTTTTATTTTAAGTAGTTTCCTTAGAGCTATACTCTTGGTAGCTTTGTTAATGATTGAAACCCCCTTTATTAGTTCCCCAGCTCTGATCTGATTGCTTTTGTCAGTAAAAAAGTTGTCTATTCTGTTTCAGAGGGCTACTGCTGTAATGGATGGGGATAGAGAGAAGCAGCAAATCCTACTTATTACTGCCTAGAAAATGCTTTGCATCAAGACAGTAGTTTTGGACATTCATTTCTAAAGAGCTTATTTAATTGATTCCTTCCATTCTCCTTCCAGCCTCTGGCATTATATAAGTTACACGTTCTTCTGTAAAGTATAAGCGTAATAATTATTGTCATGCAACCCTAAGCGTGGTAGTCCCCACTTGTGTGGTTGATACTTGTCCATAGAGAAAGCAAAGTTGCTCACCTGTAACAGATATTCTTCATAGACAGCAAGACAAATGAGTCACACAATCTCACCCTCTTCCGCTTAAGAGTTGAAAGCCAACTTGCTCAAAAACTGAGGAGATTTGCATGGTGGCAGCTGCACGGAAACATCTGTGCACGCTCAGAAAGATCTTCTAAGTCTTTCTGAGTTCTAAGAGAGCGTTTCTGTCTCAATGCCAGTGGATGATGTTACCCACTTGTGTGGCTGATTTGTCCTGCTGTCTACAGAAAACACTTGATAGAGGTGAGTAGCTTTGTTTTCTCAGTTTTATACTCAATATCCTTACAAATAATTCCTAACATTCTATCTGCTTTTTTGGTCACTGCTGCACACTGACCTGAGTATTTCAATGTGTTTTCCACAAGGATTCCAAGATCCTTTGTCTGAGTGGTAGCTCCTAATATGGAACCCAGGATTGTGTACCTATAGTTAGGATTTTTGTTTTCCCCATGTGCATCAAGTTGCACTTATCCACATTAAATTTCATCTGCCATTTAGATAGCCAGTCCTCCAGTCTCACAGGGTCCATCTGCAATTCCTCATAATCAGCTCGTGCTTTAACTACTTTGAATAATTTTGTGTCATCTGCAAATTTGATCACCTCACTCACTAATCCTTTTTCCCTATCTTTTAACCAGTTTCCAATCCACAGTAAGATATAATCTTGAACGTCATGACTTTTTAATTTCCTGAAGAGTCTCTCATGAGGGACTTTATCAAATGCCTTCCAAAAATCTAAAGATGCTTTATCAACCAGCTTGCCCTTTGTACATGTTTATTTATACCTTCAACATATTCTAATAGATTAGTAAGGCAAGACCTCCCTTTGATAAATCTGTGTTCCTCACCCAACATCTCTCTCTTGCCTCTACCTTCCACCCCCACCAGCATCTTCCTCTTGCCTTTCCCTTCTTACTCCCTCCCAGAATTTCCCTCTTGCCTCTCCCTTCCTCCTCTCAGCATCTCCCTCTTGCCTCTCCCTTCCTCCCTCCCCCACAGTATCTCCCTCTCACCTCTTACCCCTCTCCCAAGCATCTTCCTTGCCTCCTGTGAATAGGGTTAAAAATACGTACTCTTTGATGGGCAACGTGGCTTTAAGAAGGACCGGAATACTTCAGCCAGTTAGAAAGAAAAAAACCCAACTTTCTCCACTAGCCGATCAGCAGTTCCAGGGACTGGCCAAGCGTGCAAATTGTGAACTGGGAATTGGCACCCAGATAAGAGCATGGCTGTTGATACCTTGGGGCATGCAAGCAGCCTAGAGAAAAGTGGAGGAGAATTGCAACAGATCCCACCACTTAGTAGAGGTTGCAGAACCAGTGGACAGTAGTTCTGAAGAGCCAATGCCTCCCTATCCCCACCACTGCATCTGTTCCCCCCTGCGAGCATGTTTAACACTTGCAACTGGTACTTCCTATACACTGATCTCATGTATCACAAGATCACCATAAAAGACATGCCAGCCCAGGAATTTTTAACATTTGCTGGGCTGGTACAAATGGGAGAAGTGGTAGCAAAAGCAACACAGGCTCCAGCTGCTCCTCCCCCAGTCCTGAGAAGGCCAGTTTGCGCATAGGTTGAGGTGCAGCGTGCATGGGTGCTCAAGATATTGCTCAATGCTCATGGCCGCATACTTGTCCACCTTATAGGTGAACAGTAGTTATCAGATTCCTTGCTCACTGGTTTTAAAATACACTTATTACATCTTTTTTTAAATGACGTAATGTGATTGCCAACTTAATCCACCTAAGTACTTTAAAATATAGGTCAGCAAACAAGCTGTAGATGATACCTTTTGATATGACTAATTACATTTGTGTGTTGCTTTGAAGAGTGGTGCTCCCTTCATCAGGTTAGTGCAAAATCTTTAGCTCATTCTGCACTGACCAGATGAAGGGAGCACAGTTCTTGAAAGCTATCAGCCAGAGCTAATGTTAGACCCTTCTACAGTTGGAGGGATTTCCCCCCTCTCTATAGAGATCTATGGACTGAGGCTGAGGGTACTATCACCTCCCCTCCCTCCCCGAGTGCCTTGGTGGTGTCCCTACCATGGCTGAAGCTTCTTATACAGCAAGTACCAGGATCAAATACAAGCTATTCCTCTGCACCTAGGCTTGCATGCCCAAGGAAGGCAAGTGCTAACTTGTCCGTTTGAACTCTACTATCATCAGATGATTTAATGGTTTTAGCTGCTACAGGCAGTACAGCCAGCCTCTGGAGATAAAAGCCACATCCTATAAATGAACACATGAGACTGTGGGTTACCTCAGAGAGGCAGTTCTATGGCTCAGGACTCACACATCTCCTCAAATTAATGATAAAAAAATTACTTACTTTAACACACTCTTAAATGCACGCACTGTAAAATCATATCGTATACAATACAAGATATTATCACTTATCCACAAATCTCTCCACAACCCAGAAATGAATTGGCCCTCCAATTCTTTTCAATTCAATAACTCCAACAGGCCTACAAGAAACCCATACATAGCCACCCTACAAACCCCCTCACCAAAACTATTCAAATACGCATCCACCAAAGCTCGTGCCATATCCCTAGCTGGCCCTATGCTATGGAATTCCATGCCTACTGATTTACGTCTTGAACTGTCCCCAAAGACCTTCAAGCAAAAGCTCAAGACATGGCTCTTCACTAAAGCCTACACATGACCCTCACGTGTTCCTTCTTAGCCTTATTTACCCCCCCCCCACACTTTATTTCATAAAATCCCACTGAAGATACCACCCCTCTCCCCGACCCCTCTCTCCTACCTCCATCCTACAGCAGTCAACTCCAGACTCTTTTTATGTCTTTTTCATCCCTAGCACCTTCTTTGCTATTTCATATAACTGAAGAATTTGCTGTATTTAACAGCTTCACTTGTATATAATCCTTTCCTCCCTTTCCTCACTCTCATTTTCCCCTATTTAAACTTATACCCCTTCATTCCTTTTTCTCCCCTACAGTTTTCCCTTGATACTATAATAAGTTGTGTTATTACAACTAATCCATATTATATTGTCTATAAATATCTATTTATATTTTTATAACCTGTTTTTGTTAATGCATTTAACTGTTTTAATGTATTAGTTCCCAGTTGTTATCATATTGTTTTATGTACAACGCAATTGCGTATTTTTTCGTTCTCTGTACACCGACGTGATATCTCTGATGAGCGGCGGTATATAAAAACCAATAAATAAATAAAAATAAATATCAGGACTTGGGATCATTTTTCAGAAGCTGACATCAGCAGACAGTGTCTCTCCTGCTGTGTGCTGATGTCAGCTCCTGAAGGAATCAGCCTGAGCCAGGTGATCAGATTTGCAGATGACACAAAATTATTCATGAACTGATTGTGAGGGTTTGCAGGAGGACACTGTGAGACTGGGGAACTGGGCATTTAAATGACAGGTTAAATTTAATGTGGACAACAACAAAGTCAAGTACAAAGGGAAAATATTCTTATGGTATACACCAGAGATTCTCAACCAGTGTGTCGCCAAGCACCGGTAAGTGTGTCGTGTGCTACCGGTCTCCTGCTGGTGCTCTGTCCTCCTCTTCCTTCACCTAACGAGAGGCAGACGATATTACACTGCTGTCATTGCCACCCGGGCTATCAGCACGTTCAAGCCTGGATGGGAAGGGCAGCAGTGTTAGTGGAGGCTGGCAAATGTGGCTGGCTTTTTCTTTTTCCTGCACCTGCCCCTGTGACCTGGGGTGCGTGGGAAGAAGAAAGAGCCATGTTGCATGGAAAAGTAGCGGTGGCAGTATCGTCCCCAAGTAGCAGCAGCATGGGCCCAGAGCAAAATCCAAAGCAGCTGGCAATTGGCAAAGAAGACAGCAGCATTAGCCTCCCACGGCCGATGGGATTCTTCTTTCTTGGCCTGTGGGGGCTGGAGGAGGAGGCTGTTGCAGCTACCATTTGTGCTGGGGGGGAGGACAGGAAGTGAGAGATAGAGAAAGACAGATAGCCAGCCTGCGTGTAAGTGATTGAATGTGTGTGTGTGATTGAACATGTGTATGTGTAACTGTAATTGAGAGCCTCTGTGTGAGAGCATGTATTTGATTGAGAGCATGTGTGTAAGTGTATAAGAGAGAGCATGTGTGTGATTGAGAGAAACTGGGCAGAGAGATGATGTGTGTATATAGGAGAGACAATGAAAGTGTCTGGTCAGGGAGATGACTGGAGTGTGTGTGTGTGAGAGATTGGGCAGGGAGGTGACTGCTGTGTGTGAGTGTGAGAGAGAAAGCATGGAAGTGAGAAAACCTGTGTATGTGAGACAGCTTGGGAGTAAGAAGCCTGGTGTGTGGGGGTGTGTGCAAAAGAGATCATGGGAGTGAGAAGCCTGTATATGTCAGAGAGAGCATGGGAGTGGGAAGCCTGTGTGTGTGTATGCATTAGAGAGAGACTGGTTGGTGAGGTGACTGGTGTGTGTGAGAGACTAGTACGTGTGTGTCTGTGTGTGTGTGTGTGTGTGTGTGTGTGTGTGTGTGAGAGAGAGAGAGAGAAAGAAAGTGATTATAGGAATGAGAAGCATGTGCATGTGGAAAGAGCGAGCATGGGAATGAGAGAGAGACTGGTGCGTGTGTGTGTGTATGTGTGAGTGAGAGAGAAAGTGATTATGGGAATGAGAAGCCTGTGCATGTGGAGAGAGCGAGCATGGGAGTTAGAAACCTGGGTGTGTGTGTTGGGGGGGGGGGGGGAGACACAGTATGGGAGTGAGAAGCCTGTATTTGTAAGATAGAACATGGGAGTGGGAAGCCTGTGTGTGTGTGTGTGTGTGTGTGTGCATGAGAGAGAGAGACTGTTTGGGAAGGTGACTGGTGTGTGTGTAAGAGAAAGACTGGTTGGAAGATGATTGGTGTGTAAGAGACAGAAATCGATCATGGGGGTGTGACTGGTATGTGTGTGTGTAAGAGACAGAGAAACTAGTTGTGGGCCCTAAGGAATAGAACCATGAGTACAGAGCTTCAGCCACTACTGCTCCTTCTGGTATGTGCTACTGGCCTGCATGGAAGAGGAGTAGGAGAGCTGCTGGAGGGGGTAAGTAAAGGTGGCTTTTAAAGTTTATTTTTCTTGATTGACTGCCATTTTAATTATTGAATATTATGTGATGTTTCTACTGTTTTGAAATATTTTATTGGTGTTTGGAGAATTTTTAATAGTTTTTATGAGGTTTTAATTGTTGGATCTTATTCTGTTCATAGCTGTTTTGAAACATTTATTCTGTTTATTAGTATAGTTTTACAGTTATTTCTGTGTGGGGATTTATAGCTACTTGGCTAGTTCTGTTTTCCAATAGGAGGTGTATTGGTGTTTAGAGCCTAATTTAATATTTGTAGTGTTGCCTTTTCATAGGTAGGGTTGTTACTGTTTAAGTGCATTCCATAATACAGGTGTAAATATGTGCGGATTAGTTTATGTGCATTACTGCAGATCCTGGGAGTATGTTAGGTCAGTTCTGTGTGTGTGACCGAGGTGAGGAACTTTACTAGCATGTAAGCATTTGTATCAGTCTTATATGTTGTGTTTTCTCAAGAGGACATGCATTAGTGGTAAACTGCTGTCCTTTCATAAGTAGGGCTATTGAGCCTGGTAATAGAAGGAGTTGGTTTTGCTGTTACTGAGATGACCCCATCCATTATTGTGGGTCATGGGGGTTCCTGTGGATGCAAACTGTACTTTTACATTTATCCCAATGATGGCCATGTGTTCAGGGTGTCACGCATGTGAAAGCCATCTGTCAGGTGTGTCCCGACAGAAAAAAGGTTGAGAACCACTGGTATACACAATGCTGGGTTCCATTTAGGTGTTACCATCCAAGAAAGGGGTCATCGTAGACAACATATTGAAATCTTCAGCTCAGTGTGTGGTAACAGCCAAAAAAGCAAATAGAATGCTAAGAATGTTTCAGAAAGGAATATGAAATAAAAGTGGGAATACAATAATACTTTTGTCGATCCATCATGCAGCCACAACTAGAGTATTGTGTGCAGTTCTATGATTTAATTGGGATCTTCGAGCTTTCTTAACCTTGATTTGGGTTGGTTTTTTTTCAATTTAATTTTTAATTCTTTCATCAATTTTTAAACTTTTACTAAGGGCTGCAGCTGACCCGTGAAACAGTAAGTGACGTCAATGGGACTCCTTTTCCTGATCATGCAGGAGGCTCTCCCAGGCCCCCAACGCCAAAATGAGGCCTCATGAAGCAGTGGCAGCATTCCTGGGGCTGCTGCTGCTAAAATTAACCATCCTCTGCTGTCTCGATTCTGCCTGTGATAGCGGGAGCAGCAGCAGTCCTCTTCTCTGCACTGTGGGAGACATCTCAGCTCTCGCGACCGTTCCCCAACCTCCTCGGCTTCCTGAACAGCTGAATCCCCGGCTTGGCTCAGCTCAGCAGCCATAACGCAAAGAAAACAAAATGCTGCCTCTGCTCATCATTGCTTCTATCTATAGCAGCCAGGTAATTTTATTTTATTAGACTCCCATTTTTTTTCTGGTCACACTATGTATGTGTGTTTAGAGAGAGGGTATGTTTGAGAGACTGTGTGTGTGAACCTGTGTATGTGAGTGAGAGAGAGAATCTGTGTGTGTGGGGGGTGTGTGTGTGTGTGTGTGTGTGTGTGTGTGTATAAGGGAGAGAGAGCCTATGTATGTGTCAGAGAGGGAATGTGTGTGAGGGCATGGGTATATGTATGAGAGAGAGTGTATGAGGGAATGAACATGTATACGTGTGTGTGTGTGTGAGAGAGAGAGAAAATAAAGATTGTGTGGCCCCTCCCCCAATCCACGACAATTTCAGAGTAACTGGAAATCAAAAGATCCCAGGTATGTAGAACAGGAGTTTTTTGCAATCTTTTATTAGTTTTAATATTGGGTGTTATTTGATATTTCTGCTGTTTTGAAATATGCTATTAGTGTTTTGGGAAATTTATAGCATCAGATATTTTCAAATATGTATTCTTTTTATTAGTATGGTTTTACTATTATGATCATAATGTATATTTCTTGATTTTATTCTTTGATGTTTTATGAGGCATAGTAATGTTGCATTGCATTCAGTGTCTGGCTTATTGCGATTTCCAGTTCAGTTTTTGTCTGCACATTTTTATTTATGCTGTATGGTCTCTTTATTCTGTATTTGTCTCCAGCAGTTAACTGATACTTGTGGGTATATTTTGTGAAATCTATGAGGTATTAAATATCATTTAAAGAAGGTCTTGATTCCATTTTCTAAAATTGTTGATGCAATGTTATCAAATGATTTTTAAAATAGTTTTGTTGGGTGGCTAGAACTGACCAAGGCTTTTTTTTTTTTTTTATTGCATATAGAGTTCTTAGGAGTTTTTCTTGTAAGGTTTTATAGCCAAGTTGCCAGATACGGTTAATGTCAAGGCAAGGTATGCATAGTCTAGGGGTGTGATCTACTTCTTGGTTATTTAGAAAAAATTTGAAATCTGTGTTGAAATATTTTTAGCTCTGTTCTAATGGTGATGTGCATTCCAGGGTTACGTGATTGATAGAAAATGAAAAAAAGTCTTTTTATCTGGAAATGCAGTATTTCTATATCTATAGAATGTGTATTTCTATATTTGTAAGGCCAGCACTGGAATGGAGGGGGGGGGGGGGGAATGGGGAGAGTGCTAAGGTTAAGGGGAGAGATAAAGTGTGCCCACCGCTATTACTCCATATGAATCTGAGATGGGGGGGGAGGGGTTATTTCACCCTTCTCCCTCCTCCTCTCCTGCACCTGAGGAGAGTGGCAATGGGCGCCCTTAACAATTTTTTCCCAGGGTGTTATTTGCCGTAGAGTCAGCCCTGGTGGTATGAGTACCATAAGGCACTGCAAGAGGGACAAGGGGCACTAAGAATAGTGGCATGATCATTCCAAGGCACCACAAGAAGAGTAACGCAGCACCAACAGTGGTATGAACACCCCCAGTGCATGGCAAAGCAGCCCAAACCAGAGGCAGAAACCACCCCCGGGCACAGTGAGAAGGGCAAGGGGTACCAATAATAGTGGCATGAACAATCCAAGGCATCAAAAGAGGAGTAAAGCAGCACCAAAAGTGGCATGAACAACCTCGGAAACCAACAGAGAGGCAAAGGATACCAACAATAAGGGCATGAACACTCCAGAGCACTGCTGCGATGGGAGCATACCTGCCTCTCTTTGGCCTGCAACACCCCAAGGCACTATGAAAGGGACAAGAGGGGACCGACAACAATGACATGAACAGCCCAAGGCATCAAAAGAGGAGCAATGTAGCAATAACAGTGGCATAAAAAGGCCAAGGCTCTAAAAGAGGATCAAAGGCATGAACAGCTCAAGACACCAAGGGGTAGATTTTAAAAGAAGCGCGATCAGCCTACTTTTGCTTGCGCATCAGACTCAAGCAAAAGTACGCTGGATTTTAGTAGATACGCGCGGAGCCGCGCGTATCCACTAAAATCCTGGATCGGCGCGCGCAAGGCTATCGATTTTGTATAGCCTGCGCGCGCCGAGCCGCACTGCCTCCCCCCGTTCCCTCCAAGGCCGCTCCGAAATCGGAGCGGCCTCGGAGGGAACTTTCCTTTGCCCTCCCCTCACCTTACCCTCCCTTCCCCACCCACCCGGCCCTGTCTACACCCCCCCCTTACCTTTGTCGGGGGATTTACGCCTCCCGGAGGGAGACGTAAATCCCCGCGCGCCAGCGGGCCTGCTGCGCGCCGGGCCGCGACCTGGGGGTGGGTACGGAGGGCGCGGCCACGCCCCCGGGCCGTAGCCACGCCCCCGTACCCGCCCCCAAAACGCTGCCGACACGCCCCCGGAACGCCGCGACGACCAGGCCCGCCCCCCGACACGCCCCCGACACGCCCCCCTCCGAGAACCCCGGGACTTACGCGAGTCCCGGGGCTCTGCGCGCGCCGGGAGGCCTATGTAAAATAGGCTTCCCGGCGCGCAGGGCCCTGCTCGCGTAAATCCGCCCGGTTTTGGGCGGATTTACGCGAGCAGGGCTCTGAAAATCCGCCCCCAAAAGAGGAGCAAAGCAGCACCAGCAGTGGTTGATAATCCAGAGCAATCATTTCCCCCAATGTCCTATATAGGAAAGAACTCTCAAAGGCGTTGTGAGCAAGGCAAAGCCTGATGCAAAGTGAGCAGAAACCAGAGAGTGAATGCTGGAGAAGTTCGATACCGTTCCCTGGTGAATCCATGCTGCCTTGGGTCTAGCGAGCCACCTGAAAGGATAGTGAACTATCTACAATGAGGTGGATTGCTGGACCTAAGGCAGCATGGATTAAGCAGTGGAAGGTCCTGTCTTATTGATTTTTTTGACTGGGTAACTAGAGAACTGGATTGAAGAAGAGCATTTGATGTGATCTGCTTGGATTTTAGCAAAGCTTTTGATACAGTCCCACATAGGAGGCGTGTGAATAAAAGATAAAGGGGCGGATTTTAAGAACCCTGCTCGCGTAAATCCGGGCGGATTTACGCGAGCAGGGCCCTGCGCGCCGGTAAGCCTATTTTACATAGGCCTACCGGCGCGCGCAGACCCCGGGACTCGCGTACGTCCCGGGGTTTTCGGAGGGGGGCGTGTCGGGGGCGTGTCGGGGGCGGGCCCGGTCGTCGCGGCGTTTCGGGGGCATGTCGGCAGCGTTTTGGGGGCGGGTACGGGGCGTGGCTACGGCCCGGGGCAGTCCGGGGGCGTGGCCGCGCCCTCCGTACCCGCCCCCAGGGCGCGCGGGGATTTACGTCTCCCTCCGGGAGGCGTAAATCCCCCGACAAAGGTAAGGGGGGGGGGTGTAGACAGGGCCGGGTGGGTGGGTTAGGTAGGGGAAGGGAGGGTAAGGTGAGGGGAGGGCAAAGGAAAGTTCCCTCCGAGGCCGCTCCGATTTCGGAGCGGCCTTGGAGGGAACGGGGGGAGGCAGCGCGGCTCGGCGCGCGCAGGCTATACAAAATCGATAGCCTTGCGCGCGCCGATCCAGGATTTTAGTGGATACGCGCGGCTCCGCGCGTATCTACTAAAATCCAGCGTACTTTTGCTTGAGTCTGATGCGCAAGCAAAAGTAGGCTGATCGCGCTTCTTTTAAAATCTACCCCAAAGCTTGGGAGTGAGTGAGCGACAAGGTAGTGGCACGGATTACAAACTGGTTGACTGATAGAAAACAGCGTGTAATGGTAAATGGAACTTACTCGGAAGAGAGAACCATGTTAAGTGGGGTGCCACAGCGACGGGTTTTGGAACCAGTGAGAGACATTGCGGAAAGGGCAGAAGGTAAATTTTGTCTATTTGTGGATGATACTAAGATCTGCAACAGAATGGATATGTCTGAAGGAGTAGAGGGAATGAAAGGTGATTTAAGAAAGCTTGAAGAGTGGTCAAAGATTTGGCAGCTGGGATTCAATGGCAAGCAATGCAGAGTCGTGTATCTGCAATGTAGTAATCCAAAAGAGCTGTATAAGATGGGGAGTGAAACACTGAGAGACTGCAGTGTAATAGCATCTGGTGATCTGAAGACGGCAAAGCAATGTGACAAGGCAATAGATAAAGCCAGAATGCTGGGCTGCATAAAGAGAGGAATAACCAGCAGGAAAAGAAGGTGATAATGCCTGTGTTCAAGTCCTTGGTGAGGCCTCACCCGGAGTACTGTGCTCAGTTCCGGAGACCACATCTCAAAAAGCATAGAGACAGGACAGAGGTGGTCCAGGGAAGGAAGACCAAAATGGTGTGGAGTCTGTATCAGAAGACTTATGAGGAGAGGCTGAAGGATCTAAATATGTGTACCCTGGAAGAGAGGAGGTGCAGGGAGATATGATACAGACCTTCAGATACCTGAAAGGTTTTATTGATGCACAAACTTTAAAACTTTTCTGTATGAAAGGAAACAGTAGAACTAGGGGGTCACGAAATGAAACTCCAGGGGGGACGACTCAGAACCAATGTCAGAAAATATTTCTTCACAGAGAGGGTGGTGGATGCTTGGAATGCCCTTCCGGAGGAGGTGGTGAAGATGAAAACAGTCAAAGAATTCAAAGGGGCATGAGATAAACACTGTGGATCCTTAAAGGGAAGAGGAATGAAATAAAGAAGAGGGTGCATGGGGGTAACCTGTACAGTGTAGCAGTAACTACTCTTAACAGAAGGCATGGGGACTGCTTGTGACACAACTGCAACATCACTCCCCATTTAAGAACATAAGAACATAAGAAAATGCCATACTGGGTCAGACCAAGGGTCCATCAAGCCCAGCATCCTGTTTCCAACAGTGGCCAATCCAGGCCATAAGAACCTGGCAAGTGTGTGTGTGTGTGTGGGGGGGAGGGGATGGGATATAAAAAAGGGAATTGGATAGAGACAACAACGAACATGTGCCTAACCTCTATGGTCCGAGGTACTGACACGCAAACCTAAGGGAAAAAGCACAGGGCGGCTTCTACAACTACATCCCAAAGAAAAGAACATCAAGCAGCATTGTCTGAATTATTAAGAAGGCTTCTCACCCAGTATAAATATTGCTAGCAGTAATTTGTTATGGATTTGACACTTGCTTGGTTTCAATTGTAAATATTACATCCCTTAACATAAGGAAAAGGGGTAACTGCACGGAGCGGTATTTACTATCCTTAAGAGAAATATGGGAGTATCCTGCATGGAGTGGCAGATACCACCATAAGAAGCTCGCTGGGCAGACTGGATGGACCATCAGGTCCTTTACTGACGTTTTTACTATGTTATTATTTGTGAAATAGATTCTCTATGACATCAGTAGTGGAAGGGGTCAAGGAGGGCAGGTTCAGGTTTGAAGAGTGACTTCCCCTGTGCTGTGCCTTTTCTCATGTTTGTCGTGAGACAGGGTTTCCATTCCTAGCACGCCAGTCCCACACATTCACTCACTCTGATCAAAACAAATTTCCACATTCCCATTAACATCCTTTGCTTCTATGACTGACCTGCTCTGTTGGAAGGAGGGGAAAGAGTGCTGAGATTGGATTGAAGGGAGAGTACTGGGATCAAACTGGGGGGTGGAGGGTGCTGGGCTCAAGAGAGTACTAGGGTTGGGCTGGGTATGAGTAGTGCTGCGTCTGTCAAGCAGTGCTACAGAAGTGTTAAGTAGTAGCATGTAGTAGGAGGAGGGGAGAGAGTTATAAGGGTGCTCTAAGGGGTGGTCTGTGGAGCCAGGCCAGTTGGTGAAGAAGCAGATAGATATCAGTAGCATAATAAGATTGAACTGATCAGACTTGTGGAAATAGCGAAGGCTGTAGGAATGCGAAAGTAAATCAAAAGTCAGCATTAACTTTCTCTTCTGTCTTCTGGGTTCAACTTAAAAGAAATCATATGATTTACAAGAATGCAGTACTATTAACATATATGAGATAAGATAATAGAGCTAAGCAATTGAAAATAATTAACTTACAAAGAATTAACTCATTGGTGTATAGATTTGGGGGCGGTGATGTATATAACCTATTACAGAACCAAATAGTTTTCGAGCTCTGCATTTACCTTACGTTCTATTGCTCTGTAAGATATATCACTAATAAAAAGAATTTATCTTTGCTGACTGTCAGTGTTCAGTGTTTATTCTTGCAGTGGGAAGCACCCACAAAAGAGTTCTAGGGTCATGCTGGGGTCAAAGAGTGGAAGAATAGTGCTGGGGGAGGATTTTTATAGCCATCATTTTTGACAGGCAATTCCACTGGTTTGGCCATGTTAAACTCTTGGTATTTGGCATGATCTACTCTTTACTTTTTTTATCCCCTGCTCTGGAGTCATCCAGGACTCCAAAGGTGTACTTGTTATCTTGCTTGCTCAGCATATAAATGGCCAGGTCCTGGTCAATCACAACCTTTTTAAAGTATTCAATAATCTCCATGTCACAGAGGAGAAAAAGGTCCACGATGAAACACTTCACCACCATAGTGGGCAGCAATTTGAACTGGGGCAGCAGATTTTTCACATTGTACCAGTCCACCATCGCCATGTTGCCTGGGTCCACAAAGTACACTCTTGCCATCTTGTAATGGGTGGCTACCAGCATGTCCCAGTAAAAGCAGATGTCCTTGAATGTGGTGTAGCAGAGTAGGCCAGGCTGGAGATCCATAATAATGGCTTCTAGCTCGAGGGCAGGGAAGTAGAAGGATGCAATGGCCTGTATTACTCGTTAGCAGGGTGCAATATATTCTTTGGTTCACACTCAGAACTGAGACGATCGATGATGAACGCTACCATGCCTGTGTCTTGTATAAACCAATTCTGACTCTCAAGGCATGGAGTAAGAGGCAAAGCAGTAGAAGCAGAGGGAAATAAGACCTCAGGGCACCAAGAGAGAGAGACATAATGGCAGGAGGTGCAAAACAAAGCAACAAGAAGAGTAGCATCAACATTCCAAGGCACCAAGTGAGGTGCCTTGCCTGTGGGAAGTTTAGCTGCCGCGGCGTCCTCATGCCGTTCTCCTCCGGCGTCCCCAGACCGGCTAGACGCTGCACACCGCCATGTTTCCATGGAGCCTAAGGGCGCGCGCGCGGCGTGGCCCCGATTAAAGTATCAGCAGTGACGCGAACCTCAGGGGCGTCCCCCTGAGATGACGTCATCCACACCGGATACTTAAGGTCTCTGAAATCGCTAATGTATCGAGTTAGCAAAGGTTAACAAGTACATGGGTTTCTCTACCTAAGCTACTCTGCCTCCACGGACTTACCAGGGGTACCCGCTCCTCGGGGGCCTCGTTTCTCTTTTGCTTTTCAGATCGCAGTCTGGAACCAGTACTCGCTCCTCGAGGACCCTTGTTCCCAGACTTGCTACTGAATACCACTTCTGCCAGGAAGTCTTCGCTGCCTACAACATCAGTGAGTTTTATCTCTCTCTCTCTCTCTGAGAGTGTTCCCTGGAACCAGGTACTCACTCCTCGAGGGCCTACTTCATTCCAGCTCCTGGGCTGCCTCCATGAAACCATTTGTGAGTGTTACCATCAAGGTTCTGTTCCTGAACTCTGCATACCCTGCCTACTCACTATATTCAGTTTCTCTACAGCTCAGTTTTCCAGGATCACTGTTCCAGTAACTGAGGGACTACAGCCCAGCCGGGCAATTCAGCTCACTACTGCCACCTCTGGTGGTTCAATATACTGTTTAATAAAAGAACTAGTGTGTGTCTGTCTCCATACTCTGAGTCTGACCGGAGGTCCCTCTCGGGATCTTCTCCCGGGGGCATGGTCATCTGCTACTGGCCCAAGGATCCACCCACAACTACCTCAAACACTAACACACCAACAGTGGGAAGAACACCCCAAGGCTCCAAAAGAGGGGCAAAGGGCACCAACAAAAATGGCTGAGCACCCAAGGCACTGTGAGAGGAACATAGCAGCAGTAAAAGAGGCATAAACACCCCAAGAGACCATGAGAGGTGCACCATGTGCATAAAGCATCAGATCAGCATGGCAAGACCAATAGTTAGTAAGTAGCAGTATTATAAGCAGGGCCAGAGCCAAAAGCACCCAAAGACACCAAGAGAGGCACAAAGCAGCAGGAACACTGGCATTAAAACCCAAAATCATAGTTGCAGACCAATGCAGCATGAAGAATGGCATCAACACCCCAAGGCTTAGAGTGAGAGCATGGCAGCAAGTTAAGGGTTTTCAGTGTTACAAAATGCGCAAACAGTCACAGTGGCATCGACATTCCAAGGTACTAAAAGAGAGCAAAGGACATCATCAATAGTGGCACGAATGCCCAAGTCACCGTGAGTGGGGAAAAATGATACCAGAAGTGACGGAAATTCCTCAAGGCACCATGAGAGGGATAGGGACAGAACAGGCAATAACGGTGGCAGAAGACCACAGGAAGGAGAGAAGCAGGGTAAGCAGGCTGGGCAGTAACAGTGGCAGAACAACACAGCAAGGTGCTGAACCAGGAGAGAGGCAGGGCACAAGCATTAGGCAAGACAGCAGGTGCAGGCTAGGAAGCAGCAGAAGCAAGACTTCAGGATCCCAAGACTTCCAGAGAGGGGAAGGGAAGGAGAAAGGTTTTCTTTTCTTTTCTTGAATGATTTTTTTGTTTTGAGGCCGCCCAATATAACTGAGAGAGGAACAGACAAGGCAGCAATAGTGGTACAACAGCACAGCAAGGAGATGAACCAGGAGAGAGGCAGGGTATGTGGAATGGGTCAGGCAGAAGCAGCAAGAGTGACAACAGGCAGCAACACAGCTTAGGTGCTGAGGGCAAAAACATGTGGTCATTGTATCACTGTAGCATGCACTCAGTTTTCCTGTCATTCACATGAAAATTCAGGGAAACTAAGGAGAAGACATTTTATTTTAATGGACACCAACTTTTCTACCAACTCTTGCATCAGTCTTGAATGATGTGGACTTATGATGTCTTCTGCCATTGAGGATACCCATTCACTAGAGACATTGGTTGGTGGGTAAGAAAATAAATTCTAGGCCACCTTGGCCAGGTCTGGCCAAACCATGGCTTTGTGTGTTCAGCATGCCAGAAGATCTGTGGTTGTATCCTTGATGGGATCTATGAGAAAGCATGTGACTGAAATTTGTGCTTAAGTCTCCTGTGATGGGAGAGGGGGAAGTTTCTGCTGCCAATCACTATATCTATGGCCTTTGTCAGGAGAACCTGTTCTGTGATAGACATGGGAGGATGGTAGATAAGAGTGGGAGAAGAAGAGGTGGCTGACAGTACTGAGTTGGATATCCACTTTTTCCTGTACTGCATCCTCACTGTCTCTCTCTGCCTCTGACACTCCCACTTCTGTACACAAGCCACCAGCATCTCCTTCCAGTAAATCAGGCTGTTGAACCAGAGGATAATGCTTCTTTTTACCTGTCACACAGCATGGCTAGCATTTAAATATCCAGCTAGATGAGAGGTTTCAGCCTATCTTGCAATTGCTGCTGAAAAGACTCCATGAACCACAAAAACTTTGGTGCTAGACTCTGTTCCTCCCGGAAACTCTAAATTCTACACCAGATAATGACTATCTGGACGACCTCATGCAGGTGGCTCTTTTGAGACTGAGATCCTCTGTGGCATCACTGAAGTGCCTCAGAACTCATGCCATTTGCGTCATGCATATTATTATCCAGTCACGATGCCCCAGGTAGCAATCCATGCCTATCTTAGTTTTGAGAGACAAATCATGAAGGGTTCTCTGTTGCTCCATTAACCTCTGCAGTATCAGAAAGGTGGAATTCCCTCTGGAAACTACATCTTGCTTAAGCCAGTGCAGAAGTGGCCCCCACTGCTTCCTGCTTCTCAAAGAGCTGCTGTTCCTCCTTCAGCAGCTTTCAGGACTATGCTGCCATATTCTTTTGTCCCCAGCCACACATCATCCTTTACGGTGCAGCAAGTGCGCAAAGCAAAAGATGCACTCATAGCCCCTATCTTCCTCTGCCCTTTTCATGTTATTACTACTGTCTGAAACAAACAAACAAAAAAAAAAAACCATCCAGAAACAGCCCTTTCTCTCTGGTCTAGCTGCCAATCCTTCATCATCTTCCTTATTACTACCAAGATATTGACTGAGGCATGGCTGATATATACCCGCTTCCAGTAAAACTGACAAACACATAGATCATTCCTCACATCTGCTGGAGACAGTGAAAGATTGTGTTTCTCCATAGCCCTCTAACTCCTGCTCATACTGCAACACTAACAGAAAGAGAGATCTATCTCCTATCACACACTCAGAGAAGGCAATAACAGCCTAAACCTAAAACTTACCTTCCTCTCTCCTGTCCTATGTATATCATTTTGAATTTTTTTCTTTCACTCTGAAACACACAGAGCTTCAGATTCTCTTTGAAATCCAAGACAAAAATGGTGACGGTGCTTAAGTTCCAGATTTTCTTTCAGTTTCAGGTAAAAAAAAAAAAAATAACGAGGAAGACATTTTCGATACATGGAGTGGCCAGCTGGGATTCACTGCCTGAAAAAATGGCTTTTCCCCCTTAAGCTCCTTCTTTGTCCCCGTCCATTCCAGCTCCATTCTGTCTGCCTTTAGTAGAAAAAAAAAAAAAAAAGCTGCACATCCCTATCATGCAGGATTTTCTCTGTCACCAGTGTTTTCCTGTATGTCCAGGCTTGGAGACTTGTTCAGCAAACAAAAGAGATGAAACAAAAAAAGGTAATTAGAGCCATGGTTCAGTAGAGGCTCTGCAGCTTTTAGGTTCGGTGCATCACATGTGTCCAGAACACATTATTTTGTCATTATGTCTGTTGGTTATGATTTCTATGCAAGGCCATAACCACACTATTAAGCAGTTGTGCTGCCTGGAAATGAAGTAAGTAAAAAAATGTTCAAGAATATAAGTAGTTTTGCCCACTAGATGGTGCACCACATCACAGGAACTGTAAGTATTGCTTGTGCCATATAGGGGGTATAGGTACTAAATTGCTATAAGGAAGGTCAAATGTTTCACAATATTGCTTTTCCTTATCACACCCTAAAATATCTGCATTGTCACGGTTTGTACTAAGTTATTATAAGGAAAAATAATCTGCGCTAAAATGTGTGCATATAGGAGGTCATTTTCAAATCCATTTATGCGCATTAAGCATGGGGTTTTTTTTACAGATAACTTGTCATAACTTTGCAGGGGTTGTGGACATAAATGTAAGTGCGGAACGTGATTTCATTCATACTTATTCGTGCACAAAAGATAGGCATTCTGGGAAGGCGGAGTTACGATTTGCGCCCACATTTTTTATTATAGAAAATATGCACACAAGTTAACCCACAGAAATTGCGCTCTGCAAAGAGCAGATAACTTTCGGCGGGTTAGTATGTGTGCGTTTTTCTGCGCAGAAGTTCATTTGGAAAACTGGCATAATTTATGTATTTTGGCAACAAATAAATCAAATGGGTTGCTATAAAATTACCTCAAATTTCACGACGACACACAGTAGCTCAAATGAGGAACACTTTCAGATCAGTTCAGGTAAGGAGTGATATGTATCACAGGTGCACTATTTAGGATTGATGACTTGTGCATCTTCTTCTGAGCATGCTCAATGCAAACATTTCATCAGCCACCCACCCCCTAGAAAAGTATAAAGTGCAGGCCATTTGTAGAGATGGTAACTTTAGAACTGAAGGATTTGATTACTCATAGATAGATATGGTATATTGTGATTGACTGCTATTCCTTGCTCTTTGTCTTTCTGCTTCTTTCTTACCATTCCTTTTATTCAGCTCCAATCTGTCTTTTGGAGTGAGAGAGATCTTGAGTGTTACAAGTTGTTATCTGAGTATTTGTCTTAGAAGTTGAGTTTGTTTTCTGTGTTTCTTCTGGGTGAGTGGGAAGAATGGAGTATAGGAGAGGAGTAGCTTAGTGGTTAGGGCAGTGGGCTGCAAACCACAGAAGCCAGGGATCAAATTCCACTGCTGCTCCTTGTCACCTTGAGCAAGTCACTTTACTCTTCATTACCTCAGGTACAAACTTTGTGCTTGACTTACTATGGCTTTTCTCCTATTCTGTGTCTATGGGGGAAATGCTCAGTAAATGAGACCCTTAGATTGTGAGCCCTCTGGGGATAGAGAAATGCTTATAGTACCTGAATATAATCCATTTTAAAGTGTCAAAAGGCAGAATATAAATCAAATATATAAATGCAGGAGAGTGAATACTTCCTCATATATAAGCTCAAATAACATTTTTCTTACAGAAATACAATTGTAGGCTATTGAAAACATGGACCCTTGGACCGAAGAGGAGTTGGCACAACCTACAGGGAAGTGACCTGCAGGTCCCCACTGTCGGCAGGTGGATCCCGATGAGGCAGAGGCTCAACTGGAAATTCACCTCTACCAGCCCACGTTCCCCTTGAGTTGAACCTTTGGGTTCCGGAACCAGAAGAACTTAGGTTCTGTTGATGGTAGAGAGATCCTTCAGGGTCGCTAGATCGGAGTAGAGGTAGGGCAGGTGAATCCAGAAGCAGACAGAGGTCAGTGGCAGGCGGCGTTCAAGAATGTCCAGGAGGCAGACCAAGGTCAATACCGGGTAATCATCCGAAGGGAAGGTGGAACGGATAGGCAGGGCAGGAAGGCAAGGAACAGCACAGAAGGCAAGGCACACTGAAGGACAGAAGAAGTGAAGATATGACCACAGGAAATGAATGAAAACAAGGACCACTAGAACTGAAGAACAAATACTGAAACGGAAGGAGACACTGGAACTGAAGAACAAGGATACTGGAACTGAAGAAAGAAGAGATTGGAACGCTGGCCCAAAGACAGGAAATGCTGACAACATGCACTACTCACAAATAAGAGGACCTGTTGCTAAGGCAAGGAATAGGTGCACAGGAGGGCCTTTTATAGGCCTAGCAGAGTGAGGTCATCAAGGGGAGCCACTAGTCCTTTGTGCCTAGCTGGGTTTAAAAAAGGATTGGATAAGTTCTTGGAGGAGAAGTCCATTACCTGCTATTAATTAAGTTGACTTAGAAAATAACCACTGCTATTACTAGCAACAATAACATGGGATAGACTTAGTTTTTGGGAACTTGCCAGGTTCTTATGGCCTGGATTGGCCACTGTTGGAAACAGGATGCTGTGCTTGATGGACCCTTGGTCTGACCCAGTATGGCATTTTCTTATGTTCTTAAAAGACGGGCTGTCAGGTATGTGCGCACCTTAGGGGAGCCTAGATGAGCGTCGGTGGCATCCTGCTGTGTTGAGGCACGGCATCCCGCCGCACTGGGGAGCTAAGCAGACTGGTAGCATCCACGGACTACAGGTGAGACCTGGCCCAAGGGATAAGTGCGGTGGTTCGCGGGAAGAGCCTGTGAATTGTCAAATGTAACATAGGGATGACTAGGCCCCACTGTATGTCTAAGTGAGGAAAGTTCCAGCAGTGGGACATTCCAAGGAGTAGTGGTCCTTCAGGAGATACAGGAGGATACATTCCCTAAAAGATAGGTCAGTGGTCCAGGTCTATAAAATGTGACTCAATGAGACATTTGAAGAGTCATCGATGAGCGAGCTGGAGGGAGGCAGCAGGAGACTGCTAGATCTCTGGGTTCCAGGGTAGGCGAGGACATGTGGCCTGGTCTCCTGTCCATTTGGAGAGTGTGTCTCACATTCTCATCTGGATAGAAAGGAATTCCAGGAGGAGTTCCAGCCAAAAGACTTCTATGAGGTTTCCTTTCCTAAATTTCACAGGAAGAAGAGACTTACTGGGAAGACTGAGTGCTCCACAATATATTTGTTCTTATTTCCATTGGGAAGAGGATTTCCTGAATCCTGAGAGGTTTCTGAGGAAGAGGAGACCTTTGGAAATGAAGAAAAGATCAGCTTTCTTGCCAATCTAATATTCAAGGTGCTTGAGGAAGACTATTTTGAGACTGTCAGCTGGAAAAGGACTGTATCTGCTAATTGTATACCTTTGCTTTTTGAAGCATTATTACTATCTCTACTTACAGTATGTGCTATTGGGTTATATTTTATTCAGTAAATTTCAGTTTTGTTTTGGAACACCATTTGTGTGGACTGTTTTTGTTTTTCCTGTCAAGAGACTTAATGCCCCCCAAAAGCATGAATTCCTCTTTGGTCCAGATGCTGCAACGAGTTGGTCAGGGCTCAGCAGTCTCTGAAGGTGACTCCTTGGTAACAGAGGGGGCAGGGGTTTACACAATTTACATAAAAGGGCATACTGACAAACTCATACAAATACAATAATAAACCTGACAGTAATTTAGAATAATGGCACAGCCACAGCATAAAACTAAGATGAGTGAAAGTGAGGCTATCAGGAAGGAGATGTCCCCCTTCAATCACGCCTTCCAACCCTCTGTGGTTCATTATAATGTGAGGGGTGGAGGTGGGGGTCATTTGTAGCGCAAAATTCTGTTTTGTGCTGTTTTGTTGTGAAACAGCATGAATGACAGACGAGTACCATAATTGCAATGTGCACATTGAACCCATTACATTCAGAGCTCTTCCAGACTGCTGACTCATTAAATGAGGGGAATTTCCCATCTTTCAGATGCTGAAAATCTAAAAGCTTGTTTTGCTCCTTGGAGGTTCACTGCCACTGAGTCTCATGGAAATTTAAAGGATGGTTTTGTAAGTGTGGCTAAACTCACATTTTACATCAGTGAGGGCTGGGAAAATGCAGTGTACTGCCTGATGTTGAAAGCAAGAACACCTGCACCATCTTCACAGACTGCAAACAGGGAGCTTTCCCTGAACCGATCATTCACACACTATAATCTTCCATTGTTTTTTGTGTAGCTTGGACTTTCTATTTGGCAGGAGAGAGACTGTCTCTGCAGGGAAGATGTACTGTATTTCAAGATCCACCAGCAGGAGCTGATGAAGCACACTGGTGGCTCTCTTCCAATAATGCACAGCAACTCAGGTTGATAGTTCCCAAAACAGTATATTCACAGGTGGATCCAAGAGAGAGTGAGTGAGCATTTGTATGAATGTGAGCATGTGTGAGCATGAGCCAGTGTTTGAGGGAGAGCAAGAGAGTCTGTGGACATATATGTGAATGTGAGCCAGCGAGCCTGTGTGTGAGAGCCATTGAGCCTGTACATCTTATTTCTCTCAGATACCCAGCCTGTCCTGGGTCCAGATGGGCTCTCCTTCTCTGACACTTCCTTCCTTTGGTTCAGCTGTTCCTTTATGATTATCTGTTACTTCTGGGATTTCTCTTGTGGAAAAATCTGTAGGATCAGGCTATTACTCCTGCACTGCAATCCCACGGACCGATACAGCAAAATCGCGGGAGACCGGGCGAGCGCACAGGCCACTCTCCTATGTGTGTAATTCAGTATTTTAATTTATTAAAAGTAGGGCTGGCGATAAAAAGAGGAGCTAGGGACACTAGCGCGTCCCTAGTTTCTCCTTTTTGGACAGGAGCGGTGGCTGTCAGCGGGTTTGTCAGCCGACGCTCAATTTTGCCGGAAACCGGACACCGGCAAAATTGAGCATCCAGTTTTCGACCCGCGAGCCGCGGGCCCATTTTAAATTTTTTTTTTTTACTTTTTTTAACTTTCTGGACCTCCAACTTAATATCGCCATGATATTAAGTCGGAGGGTGCACAGAAAAGCAGTCGGAGCACACTGTACTGTATCGGCCCGCCATTGAGGATGGGGGATCCAAAACCCTCCCCACAACTCGAAGTTCAAAAATACTTCATGCATCTTCCTGAACTGGAGTTCATGCTGTCACAGGTGCTTGCCACAGTCAGGTTGTGAATGGGCTCACCGGTCTTCAGCCCCTGTCCTTTGAGTCTGGCCAGCGAGGTTGACTTTCCCCAGAGAAGCAGAGTGAACTCAGTCCTTTCCAAACAGAAACTCCTCAAGCCTTCACTGTCTCTCGCAGCAGGATCCATCACTGGTGCTTGCCCACCTAGGGTTTAGAGAAGGCTCCCAGGTCTTTGATCCCCTGGTGAGAGCCCCTGTCAGGCTCAACAATCTATCTCTCTGTAACTGAGAATAAGCAGGACCCTCTGGGTCAGAGTGCACTGTAAGGTATCCTCTCTGAAAGAAAACTCCTTAGGACAAGGTCAGGAGGCCCTACCAGAGTGTGGAAAAAATACATCTTTACTTTACAGCTGCTCTCTCTAACTGAGCCCCCTGAGTGTTAAAATGACTGGGCTGAATAACACTGAGTCACCCAACCCGAAGCCTCCTGGTGGGAGGGCCTGAAGGGATGGATGGCTCCTATTTAGGGTATTCTAAGGACAGGGATAGTGGCATCTAGTGGCTATACCGGGAGGGTCGGCCACACTAGTAAAGTCTACAGGAGAGGAATGAGAACAGGGACTTTTCATTTTTGCTAAGTAATTGGGACTAAAATTCTAACCATTTCATTGCAAGAGGTTGCAAGTACATTTGGGAATTGGGGAGAAAGTTTACACTTTTTACAATCTGATTAATTTGAAAGGCGAAGGCGTGAAATCAAGAAATTGGCTTTTCCTAAATTCTAAAGTCTTGTGCTGGAAGAGTAAGTTCACAAATTTATTACATTTTCATCAATGTAAATCAATTGAACTTAATATCAAAGAGCCATAAAGAACTTTTCATTCATCTTATCAACTATCAGTAAAAAGAAATTGAAAACCACTCAGCTTCCAGCATGATTTATTGCTGATACAGATATTGGAGATTATCAGTGCTGTTTACAGAGGGACTGCAGGGGCTGTGTAATATTAACCAACACACAAGGGTCTTGATGTTAAGCTTCCCCCCACAGGGAGCCATGGACACTCAGATTGATCTGAATACCTTTAAGAGCTTTGCAAATGGGGTTCATCCTTAGATTGTGAGCCTTTGGGTCTATTATCAGGGTTTTCCCACCCAAGGGTTACACTAAGCATTCCCCTATGGGAGGAACTACAGTGGTTCATTCCTGTGTTTAATATAGTGAACCTCCCTCCCCCGGAGAGTTCTAGAGACTGCGTGAGGCAGTGATAGAAGGAGCAGCGTTGGAGTGCGAGATAGAGGAGGTGTTTATCTTTGCTCCTGCAGGAGTGGCACCACAGTGTTTTGCAGCTGTGAGTGCCTTGTAAAGGCTTCTTGCAGGTCTTCCTTGTTTCTTCTTGGGAGTGGTGAGTTTCCCCCTTCCCAAGGGGAGATAGCTCGTCGCTCCTTGGCTTCGTGTCCAGGGGGAGAAAAACCTAGGGCAGAGTTGTGTTTCCTGCCAATTGCTTCTCTAGAAGTGTTCGTGGAACCTTTTACTGTAAAGGAGGAGAGTTTTGTATTAGCGAAGTCAGCTGGTGTGTTGGTGCCATTCTGCTACTGAATCCACAGGTTAGCAAGGAGAAAGTTCCCATCCAGTTGTACCAGTCAGGAGACTTGAAAAAGTGAGGAAAAGGAGAAGTAAAGAGATTCCAGGTACAAGGTGTGTTCTACAGCACACAGAAATCCTTAGAGGCCATATCCAAAAGATATCCTTCAAATAACAGCAAGAAGCCTTGAGAGTTTGTGTTGGAGATGGGTACATTTGCTAATGTAAGGATTCATCTCCTAAAAAAGTGTGTTATATCAAGTTGTAATGAGTGAGCAAGTTTTGCTTCAGTAAATGTTAGGTCTGTTGGATCATCAGCTTTGGAGTGGAGTGTTTTTTTGTTTTTTGAGTGACTGTGAGTTTGATCCATAAGGGTCCTAAAGTGTTTACTTCCCCCTCTTCAGCACAGATCCAGAACTGAAACATGTTAGTCAGGTCTCAGCAACGCATTGAGCCTCCATAGAGGATACAGGAGAGGGTGTTGCGCTGATGGTGGACGCTTGGCCCGAGGTGGGGTTGACGCTACCCGCAGGGCAAGCCCTACGGGTCTCTACCGTCGGGAGATGGAGCAGGCTAGGAGACGGAGGCCAATACCAACCCACATTCCTCTCAGGTTGCACCCTTGAGTGCCGGGGCCGGTTGGACTTAGGCGGGCCTCCGTGTGACGACTCCCAGTTGGTGTAGACAAGGGTACGCCAGGAACCAACAGAGGTATTGGAGGGCTGAGGACGGTCCGGACAAGGCAGGGTTCCAGAGACCCAGATGCCAACAGGAACAGAAGGAAGCAGGGGCATCCAGGTAAAGATAGGCCGAAGCCTAAGAGGCCAGGTCCGTAGAATACCGAAGGAGAGTCCAAGACAAGCTAGAGTCAGGGCAGACGGCAGGAAGGTGAGGTACCGGAAGTAGAGCTGAGGTCAGAGCCAGGAGATCAGTTCAAGTGTAGTCCAGGCGAAGCAGGGGTCAATACCAGAGAATCAGTCCAAGGGTACAAGGAGCAGGCGAAGGAACAGGAACCAGGAACAACGACAGGGACAGGAGCAGGAACCAGGAACGAGCAACGAGCACACAAGCTGTTGTGGAGACCTGTTGCCAAGGCAGGGAACAAGTGGCTGGGTCCTGCCTTTTATACAGAGGCTCAGTGATGTCATCATCCGGGGCCGCAGGCTACTTTCCCTCCGCGGCTCCTTTAAGAGTGTGTGAGTCATGCACACGTGCATCTAAGCCAAGGCCCAAAGGAAGCAGGATGGCGGCGTCACTCTGCGGCCCGTGCGGGATGCGCTGCCGGGCACAGGGAGGAACCGCGCAGGAGTCAGAAGCAGCAGAGGTGGCTGCAGGCGCTCAGGGATGGAGGTGGCTGCCCACCGCCACGAGCAAAGGTGAACCGGAGCTGGCAGCTGGATTCCTGGGGTGAGTAAGCCCGGGCATGGGCCTACCATGGCCGGGATGCGTAACAAAGGGGTTATAATCAGAAGGACAAATGTAAAATCTATAGAGATCATATAAGGGAAATGATTCATACTATCATTGCATTACTATTGCAATGCATACTAAAATGCTTTGTATAACTTTTATTGACTAGTTTCATTATTTGATTCTCCACCTTACTGTTCAGCTTCTCACGGCTCTTCTTCACTTTCTTTTCACGTGTAGCTTGTTTATGGGGATCCCTCTCCACTCCTCAAAGCTTTCCAAGCAGTAGTTCATGTCATTGAAATTGTTTTTTTCAGTTACAACACAGATCAGAAAGACACAAAGTAAAGTGGGAGATAAAAGGGAGAATCAGAAAATCCTCCCACTCCCATCTACTTTTAAAACCAAAACATATCACATTATTTCCTATTGCCTTCATACATCCACAAATGTCAGCAAGCTAACAAAATAGACGGGGCTTTTATTATATGATATAGGGACATTGATCTACAATTGATTGGCAAATGACAGAATCAGTTGACAAACACTGCACTCTAGTGGCTACTTACAGACAATGCAATTAAAATAGTTAAAAGTCATTGCAGAAGGCAGAGTTGTAAGTTACCATGCATGTCACTTGAGTAAGGAAAAGCTTTGTTTGAAACCCTGTTTGTGAATTTTCTTGTTTCCCAGCAAGTTCTCTGTTCCCCCAATTTTCTATTTCCAGTTTGCTATTTCAGTCATCAGACTCTAGCTGTCTCAGGGTGCTAACCATACACATGCTCCAAGGTCCTCTTGTGGTGGCCGCATTTAGCTCTTCTTCTCATTCCCTAACTTTTTGCTCTTCTGATTTTATATTCTCCCTCTTTTTTCATGTTGCCCTCCTTAGTTTCTTATGCCTCCAAAAACCTCTTTCACTTCTTTGCTCCGTCTCCATTTTGTAATGTGTGTGGGTTACCCAATTTTCTCCTTTTTTTCACTAATCCAGTCTCAACTTTCTTTTCTCCAGTAATTCCTCCCTCTTTTCTCTTCAGTTCTATCTTCTTTTTTCCTTTTCTTCCTGCTAGATCAGTCATCACATATGGGATATCCCTCCTCCACAGCTGATGAAGATAGAGGACATGCCTCTTTTATGACCTCACTCTGAGCAATAAGGAAGATGTGGTCCTGGTCCAAGCCAGTAATCTCTGTCTCCAGCAACTGTGGAAACGTGAAGAGAGCAATAACTCCCAGAGCCTGGTTGAGGTCTTATTGCTCCTAGGACCACATTTCATGTGCCCTTGGGCCTCGGCACGATCCCAGACAAATCCAAGACAGCACCGAGGGTTGGCGAGGCATGTCCCCACTTGGGCGAAGACAAAGTCTAACCCTCTGCCGGACCTGCGTGCTTCTGGAAGCCAACAACATTATGTTGGTTAGTGAACAGTCCTCCGATCATTCCTAGCCCTTTCGGACCTGCTGCTAGGTATCGGCAAGAAGCAGCAGGCCGGACTGAGGATAAGGGCAGACAGAGGCCTTATGACACAGAAGACCCGAGACGAGACAAGAAGACTCTGGAAGAGGATGAGGATCTTGGAAGACTCTAGACGAGACGAGGAACTTGGAAGAGTCTTGGACGAGACGAGAAGCTAGGAAGGTTCGGTCATTGGCACTGTCTCTCAGGACGCCCTACACAGCCCACCGACACGGGCAGACCCAATGGGCTGGTCGCAGACCACCCTGTCCCATTGTGCACCCTACACAACCTGAAGAGGCTGGTCACAGACCATGCGGAGAGCGGGACAAGCACAGGAAGGGAATCCAGCTGAGACGAAACTCCAATGATGAGGCCAGGTGCATTCTGGAGAACCACAAGAGCTGGAGGGTCAAGGGGACTCGGAAACACAGGAAGAGAATCCAGATGAGACGAGACTCCAATGATGAAGCAAGGTGTCATCTGGATAACCACAGGAGCTGGAGGGTCAAGGGACTCGGAAACACAGGAAGAGAATCCAGCTGAGATGAGACTCCAATGATGAAGCAAGGTGTCATCTAGAGAACCACAGGAGCTGGAGGGTCAGGAGGACTCGAAATGAGCGAAGGAGGGCGGAACCTCGGAAACATCAGGAAGTGGAACATCAGGAAGCCTGGAACATCCGGTGGTGAAACATCAGGAAGCCTGAGCTAGGTCAGCGGCCCTGCACAGACATTGTTGATGGAGAAGCAGGGCTGGACCGAGGACCAGGTCCCGATGTCTGCAGTGGCTCCTGCCGCTGCAGGAGGGAACGAAGGCGGCTCCGACTGCCAGGAAAGCCTGGGGACTGCGGCCTCTGGCCACGAAGATGACACTGACTTCAGCAGCACCCCAGTCGCATAGAGACACGGCGACAGGCCCGCCATGCTGGGGTCGCACTCCAAAGTCCACGGCTCCTGCCGCGGTGAAGAGGACAAGCTGACTGCAGCTCCATGCCTCATTGAAGAAGGCAGCACAGGAGGTGAGAGGCCTGCTCATGGGGAATAGCTCCACGGGCAGGATTCATAACATAAAGTGTTACATAAACAGGACAGGTGAAATAATATGCAACCATAAATACACAAAAAGTCCTAAGTTTACAATTTATGATTAAAACTCTACTATCTACACATCAGACATAGACGTAAAATGTAAAAACTTAAATATCATGGAAACAATAGCCAATCAGCTGGTTTAATTGTCATATCTGAATTCAGCAAATCAACATAAATAATAAATGGCACATTTTATAGCTGAAGTAGACGACTGCTAAAAATTTGTATACCAGTGTAATAAGGGGGGAATTGGTCATAGTGCTCTGGCAATAGACTACTGGATTGGACTAGAACCACCCCTTCCTTATAGCCCAGAATGAGTTCATAAAAGAGGTGTGTCCTCTGTCTCCATCAGATGTGGAGGAGGGAAATCCCATATGTGATGGCTGACTCAGGAAAGAAAATTATCGGGTAAAAATAATTTAACCTTCCTCCAGGTCACTCTTTCTCCAGTTATCTTTCTGTATCTCCAAGTACTTTGTCTTTCTGTGCCCCAATTCATAGCTTTTCACTATTTATCATATATTGCTCATGCTTTTCTTTTGCTCTTGTCTCTACCAGCAAGCTTTCCATATCTCCCCATTTTATATTCATCTGCTTCAAGCCCTGCTTAGCTCCCCTTTGATTCTCTACCCTATTTGCTGTCTCTGTCCCATCTCCATCACTTTCATACTCCAATCTCCCCTTCAGACTCTTAAATATCTCCTCTTATCCCTGTTTGTTAACCCAGTTTCAGGTTTTAGCCCTATCCTCTCATGCTGCTCTAGTCCCATAACAACAATCAATAGGAACAGCAAATGTCTCCTTTCTTGCCAGGTCTGCCTTCATACTGTCTATGTCAGTGGTTCCCAAACTCGTCCTGGGGGTCCCACAGCCAGTTAGGTTTTCAGGATATCTGAAATGAATATACATAAGATAACGTTGCGTGCAATGGAGACAGTATATACAAATCTATCGTATTCATATTTATTGCGGATATCCTGGCTGCTTGGGGGTCCCCCAGGACAGGTTTGGGAACCACTGGTCTATGTAACAGAAATGGATTTTTTTTTGAATCCACATCCCCCTGCCAATCATCACTTTCCAACCTGGCTCCTCCTCCATCACCTGACTGATCCATCATTCCTTTGTGGAAGGGACCTGGCCCAGATTGGCCTTCTTAACCTCTGCTGACCAATGATCTGGGATACCCCCATTTCCTCTCTCCGGCTTGGGAGACCTTTAATTTTTTAATTGTAAGCTGCTCTGATCTCAGTCGCTGCTGGGGTTGAAGGAGAATCTAGTGGTGAAGGCACATAGTGTTATGGACCTGGAAGTGGACCCTTGTTCCGAGGTAGAGTTAGCGCTACCCGAAAAGGGTACAACCCTTTAGGTCTCTACTGTCAGAGGGCAAGGCCTGAAGATGCAGATGTTGAAAGAAGACTTCACTCTGGAAGCCCATAGGAACCCGGCCACTGGGACTTAGGAGACTCACCGAAGACTGATTGTAGGTCTGGATGCAGGCGCCTCCTGCTGGTCGAGGATTCCAGATGGCTGGCGCCTCCAGCAGGTCATAGACAGTCCAGGAGTTGAAGAATAGTCAAGAGCCGGTCCAAGGGTCGAAGTCCAGAGAAGGGTCATATGCCGGTCCAGAAGCAAGTCAGGAGAATGGTCCGAAGCCAGTCCAGGATCAAAGCAGGAGAGAGATCCGAAGCCAGTCCAGGATCAAAGCAGAAGAATGGTCTGAAGCTAGTCCGAAGGTCAAAAGCCAAGGAGACAGTCCACAGGAAGCAGGAACAAGACATGGAACGGAACCAGGAACACGGACCACCGACAAGCTCCCTCCAGAACCTCAATACCAAGGCAAGGTCTGAGGAGCAGACCTTGCCTTAAATACCCAGAAAACAGGAAGGAGTCCAGAGGAGGAACCACGACAATTTCCTGTCGTGTTTCCTTTAAATTTAGCAGCCAGCCGCGCGCACGGCCCTAGTTATCCCCAGAGGGGGTGGAGCCAACCCAGCCGACGAGGAGCCATGCGGCCGGACGCCGTCAGCAGCAACGGCCGTGAAGAGAGTACGGGAGAGGACTGCCCGTACCTGCCGGAGCCTGGAGGATCGTCGGACCCCGAGGGTAGGCACTTGCCCCGGTTGCGGTCTGCCGCGACCGGCGGCCATGATGGTCGGTCCCGGCCGCGGACCACCGCAGCCGGTGACCATAACACACAGGGATGCCAGGGAGTCTGTGCATGCTCTCCATCCGGGTCCCATGGTGGCCAGCCTGCTCCTGGCAGGAGGCGGGGCCTGGAGGGAGAGTATGCATAGACTCTTTCCCAACCCACACAACTTAAGCATTTGATTCAGCTGCAGCCCCACAGCACTTGGGCTTGGAACAACTTGCAATTACAAAATTAAAGATCTTACAGGTAGTGGAAAGGGAATGGGGATGGAGGCCCATGATGGCAGAAAACCAGGACCTACATTGTATGATTTTCTGATCTGCTGGCCACTGGCCTCCCATTAATAAAAGACAGGCTGGCAACCGGTAGAAACTTGAAGCTCTTCCAAAGAGCTGGGTTGGTGAAAACAGCTTCCATAAACATCACTTGCTGTAGCTTCTTTCCTTCCCAGCTCCTTCTCACAATCTGATTCACATCCTCTGCAGGAGTATGCCCAGCTCCCTCAGACTGGACTACATTTGCCTTCCACCTGAGGATGAATGGATTGTGCCAAAGATGTTTGTAACAATGGATTATACCTGCCCGATATGAAGGCCCCCCCCGCCCCAGGAGGATCCTGCTGTCTAGCATTTATGATGGGGACAAAGTCTATGCCGATGTTTTACAGTCCTTTATCCATCTCCGTTCATCTTGGGATGACACTTTGGAACATTTACAAATTTGTATGTCTTCAATCAGATAATGGTTGTGTTATAATAACACTTAATGTCTCAAAAACTGAATTCCTGGGATTCCACAGTCCTCTATCTCTTTTGAGAAAATTACTTTTTCCATTAATGATGCGATTAAAAGTCTTGGAGTCTGTATTGATCATCAAACTTAAGTCAATTGTTAAATCAGGATTTTATAAGTTATGGGTGCTCTCAGGTTTAAAACATGTGCTGTATAGTAGTGATTTCCATATAATGGTTCAAGCTTCTATTATTCTACTTGTAGACTACTATAATAGTGGGTCTCCCTCAGGTTTCTTTGCAGCCATTGGAACTTTTGCTTAATGCCACAGCATCAAACGTCATCAACATATTACTCAAATTCTTATGGGTTTGCATTGGCTTCCGATGCAGCAACGAATTGCATATAAAATTGGAATGATTGTTTTCAAATTGATAAATTCACATTCTGGCCCATTGCCTAATGCTCTTTTAAAACTTTATCAACTGACCTGCTGGTTAAGGTCCTCACAGCAGAGTTTTCTTGATAGACCATCTGTTAAAATTGCTCTGTTGCGACCGCAACCTACAAGTCCTGATGCCGGCGCGGCTGCTATCTCATGGGAGAGCGTGAGCCCCTGAACTATGGCACGATTCAGAGAGGAGCCCCGAGCCACACCATGGGAGGTGTGCGCATGCAAGCATGGGTGGAGGAGGAACAAAGCAGGACTGGAACTAAAGCAAGGAACTCGGAACAGGCACCAAGTAGGATCAGCCTTTCACTGCACCTTCATGCACCAATCAGACCCAGCAATGCAATGCTGGTCTCAGGAGTAGCCCTCCAGCCAATCGAAAGCCCTTTCAGACCCGCCGCTTGGGAATGACAAGTGCGTGAGGCCAGATGGAGGCTGAGGGTAGGAACAAGACTAAGACTTGGAACTTGGAAGGACTCAGACAAGGACTTGGAACTTGGAAGGACTCAGACGAGGACTCAGGTTACTCGGAAGACTTAGACGAAGACTTGGAACAAGTCAGACAAGGATTCAGGCTACTCAGAAGATCTCAGGCAAGTTTCAGGACTCAGGCAAAAGTACTGGGTGATAACTGCATCACAGCGAGCCCTACACAGCCACCTATGGCTGGTCGCGGATCACGCTGAGCGCAAAGCAGACTCCAGGCGAAGTAGTGGAACTTGAGACTGGAACATGTCGAAGATTCAGTAGAGGCTTGCACCGGGGCACTCCCTACACAGCTGCCTGTGGCTGGTTGCGGACCACGCTGAAGCGGAGCAGGTTCTGGCAGAGTCTAGGGCATGGAGAGAAGCAGGCAAGGAACACTGAAGACGGGACAGGATTCAATACTCAGGATTCAAGACTCGGAACTTGGAACTCGGAACTTGGAACTCGGAGACTTGTGCTGCAGACGAGAAAAAGGCCTTGTACCACGAAGCGCCCTACACAGCCCTCCATGGGCTGGTCATGGACCACGATGGTGGCACGCCAGGAAAGGTGGATGCAGGAAACTGGGAAATGGTTGCAGAGGCGAAGACGAAGGCATCAGGACCAAGACACCAGGAACACGAAACATCTGGAACATCAGGACTCAGGAACGGAACCACAGAACATCAGGACATGGTGTTACGGGACCGGGCCGTGCCCTGGTCCCTCCACCTACCTCGGGGCCAGCCTGGCCCGCGGGACAGCTCCTTCAACCCCCGGGGCCTAGTTCGCGGCCTGCCGCGGCCTCTCCGCAGTGAGAGAGACGCCACCGACTCCCGTCGCTGGCCCCGCCCCCCAGGCACGCGCGGGGGCTTGCCTCTTAAAGGGGCCAGCGCGGGAACCTCAGGACTGCCGGAAGATGACATCAGACACCCTCAGGGTATAAGTACCTTGCACCTAGATTACTCCAGTGCCTTGCAACAAGGTTCCTCAGGTTTCCTGATCACTAGTTGCTGCGTTCCCTTGGATTGCTCTCTGCTCTTGACCCGGCTTGACTCCTGACTTGTTCTCCATCCTCGTCCCTTGGCTCTGGTATCTGCTTCTGACCTCTGGTTCCGACCCAGCTTCGTCCACGACTTCACCTTCAGCTTCAGTCCCTGGTTTGGCTCCCTCTGACCTCTGGCTCCGACCCGGCTCCGTCCACGACTCCGTCTTCTGTCTCATCCCTGGCTTGGTTTCACCTCCGACTCCCGGCTTCCGACTCGGCTCCCGTCCTGGACTCCATCCTTGGGCTTCGTTGCTCCTCTGGTACCTGGTCCTCGCTGGTCCAGAAGATTCGCCTAAGTCCCAGCGGCCGGGCCCCTACGGGCGCCTCCTGGGGGGGCTCCAGCTTCCAGGGTGAATCTCCAAAAGTCCCAGTGGCTGGACTCCTACGGGCTCTTCCTGGGGGAGTACTGGCTTCCAGGGTGAAGACTCTTCAGTCACCAGGGCCCAACGTCGTCCGTCCTCTCTGCTGTTGCTGAGTCCTTGGTTGCATAGGACTCCACCTTGTCCCTGTGCCGAAGCCTTCCCTGAGTCCTCCGAGCCGCCTCCCGGTTGGGACGCTTGCACCATCTTCTGTCCCAACCGGCCCAAGGGTCCACAACCGTAACACATGGAACAGATGACAAAGGAGCTCCGACGAAGGACGAGACCAGGAACATCAGGACGAGGATACCAGGAACACAGAACGAAGCCATCTAGACAAATGAAGACCATGGAGGACCTGGACCAGCACAGAAGAACATAGACAACCATGAAGTCCAATCGAAGGCCCTGAGGAACAGGAACTGAGCCCTTTTATAAGGCTGAAGTAGGAAGTGGAGTGAAGAGGACTTTCGGTGGGGCCGTGGGCTTTTCCTGCCGCTGGCCCTTTAAATAGATTGAAGAGGCGCATGCCGGCACCTAGAGGATGGCCCAGGGAGGAGCAGGACCTCGGTCAGCGGCATCCCTGCACCGCAGATGGAGGTGCAGGCCCCGATGGCGGTACTAGGCCGCAAAGACAGCAGCGGTCCAGGGCTGCTTCCCGGGCGGCACAGGCCACGAAGAGAGGACTCATCGGCGGCTTCCTGCCACAAGAGGTGTCCTGGCAGTGGCACTCAAGCTGCGAAGATGGAGGCAGCAGCACTGGCAGTGGTTCCTGGCCACTTAGGTGAATCCCAGCGAGGGATTCCCCGCTGCAGAAGCGGAGTTCCGGCGGCGGCACAGGCCATAAAGAAAGAAGTCGTGAGGCGGCAGCAGCAAGGTCATGAGGCAGCCTCCTGACCACGGAGAGGAAGCAACAGCTGCGGCCTCCGGGCTGCGTGAAGATGGCGTCGGTGGCAGCCCACCGTGGAGACAGTCGACAGCAGCGGGCAGGATCGTAACATGCTCATCTCACAACAACAAGAGAATCTGCCTTCTCCATGGCAGCACCTATGTTCTGGAATTCTTTACCAGCCAAATTGAGACTAAGTGATTGTATTAAGAAGATTAGATCTATAAGAATATCTTGAGTGGGAGACTTTACAATATATTATCAGATTTAACCAACAACCTTACGATTCAAATTCATTAGCTTTAGGGAGCAGATACAAAACACTTTTATGAGTTAGTCAATTAATTTATTAGCAGCATACGTGAAACACAAGAGTAATACGATACAATTATTTTTTTGTTTTTGGTTTGTTACAGTTTCAGTGTTAGTTTTAGTATTACAGTGTAAACACTGTCATATAAGATAAGCAAAAAATAAATTATATCTTTAAGCTTAGCTTGCACTCTAGAATTAAGCAATTGCCATCTAAATTATCCCAGCTGTGGATTAATTTGAACCAGTATTCTCACCTTTTAAAGTACCGCATCATTCCAGGGACCTCCTGTAACAGGATTCCATCTCTGACACCCAGGGATGGATCCAAATCCCTTTTAATGGATGACAGATAAAACCCAAACATCTCACAGACATCTATGTGAAGTATGACGGCAGAAAAGGATAAAAATCATTAATTGGTAGAGATGTGCAGAGAAAACATTTTTGTTTTCGTTATTCGTTTCATTTTTGGGAGATTTTTTTCACGTATTTCGGTTTGTGGATTGTTTGATTCATTTTCCTTCGTGAGAAAAAAACAAAACAATAAAAAAACACAAAAATGGCCAAGAAACCAAAAAACGAGGACTCCTGGGACCTCCTGCCCGCAAAAATGCCAGGGCCATGATCCCCCCAGATCCTACTTACCCGGTCTGGTGAGGATCCGCTGGCTTCGGCTTAGGCCCAGGCTGAAGTCTCAGCCTTGCGTAGGCCGAGGACATGGTAGCTTGCTGCCACCTCGGCCTACTCAAAGCCGAGGCTGCTGCCTGACCTGGAGTCCGGGTCCCGGTGCTGGGGCCTTGGCCCGGACACAGGTCTGACACTGTGACATGGCCCGGAAGCTGATGCAACAACAGCGGATGCCATCATTTAGCAGTGAAAAGCCAAAAAAAGAAGACATCATCAGGGACCTTCCATGCCTGGATACAAAAGCCTGGACCTGATCCTGGGCTCAGGCCCAGGTATTGGGACCTAGCTTCCTGGCCAAGTTCCTGACATTGGGCCTAGGCCCTGGCATTGGGACCCAGCCTCCGGGTCGGGTCGAAACGTTGGGCCAGGGTCTGGGTCTGGGCCGAGGCCCTGGCAATGAGACCCGGCTTCTGGGCCAAGTCACAGCATCAGGCCTGGGTCCGGACCCCAGCCTAGGCCGAAGCCCCAGTGCCGAGACACAGCCTCTGAGTCAGGTTGCAGCATCTGGCCCTGGCCTAGGACCCTGTCTTTGACAGAACCTGATGGATCAGGTAAGTTCTTATTTATTTATTTTTTAAATTTTCGGGGGCCTCGGCTGAGACCCCAGTATCCCTTCTTTTGACTTCAGCCTATTTCTGAATGTGATGCTGGGGCCTCGCCTAGGGCATTGTTGTGTCAGTCGACCGAGGACCTTTGTGCCTCACCTTTCTTCCTTCTCTCTCCTCAAGCCTTGGGAGGTTGGCTGCCACCGCATCTTCATGCTGCTCTCCCCGGCGTCTCCAGATCAGCAACGGTGATGGCGTTCTCCATGTTTTTCCTAAGAGTCTCCTAGGGTGCGCGCGCGCATGCCACCCATGTCTTTATTCATGACATGGCAGGAACCTTGGGGACGTCCCCTCTGAGTGACATCAGCACATCCTGGTATTTAGCCTGCCCTTCATTTGCTAACAAACTGAGTTAGCAAGGATTGGATTCGCTCCGGTCTAAGCTGCTCTGCCACATCTCAGCAGCTGCTGGAAGCTCACTCTCTGCCCTTCGGGGTAATTCATCGCTAACCTGGGTACCCGCTCCTCGGGGGCCCATCTTCTCTCTTTCAGGTACCTATCTGGGAAACCGGGTACTCACTCCTCAAGGGCCTGCGCTCCCTACACTGGTGCCTGCAACTGCTTCGCTTCTGCTTGCCAGGATCTCCATCAATACAGCTAACTACTCAGTGAGTACTAATTCTCTCAGTCTGTTCCACCTTCAGCTTCAGCGCTTGGAGTCTACATCCAGTTCCTGCCTCTGCTACCCTGCACTGCCTTTCATCTACTCAAGAGTGGGACTGGTCTCCTCTGCCGAGGACCCCTGGACTGCTTCTACTGGGTTGCCTTACTACTGTCCACTCCGGGCAGTACCATCAAGCTGTAATATAAATACAAATTCTCTGTGTTTGTGTGTATAGAGTCTAGCCTAGTATTGCGGTTCCTCACGGGGCTCCTCCCTGTTGGAGTGGCCATCTCCACAGTACCCAAGAATCCACTTCAAACACCTCAAAATGCTAACAGGCATAAGCCGAGACCCATCCTTTGGACCTCAGCCTATGCCCTAGGTGAGTCCTCGGCTTTGGGCCTAGAACTAGGCCCAAGGCATTTTTTTTAAATGAAACAAACGAATAAGATTTGTTTCTTTCAGGGGGCCCCAAATGAAATGAATTAGCCTTATTCATTGCATTTTGCCGTTTCATTTTAAACAAATGCACATCTTTACTAACTGGCCAAATATACTCCCATGCTAAATCTGGCAAACAGTTGTATTCACATTAATGAGCAACTGTGTTGAGTATTACTCCATCTCAGCTTGCAAGTCACAGTGATAGTGACTGGCACAGACAGTTCTAGTGTCTCGGCTATTAGATCGCTTTCCAAAGTCTGTGAAGGAAAATCATGGGAAAAATCCTTGGCCAAGACTCTCTCTGATAAAATGTGAAGAAAGTTTGTTTAGACGATGTCAGACATAAAAAATAATCTGACTCTGTAACTCCGAGTCTCTCTTGAATATTCAGCTCCATAAGGTTCCAGTATTGATCCAGATTGGATGTTGCTACCTTCTATTGACAGAAGATTGGTGGGATGCAATGTCATCTGTGCTTTGATGCACAGGAATATTTTCTTCTGCTCATTAGAGTCCATCAGCAAAATAGGTGATAAAACAGTACCCGCTTTATAGCTTGTTTTCATGCTGGATACAAAGGGTTGTTTTGTTTTTTTTTTACCAATGACATGTTCTCAGTTCTGGTCCAAACTTTTTTCTTCTCATTTGGGCGTTGATAACTCTCTGATATGAAGAAATAAACATGGTATTTGCTCTTTTGTATGAAAAAAGTCTCATCTAAAGTTGCCAAAAATATCACATGGTTGCAAAATTCCATTTTGAATTGCTCTTTAGGCCTGCACTTTAGTCAGTCTGTGTACCAGTGGCATAGCCAGAATTGATTTTTTGGGTGGGCACAAGGTTAACATGGGTGAGCTGTAGGCATGCAGGTCTACTAGTTGTTTTTTTACTGATAAATAATGCCAAATTATGCAGAATAGCATTCACATCTACGCTTAAGTATGAGGTCTACTTAATGATACAAACATAATTCACGGTGATTTGTGGTACTTTAGCCTTCTTATTACGATTTTATACACGGCTACTACCTGTCCATAAATTTTGAGAGAGCGGTTGTGTTGCTTATATTTAAATTGCTAACATCTCAAAAAATATATATTTTTTTTACCTTTGTTGTCTGATCTTTGTATTTTTCTAATCAGTTGGTCCTGGTCTCTTTTTCCCATTTTTTCCCTTGTAGCTCATTTCCTAATTCCTTTTCAGTGTCTTTCTTCTATTACTGTCTTCTTCCCTTCCACACACACACACACACACACATACACGCTTTCTTTCACAGACTCCCGCTTACACACTCAAGCTCTCACTCTCATATGCTCTCCCCCCCCCCCCACACACACACAAGCTCACATTCTCTGCAGACACACATACAAGCTCTCACTTTCTCACCCCTCCCCAGGCTTATATTCTTATGCACACACAGACGCACATCCAGGCACCCATTCTCACCCACACACATAAACCCAGACTCCCATTCTCACCCACAAACCCATGCTCCCAGTCTCACCCACACATACACATATTCAAGCTCCCATTCTCATCCATACATTTAAGGTCCCATTCTCACCCACACATACAAGCACCCATTCTTACCCACATATTCAAGCTTCCATTCTCACCCACCCACACAAACCCAGACTCCCATTCTCACCCACCCACAAACCCAGGCTCCCATTCTCACCCATATATACACACATTCAAGCTCCCATTCTCACTCATACACAAACCCAGACTCCCATTCTCACCCACACATACAAACATTCAAGCTTCCATTCTCACCCACCCACAAACCCAGGCTTCCATTCTCACCCACACATACACCCATTCAAGCTCCCATTCACCCACACATTCAAGCTCCCATTCTCACCCACACACAAACCCAGGCTCCCATTCTCAACCACACATACACACATTTGAGCTCCCATTCACCCACATATTCAAGCTTCCATTCTCACCCACATTCACACCCAGGCTCCAGTTTTCACCGACACACACACACTCCCATTCTCATCCACACATACACATTCAAGCATGTGCACAGCTTCCGCTTCCTCCCCCCAAAGCAGGAAGATCAGCTGCCTCTCCTGCTGCCACCGGACTCCTGCTATCTTCGGGCTTCGGGCCGTACGGCCCGCCGAACTTCCTGTTGAGGGGGGGAGCGGAAGCGCAGCACACAACGTCCGCTTCCCCCCCCCTCCAAGCAGGAAGATCGGCGGGCCGTACGGCCCGACGCCCGAAGATAGCAGGAGGCCGGTGGCAGCAGGAGAGGCAGCTGATCTTCCTGCTTTGGGGGGGAGGAAGCGGAAACTGTGCGCGGCGCTTCCGCTCCCCCCACCCCCAAACAGGAAGTTTGGCGGGCCGTCGGCCCGAAGATAGCAGGAGGACGGTGGCAGCAGGAGAGGCCAGCCGATCTTCCTGCTTTGGGGGGAGGAAGCTGTGCGCGGCGCTTCCGCTCCCCCCACCCCCCCCTAACAGGAAGATCGGTTGGCCATATGGCCACAGCAGCGCTTCCCCATGTGTGCAGTGATGGCGCGCGAGGCATGGGTTCTCTTGTTCGCTGTCGCGGGGATGGGATCCCGCAACAGCCTTGCAGTTCCGGTGCCAGTTGGGTGGGCCTGGGTCTAAGTTGGGTGGGCACCTGCCCACCAAGGCCCACCCGTGGCTATGCCACTGCTGTGTACAGTAACAGGCCTCAAAGTTTATGATGCCCATCCTGTTTAGGGTCACTGGCATTTACCCTAAAGATCTTCCCTAAAGAGTTTTCTTTATAAGCAGGCATATTGAAACATCTAACCAAGATTAATTGTTTTTTTTAATTATATGAGTCCTTTACCTTCTAAGATCAGAGTTTGGAAGGTTTATAGAAGTCTGAAATGATTGTCAAAGTTAATATTTTTTAAGGCAACTTGTTTGTTTGTATTTTGGTTATATATTTTTTATGTTTTTGTGCAGAAATTATATGAGGGTTTTATTTTGTACGTTGCCTTGACCACTAGTATTAGGCAATAAATACATTTTAATAAATGGAATACTGGATGTTCCCACTATAAAATATACCTTCAGTGATTTTTTGGAAGTAGAAGAGAATATGAAGTTAAAATGGAATAATTCATCTCTGCTAGCTCTTTGGTATAATATGACTTTATTATTCAATGACAGGCCAATATGGTAAATATATGAAATCTGGATGTTGGAACATGTTTGGACAATGAATGGAATTACATCCTTTTCAAAAGCTATAAAAGCTTTTTGATCTGCTTCCAACTCAATATTTTTAATGGATACAACTGAGAAACTGTTTAAAGAAAAGTAAAATAGATCTATCACAACTGGAGGAACTGCCTGCTTTTCAAATTTTGTTTGGCTATTATGGATTTTACTAAAATGGCCTCAGGATGTTATAAAGGTTTATGTTTGCAAATCAGAGTTAGTATAATTGGATTACATAAGTGTGGGAAAAGATTTAGATATACACAACTAGATGCTAAAAAATGGAAGCACGTTTGGGACAAGGCTGTTAAGATTTAAATTATTAGCTTTGTTATTTCAATCATTTTTTATTTTGCACAGAACTCTGTGGACACCTGTCATGATGACAAAACTTGATGCAAAATCTGATGGTAAATGCTGGTTTTGTAATATAGGAAGAGGCACTTTTCTTCATATGTTACTCAAATGCCCACAGGCATTAGGTTGTACTGGGTGTCGGTGTGGAAAAGGATTTGTAGAGTACTGGGAATATCTGTGTGTGTAATCTGTTGTGGTTGCTGATTTGGTGTCAGGGCTAAAAAGAAGGTTGTTAGATATTCTTGTAGCTATAGTGCTAAAACCTGTAGTGAGCTTTTGTGTTGCTTGCTGGGTAATACAACATGGCACCTGTTCATTAACAGCTCTCAGTTGTCTTTATTTCTATATATGAAACACTAGACTTCCTATACTGAAATTCATCCCTTTATGCATTAAGACATAGTCCACAGCTCCTACCATAGCTTGAGCCTACTACACCACAGATAGGCCCCCATCACTCATGACTGTTTTACTGGCATGAAATAGTTTTCCGGGCATGTCATTTTATTTTTATTAAACCACCTTCCACCGTTTTATAGTGAGTAAAAAATCCCCAGCGAACAATCTTTTATTTCTTTTTTATATTTCTTATCATTCACTTAAAAGTTCTTATGAAAGTTTGACTTGCTTCAAACCAACCAAAGTTTTGACTCTTATAACACAAAACGAATCTCTCATAAGATTGTTCACTGGGGATTTTTTACTCACTATAAAACGGTGGAAGGTGGTAAGTTAATGATTAAATGCAAAACTAAGATCATATAAACTGCCTGGATGCTATTACTAGCAGCAGTAACATGGGATAGACTTAGTTTTTGGGTACTTGCCAAGTTCTTATGGCCTGGATTGGCCACTGTTGGAGACAGGATGCTGGGCTTGATGGACCCTTGGTCTGACCCAGTATGGTATGTTCTTATGTTCTTATGGTTAATGATATGAAAGTTCCACCGTTCCACTTCAAAATTTGATTTGTGTTTTCTATAAGTAGAAGTAGATAGTTTCCCCAGGAAAAAAGTTTTGAAGGGGTTACGTTTGGTTAGGTTTGATTATGGTGGTAATCCCATAAGTGGAAATTGGTGATACAATTTTTTTTTTTTATTGTCAGCAAATATACTGACAGTTGGTAACCTGGTCTGTTATTTCAGACCTTTCTGGCCTTTGTGATCGGCTAAATTAGATGCAGGACTGCCTTCAGAGACGCTGCCCTATTCCAGACTTTGCCAGCAGTGGGTCAGAAACTGGGGTGGAAGGAAAAACTGAAAAGCTGTCACTGTATATTTGTACAGCTTGAAAAGCTGTGATGTTTTCTAACTTGCATATTTTGAATGTTTGTTAAAAGAAAAGATGGCTGAAACTACTATTTGGAGTCTTGGTAGTACCAAAGAGGCTGCAGTGAAAGCAGCACAAACGGTTAGCAGGGCTCAATGGTATTGATTTAATAGTGGCACCTTCATTATGGGTGCAGCGACTCTGATGAGGAAGCAGAGCATGACCATGACGACAAGCTCTTGGCCCTAATGGATCAATGCAGGCAGGTGAAACTAAGACTTAGTGTGAAGGAATTGCAATTCAAGGCGAAGGAAGACCTCTTCCATGTTCACATCCTGTTCTTACAGGGACTGAAAGTGGGCCTGGATAAGGTCGAGCCATATAGGATATGCCACAGTCTATAGATGTAAAATCTGTGCAGTGCTTCATTGGGTTTGTGACTTAGCAAAATTCATGCCACACCTGTCAGAAGTATGGGAGCCTTTTAGAAGACTTCTGGATGAGGAAGGCATTTGGCGTTGTCTTGCAAAGCATGAGCAGGCAGTGCAGGAAATAAAGCACTTGGTCGTAGATGCACCTGTTGTAAAGGTCTACAGTGTCAAGTCTGTTGATATGGACCTGGATGCGGGAATACAACACTCTGGTGTTGTCCTCTCTACATTGGTTATTTCTTCAATGGCAGATTGATTTCAAAATTAAGAACATAAAAACTTATGAAATTCCATATTGAGTCAGACCAAAGGTTCATCAAGCCCAGCACCCTGTCTCCGACAGTGGCCAAACCAGATCACAAGTACCTGGCAGGATCCCAAAGAATAGGTCCAATCCTTCTTGCTACATAAATTAAGAAATAATCCCAACGTACCTTGAATTAAATCTGTTCTACACATTTACACACCCCACGGTCTTTAAGGTAAGCTCAGCAAAGACTGCTGGAAGTAACATTTGCACATCACATTTACTTTGCAGAACTTGGGGAAAGGTCACTTTCAGTGGTGGACCCATGACTATGGAACTCTTTGCCTGCATCTATTAGAACTACAACAGATTTGCAGGCATTTAAAAAAACATTTTTAAACATTTTTGTTTTGCAGCACATTTGATTTAACCGAGTAGCTGGGTTTGCTTTATTTTTCACCAGTTTATGGGCGTACGTGTTCTGATGCTGGCATTGAGGCAGGGTCATTAATCTGTTTGTGATAACATTTCTTTCTGTTTTCTATTTTATTTGTTTTTAGTTATGTATGGATTAAGTGTTTCCCACCTCAAACCTTGGGAGGGCTCGGGCTAGAAACCTTTTAAATAAATACGGTGACTCTAGTATAAATTGGCTTGGATGTTGTTTGATGCAAGAGGGTCAGTCAGTGGTCTTTGCTTCTAGGGCGCTTACCCCAGCTGCAGAATTATGCACAAATTGAAAAGCAATGCTTAGTCATTGTGTTTGCCTGCCATTTTCATCATTACCTCTATGGCCGTGATATAATTACAGCAGGGCCTGAACAGCTCAAGGTTTGCTGGCTGCAACAGGAACAAACGGACATTATGCATTACATCATACAGCACACTGGAGGAGATAAGACCTTGCAGGCATTGACGCCTTTGGTCCTGAATGTTTGGCCAGAAAAAGAGGAGGTAGTAACAGCTACCGAAAGAGAATACTGGGTCATTCAGGGATGAAATGGCATACAAAATGGCATTCTACACAAAGGACCAAGGGTCATTATAGCCAAATCATTGCAACAGCCACAACAGTGGGGACGCATGTTACGCAGGCGAGGTAATGATTGGGCCACTTGGGAATCAGAGCCAGTAGCAGTGGGGGAAAAGTGGTAGCATGCTGAAAGTGATGAGTCCCAATAGACAATAAGAGTAAGTAATGGGGTGGACAGAGAGAACTGTAACAGCCATCTGTGGGAAAAGAACTAATGTGAGCTGTGCCATTTAATATTCAGAATCCACCTTCAATAAAGTTTAATTTTGGACACTCGCCCAGAGTCCGCCATGTTGTTTATCTGGCACTCACATCTACCATGGGGAAAAGGAAAGGCATACTTCTCCCAGGGAAAAGTAACTGTGTCATCCCTGCCACCCTGTGCCTTGGAGGAGATGCCCCCCCCCCCCCCCATCAGTAAAAGAACCAGGCCCCGGAGAAAGCGATGTGTGTCAGAGAGCTTAAGTTAGCCTTGGCCCCAAAGAACTACAAATACTTCTATGGCCCCGTAGTTGTTTTCACGTTGTTTCCAGGAGGTGGGTTACATTGTATAACAAGGAGGGCATGCCTACTGATGTCCCCACTTGTGAAGATCGGCTGCCAAGAAGGGGGGTGCCATTTTGCCGATGTGCCTGCCCTAGCAGAAACAGAATCCACGCTAAAGTATGTGTATGCATTTTACTAAAATGAAATGAAATATGCATGTAAGGGGGCAGAGATACATGCATTTCAAAAACTGTGCGGCCACCATCATGCAGTTTTTAAAATACTAACAGAAATCACGGCTATTTGATGACTCATGCAGACTTTTGTAAATTGGATTCTGAATTTACAAGAAAACAAAAATGCATCCTGTTGTACACCTTAAGTTGTAGAACTGAACTGTATGCGTTCTTTAGCTTTACCATATCTACTTCAAAATAAAGCAAGCAAGCATCTAGGAAATGACCATTGCATGGAAAATCAATCAGTTAACTTAGTTAAAGCTGCACTGTTCCTTCACTCAATTGTTATAGTCTCTAATTGTTACAGTCCCTGTAAGAGCACAACTTTATGTCAGCATGCCAGGTTTCGAATCATCCTGAGAAAACATTGGTTACAGAATACCTCAACTCTATAACTCTCTGAAAAAGTGATGTTGGGGGTCAATATTCAAAACTGTCCAGTTAAGTAACTTAAGCCGGTTAGAACTTATCCGGCTACGTTATGATGTATATTCAGCGGCACGGCTATGCTGCTGAATAAACACTTAGCGCGCTTAGCCGGATGCGTCTAGCCGGCTAAGGTTAAACCTGCTCTATGGCAGGTCTAGCTTAGCCGTACAAATTATGCGGCTAAGTCCGAACATCGACAGTTAGCCGTATAAGTCATACGGCAATCTCGCTCTGCCCTGATCCACCCACTGCCTGCACACAATTTATGCAGCTAATTTTTTTAGCCATATAATGGACTTATACAGCTAAGTGTATAACATGGGCGCATATTCAGTAGCCGCTACTTAGCCGCATAAGTCCCGCTTATCCAGCTAAAGAGTGAGGTCTCAACTCATCTGCTCTTGGCGATCCAGCGCTGCTTCTGTCTTCTAGCTCTGGACGCCTAAACTATCCGTAGTGTACACTTTCTGCTTCTGTCTTCTAGCGCTGGATGCCTAAACTATCCGTAGTGTACACTTTCTGCTTCTGTCTTCTAGCGCTGGATGCCTAAACTATCCGTAGTGTACACTTTCTGCTTCTGTCTTCTAGCGCTGGATGCCTAAACTATCCGTAGTGTACACTTTCTGCTTCTGTCTTCTACCTCTGGATGCCTAAACTATCCGTAGTGTACACTTTCTGCTTCTGTCTTCTAGCGCTGGATGCCTAAACTATCCGTAGTGTACACTTTCTGCTTCTGTCTTCTAGCGCTGGATGCCTAAACTATCCGTAGTGTACACTTTCTGCTTCTGTCTTCTAGCGCTGGATGCCTAAACTATCCGTAGTGTACACTTTCTGCTTCTGTCTTCTAGCGCTGGATGCCTAAACTATCCGTAGTGTACACTTTCTGCTTCTGTCTTCTACCTCTGGATGCCTAAACTATCCGTAGTGTACACTTTCTGCTTCTGTCTTCTACCTCTGGATGCCTAAACTATCCGTAGTGTACACTTTCTGCTTCTGTCTTCTAGCGCTGGATGCCTAAACTATCCGTAGTGTACACTTTCTGCTTCTGTCTTCTAGCGCTGGATGCCTAAACTATCCGTAGTGTACACTTTCTGCTTCTGTCTTCTACCTCTGGATGCCTAAACTATCCATAGTGTACACTTTCTGCTTCTGTCTTCTAGCGCTGGATGCCTAAACTATCCGTAGTGTACACTTTCTGCTTCTGTCTTCTAGCGCTGGATGCCTAAACTATCCGTAGTGTACACTTTCTGCTTCTGTCTTCTAGCGCTGGATGCCTAAACTATCCGTAGTGTACACTTTCTGCTTCTGTCTTCTAGCGCTGGATGCCTAAACTATCCGTAGTGTACACTTTCTGCTTCTGTCTTCTACCTCTGGACGCCTAAACTATCCGTAGTGTACACTTTCTGCTTCTGTCTTCTAGCGCTGGATGCCTAAACTATCCGTAGTGTACACTTTCTTCTGCTTCTGTCTTCTAGCGCTGGATGCCTAAACTATCCGTAGTGTACACTTTCTGCTTCTGTCTTCTAGCGCTGGATGCCTAAACTATCCGTAGTGTACACTTTCTGCTTCTGTCTTCTAGCGCTGGATGCCTAAACTATCCGTAGTGTACACTTTCTGCTTCTGTCTTCTAGCTCCGGACGCCTAAACTACCCGTAGTGTACACTTTCTGCTTCTGTCTTCTAGCGCTGGATGCCTAAACTACCCGTAGTGTACACTTTCTGCTTCTGTCTTCTAGCGCTGGATGCCTAAACTACCTGTAGTGTACACTTTCTGCTTCTGTCTTCTAGCTCTGGATGCCTAAACTACCTGTAGTGTACACTTTCTGCTTCTGTCTTCTAGCTCTGGATGCCTAAACTACCTGTAGTGTACACTTTCGGCACTGAGAGTAGTCTTACATTTCTGGCACTGGAAGTGTACATTACGGGTAGTTTAGGCGTCCAGCGCTAGAAGACAGAAGCATCGCTGGATCACAGGGAGCGGGTGAGTTGAGACCTCGCTCCCGGCAGGGATTTGTTTTTTGTATGGGCGTGAGATGAGGGGGATCTGGAGGGATTGGGGGGAGGGGTGCAGGCAGGGCTACTCATACTGCGGGTGGGTGGGAGGGATTGGGAAAGGAAAGGGCACTGCTATCTGATGTATGTTACCGGGAATGGAGGGGGTGCCTAGAGGTTTGGGAATAAGGGGCCCATATCTAAAATTTGGGGATTGGGAGGGGAAGGATAGAGCTACTGGCCCTTTTTGTATATTATTAGTTTCTCTACTGACAGCGCTGCTTACATGGATATCTTTTAAAGATATCCGTGTAAGTAGGGAGTTATCCGGCCACACAAGGCTGGTTAACTTTAGACCTGCTCTAAAGAAAGCAGGATATACCCAATATTCGGCTACGTTAGCTAGATATCTCAGCCTCTCCCCTGAACACCCCTGAAATGCCCCTTTTTAATCTGACTAAATTATAGCCGGATAAGTATTTATCCAGCTGTGATTTAGCTGGTAAGTGGCTGAATATGCCATTTGTGCCATTTAGACGGATAACCTTTGAATTACCCGCCTAAATGACTTTTAAATATGGACCTCATCGTAAATTGCAGGGTTGGAGGCAGGTGCGTTTTAGGAGGGCACAGGAAATTTACTGGAAAGATTGGAGGTTTAGAGTTTGGAGGTTTAGTGTTTGGAAGATCAGGTCGAGATTTGGTATGAGGCATTACAAAAAAGGACTGGATAAAAGTGGCTCCTGAATTGTTCCGGAAAAAGCCAAGGAGATTTTCAGCGCCTGAGTTTACTGAGTGGCTTTGATCTGTGAATCAAAAGGGACAAGTTTTGGAAAGGAAGTGGTGAAGAACTCTACAGGATGAGACTAAGCTGAGTTAAGCCATCCATTTCAAAAGATAAGTGCAACAATTATAGAAGCTAAAAAAAGCTATTTTTCATCAGTAATTACTGATTCTGGCAATATGAATAATGCTCTTTTTAGATACTGAAAGATTTGAAGCAATTATGATCAGGAAAAGGGATGGCTGACGATGAGAGCTTTAATTGCAAAGCTTTTACTAGTTATTTTGCCAATAAGGTTCTTGCAATACGCAGTGAGCTGGTTTCAGGTGAAGCTTCAGAACTGAACCTAGAAATCCAAGTGATATGGAATAAAAGGTGTTTGTCAAGTTTTATGAAAGTTGGTTAGAAGGAAACCTTTGTATGATTTAAAACATTCAATTCTGTTGTTAGATCCTTGTCCATCTCGCTTTGTTAAGGTGGAGAATGAGGCCTGTGTTGAATCAGTGAAGTTCATTATCAATCCTTCCTTAAAAGAGCATTCTTTTCCAACACAATTAACAGAAAAAAAGCATGTGATTAAACTACAGCTTTAACAACCCAGTCTCAATGAGAGAACTGAAACTCTTTCACTCAGTATGAAATCTGGCATTTTGGGGGGGAATGGTATTGAAAAGGTGGCTTTGATTCGACTCTGAGAACTTTGAGAAGAAACAGAGTTGTTAGATGAGTTTCAGGCTGGGTTTAAGCAGCACCATAGTACTGAGTTAGTGTCCGTTTCAGTTCTGGATGATTTTAAAGTGATCCTTGATGGTGGGCCAGATGCAGCTCTAATACTTCTTGATCTCAGTGATGTATTTGATGCTGCTATCAAACAACTTTTGGTTCAGCGGTTGTTGGAGACTTGGATTAGGGATGATGCATTACAGTGGTTGTCATCCTCTATTAAAAAACAGATCACAATATGTATATAAGGCTGGCAATTCCTCTTCATCCCACCCCATCAAGCCCTCCACTCTCCCCTTTACTTTTGAATGTTTATCTTCAAACCACTTGTCAGCATGTTTCGGGAATATGGTACTAAATACTTTTTTCTTTGCTGATATTCAGCTATATTCCCCATTGGGAGTTTAGCAGGTAGAGGCCTTGCAAAGGATAGGCGAGTGTTTGATAGCTATCTAGAAATGGATGGCTGCCAATAAGCTGAAGCTGAATCTACCAAAGTTTCAGGCTCTTTGCATCTGAAAACAAGAGATGCAGTTTGAACAATTAGTTTTGGAGCCAGGAGGTCATGTGTTTACAATGAGCAGCCAGGTTCAGGGACGTAGTGAGGGTCTCTGGCACCGGTGGCCAATACATTTGTGTGCCTCTCCAGCGGCCCTCCCCCCACTTCACAATCCTTCTTGCACTAATGCTTAAGGTCACAGAAAATCAGTGGTGTCTCTAGACAGAATTTGACATTTCTTCATATCACACCCACCTCCATAGCATGGCCCCCTGCTTTAAAACTGGATATAAAAAAGTCTTAATAAGAAAGTTCAAAGAAAGTCCAAAGCTGGCTAGTTTCAAACATCTAGTAAAACTACTATTAAAATTACTTCATAGCCTCACTCATCTAATTCTATATGGCTATGAGAGTGAAGTCTGGAATATATAGGAAGGGACAGAATGTCAATATAAATCCTGCACCTCCAGTTCTGTAACTCACTGTGCATCCACTGAAATTCCCCCAACATTGGAGCTTGGATGTTTCCCTTACAGTTCATCATACAAAAAATATTTTCAAATAATAGCAGCACAAACAGCTTCCACTGCCAGATATATTGTGAACTAACACAAACCCTGCAAAAAAGATACTCAAAATCTATACAGCAAACCTATCATAACATAACAGTAGTAACACCAAGGACTCAAACAACAATAACCCTACCTGTGAAAAAGCAAGGGTAAATATTACACTGGGTCCCAGAATACCAGTGCACCACCTACTGTGGAAACAAAACAAACCCAATTGCTATAGATCCCCACACAGACACCACACGCTGGCAGAATCTCTCATCTTGGTCACACACACAGAGCAGAGACAGACCCTCACCAAATACAGAATAAAGGATCACAAATTAGAACCAGCAATATGCAGACAAAAACTAAAATGGAAACCCCAAGAAGCCAATCTCTGTGTGTAACAATGGAAAAACAGAACCAACATTCCTCATAAAACAAATAAAATCAAGAAACATAAAGTATAAATTATAACAAATTAAATAATATTTTAGAACTACTAAGAAATATAATAACTTCTTTTTTTTTATTATTATTTAAAGTTTTATTAAACAGTATAATGAAATATAACAATGATGACAATAACAGCAAGAATAACTTCTATTAATTAAAGTCATATTCTTTTTTTTTTTAATTTCCCAAGCACCAATAAAATATTTAAAACAGCACACATATCAAATGACACCCAAAAATTAAAACTAATAAGGACAAAAGAAAAAGGCCCTGCTGGCCATACCTGGGAACTCTTGATTTCCAGTCACTCTGAGATTGTCAGATTGTCAAGGATTAGGGTGTTGGGGGGGGGGGGGGGGGCACACAAGCTTTAATCTCTCTCTCCTCTCTCTCTCATACATACTCACATGTCCACTCTCTCTCACACATACGCTGTCTCATACACACACATACATGCTCTTATACACAACCTCTCTCTCTCTCTCTCTCTCACTCACACAGACATAGACACACTCTCAGGCTCTCTCTCCCCCTCATCCCCCAACCACAAGCTCTTACTCCCCCGGATTCTCTCATACATACAAACACAAGCTCTCCCTCTCATTGGCTCCCTCACATACACACATACACACACAGACCCCCCCCCCCCCCCCCAGCCAGGCTTCCATTCATTCTTACACTGCTCCCCCCCACCCCCCAGGCATGCACACATTCATTGTCACACACACATAGACCCCTCAGGCAGGCACCAATTCATTGTCACGCACACACACACACGCAGGCACCCATTCTCACACAGACACACCCCCAGGCAGACTTCCATTCATACACATGCACACACTGAAGGCAGACCCCCTCTCTTTCTTTTGCCAGCAACCTCGGAGCCTCTCTCATTCCTCTGCTGCCGCTGTAACTGCTGTTGCATGGCTATTAGGGAGGCACCAATCACTGCTACTGGCACTGAAGCCCGTTTTTCTGCCTCCTCTGTGCAGGCCCCATGATATTAAAAATTTGTGGGGCTTCCAGTTCCTCCATGCTGATCTCATGCACATTCCCAAAGATAACGTATGCCAATGCCAATCACTAAAAATTCCAAAATTGTTTTTTTTAACTTTGCTTTCTGATCTTAGTTTTCTAATTGGTTGGTCACAGGTTTTTTTTTTCACGTTCCCTTTCTTTTGGTCTTTTGCCAATTCCTTTTATAGAGTCTCTTTTTTTCTGTTTCTTCTCTTTCCACCTGTTTTCTTCCCTTCCTCCCTCAAACACACACTCAGGCTCTCATTCCACACGCTCTCTCTCTCTCTCTCTCTCTTTCACACACACACACACACACACCTCTCACTCTAACATCCTGTCTCCCTCTCATTCATACACACTGGCTCTCTTTCACATGCTGTCTCAGTCTCTCTCTCACATACACACACATGCTCTCTCACTCTCACATGCTGTCTCACACAAACACACAGACTCTCACTTCCACATACAGCCTCTCAACTCACTCTCATGCACACACACTCTACAGGGCCTCAGCCTCCCTTTCGCCTCTGGGCCTCCTCTTTGCAGGTCACCGCGGGATGGGCTCCAGCAGCCCTGATCTTCTCAGGCTGCTATGAGGTGGATCTGGATCCACAGTGGCCCTGCTACTGGGCCTCCTCTTCTTGGGACACCGCGAGATGGGATCCACAGGACCCTGCCACAAACGCTGCTCCTCTTCTGCACGTGGGTTGATGCACTTCCTCCTTTCTGCCCGCAAGGCTCCGGCAATATTTTTCTTCCGGGGTGCACAGGTAGGAAGGAGAAGGAGTGCCTGGAGGCTTGGAGATGATTTGTTTTCTTTGAGCCATGTTGGGATGAACTCCACCACAGTCCTGCACATTTTCCTGCTGTGCGCGGCCACGAGAAAAGTTGTGCGCAGCCACGCATGCGTGCAGCTTAGAAGGAATAGTAGCTGGCACACAGGAAAGGAGCAGCACACTTCCCTGCTCAACCATGTTATGGTTATGAGGTGTTGGAGTGGATTCTTGGGTACTGCGGTGATGGCCACTCCCACAGGGAGGATCCCTGTGAGGAACCGCAGTACTAGGCTAGACTCTATACACGCAGACACAGAGAAGTTGTATTTATTGTACAGCTCGATAGTACTGCACGGGGTAAAAAAGCTGGTTAAAAACACGATAATTTGGGCACCTGTTACTGTATTGGGGGGGAATAGCTAATCCGATCATTAACATATCATAAACATGCGGCGGGTGGAAAGGGATACGGATCCTTTTCGGCAAGCGGTAAGGATGCGTAAAAGCCGATACTGAATCGCAGGTACACCTTACGCGTCCACAAGGTGCGTCCAAAGCGGGTTAAAAACCGGGTAAACACGGCCACGCTTTATTGTATCGGCCTGTTAATTTGCTAACAATTGTTTTGCAGCAATTATTCATGCAAGGTAAGTGTAAAACATTGATAAGACAGGCGAAAAGAGAATTTGAAATGAAGTTGGCCATAGAGGCAAAAACTCATAATAAAAACTTTTTAAAATATATCCAAAGCAAGAAACCTGTGAGGGAGTCGGTTGGACCATTAGATGACAGAGGGGTTAAAGGGGCTCTTAGGGAAGATAAGGCCATTGCAGAAAGACTAAATTAATTCTTTGCCTCCGTGTTTACTAATGAGGATGTTGGGGAGATACCAGTTCCGGAGATGGTTTTCAGGGGTGATGAGTCAGATGAACTGAATGAAATCACTGTGAACCTCGAAGATGTAGTAGGCCAGATTGACAAACTAAAGAGTAGCAAATCACCTGGACCGGATGGTATGCACCCTAGGGTTCTGAAGGAACTCAAAAATGAAATTTCTGATCTATTAGTTAAAATTTGTAGCCTATCATTAAAATCATCCATTGTACCTGAAGACTGGAGGGTGGCCAATGTAACCCCAATATTTAAAAAAGGCTCCAGGGGCGATCCGGGTAACTATAGACCAGTGAGCCTGACTTCAGTGCCGGGAAAAATAGTGGAAACTATTCTCAAGATCAAAATCGTAGAGCATATAGAAAGACATGATTTAATGGGACACAGTCAACATGGTTTTACCCAAGGGAAGTCTTGCCTAACAAATCTACTTCATTTTTTTGAAGGGATTAATAAACATGTGGAAAAAGGTGAACCGGTAGATGTAGTGTATTTGGATTTTCTGAAGGCGTTTGACAAAGTCCCTCATGAGAGGCTTCTACGAAAACTAAAAAGTCATGGGATAGGAGGCGATGTCCTTTCGTGGATTACAAACTGGTTGAAAGACATGAATCAGAGAGTAGGATTAAATGGTCAATTTTCTCAGTGGAAAAAGGTAAACAGTGGAATGCCTCAGGGATCTGTACTTGGACCGGTGCTTTTCAATATATATATATATAAATGATCTGGAAAGGAATACGACGAGTGAGGTTATCAAATTTGCGGATGATACAAAATTATTCAGAGTAGTTAAATCACAAGCAGACTGTGATGCATTACAGGAGAACCCTGCAAGATTGGAAGATTGGGCATCCAAATAGCAGATGAAATTTAATGTGGACAAGTGCAAGGTGTTGCATATAGGGAAAAGTAACCCTTGCTCTAGTTACACGATGTTAGGTTCCATATTAGGAGCTACCACCCAGGAAAAAGATCTAGGCATCATAGTGGATAATACTTTAAAATCATCAGCTCAGTGTGCTGCAGCAATCAAAAAGCAAATAGAATGTTAAGAATTATTAGGAAGGGAATGGTTAATAGAACGGAAAATGTCTTATTGCCTCTGTATCACTCCATGGTGAGACTGCACCTTGAATACTGTGTACAATTCTAGTCCCCGCATCTCAAAAAAGATATAGTTGTGATGGAGAAGGTACAGAGAAGGGCAACCAAAATGATAAAGGGGATGGAACAGCTCCCCTATGAGGAAAGGCTGAAGAGGTTAGGGCTGTTCAGCTTGGAGAAGAGACGGCTGAGGGGGGATATGATAGAGGTCTTTAAGATCATGAGAGGTCTTGAACGAGTAGATGTGACTTGGTTATTTACACTTTCGAATAATAGAAGGACTAGGGGGCATTCCATGAAGTTAGCAAGTAGCACATTTAAGACTTATCGGAGAAAATTCTTTTTCACTCAACGCACAATAAAGCTCTGGAATTTGTTGCCAGAGGATGTGGTTAGTGCAGTTAGTGTAGTTGGGTTCAAAAAAGGTTTGGATAAGTTCTTGGAGGAGAAGTCCATTAATGGTTATTAATCAATTTTACTTAGGGAATAGTCACTGTTATTAATTGCATCAATAGCATGGGATCTTCTTAGTGTTTGGGTAATTGCCAAGTTCTTGTGGCCTGGTTTTGGCTTCTGTTGGAAACAGGATGCTGGGCTTGATGGACCCTTGGTTTGACCCAGCATGGCAATTTCTTATGTTCTTATATTCTTATGCAGCACTGACCACTTGTAATCTTTTATATCTAGGTTTAACAAATAACATCTTGAAAACTCTTCAACTGATTCAAAACTCAGCAGCCTATTTTTTGACAGATGTAGAGCGAACACACTTCCCCCATCTTAGCCAAATTGCATTGGTTACCAGTTAACGTACTAAACTTTAAATGATATGAATCCCCAATTTCAAAATTAGTAAATTGTAAATCATGTTGCTCTTTGCAAATTAGTAAATAATAAACCATGTGACATTTTGGCTTTAACTATGTTAAGAAAGATGAGATCTGCTAAAAGTTATTAAAACAAATATTCTCCTGCACTGCTCCACATTGGTGGAATTTGTTATTGTGAGATATTTGCTGGCCAGAGGATTGCTGTTATTTAGATGCACATTAAAAATGTGGCTATTCTAGCTGAAATGCCCCTGTTTTACAGTTAGGTACACTACACCGAGGGCACTGTTAAACTACCAGTTCTCTTAACCAAGTAGTTACACCACAAATAAGAGAACTCAGAAACTTTCTCAAGTTATGTCAATATTCAATTTCCCATATTTATTCACGAAACATACATTTCTTAAAAGATCCTATCTAGACAATAATTCCTCTCTAGCACACTCATCCTTCCATACATCTATCATACACACCCATAAAAACAACATATTATAATGTGAATTCCATCCCCACAAATTTGATTACAATTCAAATAACAATGTAACATAGATTTTACAATATTATATAAATATAATTAAATTATTATATAACAATGCATTGGTTTGAAAATATCTATGTTTTCATTTGCTTATGTCACCACATCTAGGCTTTTCTTTGAATTCTCTCAATCACAGCGACATCGTCCATGGTGAAATTAAGTCAGAGGAACAAAAAGGACAGAAAGGAATAAAAAAAAGAAAAGTGTGCCGGTAGTCGGGTTAGGAAAAGGGATGCTCAATTAATGACCCGCTGACAGCCATCTCTCCTGGGCACCCGTTGCCAAGGAGGTGCTAGGGGCGCACAATCGTCCCTAGCGCCTCCTTGGCAGCGTGACCCCCCTCATTTAAATATTGAATCGTGCACCCAGGAGAGGTGCCTGGGCGTGCATTGGGAAAGCGGGTGCTCAACACTGAGCACCCATTTTCCAAGCTGCTTTATTACATCGGCCTGACAGTGGCAGAAGCAGTATTACAGTATACTGCTCAATAGTATCTAGATAGACGTATTTGGGGGAGAGAGGGGACACAGAAGGGGCAAACTAGGTATGGAGGGGCAAACAAGCCAAAGCAACATTTCCACACGTCACAAATACTCCTGGCCCTCCAAGACATTTTCTGCATGCTACACAGTTTTCAATGATATTGTAACCGTCTCTTTTTGGTCAGTAAGGAGGTCCAGACAACTGATCCGTAAAGATAGACTTTTATTGCCAGCAAGATGCAGCTAAGACAAAGGCTCAGTACAACTGCATGCCCCTCCCCTCCAGGAGCAGACTCTTATGCACTTTACAGTTCTTATCTTTTACACATGCGTTCTAAGCATTGCTGAGCAAGCATATTCCGGCTGAAGGGGCTACTGACCCCCTCCCTAGACACCCTGGAACTTTCGTGAAACTTCTCCCATGTTCTGCAGGAGAGGCTGCTGGGACTTGCAGTTCTGGAAAGGAATTCGCGAGTCTGCAGTAATACAGCCCATCACATAATACATCCATTGTTCTAATCTAGGTTACAGCAGTGAAAGCTTATCAGAGAATAAGAACAGCGAAGCCAAAAAATGAAAATGTGCAATGTGCTGACAGAGAGTTTCTTAATGTCCTAATTACAGCTGTATTGCAGACTGTAAGTAAACCCGTCATGAAGCAGGGAATTCTGGTACATGAAGTCCTTTGTCAGGTTGAAGCGTTCAGACCCCTTCATTCCCCCCTTTGATACTTATCATTATTTATGAAAAGTATCACACCATCACAACGCAACTGTGGAGCTGAAAGAAACAGAAACAAGAAAAATTAGCAATTTGAGTTCTCAGGGGGCCCTAATTTCCCAAACAGTCCGATGGTTTCTTCACGGGTTTGAGACGGATGGGCCCTATTGGCTCCACCCCCCTTTGTAGCCCGAACTTGTCATGTATGGGAAGATGGCCCAGGATAAAACATGAGGATGGTTAAACAGGTTCTATAGGCTCAGAGGAATACATGTACAGTAACAGGAGCTGCGTGGCTGTATTGCGTTCAGCAATGTCCTCCATCATCCGACGAAGGCGGTTTGAGCAAGAAAGGAATAATTCAGGGTCCTAAAAGACAAAACAGAATTAAACTGGCTAGGATAACAAACAAGCTCTTAAATCCACCGATCATGGAAAACCAACCATGGAATCCATTGGTCCAGTCCCAAGCACTATTCCATTGCTGGACAGGGACGTGTGCCATCTTGACCATGCGATCAGTGATGTCTTGGATAACCTTGTTTTGGTCATCTACCTGTAAACAACAATTGGAGAGGTTAAATGTTCCACAAACCCTCCTTTCTGGGCCAGAAGGTAATCTAAAACCAATCTATTCTGGTACACTGCAGTCATAATTTTGGTATTTTGTTTTGCCCAGAGTTTAAGAGCGAAAGCAGTCGTTGGTGATGAGCTCCAGGACTGCCTGAAGCCTGATGATTCGATGCAATTAATACTGCTTGGAAGGGTTCCCGAGTTGCCCCTTTTTGCTGCTTCATCTGCTCTCTGATTTCCTTGACAATAGGGTTTGATTTCCTGGTGTGTGCTTTGCAATGCATTACAGCCACCTTGCGAGGTAGCCAAACTGCGTCTAGTAATTCACGTACTTCTGATGCATTGTTCAATTGTTTTCCCTCTATAATGCTCCATGCACTTGGATTGTAAGGAAGGCATATTTAGAGTCTGTATAGATATTTACAGTTTTTCCTTCTGCCAACTGCAGAGCTCGAGTAAGGGCAATTAGTTCAGCTTTTTGTGCAGACGTTCCTGGGGGAAGAGGTTGAGCCTCAATGATTTCATCTTCGGATACAACAGCATATCCAGCAGAACGTATCTCATGAATGATTTGGCTGCTCCCATCAGTGAATAAAGTCCAAGCTCCTTGCCAGGGTTGATCCCTCAGGTCTGGTCTACTGGAATGTATTGTAGTCATGACTTCTTCACAGTCATGGGCAACTGGTTCAGGTGCCGGCATAAGAGTGGCCGGGTTCAAGTTTTTGCTGTCTTGTATTTGAATTTCAGGTGTTTCACACAGTAAGGCTTAATACTTGACGAGACGTGAATTAGTCATCCATTTTGGCCCATGAGTTTCTAGTAGTCCTTGGATAGTATGAGGAGTTGTTACGTTCAGAGTTTGACCAAAAGTTAATTTGACTGCTTCTGGAATTAGTAAGCATGCAGCCGCAATGCTTTGAAGGCAACCAGGCCATCCTTTTGCAACATTGTCCATTCCTTTTGACAGATATGCAACAGGTCGTTCCCATGATCCTAAACTTTGAGTCAATACCCCAATGGCCATTCCCTTTTTCTCATCGACGAATAGATGGAATGGTTTCATTACATCTGGCAATCCTAAAGCAGGTGGTTCAATTAAGGCTTCTTTTAGTTGACGTAAGCTTGCCAGTTCGTTTCCTTCCCACTGGAAGGGTTGAGATCCTGCTTCTTTACCCCGCAGCTTGTCGTATAGGGGTTGGGCAATAACTGCATAGTTAGCAATCCACAGCCTACAGTATCCTGCAGCTCCAAGGAACACCCGGAGCTCTTTCTTGCAAGTGGGTACAGGTTGATCTCTTATAGAACTGGTGCGAGAAATCCCCAGACATCGGGTTCCTCCACGTATTTGGAAGCCTAAATACTCTACTTCCAATTCACAGATTTGCGCTTTCTTTTTACTTGCACGATACCCTTTTGAGTACAACGTCTTTAGCAGCTGAAGAGTGGATACCGCACATTCGAGGTACGTCTCTCGAAACAACAGAAGGTCATCCACGTATTGTATGACTGGCCCATACTTTACTTGATACATCTTTAAGTCTTTTGCCAGTTGCTCACCGAACAGCGTAGGTGAGTGCCTAAACCCTTTAGGCAACCTAGTCCATGTGTACTGCTGCTTTACTCCAGTATCTGCATTTTCCCATGTGAAAGCAAAAATCTTCTGACATTCCTCCGCCACCGGGACGGAGAAGAAGGCATCTTTGAGATCAATGACACTGTACCACTTTGATGCAGGAGAGACTTGAGCCAGGATTGAGTACGGATTTGGGACGAGGGCTACTAGATCTGCTACTTGACTATTCACTTTTCTTAAGTCTTGTACTGGTCGATAGTCATTTGATCCAGGCTTCTTTACTGGCAACAGAGGGGTGTTCCAAGCAGATCGGATTCGTCGGAGAATGCCCAAGTCGTACAGTCTCTGCAGATGTATCTGGATTCCTTGCCTGGCCATATATGGAATGGGGTATTGAGGTTGATTAATCACCTGTGCATTCTGTTTCATCTCTATCCATATGGGGGTAGCGTCGATAGCTATTCCTCCCGGGTTCTGTTCGGACCATACTTGGGGTACACTATCCATCAGTTGTCTTCGTTTTTCGTTGAGGGGGGTGTTGTTTTCATATCGATGTTCGATGGTTCGTTCGACTATCTCCATTCTTCTTGGAGGGGACAGATGAGTATCAATGGATGGTCCCCGAAGGAGGCTTTAACTTCCCCTGTTGGTTGAAATCTCAATGTGGTCTGAGGCTTACACAGCAGGTTCCATCCGATAAGGGATACCATGGTCCCGCCTACTTGTATAGTTCATTCTTTCTGCAGAGGGGCAGTGAGTACCTAACCTGAGGCACCCACTACAGAAACAGTCTCTTTCGTAGATCGTTGGCCTCTGAGTCCAACAGGCCCCTGATTTTTGTTGTTACCTCGTGGATCTCCACCAGAGGGTCAGTGGGGATTCTTCCCTCCCGGTCTCTTCAGGCTGTATGCTCCTTGTCGCCTCCCCCGCCATCTGCCAGTGGGGGTTGTCCGATCTCCTTCCTCCTCGGCCCCTTTGTCTCGGTGCAGGTCCATTTTTGTCGTTAGTATTCACTGCAGGGCTCCCGTATTTCTTTTGCCATTCTTCATAGTCTCTCTTCCAATGGCCTTCATTTTTGCAGTACGCACACTGATTCTTTCCCAAAGGGGGTCTTGTTCCCCCTCCTCTTCGTGGTCTGCCATTGTCTTGGCTCCTTCCCGTCCGAGTGTCCTCGAGAGCGGCGGCTAACAGTCACTTTCTCCTTCATATGTCTACTTGCTTCTCTCTTTTCTCTTCCACTTCTCTATTTCCACATACCTAGTCTGCTATAGCTTTTAACTGGCTGAGGCTCATGCCCTCAAAGCCTTCGGCCTTCTGCAGCTTCTTTCGGATGTCGGGTTTCTATTATTAAGTTCCTGGTTGCAGGGACGGGCCCTTTTCTTCTCTTCCTGATCCCTGTTCCCATACATCTCAAAATACGATGAAAAGATCACTGTCCATCTGGAAATTGAATAGGTGACCTGCGCCTGGAGGCAAATCAGTTCTGACGAGGCTGAGAAGCTGCAAAACATTGCTTCCTTCTTACTTGTAAGTTTGGCATTGGGTTAATTCAATAAAGTCAACCTGGATCTGCAGGCTTTAGGTGTGCAGGAGTGATGATCAAACCCTTGGAAGCCTTGTACCAATTACATTGCAACCACTAAGAACATATGGTAATAGCCAGAGCCCAGCCCCCACCAGTGGTAAAAGAACATAATTGCAATATATATATATATATATATATATGTGTGTGTGTGTGGGGGCTACTACTTTATCATTTGGGCCGACTCATATTTGCTCTTGTTCCTAATCTTGCATAGTGGCCCCTTCTCTTGCCCACAACTTCCAATAATCCTTATCTTGCGCCTGCCACTGAATCAAAATTTTTAATATTAAGTCTTTGTTTTCTCCGGTTTTTTTTTTTTTTTTTTTTTTTTTTTTACAAACGGCATCCTGTAATTCCCACAGTCAGAACTGCAGCTGTCTTATCTTGCCGCTTGCTATGCTCTGTATATTTAACAAAGCTTTAACAAAGGTCCCATTCTTAACCATTTCTCTAAATTTCCCAGAGACAGCTTCAAAATAAACTGCGTCAGCAAAAGAGAGTTCATATTTTATCATGCGTTCCAATGTAACTTTTAAATAACAGATAATATATAGGAGACAAGTAAGAACAATAATTAACATGGTATTAGAGAATAGAAAGATAAGCATAGGGAGGACACTGGGATAGAAGATATGAGAAAACTAAAACTTCTGATTAGCAATGCCAGCATGAAACGCACAGCCATATTGAATGCCTACGCACTACGTACTGACGCGCAGTGGGACGCACCACCATTCCACTTTGTACTGTAACAATTAATTTGCTGCTATAAAATGTCTTAAAAATAGCCTGCATCATAAGGCACTAAATGATTTGTAAGGGACCCTTGGTTCTGGTATTTCTTTGCAAGTAGCAATCCTTTGTCAGATTACAGACAGTTTTAGCAAGGACCTTGGAGAATAAATTTAATCAGCAGAAACTCTGAGCTACAAAAACTTCAACTTCTGTGAAACAGCCACAATTCTATCTTTATTCACATACGCACACCATCAACTAACTTTCAATAATGTTCTGTTAAAACAAACGAAACAATTTTTCTCTCTCTTTGTCTTCATTCACCCAGGCTAGCCCAATGTCCTTTTTTTTTTTTTTTTTTTTTTTCTTTCTCTTCTCTCTCTGGCTCGATTCCCTCCTCTCCTGTAATTATCTCTGCCGTTAACCCTTAACTGCCATCAAGTTCTAAACTTCAACATCAGTAAATGCATTCTTCAGCAATCAAATCAGTATTTTAACTTAACACTGTAAATTAATTTGTTGTATAGTAGTCTTGTGCAGCATCTGTAAACCAAAACTCTTCTTATTAGGGTTTAAAACAATTAAAAAAATCCCTGGTACATGTGCTTGCAATTCACAGATAGCAGTTACATACATTACAATCCTTAATTAATAATTTGAAAACCCAAACGTACCAGAGAAATGTTATAGGGGTTAAACTGTCCCGCTGAGAAGCAGTCTCTGCCCAGCCAAATTAGTTAACTGTCAAGCTCCCAGCAGCAGCAGCTAACTGCCGTTGTTCAGCACACATATACAGATAAGTAATTCACAATCACTTTTAATAAATTTTCCTTAAGTAAAAATAGTCTGCATCACCAGAGTAGATCAAACACAGTAGAATTTTTTTTTTTACAAGTACCTTACAGACAGACAGACACTGGGGACTTCCGGTTCCCCATTTTGCGTACTTGAGTTACCATTACGAGGGCGGCTCCCTCTACTAGCTTTTTTGCCCACGTCGGAGGATTTTCAATAACTGCTATCCATGCGGTTATATACGGAATATCCTCAGGGCAACCCGGATTCCCTTCTTGTATAACTATTTTCTGGACCCTCGTGGCCGTTTGGAAATTGAAAGTTCCTACCGGAGGCAAATTTACACACAAACTGGGCCACCTATGGGTACATTGTTGAATCATTCCGGGTTTAGTACATTTATGCCTATCGAACACTTCACTATAGTGCTCCGTCATGATTTTTAATGGAGTAGAACCGCCCCCTCCCATTAGGATAGAGTCACAGACAAAGGAGGGAAGGGAAGACGGATAGGTAAGGGGTCCGTATCCGTCAGACACAAAAGGGTCACTTTCACACAACAAGAAACCTATTCCCACTATCGTATGCGTTACTTCTTTTTCCTCTTTTTATGCGCGTGGCTTTCGGAATGCAATTCCTACCAAACCACCGCTTGGGGTGTGATCAAAGCCCCCTCGGTCCCCTCACGGATGGACCGGTTATTTGCTACTCTTTTAGCTATTCTTCACTTTTCCCATCATTCCCATAATACTCGCCTGCAGGGTTCTTCCGATCGTCACGAAAGCCTTCTTCCCAGATCACCAGCCCAAAGGTCTCAGAGGATCTCCGTGGAATGACCCCCTCAGATACCTGATCACTGAACTCAGCGGTGGCCACTCACCAGGCAAGTCTGGGGGATCACTCCGCCACAAAATCCCCTGGACCAACTGGGGGGCTAAAATAGCGTCCCCGGTACCTCCTGGCTGAGGCTCGCCAAATGTAACCGTCTCTTTTTGGTCAGTAAGGAGGTCCAGACAACTGATCCGTAAAGATAGACTTTTATTGCCAGCAAGATGCAGCTAAGACAAAGGCTCAGTACAACTGCATGCCCCTCCCCTCCAGGAGCAGACTCTTATGCACTTTACAGTTCTTATCTTTTACACATGCGTTCTAAGCATTGCTGAGCAAGCATATTCCGGCTGAAGGGGCTACTGACCCCCTCCCTAGACACCCTGGAACTTTCGTGAAACTTCTCCCATGTTCTGCAGGAGAGGCTGCTGGGACTTGCAGTTCTGGAAAGGAATTCGCGAGTCTGCAGTAATACAGCCCATCACATAATACATCCATTGTTCTAATCTAGGTTACAGCAGTGAAAGCTTATCAGAGAATAAGAACAGGGAAGCCAAAAAATGAAAATGTGCAATGTGCTGACAGAGAGTTTCTTAATGTCCTAATTACAGCTGTATTGCAGACTGTAAGTAAACCCGTCATGAAGCAGGGAATTCTGGTACATGAAGTCCTTTGTCAGGTTGAAGCGTTCAGACCCCTTCAATATTGCTACAATGACATTTCCTATGCTGTTTCAAACGACTGCATATCCCTATGATATATGTTTTAAAGATAAGGGCTAAATGTAATATTGAATGAAAATGTATTATTGGAAGGTTACTGCTAGTTGTCATGCAAATGAGCGCAAACCTATGTGTGTGGGAGACAGACACATACAGAGACGTTTAAATTCCAGGGTAAATATAGCTCACGTGATCACATGGAATCAGTGGTACTTTAAAAAAAAAAAAAAAAAAAGGAAGTTCAAGGTCAAGACCAGCAGCCTCCACCTTTCATTCCAGCTGCAATGGGAGAGAAAAGGAAACAAGTTCAAAAAGGTTTCCAAACTGTTTTTGTTTTTGGTTTTTTTTTTTTCTCCCATCCCTGGTCAGCAGAGACTAGTACCAGTAGCGCTAGTTGAACCTGCTTTTCCGGCTTTGCCGTTTTCTGATTGTTTTCCTGGAAACGTTAAACGGATTGAGAAACTGAAGTATTGATGATCCTTCCGCATTGCTCTGGCTCGGTTACGCCGAACTGCAGTGGAGAGCGGCTGCTTCTGCTGTATTAGCGCGCGCGCCTGCGCGCAGAGAGCTCTATGCGAGCTGGCAGAGGAAGGGCAGGAGGACTCGCTGCTGCGGCTGCGGCTGCTCTGCAGAGGCACATTCTAAAAACAACCGTTGCCTAATAAAGTTACAGGGTTTTGGCATTCACTCCCTATAAATACTGTGTCTGCAGAGAAAGCAGGCTTTGTCTGGATCTGCTCAGCGTCCGGTTTACAGCAGCAGCAGCAGTAGCAGCAGCACGGAAACAGAAAAGAAATCCGTCTAAAGAAGGGAAAGCTCAGCGAGATGCCCAGAGTAGATGCAGACCTCAAACTGGACTTTAAGGATGTCCTTCTCAGACCTAAGCGAAGCAGCCTCAAAAGCAGAGCAGAGGTGGGGGCCGTTCCAGATAAGCATGCTTTTACGTTACTCGGCACTGGGCTTTTCTGAGCTGTCTTACTGTCTGTTTTTAGGTTTTAAAAACTCATAACTAAAGAAAGGGAGCCAAATGCAGTTTACTTGAGAGGGGTTTAAGTGACCTCCATGTAAATATGAGAGGTTTAAAGGGAATGGGGGAAGAAATCATTTGTAAAGGATTTTGCCTCCATGGCTTTCTGTTGCAATTTGAGTAGCAAAATCTTGACCTTTTATAAGGACGAGGAGTTGTAGGGAAATCAGTCTTCTCCAAGTAGGTGCACCTGCAAATTGCAAAGATATATGGATGAAAGATTTAAAAATGGAAGCATTTTGGCAGTTTCCCACTGGAGCAGTGTTTGCTGATATTGTTTACCCCTCCTGTGTGTGTTGGCAGGGAGGGGGGTGTTCCTGTGTCAGGCTGTTAGCGAGTGGTCCAGCCTGTGGAGCTGTCAGGTGAGAAGATGAGCAGAGGGGCCCTTGCCATCAGCCTTCCAAACTGGAAAAAGATACTATAATGACTAACCACAGCATCTTTCACAGTTTAATATGGTACATGTAGAGGATCTGTGGTCCACATTCACCCAACAGTAAATTAGAGTTTTATACTGTTCAGTATCCGGGGGGGGGGGGGGGGGGGGGGGGGGGTGGAGAAGAAGGAAAGAATGTATATAGTTGTTGTTGGAAGTACTTTCTCTCAAAAGAACATGTTTGAAGGGTTCCTTGAAAGCAGATCAAGGTTAAGAAAAATGGCATGATCGCAGAAAAACAGCAGTACAGACGAGCCAAATGAGAAACTGACTGCATCAGTCTGGTTTCAAAGCAGAAGGATAGACAAACACCCTGTATGGGGAAATGTAGGCTGTATAAAACTGCAGTTAGCTGCATGAGCAGCTGAAGCACTCTGTGCTTTTCAGCAGTTCTGGTCCTGTAAGTTTCATTGCTCATTCCATGCAGAGCACAGCGCAGTCTCTTAAAAGCTGAAAGTCAGTTACCTTCACAGAGCTGCGGCAGCCCAACCTCACTAGTACATTAGTGTCTGTGGGTGGGCCTTTGCAGCTGGTTACCTTAATGTGGTCCCCTTTTGAGTGCATGGCCTTTATTACCGGGTTTTGTTTTTCAGTATGTACAAGATAAGCCTGTAATCCAAATCTCCTGAGTATTATTCTCTATAAACGGTTTCAAAATAACATTTTGTGAGTCCTTCCTGCAGCCTAATGAGAGAGAAATGATCTTCCACTCTGTGTGATACTGAGCTAAGGTAGTTTCTCATAAGCAAACATCACCATACTGCAGAATGCTGCTGAGCAAAGGCAGCTAACATACAGGCCGATACAGTATAGTCCAATCGTGCGTCCAATCTGCCGAACCTAATAGTGCCCGCAACATGCAAATGCATGTTGATGGCCCTATTAGGTATTCCCGCGCGATTCACAAACTAAAATGTGCAGCCAAGCCGCACATTTTGCTTTCAGAAATTAGCGCCTACCCAAAGGTAGGCGCTAATTTCTTCGGGCACCGGGAAAGTGCACAGAAAAGCAGTAAAAACTGCTTTTCTGTGCAGCCTCCGACTTAATATCATGGCGATATTAAGTGGAGGTCAGAAACTTTCCAAAAGTAAAAAAAAAATAAATTTGAAGTCGGCTGTCGGGTCAAGAACCGGACGCTCAATTTTGCCGGTGTCCGGTTTCCGAGCCCGTGGCTGTCAGCGGGCTCGAGAACCGACGCCGGCAAAATTGAGCGTCTGCTGTCAAACCCGCTTACAGCCGCCGCTCCGGTCCAAAAGGAGGCGCTAGGGACGCACTAGTGTCCCTAGCACCTCCTTTTGCCCGTTTTTACTGCCGGGCCTCATTTAAATACAGAAGCGCGCGCACAGGAGAGTGGCCTGTGCGCGCGCCGCGGACTTTACTGAATCGGCCCGATAGGTAGGCAAGACTATTTGCTCGCTGACACTCTCCCCCACCCCCTGAACAAAAGACAAACTCAGGTTTTGGCTTAAACATTGGGCCACAGTTTATTAAATAACTTAACCCGAGCCCTTAACCATTTAATACAATAAGTCAAACCCCCCGGCCCCATTCCCCTTCCCCCTTTCTTCTTTGTACTTTGCTTACCAGCTCGTCCCAATGGTAAGACACGTCATCACCCCTCTCTCACTTACCCCGCCATGACTCCAGCGAGGGTAAGTTTGTGGCCAGAGCATCGGCCCCCCCCCCCTTGCTCATCGGTCATCCTGTGTAGCAGCCCCAAACTACACAAGATTCTCCCCTCCCACCCAATGTCCTTTATAATTACATACAAAACTTATAACTTAGGGCTCGGGTTTCTGCCACTAACAAAGGCAACCTAATTGTCTTTGTTCCCCCACTGCGGCCACTTACATCCTCCTAATTTGTTGTTCAAAACCTTCCTGTAGGGCATTGTTAAATAAATCTATGCCCATATCGGATAAGTGAACTCTATCTCTCCTAAACAAACCCACTAAAATCTCCCAAGACCAATCATGACGGACCCAGAAACCCCCTTGCCCCGTCATCCATTTGCCAATTTGCCTATTTAATTTCTTCACTCCTCTCTTCCACAAAGGTGTATTATGATCTCTGATCCGCACAATAATGTCAGACCATCCCACCTTTGTACAAGGCATCGCATTCATAATGCATGCTACATTTTTCCTCATGATTGCCACCAACTCCCGGCACAAACAATCCCCTATGTCATTACCTCCCAAATGAATGATCAACACCCTTGGATAACCATGCATCTTAACAAGCTTATACAGAAAGGCTTTGAACTCCCCCCATTTCATACCCCCTTTGAAAAACCATTGAACTCTCCATTTCTTGATGTCCAACTCCAAGTTTGTTCCATAAGGACGCTTCTCCGCCCTACGATACGCCCAGCGAACGAAGGAATGGCCCACGACCCAAGCACATTCCAAGACTCCAACCACCCCGTCCGACTCTGCAAAAGAAAAGATGACTAACTCCCCTGTCCTTCATCACCACAAGCCCCACCTGTCAATTCCGAATGTAATATCTGAATGCTTTCGACCTCCAACACTCTATAGATTGAATCTGCCCGCTGGTAAGCCCTAACTCAGCGGCTGTAGTTGCCGCACCAATCCGAAAGGAATGCGATGTAAAGCATTCACTCTCCCACCCTCAGCTCCTTACCACTAATTTCAAAACAGAAGAAAATTGAGATATGGTCAATGGCGACCCATTCGCATGGACCAAAAACAATCCCCCTCTGTTTGGTCTCACTCTCATAAACTCTTGCATGGTTCGTACTGGGCATACCGCTGCATCCCGCGCCGAGACTAATGATATCCAGTGACCCTTACCCCTCTAATCCGTTTTAGACTTGTGAAGACACAAGGAGACCCTTCGTTCATACACCCATACTCTATGTGCCTGCAATCCTGCACCAGTATTCGCCGAAGAGCGGGCTGCCAGCTCGCTCACTCTAAAAGCCCCGAAATAGGTAAGAATAAATGCCATCCGAAGGAGCAGGGCTTTGTACTGGGACCAACCCACCTTCCCCAATTGTTCCACTATCACTAATAAATCCACATACCTGTTGGGTCATCTTTTGTCGACCGCTCTTCCCCCATCCTTTCCCCAGCCCCCTAACACCCGTTTAACTAGAAAACTCCTTATCGTATTACCCCACTCTCCCATTTTCTGAAAGAAGGAGAACCCCGCTGAGAGTGCATTGATGCCAACGAATAACCATTCCCCTTTGCCCACAGTATGAATTGCACCACGACATATTCGTTGACTGGTCCTCCTCTCCAACCTAACTGCATCAAATAGCGCGACACTACTCCCCTGCCCGCTGCATATGCTTTCCAAGTGGCCGGTGCCATGGATTTCTGAATTAAGTGCCACGTCTCTGCAATCCCAGTTGCCATAGATGCTCCGGGAGTGCCTCTCCCGTCAAGCTCGCCTGAGGAGCCAACTCCTGAAAGACATCCCACTTGAAACGAGAAAGAGCATCAGCAATCAAATTCTTACTACCTAGCACATGTTTAGCAGTTAGTCACATTCAGTTGTAAACATAACAATACTAATTCCCGCATCAAACTGGAGATGTACAAACAACTGGCCGACTGTCTATTAATAACTTGACCTACCCCTAAATTGTCGCACCAAAAGACAACTCTCCTATTCTGCAAGCTAGTCCCCTAAATCACCTCTGCAACCATTATCGGAAACAATTAAAAAAATGTGATATTCCTTGTAATCCCATTCCTCTCCCATTCCTCTGGCCACCGCTCCGCACACCACTTCCCTTGCAAAATAGACCCCGAAACCGACAGCTCCTGCTGCATCTGAGTACAACTCCAAATCCACAGATGCCTCCCCTTCAGGAATAATGTGCACACCATTAAATGTAGTCAGAAAAACCTCCCACACCCCCATTTCCTCCTTCACACTACGCTTTACTCTGATGAAATGATGCCCCGCTCTAACACTTTTCGTTGAAGCCGACAGCCTACGAATAAATGTTCTACCCATAGGGATCACACGACAGGCAAAATTGAGTGACCCAATCAATGACTGCATCTGCTTTAAGGTAACCTTTTTTGCACCTCGAACCAACCTCACCAACTCATGAAGTTTGTCTACTTTATCCATTGGCAAACGCAACATCATTGCTTCCGAATCTAACTCAATACCTAAAAAAGTGATCTTACAAACTGGCCCTTCTGTTTTATCTGCAGCTATCGGTACTCCCAACTGCCTACATATTTCCAAAAAACCATTCAGCTGGTCATGACACATCTTTGAGTGCTTAGGACCCACAAACAAGAAATCATCCAAATAATGCAACATCTCCCTGTGCCCGGTAACCCTCATCGTCACCCACTGTAAAAAAGTGCTGAACGCTTCAAAAAAGGCGCATGAAATTGCACAACACATGGGCAAACAACGATCTACATAATAATCTTCAAAAACAAAACTCAGTAATGCAAAGCTCTCAGGATGAATTGGCAACAATCGAAATGCAGCTTCTATGACAAAGGCTGTCATAGAACAACAGACCTGCCAACAGGGCCCCCTTTCCAGCCTCCCTTACCAAAGCTACTGCCTCGTCAAAAGAAGCATATCTAACCGAATATGCCTCTCTCGGAATGAAATCATTGACCGAATCACCCGGAGGATGTGATAAATTCAAAATCAATTTGAACTTTCCCGGGACTTTCTTTGGTATAACCGCCAGGGGAGACAAATGCATGTGTTCGAAAGGTTTTGTCTCAAAAGGACCCACCACTCTTCCGAGCCTAAGTTCAGAGTGAATCTTCTCTCGAGCCACCGCCGCTCTCTTAAACACTGACCTGGCATTTCCCAACCTCCCACCGCTACCCGGACCCTCATATGGAATACGAAAACCTGCACTAAAACCAACGCTTAAAAATTTAGCTTTTTCAACATCTGGATAACACTGCAACCATTTAAGTAACACAGAAAGAACAACTGGTGAATCCGCTTTAGGTCGCAACATCTCAAGGCTTTCCTCCTTTGGCTGCACCTGTACCCTGCCCTTGAGGGCATTTTGTTGCAGGGTGAATGCCTCCGCATGTTGCGCACGCATGCCTAAATTTGCACTCGGGGAAAAAGGCATGTGAGTTTGTTATAACGCCAATAGACGTCTGATCCCCTGCCTGAACTCCCTTTCCCACTACTAAAACCACCTCCCGAAGCGGGACCACTGCCCACGCCTCCTGCTCCTACATGTTTCCCCTCTTTCTCTGTCTTCTGCATCATCTGTGTTAACCATAAATGTGTATCCTGAGACCCCCAGGACATAAACCTATTGCCTGCCATCTTGTCCCAGAATTTCTCATCATAGTTGAGCGAAGCCCAACCAGAATAATCTTTGAAAGCTCCTAGTATGCTGTCCGCATATGACAGCAATGAGCCATACTGAGAGGGATCAAAATGCCCCACCACGCTGGCCAATCGCAAAATTCCCCTCATCCAATTAACCACATTTTTGGAAATTTTAGGGCCCTTCCCCTTTCTTTTTCCCTTCTTCTTTGCCTTCTTGCTGTCCTTTCGTCCTCCCTGTCTCCCTTCTAATAATTTGAAAATATCTACGTATTTTCTTTTACGAATTCTCCTCACTAATCGCTTAGGAACCTCTTCCCACAACTCCATTAATGAAGCTAAAGCAGGATGCTCCATGTCCTGCCTGGCTCCTTCTTCCAACACTGATCTCCTGACCGGACCTTCTCACTGGAGCTGGAGGAAGATGACAAACTAGATGAAGAACTAGAACTGGGGCTCCTGTGTTTCCTTTTCATGGGCCTCTCCTTCAAAGGCCCTTCTCCACCTTGATTACCTGGCCCTGCTCCTACTGCGCTGCTCTCTAGCACCCCCGCAGTCTGTCCCTCATTCTCCCGTCTGCTGACTCCTGGCACGTCAGGTCCTACTGGAAAAGCTGCCTCCCTCCTGCCGCGAAGTACCTGGGAATACCTCCTCCGAATTACCTGGAAAAGAGAAAACAGTCCTGTCCCCTCCCCCCCTCGACCCTTTGTCCCTCACCCCTACCCCTATATCTCTGCCCATAGTGTCTATAAAGCCTTCGTTTTGCCATCCCCTCTGCCACGACTCACCTCTGAAGTGCTCTGGGCTTGTCTGAAAATCCCGTCCACCCCGCTCAAATCTTGCCTCCCAAGCTCGCCCCCCCAAACCCTTCTCTGCTCCCAGAAAACTCCCTTTCACCTTCTGCACCTCCCCTTCCCAATTTGGCCTCTACGAAATGCCCCAAAATATCAGCAATGAACTCCGCCTGAGACAAACCGCCCCGAGCATCAAGCTCCTCTGCTCTCCCCTTACTGCTGCCTGCCCCATAACCACTGCGTCCCCTACCAAACGTTCCCCGCCCCCCTGGCGCTGCCCTGTACCGTTCTGTGCATCAGATCCCTGCTCCTTCTATCCCCCCCCCCCCCTTATACTGCTGCATCTCCCATGAAAACCTGCCCCTTTAACAGAGCCAAGGGGTGAGGCTCCGCGCCCCCTCCCCTTCTTGCTGCCCACATTCGCCTGCAGCACCCCCTTCTCCTTTACCTCCCGTAACCTTTTCCTTACCTTTCCTTCCCCTCGGCTTGCCTCTACCCCTCCCCTCACCGGCACCGCGCCGAATCACCGGAGGTAGGCCACCCTCAGCCATACCATCCGGGGGGGGGGGGGGGGAAGCAGGAAAAACATCAGGAAAAGCAACCCCCGCAACATCGCCCCTCCCACGCTCCACCCCTAACCTGGGGGAACCGACCTCCAAAAATTCACCGAGGGAGGCATTGAAGGAGGAGATTTCATCCGCTGGCTCAGCAGAAGGAAAGCCTGATGGGAGGGCTGCCCCTCCGCCCTGAGGCGTGACTGCAACCACCTCCTCCGACTCCGGGCCGCTCTCACCCGAGTCGGAGGCTCCCTCCGGACCCGAGGTCACTGGGCAGGAAAAACGCGAGGTGGGGGGGGGCGGACCGAGGGCCGGGGGCGGAGTCGGCTGATAGGCACGGGGCGCAGGTCGTCTCGGACCATCGGTCGCCCCCATGGCAGACCTGCCGGGAGAATCAGGATCCCCTCCTTCCAGACGGCGCCTCAAACGCCGGGCAGGCGCTGCCCATCACCTCCCCCGTCGGGCCCTCGAGCCACTCTCTCCTTGCCCTTCTTCATAATAACAGCCCTGCCCAAAACCAGGTAAACACCGCAAATCCCTGCTTTTAGGCCCGCGTTAACCACGGCAACGGCGCAAAGAGCAAGCTCTGCCCGTTGCCTGGCTGCTCAAAGTTAACTGAGGCTCCCAAAGAAAAGGCGCCAGAGAACGTTACCCCTGGGTAACCGATAGAGAGGCAGCAATTCAAACAGCTGCCGTCGCCATGGGTTACCTCCCCCCTCCCCCCACAACTTTTTTTTTTTTTGTGTAAACATTTTTCTTGGTGTCCAATATATACAACAAACAACAGCATGGAAAAGGCCAGAATATGGCACCATTTCGTTAGATACCCACCTCCCCACCCCCCTCCCCCCTAGCCCTCTGCTTGCTCCTTGTTATCTTCAGCACCGCAAGACAGGCCCACAGCTGCTTCTCCCTATCCTCCCAGTGCCAAAGACATTGAGCAGCCCAGCCGTGCAGGGCTCAGCAGAGCACGATTAGCACACACTGTACCATGTCTCCAACGCCTTTATTTACGATGACATCTCACAGCTGAAAAATAATTGTATGTGCACTCTCCTGTGTGTGCAGTTTACATAGCTCTGTGCACATTGAGTTTGAGTCACCTACAATCTTTATGGCCTTTGGAGAGTGCATATCATTATTAAAAAAAAAATAAAATATATATATATATATTAATGACTTAAAAAATAGTTGTTCAAGCAATATTCTTCAAAATCAAAGGATATTTGTTAAAACTAAAAAGTAGATATTCAAAGTATGGAGAGGTGGAGCCACTATAGTCACTATATTAATTCCCTCAAACATGCCATAAACACCCATTCACCCAAACACATATGCAACTTTTTAAATTCACCTCCAATACCTTTCAGATTCAAATGCCTTTTTCAAGCAAGATTAAAGGTATAAATCTGGACCTGAGCACTGCAATTACTGCACAGCTCCCATACATTCCTATGAGATTAATTTTGCCACATTTAAATCCCTTATAAATTACAAAATATATTTCTGTAAAATATATAAATTACATATATTTTAAATATATTTCTGTAAAATATATAAATTACAAAATATATTTCTGTAAAAAGCCTTGCCTTTTAACTTTCAGAAAAAGACTTAAAACCTGGCTATTTCACCAAGCCTTTCCTGATCCTCCAGACAATTACTAGTTGCCCTTCACTCCTACCCGGTCTGGCAATCATTTGCACGAAATGGACTCTGAGACTTTCAGGTCAAAGCACCGTTTAAGCTGTTAACTCGTATGTTCTATGGTAACACTACTTATTTATTACCGGCCTTTCTTCTTTCCAGCTTGTTGTAAGCTTCCAAGTTCTCTTTCCCTGTTGATTGTAACTTTGACTTATTCCTACCATTGTTATCTTTCATTTTACTTGAATTGCTACTCCAGTTATTCCCTTGTTATATTGTAAACCGATCTGATATGGTTATTTACTATGAAGGTCGGTATAAAAAACTGTTAAATAAATAAATAAATAAATAAATGCCTTTTTCAAGCAAGATTAAAGGTATAAATCTGGACCTGAGCACTGCAATTACTGCACAGCTCCCATACATTCCTATGAGATTAATTTTGCCACATTTAAATCCCTTATAAATTACAAAATATATTTCTGTAGATCAGGAAATATATGGAAACTTAGCAGAGCTAGCTGCAACAAAGCCTATTCTTTTATTCTATCAATTACCCCCAAACTATTTTAACAACCTTCCCCCTACCTTTAATAGCTTGCTAAAAATTTCCATGCAAAAGTCATTTTTAAAGGGCTAGTGCCACTTCAGCCACTGAGGCTCATTGAACTTGCCTTTAAAACAATTTTGACTTGTGTAATGCGTATGCTATCCTACATAACACGAAATCTATTTTTCATATCCTATTTTAGTTTTATTTGTATTCACAACTTTACTTCCCCTCACATTTATTTGGTCACACGGTATACCTTCACATTTGTATTACACAGAAATCCTTTTACACATGTATACTTCTCATCTACTTATGTGCATTGGATTATAGATTCTTAGAACTGCAGGGATATTAAATGACATTGGCATAGTGCACTGCTACATTATCAAGGGAGACTCATTCATACTGACCACTTATAGCACTAGCTATTACTAAAAATAGAAAGACTGGTTGATGCCTGCATTGCTCTCCTGGAAATGAAGGGAAGCTTAAATAGTAATGGACTTTTTAAAAAAGCATGGAATTAATACAGAGGATTCTTATTTTTAAAAAGTAAAGTAATAGTGGAAGCATGAAGAGGTAGCATCACAGGCATGTTGGACTACTAATTTTAGATATGAGCTGCATGGTCTAGCAGTTATGACCCTAACAGAGGTGGTATCTGGATTCCAAGAACGACTTGGGGTTACCCCGCATGGAGTGGCAGTCACAGCTCTAACATTGGTAGTGTCACTGTGTTGGACTTCTAGGAAGGCTGCATGGAGTGACCTTGGTTAAAAGGAGGCCAGATGTTTTGGATAATAGCCTTGCTGGATTTTGTGGTTGTATGGATTGTTTAAAAGCTTGATGTTAACACAGGGAGGGGGGATCTGGCTGTTTTATTAATTGTTAGTCCTGTAAGAATCAAAAAGGAAGGTGACAAGGCTTGAAATGGCCTAGCATTGGAAGTGACGGAAGCCCAGTACATTAACACATTCTGGAAAGGTTTAGGACTGATATACCTTCCCAAGTGACACTGCTCTTCCTCCTTCTCATAACCATACTATTCTGCTGCTTTTCCTCATCCTCTTCTATCGTTATCCTTTAAACCTCATTCTGTACTGTGTTTGAGAGCTTGATTGATTGTGCTTTGAAGTACATTTGTTTCTGTCTGGGAGTATGATTAGAGCTACGTCCTTGTTTGTTTTTTTCCACCCACTCTGCCTCAAATCTACATTTATAGACTACTGCCCAATTAGAGGGCAGAGGAGATAATAAGTGCAAAATAAATCCTCACGCAAACTTGGTAGAGGAGTTAGGGGACTTACACAAATACGGGCAAAATGTACCCTGGCTTAAAGAAACAGCAGGTTTATTACAGATCACTGAAAAACAGGTTAGGCAGAATTACTTGTTGTTGGTTTGGGAAAATACTGTTTTGTACTAAGAAGGGAAGAGTAAGTAATTTATTTGAGTCAAATTTTTCTGAGAACAAGAATTAAGTACATTTCAGGGGAAGCTTGATTGGAAGATTCTTTATTAGATCTTTGTGGTAATTATTTCTAGTTGGTATAGTTTACTTTTATACCCTAAGACAGTTTTTCCCAACCAGTGTGCCTTCAGACCTGATCAGGTGTGCAACAGAAGAGTCACCACTGCCTGATCTAAAAATCTATAAATCTTTAAACATTTATAGAGAAATGGGGGGGGGGAGGGCAACATCTGGAAAGCCATGTACACTGCTGCTCATTGTATGGGAAATCAACATCCAAGATCTAGAAGCAGTCGTGGAAGAGGCTGACTTGGATATAGTGGCAGTCATGGAGACATCGTACACAGAGAAACGTAACTGGGATACAATTATAGCAGGCTATAATCTATTCAGGAAGGAAGGGTAGGAAGAATGGAAAGAGGAGTGGTGCTGTATATATATAAAAAAAAAATAATATTAAAGCAACAGAACTTCAGGCTTACAAGGTAATGAGGGGGCACTGTCTGTTAATCTAGAAAGAGGAAATGGGACATCCATTTATTCTGGTGTGATATCCAGATCTTAACAGGCAGAATAAATGGATAGCCATTTAAATGAAATTGCTATGAAAGGGGAGGTGCTATTGCTGAGTGATTTCAGTCTGCTGGTGGTTGATTGTATCATCCCGGCAGCGGTGTCATTTAGAAGGAGGGTGTCCTGAATTGTCAGCAGGAAGAACTGGCTCTGGCAACTGGGAACAGAACAGGCACATGAGGAGGCGATACTGGACTTGCTGCTTACAAATGGGGAGGAGTGTGCCCGATGTTATAATGGGGATCACCCGGTTCAGTATTAGTGCACAAGCAGTGGTAGTTCATTCACAGCCCAAGAGTTCGGTAAAACTGACTTGTTAGGATGGGGGGGAGAGCACCTCAAGGAGACTCTAACTGAATGGGATAAGCCACTGCATGTTTCTAAAGAAGTGGCTGAAAAGGATTTATAAACATAAGCAGTGGTTGCCAGCACAATGATCTGTCAGGTGGAAGAGAATGCCTGTTTAAATATGAAACCCCTGTGCCAAAGGGTCACCTTCCCAGCCCTGGGGAGCATTTGTCTGGCAGCGCCAGGGTGGGATAGACTCAGTCTCTGGGCATGGGCTGGGGAGAGAGGATAACTTGTGAGGCCAAACTGGTTGAGGATAAAGAAAAATCCAGTGTCCACACCTGTCTTGTGCTCCAATAAAATACATTTTTTAAAATTGTAATCCAAATAGATAGAAATAGAAGAATTTTCATGTTCAAAACATAATTCAAACTGTGAATAGGTTTAATAGTTGTCTCGAATAGATCACCAAGCTCCCAGTTCACCGCTTTCCTCTTCTTCACGATATCCTTTGTATTTCATAATCTTTGTGGCTCCATCTCCTTCTCCTGTATTGCTGCACTTCAGGGCAGTCTCTATTTCTCTTAGCTCACTTTATTCCTTAATGCACTTCAGGGTAACTTCTCTCATCACATATTCTCCCTTTTACTTTCCTTGTGGGACCAGTGAGGATCCCAGATGATGTTATCCTCTGTTACAGAAGGCTCCACTCTGCACTCACTTCAGAAGCAACTCACATCCAGACACACACTACAGGAGTTGCATCAGAGTCTGTACACCCCACCAGTCCTTCGGGCATAGTGTCAGTCCCCTGCCCTACGCTGAAATAACCAGCTGCAAACCCACCAAGGTCCATCCAGTCCACTCCCCTTCAACACAGTTCCTGAGACTAGGTCCACACATAAACCTCTTCCTTTTTGAGTACCGAGTACTCACTGTTCAGCTTCAGCTCACAATCCAGTCTCTGTACACAGAAGCTGCTCTTGAGACAGTGCACTCCCCAGTCCATTGGAGCTTAATGCTAGTCTCGAGCCCTGTGCTGAAATAACCAGCTGCAAACCTCCTCCAAGGTCCAGCCAGTACCCCCTCCTCCCAGCACAGTCTCTGTATCCAAACTCCAAACTTTGTCTTAGTAAGTAAAAACTTGTAATCCACTCTTAGGCACTTCTAGTCCCCTCAGGGTAGTTAGAAACCCCAGGCACTCCTCTGTTCTCTCCCTTGTACTCCACACTGGTCTCTCTGATTGGATATTAACATAAACTGTAGGTAAATCACACCCACACTGTGGGTCCTTGGTAGTTCTTCCAGTTGAAGCACGGCTGTTCTCCCCTCTCCTCTGGTATATACTGTGTAGCACATCTGGATAAAGCTCTGCTGTTTCTCTTTTCACTCTTGTCATGGTCCCTCCAGAGCCCCCCTGATGTCCTGACTCCTTCCTCAGATGACCAGCCTTGAGCCCATGCACATCTCCTCCTTTTGTACACATACTCCTTTTACACAACTGCAACTCACTCCACCATTGGCTAGCAGTCACACTTGCCACTCACCACACACTTCCAAGGCAGGCCTTATACCACACTCTTTTAACCTTTTTTTTTAAAAAAAAAACAACAAAAAACCCCCCACAATATATACACCCTTTATAGGAAGGGCTGCCCCCTATCTTCTCCTACTAGCCATGGTCCCTAAGATAAAATTCAGATAACCTCTGTTAACCAGAGCATTCTCATTTTAAGTTATAAGCTGAACTTCTGAACTCCATAATTACTGACAGTAAGTACATAGCCCAACAAATCTGAGCTACAATGCCATCTAATGACCCCATAGGGTTACAAATTGATGTGACTTCAGTTGTTTTTTGAAGGCCTTACTGCAGGCTTGTTTGCATAGGGTTAAAGATAGTTGATTCCAAAGTAGCGCTCCTGTTACCAAAAATAACCTCTCTCTAGATTCTGAAAACCTAAATCTGTGGCTAGGAATGTCAACAATCCATTGTCCTCTGACTTCAAACTCTTCACTGGACGATCAATTTTGAGCAAATAATTAATGCAAAAATCATCACATAATCTGTTATGAATCATGGTAAAAATTTCATAACGTATCCAAAACTCAATGGGTAACCAGTGTAAGGAGTTTAAAATTGAGGTAATGTGATTTGGTGATCCCTATCAAGATACATAGTAATATAGTAACATAGTAATGATGGCAGAAAAGGGCCAAATGATCCACCCAATTTGCCCAGGAAGCTTCCTATGATAGTATCTTACAGGTCATCCCCAGGCTTCTCTTAAAAGTAGCAACTGCCGCTCCATACAGTTATCTCCAAGCCTTATGATAACCCATAAAAAAAAAATTACTTCTAGCAAAAACATTTTTACTGGGTGAAGAGCCTTCTTCAAAATTTAGACAGTGCTGCTTGACGTGCTTTGCTTATGGACTTGGCCGTAGAAGCAATCCTGTGCTTTTTCCTTTAAGTCTGCATATTAGTATCCCAGACCATAAAAGTTAGGGCCCGTGTTGAATGTCATCTGAATCCAATTCCTCTTCCACCCCCAGCCCCATCCCTGCCATCAAAGCAGAGAGTGAAGTTGCAGTTGTGTCAAAAGCATCAAGGCTTATTGATTAAGGGTAGTAATCCCGTGTCTTCTGTTAAGGGTAGTAACTGCTGCTCCATGCAAGTTACCCCCATGCTTATCAGTTCCCCAGTCCATAAAATTTGGGGCCCTCATTGGTCGTTGTCTGAATCCAATTCCCCTTTTCACCCTGCCATTGAAACAGAGAGCAATGTTGCAGTTGCATCAAAAGCCTCAGGATTTATTGGTTAAGGATAGTAATCAGGGCCAGTGGGCAGAGCAGCAGAGTCAGAGGTCAGGGTAGCATTTTTGAATGGAGTGGCGGCAGGAGGAGACACAAATGAGGTACGATGGGAGACAGTGGTGGGGTACGCAATATGTGGCAGTTGGGTTGGTGCGGGGGATCACGTGATGTTACCTCATCATCACCGCCTAGGGCGGCTGCAGATCCTTGCACTGTCACTGGTAGTAATCCCCATGCCTTCTCTTAAGGGAAGTAACTGTCATACCAGCAAAGATCCTAGCAGCAGAATTTTGAATAATCTGCAAGGCCTTTACAGTACATTGAAGCAGACCCAAATATAAAGAGCTACAGTAATCAATGCTGTAACACAATTCAAAAATATGTCGAATTGAGATATGTCTTTAATCTCTGTAGCAAATGGAGCTTCCAAAATGATTTTTATATCAGCAATTCAACATGTCCTTTGAAAGAATCTCATTCAATAATATCTAAGTTTCTTGACTGTCATACAACTGGAATGGAATGTCCTTGAAAAGAAAAAACTGATGGGAAACATTTTTCTACATTTTTACGTCAGTAGATAATCTCAATTTTAGTTAAATTCAACAAAAGTTTAACGCTTTTGTAAGCAATATTGCAGACAGGCTATTGGGAAAGGTTTGCCTTTTTGCAGATGATACCAAAATTTGCAACAGATAGACACACTGGAAGATGTGGAGAACATGAGGAGTAATCTAGTATTTTTTAGCATTTCTAATCACCTCAGGGGTCTTGCATTTAGGTTGTGTGGAGACCCCCTGGTCGCCCATAACAACTAGTTGGGAGAAACCATTCCCTGCAGCACCTCCCCCTGAGGTTGTTTAATCCCTGCACAAAAGAGGGGGTTAGGCTAAGATCAAGCATGGTCATTTTGAGTTGGCATCTGAGGAAGAAGGAGCTGGGTTCAGGAACTGGAGGACTCTTTGGAGGAGCCCCTATACAAGGCACCCCTTGCCTGCTTAGGATCTGCCTCTGGTTCTGCATTTACTGTTGTCAGTTTATTGAATTTAGCTGGGGTGAGACCCTGGTTCCATGCGGTGAGGGACTAGCCCCATATCCAATGGCCAGGGGTGAGAAGACCTGCAGTGGAGGTACAGCAGTAACTCATCTCCTTCAGAGAATGTTTTGGACTGTGAGAGGTTTGCCCAGGTTTTGGTTGTGAAGAGACTTTGTGCCACCCCCTCCTCTTAGAAGAGTGTGGGCTATATTAGCCTGGGTTTTGCAAGTACTGGCCTTTCCTTCCAAGAGGTCCCAAACAGAGGTTGCAGGAGAAGAGAAGCAGGCAGTTCTGGAGACCCTCTACAGGATCTTCATCCAGGGGATCAGGAAACAGGCTGGGTACCAGAGATGGAAAAGTGAGACTCTGGTAGTATTTCTCTGTGTTTTAACGGGAACCTCGCACAAAGTAGGAGTTTCCCCTAGTGGTTTGGATTCTTATGCACTCAGTACAGGAGTGGTAAGCTAAGTCCCAGGGAACCTGAGATCAGCAACACCTACCACAGAAGTAGACCCAACAGCAGCTGTAACTTCACACATTTTGGGATGACTGGACATCTGTTTGACTTTCAACGAATCAGTACATTTATTTTGAACACCCACAACTGTGTCCAGTCTGTCTGTCCCTGCAGCCCTGCATCACAAAACGTCACCAGAGATAAACACCCACTAGGTGGAATTCACAACCCCACCTAGCCATGAGGTCTGCCTTCACCCCCACACTTTGGGGACAAGTGAGAGGGGAGAGATTTGCTTGTAAAGGCAGCCCCAGAAACAAATGCTGTGGAGTGAGGGGGGTCATAGGATGAGGGTGAAAGGAGGCAGATTCAGAAGTAATCAAAGGAAATATTTCTTTACAGAAAGGGTGGTGGATGCATAGAACCATCTCCTTGCGGAGGTGATGGAGACAAAGACAATACTGGAATTCAAGACAGAATGCAAGAAGCCCAGAGGATCTTTGAGGGAGAGGAAGAGACTATAAAGCTGAGTAGGCGATGAAGATGGATGTTTCTACGATGCTCTTCTTCCTCTTCCTTCATCCCACCTGCTTCCTTGTGTGGCTTCGTCTCCACATTATACATGTCCTGGCGATGCTGCTGCTCTTCTTCATCCTTACTCTATCGCCTTCATATTGCTTCTCCTCCTTTCTTCTCCTGCCTCCGATTGACACTTCTCCTTTATATTTCATCCCTGTCCTCCCACCTCCTCCCCACCAAGGCATTCCTTCACACCCTGACACCCTCGTGATGCTACTCATACTCCTGGGGGAATTCTGCGCACAAAAACTTAAAATTCTGCAAACTTTATATTGGTCAAAATAACACAATTTACATGACAGTCTTTAAGTAATTACATTTTAAATTAATACAGAAAAAAGTTATTACTTAGAGACGCAGAATTTTAAATATTTTGAGCAGAATTTCCCTAGAAATTCACTGTAAGAGTGTCTCTTCCACTCGCTCTCCCTACTCCCCTGGCCACTTTGCCCTCTCAGGCCCCAACTCTTCCACCTGCCAGTACCTCGCCCCTCCACTTCTAGGCTCAACCCCTTCCACTCTATCGCCAATCCCAGAGTTTGATCCCATTCTCAGTACTGCTCCTCACACAGGCTCCCTCTGTCCTTCTCTCTCTCACACACATGCTCCTTCTCTCTAGTACACATAACACCCCCTCATACAGGCTCCTTCACTCTCTTACACACACACACACATCCCCTCATACAGGGCCCTCTCTCTTGCATGCACACCCACACAAGCTCCCTTTCTCTCACACATACATCCTCACACAGGCTACTTCTCACGCACTCCTTCATGCAGGCTCTCTCTCACACATTCAAAATCCCTTCACACAGGCTCACTCTCTCACAAACAAGCACCCTCACATACACACGATCCCTTTTTCATACACATGCCCTTCCAATCTCTCACACACATACATACTCCTTCACATTCTCCTCATATAGGCTCCCTCTCTCTGGCACCCACACTCAAGCACCCCACCCCCCTGCCTTTTCACCTCCCATGCTCTCTTTCACACCCTCCTGCTTACTCCCCTGCTCTCTCTCTCACCCTTCCCTCCCCTTTCTCACACTCCTCTCCCTCTCCTCTCTCTCACACACACAGACACACACACACACATTCACTCTCACCGGGGCCTTCATCTTCGCCACGAGCAGTGTGTGTCCTGTGGCATGAGGGGGCCTTCATCTTTGCAGCAAATGATGCACACTCCACGGCACACAGGGGCCTTCATCTTTGCCACAAACGGCACGCTAGGGCCTTCATCTTCGCTGCGAGCGGAGCGCGTCCCACGGCACACAGGGGCCTTCATCTTCGCTGCGAATGGCACGCCAGGACCTTCATCTTTGCGCGTGCCGTTCGCAGCATGCCGGGGTCTCCTCTTAAATTTTCTGTGCAGAATTTGGCAATTCTGCGCAGGGGGGGAATTCTGTGCAAATTCTGCTCCCTCTCTACCTACACAGTGCACACGAGCTAAAACAGGGCACTTCCTCATGTTGAAATAAACGTATATTTAATTTCTTCAAGAGACCAAAAATGTATTAAGCACAATTATATTATTTAGGTTTCATCTTCTAGTTAAATGTGTCAACCACTAGTTAGGGTCATAATACATTCCATATGCAATGTGGAGTCTTGCTTCTAATCGAAACATTTTGTACGTGAATGAGAATGGGCAAGTAATTTCATTACCTTAAGTGAAGCGTTGAGGGGATTCAGTTTGATGAAGAAGTGTATGACGTAGTAGAAGACTAAACTTGGACTGATTGCTAATAATAATCAAATCCTGCTGTGTATTTACAGGTAGATCTTGTACGCACTTTCATATTCCGCAACTCCAAGCAGACATACACTGGGATACCCATCATTGCTGCAAACATGGATACAATTGGCACATTTGAGATGGCAAAGGTTTTGAGTAAAGTAAGTGTTAACATTAACCTTTTCTTCCCAAAGTGAAAAAAAAAAGTTTTCCATACTCCAAAACCAGAGTGATGCATACTTTTACACCTATTTCATTCTTTATTTATCTTGTATTCTTCTTCCAAGAAGGATGATTATCAGGGGCTGGTGACTTCATCTGACAATGACGCTTCAATATCCCTCTGCCAGTCAGGGGCCACCCTATGCTGTATGTGGTTAAACTCTGAGATATCACCTTCACCAGATGGACAAACAGTGGTAGCCTTGTAAGAGTCCGTCTTTTTGTCTGTACTGCCATAAAGCTATTATGCTAGCCCACTGCAATCCATTGTAAATAAAATTTGGGTGATGGGCTTAAGCTCTGAATAGAAAAATAATATTGTTTATAGCCCTTTATTTTCAAGCATAGCTTTTTCACAATGTTTTTAAAATAATAGTATCTCTGCAACTATCCCAGAAGTGAAAACCACTCGGAAACTAAGCTCAGTATTCACTGGTGCGGGAAGTTAGCCAGAAAGTTAACTGGCTGACTTTGGTTGGGATATTCAATGGAACTTACCTGGGTAAGTCTCCCACTGAATATATTTGGCTAACGTTATCCAAATAAAGTTGTCCATGTAACTTTATCACTCATCATCTGTTTTTTTAATATTAGAAAAAAAAGCCTAGCATGCTGAGTGGGTGCCGATCTCCCATCTCCTACCTTAATAAAAAGCTATCTGTCCTATCCCCATCTCTTTAACCCCCCCATACCTGGCCTGCTGGGCTGAATACTAAGTTCAATAGAGTTGACAGCTCTCAGCATATTAGTATTGCTTTATTTACTTCACTCTGGGAAAACAGACCAACGATCGATCGGTCCCTTCATTGACAGCTGTAAACATCACATGCGATAGGAAAAGGGGCGTGTTTTATGGTAACAGCCTAATTATCGCAGTGTGCGCTATATTAGCTCTTTGCATAGGTATTACTGTACCCCCGACTCCTCCCCAATCCCTCCCCTTTTAAAAATTTGCATCGCACCATGCGTTACGGTGCTTATCGCTTGCATTAAAGGCGTTTTTCGCATGCGAAAACACATTGAGGCATACGAAAACGCCATAACGCGATTTGATAAATGACCCCGTAAAGTTAGTCAGTTAGTTATCTGCCTAACATTAGCCATATAACTTTAACTACCTAACTTTGAGAATTGGTCCCTTCACTGTCAGTAAAGGGATCAATCATTGGTCTTTTCACTTGGAGTGAAGTGAATAAATTAATACTAATTTGCCACAAGCTGTCAGCACAATCTCACTTGACATTCAGCCCAGCAGGCCACTTGCTGGGGTTTCAGGAGGTGGGGATTTGGTCAACACCTTTCTTTAAGGTAGGAGAAGGGGGCGGGGAGGGATCAGCAACAGATCATTATGCTAGTTTTTTTTAAGTGATCCTGCTAACTTTAGGCCCGCTACAGATTTATCTGGATAACTTTTCCCAGCTAGTAATGATATTCAGTGTTAGCTGGGTAAATTTCAGCCACGCCCTTGGGGAAAACCCCCATCCTGCCTCCTTTTTTTTTTTTTATCTGGCTAAGTTTTAGCTGGGTAATGACTTAACCTGCTTAAAATGCATCTATTGTGTGGGGCAGGATATTTAAAACTCAGGGTTTGTCTGGCTAAGTCCCAAACTTGGAAATATCAATAGAATACACCACTGATTCAGCGATCTAAACTATAAATCTGAACAATCATGAGCTAAATCTCAATCGCTGATATGAAGTACTTTTATAAATCGATTGAGATTTAAGTCCCAAACTTGGCCAGACAAAGCCTTTTGAATGAGTCTCAGTTTCTCATCCCTGCATGGTCTTCATCGCTATTTAAAAATATAAGAAATTCTTTTCACAGAAATGTGCTAATGAAAAGGGTTTATACAGTATTGTCTCCTTTTCCCATCTTAATAGTGTGGCTCCTGAAGAATATACCTCATTTCAACATACAGAGGGTAATTTCAACAGCGTAAGTCTAAAGTCTGAGGGCACCTTTTACCTGCAGACTTTAGCCAGAATTTTCAGAGCGGATTTATGTGCATAAAACTGCTTTGAACATTTGCAAGTATAGGTGGAACTGGCACAGACATACTCGAACAAAGTTACCTCTGCTTGGGAGCAAGTGTAACTTTTTGTGTGTTTATTTATACTCCATGCTTTCGAAAATCAAAAGTATATGGCTAAGTTCTATCCCCGCCCCCAACTCCGCCCCGTAATGCCTGTTTGTAGTGCGCCTAAAAAAGCACGCACAAAATGGCTTTTGCATGTACTTTCAGATGCATAAACCCCCCCCCCCCCAGGCAATTTTCAAAAGGATGTTTATACACATAAAACTGGGATATATGTAAATAAATGCTTTTATAAAGTATCCCCATGATATAAAACAGTACTTGATCATTTTACCAAACCCTGAGAAAGTGTTTTTAATACACTAAGGGGTAGACTTTCAAATGGATACACACGTAAGTCACGGGGCTTGCATGGAGAGGCGTGCCGGGGGGCGTGGCGCGGGTGACGCAATGTTTCGGGGGCGACGCCGCGGGGCGTGGTTTCGGCCCGGGGGCGTGGCCGCGCCCTCCGGAACAGCCCCCGGGTCGGGTGATGGCGCGCCAGCAGCCCGCTGGCGCGCGCAGATTTACGTCTGCCTCTGGCAGGCGTAAATACAGCAATAAAGGTAGGGGGGGTTTAGATAGGGCCGGGGGAGGGGGGGGTGGGGTGGGGAAGGGAGGGGAAGGTGAGGGGAGGGCAAAAGAAAGTTCCCTCTGAGGCCGCTCTGATTTCGGAGCGGCCTCGGAGGGAACAGAGGCAGGCTGTGCGGCTCGGTGTGCGCAGGCTGCCCAAAATTGGCAGCCTTGCGCGCGCCGATCCCCGATTTTAATGGATACACACGGCTACACGCGTATCCCGCGTACTCTTGTTCACACCTGGTGCGTGAACAAGAGTACGCGTTCGCACTAAATTATAAAATCTACCCCTAAATTATTACTATCTTTGCAATTCACCCCTCCTGTAGTTTTCTCCAGTTCCCACTGCATCCCCAGCCTACGCATTTGCCACACTTCCTCCACAGAGGAGCCTTACCACGTCTCCAGAGCATAGAAAGGTCTCTCCACCACCCTTCCTGAGCATCCTCAAGGAGCAAGGGCACTGGTGACAGAGGTTCCAAGGTGGAGCAGCAGGCTTCATTCAGGCCCACAAAAGTAATATTTTGCCCCATTCTTCCCTCCTTTCTAGATTAACCACTGTGCCATGTGACAGTCAATGGCACATGGCACAGTGCCATTGACTGTCACATGGCAAAATACCCTCTGATGCCAAAATACCCCTTCTTTGGTCTACTAGGGGGACTATTTAGGAATATATCTTGCATCCATTTATCCGATCCACTTTTTGGGGGGCTACGAGACTCACTTGCTCCTTAACATATTGGGACTAACTACCTCATACGTCCTGCTTCAGCCAGTTGCAGGTAAAAAGATCAGCAGCAGTGAAAAGGGGACATTTAAAATACAAAATAAAGCTAAAAAAAAAAAAAAAAGACTAATTAATTAGGATTCCTGCCAAACCTCTGTCTGGGTTCTGGTTTACCTTATCTTTCTGAAGTGTAGGAGTAGGCTCAGGTTCATATCTCTTCAGGAACTGATAGTCACACTAGAACCTCAGCAAAGTGCTTATCCTTTACTCTGCTGCTGTGTGGACACAGAGAGTGTTAAGTGTCAGTGCTGAATTTAGCTGTGGTCATGTGCCACACTATTTGCATCCTGTAAATTTGAGATCAGATGACTCCATTCTCAGTAAGCACCGATTGGCAATTCAGGCCATCCACAGCCACACAAGAGCAATACTGTCTCCCAACCTTATTTCTCCTCCTGTCTTCAAACGATAATGGATTTCAGATTACATTTAGAGAGCAGCTTAAAAAACAACTATAAAATTAGAAAACCACAGGATCTTTTTTTTCTGCAGCATGAGCACAGAAATTCTAATACCTTCTAAAATTACCCATGAATTCAGCTTTGTTTTTTGTTTTTATTTTTTTACTAGAACACAATGTTTACTGCTATTCACAAGCACTATTCTTTGGAGGACTGGAAGATATTTGCGGCCAAATACCCAGAATGCTTAGAGGTAAGATCCTAGAAATTTGTAGTCTGGCTTATTTTTATTTTTTTTTTTAACAATATTGGTATAAAATTTAAAAAATTTAGTTGGGACACACCTAATAAAATAAGGAGTTATGTACATAGGCTGGCTAAATGCATCACTTAAGTTAGGGGTCGATTTTAAGACCCCGCGCACATGGATCCCAGCACGCACACATGGACGCACCAGTTTTATAAATGCACAAGTCGGCACGTGCATGTTATAAAATCCAATGACCATGCGCGCATGTGTGGGTCGCCTGCGATTCGCACGTACGGGGGGGGGGGGGGGATTGGGGGGATTTTATAACCTATGTGCGGCGATGCGATCAGCCAGTGCCCAGTTCCCTAACCCTATCCTTCCTCTCTCTTCCACTCTCCTCCCGCCCCCTAAACCTACCCTGTCTATTCCCCAATTTTTTATTTTCGTACTTACTGCTGCTCTGGAGCAGAAGTAATCTCCACGCACCGGCTGGTTGCAGGCCCGTGCTTCTCCGGGACAGCGTCGAAGGGCGCTGCCCCGGCCTGTCTCCCTGGCCTGCCCCTTTCTTTGAGCCCGGCAGTTTGGCGCATAACTGTCCTTTGTAACATGCACGCGGTGCTTGCAAGGCCCGGTCACGCACGTAACCACCCCCAATCTTACGTGCGCGGGCCTTTTAAAATTTACTTGTAAATTTTTAGGCCTGATATTAGGCCTAAAAACCATGGGCCTGATATTCAGTAATATGGGGAATGGATAAGTTATCTGGTTATTCAGAAGAGTGCTGCCAATTAGAGCCACCGCTGAATATCCCTGGATAAAGTCCTAGGTAGCCATATAAACTAATCCAGCTAGGTTTAGGACTGCTCTCCGGCACAACTAGATTTACCAGGATTAGTTATTCGTCTAACTCTGAATACTTATCTGGCTAAATTAAGTTTACCCTGGACTCCCCCCAGTCCACCTCAGTTATCCAGATTTATGTATTTTATTTTATTTATTCACTTTTTATATACCGATATTCGTAGAAGCTTCATATATCGGTTTACATCATAAGACATGATAAATAGGTAAAACGAACTAAAATAACATGTAATACATTTTTAAAATAAATTGCAGATAAGTTTTATCAAGCTAACTATTTAGCCAGATTTATTTATTTATTAATTTGAATTTCTATACCGATATTAGTAGGGACATCATATCGGTTTACATCAAAAACATAAAGATTGGAAATTACATAAAACAGGGTGGTGGGGATGGAGAGATAGGAACTGTGAGAGCGCAGATTTAGAAGTACATAGGAATCAGGCTACTCAGGAAGTGAGCGCTAGATAACTTGGAGGCAGTCAGAACATGGGAATTTTAAAAGCTGAAAGTTTGTCTAGCTAAGTCCCAAGCTTAGATGGACAAATCAATTGAATATTGACCCCTATGTGGATAAATTCTTAACATGCATACATTTGAAACACAAAAGAAAAATCATTCTGGATGGATGAGGGCATGTCAAAAGCAAGTTATGAATCACCTGTGCTACTTACATTTCCAAAAAGTAGATAGTATACTGAAATTGCGTACCTTACATCCTGGCACTAAAATAGCACCACTTTCATGGACTTATTACAACCTTATCAAATTCCTCTTAAGCGGTAATCAAAATCAGACTTGCCCCAGGGCAATCTGGAGCAAGACAGAGAAAAGTCAGACCACCAAGAACTTTCTAGAAGTATTAGAATATCCACCCATACGGGGGTGTTACTGAAATCAGTGACAGAATAGGTAAGACACATGGGACACAAACTTAGCAAAAACCCTGGAGAAAATCACCCCACTTAAAAAGACTCATGCCCCAAAACATAAGTATTCACCTCACTGGAACTTTGGACCCTAAAGGGCCTAGGTCAGCAACTGGAGCGAAGATGACATAAATTTCGTCTGCACTGAAATGCAGGTTGCACATGGTAACATACCATCCAGCCATGAATGAAACCAAAACACTTTTTTTTTTCCTCCCAAGGTATTGAACAGACCTCAAAACTCAACCACGAGGTTATCTGATGTAGTAAATGACCTTCTACCACCTCCTCCTCAATGAGAACAATCCAATTCCTCAGACCTAATCTACAATGATTTTGCCTCTTTTTACCAAAAAAAATTCCAGGATATCCATCAGGGTCTTAAAAAAAAAAAAAAAGTCCATCTAGCCCTTTAAGGATAGACCTTATGAGCTTACATGCAACCCCCCTCCCTAGTAGTTCCCAGGCCTGGATTTATGCACAGGCCTATTAGTATGGAAAGAATTGGAGGGAATGTACATGCATATTTGCCAGCTTATGCGCTATGTTACAAAATTACTGCCTTTAGTGATAACACATTATGAAGGGAGTTGCAATAGTCTAACTGAAACATACCTGAACAGATCGGTAGTTGCAACCCTAAAAATCCTTGTTGGGCAGTCTATATGGGCCATTTTGTTCTAAATTTGCTGTCATCTACTATGTTATTTATTTTGTTTTAACATTTATACATCAAGCATAGCTCCTGAATAGGCAAATCAGCACAAACAGATAAGGAAATAGCAAATCATGAAGTCTCAAGTCCCCAGTCGTAGGTCCAAGAAAGACAACCATAGAGGCTGGTAACAATGAAATCCAAAAGGAAAAATAACATTAACAGATCTGTACCTTCCTTAAAATAATTAACAACCATTAACAAGCAATTTCAACTCTCATCTTCCCCTATGCCCTTCTCGTAAAATCTAAGAAGCAGCACAGTTAGAAGGGTTACTAAAACCCATTTAGCATCAGCATGTTTAAGCAGATATTTACATGGAATTTTAATAAGAAAAGAGACTCCAATGGCTAGAGCCTCTTCCTGCATAGCAATAAACTTCTTCCTCCGATCCTGTGTAACCTTACTCAGATCCAGAAAAATCCAAATTTTTTGTCCCAGGAAATAGACCATTATGCGTCTAAAAAAGGATGCAATATTATACATGGCCCTGACATCTAGACTTATGTTCATAATATGCTGTCTGATCTGTTTCATCTCTATAGAGGGACTAGACAAGGTTGTCCTCCGTCCCCATTATTAGTTCATACAGCTTTAGAACCACTGGCCATTGTTATTTGACAAGATAATGAAATCGAAGGGGTTTCCTGCCAGGAAGCTGAATATATACTATCAATTAGTTATGTATGCAGATGATACTCTGATGTTTATTACATTATATTCATTTCAATATTATTACATATCATTGATTCCTTCTTGAAGATTTCTGGATATAAAATAAATTGGTCTAAATCTATTTTTAGTGGATGGGCCATATGGTTTTCTAAGTCATGCTTCTATGTTTGTGTTACCTCTTAATTGTCCCTGGCTTAAGAAAGATCTGGTTTTCTACTCCTTTCAGTGGGCTGAAAATCATATTAACTACCTAGCTAAATTTGATAAAGATATGGATACAGTGCTCTTGTTAAACAAACTACTAAATGGTCGCCATTATATATATATCCTGGTGGGGGCAATTAGAAGCTATTAAGATGGTGATAGCTCTAAAGATCAATTATATTCTTGGGATGCTGCCGGCTACATTTCCAGTTAGTTTCTTTAGAAAAAGTACTGGATAGGTTGTCATCATAGCTCCTGTGGAAAAATAGGACACCTATTGAAATTAAATAGCGACGAAGGAGGGATTAATTTCCCCAGTATTCATATTTACTACGATGTATTTTTTTTCACCAAGGTGGTTTTTGGCTTCTGAGATAGGAAGTAGAATATGTATCAAGATGGCTTGAGCTTGAGAGGGAATTAGTTATCACCTTTTCCTATTTATCTTCTGATGAGAATGACAGTCTAGCACCCACTCAAAATTCATTCTGTTTTTTGCAGCAACGTACAAAGTCCTTCATAAGTTTGAGATAATTGTAAGGATAACTTGGCAACAGTCAATTATAGAATAATCCTTTTATTCAAGATTCACAAGCAAGTGATAAATTGATCAGATTGGCAAATAAAAGGAATATGGTCCTTAAATCAACTTGTGAAGGATAGGAAGTTAATAGCTTTTCAAGATTTAATTACTACATACAATATGTCTCCTCTCCAAAGCTATCAATGGCTTCAACTGCTTCATTGCTATGGGCTAGTAAGGTCTGTACTGCCTCTTTAAGTGATGAACCAGAGAATATTCGTCTGTTCTCAAATACCGGTCCCTAAAGTGACATACAACTTTTATATATAGACTGGCGGTATTACTATGAAAAAGTTTGACAGAAGAATTGTAATTCATCTTTAGAACCTAAACTTTAGGCTAAGTTTTGGGTGAAATCTTTGTGGGTATCCTTATCATCCCTTATACAGACAATGTTTTTTGTAGCACATAGAGCAATTTGCATGCCTTCAAAACAAGCAAGTATGTGTTGGTTTTGTATGACAGAAACTTCTACATTATCACTTTGTGGTCGCTCGGGAGTGGCCACGAGTTGAGAAACAGCCAAGGGTACAAAGCAAGGCCAAATTCTGGCTGGTTCCAAACAAACAAAAGGCTTTATTTACAGGGAAAACAAAACACAGTATAGGCCACTTACCTCAACAGTTCCTTGTGTTAACAAATCAGTCAAATATAAGTAATTCAGGTGTAGGCTGGCTTTCTGCCTTCTTCCTGGAGCCTCCTCCACCCATCTCGGACCTGCCTTCTTATGCTAGCCTAAAGGGATACTCCCTAGAAAGCTTGTTATCATTTCTTATATGTTACAGTGTTTTTCATTTAAGTGGTTTGTGTCCTTGATTGGAAAGATTTTTTATCTCGATATAATGCACTTATCAATGATGTAATATCAGTTCTTATGTTTTTGAATGTATATTATATAGGCAGTTTTGGTCCTTGACCATAATAAACTACTTGTATGTTTTATCTACTGTATGTATTACACCATTTGCAAAAGTTTCTGAACAGTTCTTATTTCTTAGAATGTTTATTACATCAATTTAAGAGAATATTGCTTGGGTTTTTAACTGTAATTAATATGGAATCTTTATTATCCTGCAATCATGAGACTGAGTGGGAACGTCAGCAGGCTCAAGCTCCAATTCTAAAATAGTCGGCGGTGGCTAGTTGGGCCACCCCATAACACTTTCCTAAGGGAACAGCCATTTGGGGGTAGGAATAAAAGTATGTATCCAGTACCCAGGATTTCTCTACCAGCTCTCAGTGTAAAAGCCCATATTTGTTAATAAAATACCTCCTTTTTGTTGCCTCGTGGATAAGAAATCAGAGGGCACAATGAATCGTCATTGCTCAGACTACAATGAAAGAATGTATCGTATCTTACTTGCACAGGATGAATTTGTGTGTGAAGAGGCAAATTCTTGCACTAGCTTCGTATGCCCATGCCTGGCCAAGGGGAGAGCACAGGCGCGCGCATGTTATAAAATCGGGGGTTGGTGCGTGCAAGGGGGTGCACCATTGTGCACCTTGCACGCGCCAAGCTGCACTGCCTTCCCCCTTCCCTGTAGCCTGACCTTCCCACCCCTTCCCTTAACCTTCCCCCCCCCCAGCCTTACTCTAACCCCCCCGACCATTGTTTTACCTTTTGCGCCTGCTGGCAGCCTGCCAGCAAGCAATCCTCCGACACAGCGGCAATGGGCGTTGTGTTGGAGGCCTCTTTCCCCGCCCCTTTAGTAAAGCCCCGGGACTTACATGAGTCCCGGGGCTTTATGCGCATCGCTGGGCCTTTAAAATCCGGCCCTATGGGGTAGATTTTAAAAGGTGCACGCGCTACCCGGTGCGCGCACATTTACGCCCGATTTTATAATATGCGTGCGCATGTTTTATAAAATCGGGGGTCGGCGCGCGCAAGGGGGTGCACAATTGTGCACCTTGTGCGCGCCAAGCCGCGCTGCCTTCCCCCGTTCCCTTCCCCCTAGCCTGACCTTCCCACCCCTTCCCCTAACCTTTCCCCCTTAGCCCTACTCTAAACCCCCCCCCCCCGACCTTTGTATTACCTTTTGCGCCTGCCAGCACGCAATCCTCTGATACAGCGGCAATGGCCGCTGTGTGGGAGGCCTCTGGACCCGCCCCTTTAGTAAAGCTCCGGGGCTTTACACGCATCACCGGGCCTTTTTAAAATCTGGCCAACCGTGCATATTTCCACACAGCATACACTTTTATCTGCATCATAAAAAGAGACATTCTGGGGGCAGGGATTCAGCTGAGCAACTCCTTCGTTTTGCGGTAAATCCCTTTGAACATCATCCTCGGGGTTTAAAAAAAATATGATTGCTTTTAACGCATGTTCTTTTCGCCTTTATTTTAAATGACTTACAAAAGACGTACTTTTTATCCAACCTTCAAAATACGAACTGTGCAGGTACTTTGTTTCTAAATAACTGGTTGCTTTGTGTGAGCTGAAAAACGCCACATGTACATTGCTGGTTAGGCGCCCTATTGAAAATCTACCCAATGCTGTCTGTCATGACTGGTTCTGACGTGCAGCTAGACCTGGGTTTCAGGATATCCACAAGAAATATGCAGGAGATATATTTGCATGAAAAGCAGGCAGGGCATGCAAATAGACCTCATGCATATTCATTGTGGATAGCCTGAAAACCAGACCTGTTTGTGGCACTCCAGGAAAGGAGTTGCCTACCCCTGAACCAGTCCTTTCTGAGGGAAACCTGGGAGGGGGCGGGGAGAGTCCACACCTCTCCAATTCTTGGGTTAACACTGCAGTCGTTTTTAGTTTGTTCCATACACTAACATCTTTCTTTTTTGTCCTTGAAAGTATGGAAAATAATGAACCAGAAAATTAAAGTCCAATAGCACAGTTGTGAGATAAAAAACATGGTTTCAGACAAGTCTAAAAACTCTCTTAAATGTTTCTCACGCATTGTACTGATCACTGCTGTCGCTCTGCCGGTTGGATTGGCCATTTCTCCAACATCATCTCTCTAGCTTCCTGTGCTCTGAACTCTGCTGACCTTCTCTCTCTGTTTAACCTTCCAGCATGTGGCAGCGAGTTCAGGCAGTGGGAAGGACGACCTAGATAAACTGAGCAGTATCATAGAAGCCATTCCACTAGTCAGATACATTTGCTTGGATGTAGCCAATGGATATTCTGAACATTTTGTGGAATTTGTGAAAACTGTGCGTGCCAAGTTTCCGAGCCACACTATCATGGTGAGTGACAAATTGTTTACATAGAGGGTCCTGTAATCGTTTTATAGTGTCCAGCACTGTAGGATAATGGGAAGAGGATGATTGGTCAGGCATAGAGAACAGAGTTAAAATGTGTGGCACTCACTGATTTACTGTTTTCTCTACAAGGTTATCTACAGGTCGAAGATAATCAGAATATCAACTTATCTGTTTATTGTCTCTAGAAGTCTTATTCTTAGGCCTTCTCTAATTTTTTTTATCTTAATGTCTCTTTATTATTCCTTATAGTTTGCCCAAAAGTTCTACATTTCAGATTTGTGCAAAGGCTCTACAGCACTCTTGGCACAAATATTTGTTTGTTTGAATAATTTCTTCTGGAAATTTTCTTTCCTGTCCAGAAATTACAAGAAGTTAAAAGTTTGGGCAAAAGTTAGGCCATTTTAGAATGGTGCAAGCAAACTGATTTGCAGGCTTTTTCACTTTGCTTTTAACCTTGCTTTTAGCTATAACATAACCCTAAGCTCTGTGGTGGTAGAGAGAGACAGGTTGGAAAGATGATTTGCAGCACAGACCTCAGCTTTGCTGAGGGCTTGTGTGTGCTGGACATCTGCTCTGGAAACCAGCCACCATAGCTTCAAATAGCCCTTGCTTAAATGTTGGCGTACCATCAAATACAAAATGGTATTTATTTTTGCAGTTACGTACATTCTTTGCATAAATCAAAGATTAGAATTATCCAGTCCCAGACCTACCAGTAAAATACTTGATGCCAGAAAGCAGCTAGAGTCTTCTTTCTGCCCCTGAGACAAGGCTGGATGGGATGGCCCACATCGTTCTGACACCTATGCGGTGTTGCCAACTCATAATTGAAGAAAGTTATTAGGTCCACCGTGAAAAGTCTCCAGATTGAGTAAAACAATAGTTAAAACCATGTTGTTGCGCAGAGGCGTCAGCATAGCAGGTGAGCCTAAGACTGGTGGGGCAAGATGGGTAACTCACACTCCTACACATTCTCTTGCTGTCTCAGAAGCTGACACACATGCTCATGTTCTTTTAGTCACACACACTTTCTGAGGCATGCTTTGATACTGACACACGCTCTCGTGCTCCTTCAGACACACTCGCACACTTTCTCAGACAGTCTGACACACACACACACACATGCTTCTACTGCTGCTCATGTGCTCACTTACAGGCTGATTTTAAAACAAATGAGCGTGCGCCCCTACATGTGCATATTGGTGTGCCAGCAAAGATATGCTGGAATTTAAAATTGTGCATGCACTTGTGCGCATATGTTTTAAAAAATGCCAACTGCACATACGAATGCTCCTAATTTTAAGAGGTTACTCAAACAGCTAGCGCACGTATCTTCCATAGGGCTTTGTCTGCTTTCACGCGCGTATGTAGGCAGATTTTAAAACATGCTCGCACAAGGGACAACCCAGTTTTTCCAATTACTCTACCAGTTTGCCCAAATAATATTGACCGATTTTTAAAAGAGTTACTCGCGCAAAAATGCCCACATATGCACGTATGTGTGCCGCGTGCGAGCAACGTGGATTTTAAAAAGATGCAAAGATCACGCGTATATACCGGTGCACACGTCAAAAATACGAGGGCAGAAAAAAGGGGGTGGAGCATGGGCAGAGCATGAGTGTTTCAGGGCGGGGCCACGGTTACGTGCATAACTGCATATTTTTTAAACTGCACACCGCGGCGCATGTCGACTTATCTGCACAGCTTTACTGCTGCTACACCTACATACATGTGTAAAAGCCAACAAAGTCCTAGGGAAAACACATGCGCTAGCTGTGCTCGAGCACCCTCTTAGAATTAAGAGAATACTTATGCGCGGTTGGTATATTCTAAAACGCATGCATGCAAGTGTGCACATAATTTAAAATTTCAGCGTATCTTTGCTCGCACGCTGATGCCCACATGTATGAGCACACACAACGTTTGTTTTAAAATTAGCCTTTTAGCGAGTATCCCCTCTTCTGGGCTGGCTAACTAAGGGCACTATAGCATCAGTATGTAAAGTTCCTGTCCTTCTTGCCAGCCATTACCAAACCTGAAGCAGCCACCTTTAACTTCCTCCTCCCTCTTCAGGCACTCACAGCCGAGCGCACTGTTTAACCCGCTGTCGGACGCGGGTTAAATAGGTGCTAATCACCCCCTAATGCAATAGGGGGATTAGCGCCTATTTAACGCGCGTCCTATGCGGAGTGAATGAGTTAGCGCTCATCACGTGCAAATGCATGTGAATGAGGCTATTACTCGTTCGCTCCAAATGCAAAAAAATGAATGCGCAGCAGGCGTTAATAGCTGAGCGCACTGAAAAAAGTACAGAAAAGCAGAAAAAACTGCTTTTCTGTACTTTAAAAAAAAAGTTAAATAAAAGAAAAAAAAACCCTCTGCCGGGCGCTTTGAAGACCGATGCCGATATGCTCAACGTTGGTTTTCATAACCGGCTGACTGCAGTTATGAAAACCGATGCCGAGTTTATCGACATTGGTTAATGGCCCGCAACACAGAAACTGTTGATGATGAGACTAGGACAAAAAATGAATGTCATCCGCATGTGATTTGTAGCCTATACCCAAATTAGCGAGCAGCTTACAGATTCAATAAAGATAAACATTAAACAGGGCCAGCAGAACAGAGCCCTGAGAAACCCCAGTTTCCATTGGGTACCAATCAGATATATTCCACTGAATTCTTACTTGTTGTACCTGACCAGATAGATAAAAGATGTAAACCAATTCAGTACCATTCCCAAGATTACAATTTCCTTTAGATGGCCCAACAAGATTAGATGATTTACAGTGCTGAAGGCCACAGAGACATCCAGTAAAGCCAAAATAAATTTGTTTGACATTTCGAGCCTGCACCTAAAATAGTTTAGACTTTTAAGTAATAGAATTTCTGTACTGTGACCTGGTCTAAAGCAAAGATGATACTGATCTAAAATGCTGTTTCTATCAAGAAAACCTTGAAGTTGTTTTAAAACAGCACAGTTAGTTACCTTGGCTAAGAAAGATAATGAAGATACTGGTCGATAACTAGCAGGATCAGTGGGATCCATTATATGATTTTTCAGTATCGGATGTATTATTGCTTCAGTAAAAAGCCAATTTCCAAAGGATACCCCATTTAACTGGGATAGTCACACATTTGGAAACTGCCATTAATATCCTGAATTTCATACATTTCTCCATTTCTCTGGTCTGCAGTGGCAGAAGCTCTGTCCGTAAAACTTTGTCCAGCCCCTCTGTCATTTAAGGAGAGATTGCTCCTTGTCTGATGATTTCTTTTCTTCTGGGGATGGCAGGCCAAGCCACACCAGTGGGTTATGCCCGCCTATCAGATGGAGATGGAGTAAAGCTGACTCGCTGACATCATGAACATATAGCCCTGCCCCAACATCAGCTCACCAGTATTTTCTGGAAAAGCCAAACTGTGGACAAACTGATTATAGTTGAACATGACTATTACAAGTCACCCACTCATGTCCCAAACATGACTTTGGACAGACAACCACTCGTGCTTTAACATGACTATTAACAGTCAACCACTCAGGCTTCCAACTAGCTGAGAACACTGAGCTCAGTCAAAAAAGTTAACATTTATTAATCTCAGGGACTGGATATGTTACTTACCAGACCTTCACCAAAATGACAGAAATAACACTTCTGCACCATCCACATATAAGAGACATACTAAAACCACGTAGGTAACCCAGGGCGGGTTGTGGATTGGCCTGTCTTCCTTGGAGGAAAGGAGATTGTCGGGTAAGTGGTAGTTTCTGCTTCCTTTGCACTCATGCAGGTCAATGCATACCAGAGGGATGTACTAAAGCATCTGTCAAAAAGGGCGGGAAGCTGTAAATCTGATATTTACTCTCTCAGATAATAGAAGGACAAGGGGGGCAGTCCATGAAGTTAGCAAGTAGCTCATTTAAAACAAATCAAAGAAAATTATTTTTTACTCAGCACATAGTTAAGCTCTGGAATTCATTGCCAGAGGATGTGGTTACAGCAATTAGTGTAACTGGGTTTAAAAATGGTTTGGATAAGTTCCTAGAGGAAAAATCCATTAACTGCTTTGACGGTAATTAATAAGCAATAGTAGCTTGTGATGTATCTAATGTTTGGATACTTGCCAGGTACTTGTAACCTGGATTGGCCACTGTTAGAAACAGGATGCTCGGCTTGATGGACCCTTGGTCTGACCCAATATGACATATCTTATTTTCTTAAAACCCAGTTCAAAGATAAAATGTTCAGACAATAAAGGTAGAAAATATTTTATTTTTATTTTTTTTAGAGTGTGGAATATGTCATCTTCATATATCTTTCATATATGCTCAGGAGGAAATGCATCTGTTTCTCTTTCTCAGATGTACTGCAGGCAGACCCTGACTTCTAGGGGGTTTCCATTTCAGTTTTTCCTGCATTCTTCTGTTTCCGATTTGTGCTCCCTTATGTTATATTATGGTGACTTATAAGAGGAAACATCCTAGCTCTGTTGTGGTGAAATTTCTGTGGATGCAGAGTGTGTTACAGAATTGGAAGTGCAGGATTTATATTACCTGCCTGTCACTTCCTCTATATTTTTTTTTATTATTTTGAGTTTTTCTATACCGGCATTCGCGATGGGAATCGCATCATGCCGGTTTACAATTAACAAGGTGTGAAACTGATATAATAAATGAAAACATTAACAGGTGTTAAAAGAAAAAGTAGCAGTTACAATAAAACAGGGACATAATACAACTTGGAATGGTGAAGAGGCAGTAGTAATTTAACAGAGGATAAAAAACAATCAATTTAAGGAGATCGTAAAATTAAGGCATTGGCAAAGTTGTTGATTACCCTGAAGGATGATCAGAGTTGATTAAAGGAGAAATGAGGTTCAGTTGGTGTCTGGAAAGGCTTTCATAAATAACCAAGTTTTAAGTCTTTTCCTAAATGTTGGAAGGCAGGGTTCCTGTCTCAGATCTGGTGGGATGGAGTTCCATAGAGTAGGTCCTGCCGTGGAGAATGCCCTGTCTCTGAGAGTAATATGCTGATAGGTTTTGGAAGGAGGAACCTGTAGAGAATCTCTATAGGACTCTCTGGTCGGTCTGGCTGAGGTATGTTTTTTAAATGGAATTTGAAGGTTAAGCGGAGAGAGTTGATGGATAGCTTTGTAGATGGTGGTAATGGACTTATATAAGATTCTAAAGTGAACTGGCAGCCAGTGCAAGTCTTTGAGAATAGGAAAGATGTGGTCTCTTCTTCTTGTGTTTGTCAATATTCTGGCCGCCGTGTTCTGAACCATCTGGAGGGGTTTAGTGTGAGAAGATGGGAGACCTAAAAGAATGGAGTTGCAATAATCTAACTTAGAGAAGATTGATTGCAAGACTGTTCTGTAGTCATGGGTGTGGAAAAGTGGTTTAATTCTTTTTAAGACGTGAAGTTTATGAAAGCATGGCTCCTAGGTCTCTTACTTGTGATGTTTGAAAGCCGGTTGGTGGATTTGCGGAGAGATTATGGTTTTCTGGCGAAATTAGAAGGAGTTCGGTTTTAGAAGAATTTAGGATTAGATTTAGACTGGAGAGGAGGTTGTCAATTTTTAGAAGGCAATTTTCCCAGTGTTTAATAGTTTTTGTGAGGGATTCTTTGATGGGGATGACGATCTGGACGTCATCCGCGTATAGAAAGTATTTGAGGTTCAGTTTGGTTAATAGTTGACATAGTGGGAGGAGGTAAATGTTAAAGAGTGTGGGAGAAAGGGAAGAGCCCTGCGGAACTCCTAGCATGGAAGGATAGACTTCAGGCTTTGCTTCCATATCCATAGAAAAGAAGTGGTTGAATGATGTTATCCAATAACTTTAATGGTGATTTTAGTGGGTACTTGAAACTGATTGGGAAGACGGTTGGGTCTTTTTCTTAATGTGTTTATTTATTTATAATTACACTGATTTATTTCCTGCCTTCTATGCTTTTTATAACTAATTTAAAGGCAGGGGCCTGTGATGTATGGAAATGTCACTTTTGCTTGCACTCCTGTCAGCCCCACTCCCAAATAATTATGTCTAGAGACCCCACTGCACTCGCCCTTTCATCTTTCCCTCTTAGCCCTCTATATCCCACTCTTCCATTTCCTAGACCAGGGATGGCGAACTCCAGTCCCCTAGTGCCACCAACAGGCCAGGTATTCAGAATATCCACAATGAATACGCATGAGATAGATTTGCACACAATGAAGCAGTGTATGCATATCTTTTGCATGCATATTTATTGAAAATATCCGGAAAACCTGGCCTGTTGGTGACACTAGAAGACTGGAGTTTGCTGTCCCTGTCTTAGACTATTATATCCATCTCCCAAACTATCCTCTCTCTCTCTCACCCAATACCCTTCAAACTGCTCCACCTTCATCTAGCCCTCTCTCAAGCTTCCCTTTTCACCTCACTCGGTCTCTGCTCCCAAATTGTTCCTCCACTGGCTTGTCTTACCCTCCTCAGCATTTCTGTCTCCCATCTCCCATCCTTTTCCTCCATTTCTATTTTTTTCTCAGCTCCCTGTTCCACCACCTTCTCTCTCCCTCAGCTGCCACTCGACTTCTATTTTTATTCCCAAGCACCATCTGCTCTTCCATTTCCTACATTCATCTCTCCTCTCACTGGTTTCCCCCTCTGCTACCTCTTCTCCTCCCCTACTTCCCCACCAGGCTCCTTCCAACTCTTCCAATACAAATTGAACTGTGCCCCCCAGCAGGCGGTAGAAGTAGGGCTTGCATGTTGACAAGTGAACAAAAAGAAGCCCCTGTGCCAGTGAAGAAAGACAAGTCTAGCTCACTAGCAAGGGAAAGGAACAGACACCATATAATACCAGGCGTGAGGAAAGAGCTCCATGCAGCTGTCAAGGAAGGAAAGTGATATTGCATGTCAGTGTTTGTAGGAGATTGGAACATGCCATCCAGGGATAGAAAGTAAGCCTGCCCTCCAGATCACCAGGACTGCCTAACCTGCTCCTTCCCCAATATACTTCCTGTGTAATCATGGAGGGGAGAGGCATCTGGGACCTGCAGCATGAACTCACCTGCAGGGACAGCTATGGGGCCAGGCGCTTCCAAAGTTTTCATCTCTGGGCCTGGTGAAGAAAGAGAGAAGAGAGCTTATTTTCAGCCACAGGGCACTCCTTTTATCTCTAGAGCTGAAAGACGCAGGGCTCAAGTTTCTCATGAACATGGACACATGATTGCACCATTTGCTCCCCTTTCACCCACTATAGATAGGTCATTGCTTTACCCAAATGAAAAATGAGAACCAGGTTTGACTGTGGTCAAATCCATGTAGAAGTGGATTTTTTTTTCTTAACCTCCTACAAGGCAAATAGTGAGGTAGGATTTCTAGTTCACATGTAGGCTACCAGTTCCATCCCTACTCTCTCCCAATGTATCAAAACTGGGAAGAAAACTGGTTATTTCAGAGTCAAGCTATGGCCACAATAGGATCATCCAAATGCCATCATCATCTACTATGACTCGATTCTAAGATCTTCAGTTTGGCTGATTTTGTGATTTTTGTTACTTTTGTCCAAGGCAGGTAATGTGGTGACTGGAGAAATGGTGGAGGAACTTATTCTTTCTGGAGCAGACATCATTAAAGTGGGGATTGGACCAGGTAAACCAAATGGGAGGGAGGAGGGATAGGAGACAGTAAGTATGGTTACTAACTGTTCCATTATTTAATGTTCAGTGTATGCTATACATATATTGTGCAGGACTCATTCTAATAAGAATTTTTGTTGACACTAAAAAAGAAAAACACTTTGCAAGACTGGCATTATTTAAAGATTTTTTCCTGCACTGACAGTAAACAGTTTGCTAAGTATAAAATCAATAGCAATGTGATGGTTTACTAAAGGCTACACCAGTCTCTGCACAAAAGAGACAGGATATAAAAGCTATAAAGCAGGACAAGATGAGAGCAAATAAGGCAGCAAACTAAGATGGCCACTCTTTGGGACTACATTTCCCATCTTTCCTAGCAGTTAGTTTCTGCCAAAATCCCTGTAAGGAGGGGCTAAGGTTAAGAGGTGCCATAAATGAGGGGAAGCTCAGAGCACAGGAAGAAGACAAGAGGAGAATTGAAAGAGGCACAGAGCAGTTCATCGGCATACGGTTTGGCCATTGAGGAGATTTCTGAGTGGAAGACCCAGAGCCTGACCTAAAAACAGCCTCAGCCTAAGCAAAGTCAAAATGTAAAGTTATTAAAAGACTTTTTCTTCCTCATTATGGAGACTTGGAGAAATGGGCATAGGGAAAGAAAGTAAGTTTGACACAGATTTTCTGGTAAATCTGGCCAGAAGAAAGAGGGAACAGAATGAGCTGTGTTAAGTTCTACCTAAGAATTTAAAGGGATGGTTTTATGCCTTGGAGGTAAAGCTTATGTTCCTGGTTTAGGGAGATAAACTGTAAGCAGAAAAGTAGAATAGCCAAGCGGGGCCTTGAAACCTGGCAGAAGCAAACCCCCTTTCATTGGAGAACAAATGTGTGGTAAACTAAGTTACTAACATGAGTTTAGAGATTGTGCTCCTACATTATAACAGCTTGCTTGGTTTCTTAACTGTGAGATTTAAAACTACAAAAGCAAGCAATGCTATTGCTAATTGTATGCAGGTGTGGATGTCAAGCCCTGTGCTATTGTTAATTGTATTGCAAAAGTGGAGGTAAAGCATTATAATCTGGAAATTGAGAGTTTAAATGTAGAGCAATCCCTGGAAACTACAGAAGAGTAAAGTTGTCACTACTAATTAGGTAGCAACTGTTTGTTGGTACTAGCATAGTTCAGAAGGTTGCATATAGACTCTACAAAAAGTAGAACTGAGTAGGTCAATTAAGAACCCTGAAACTAGTGGCAACTGAAGATCCACTGTTTGCTCTGTAACATGTCAGCATTGTTAGGGAATCGGGGCATGAAGGTATTTTGTTACTAGAAGCCCTTTAAATTGTAGAAACGAGTTATCATAAAACCAGTGAAAGACTAGTGAATGCTTAATTTGTACTGTGTTATATTAACATTTCTTTAAACCAGAAAGTATATTCAATCCTGCTATTAAATTAATGGAAATTAGGATTAATATTTGTTATTGAGATGCCAGAATCTGTCATAAGCAAATGAGAGCTGTGTGATTCTTCATTTTGAATGTTCCAGACTGTTGTTGGCTTATTGAAGAACTGCATTATTAAAGTCATAATATTAATAATATGGTTGTTAAGTTCTGTCTTTTGGATCTTTGAGAAAAGGGAACGTAGTCTGGCTTTACTGATCCAAAGCCTTAGCAGCAGGGAGAGACTCCCTTTCCTGGCCTCCTCACTGCCATGATAGCTGGTAGCCACAGGCCTACACTTAAAGCCAATACTCTGGACGAGAAGTGGCAAGTCACTACAATCAACAAAACTATTTTTTGTACCTTGCTTTATCAGTTGCGAAACAAGACTGCTATGAAGCTTGATCTATTTTCCTGTGCTTAACAACATCATTTACAAAGCAAAAGATGGCAATCCAATAGAGTCTCTCATGTACACAGAAAGATTTATACAAAAGAACTTTTACAAAAGAAGTATCTGAGCAGTGAAAAACAGGGCAGCTCATGTAAGGCAAGTAACAAATACCCAAAGAAATGAGAGCCCAATGTTCAATAATCTGTGTAAATCATCAATTGTGTGCATAAGTAGGCCTGCGGAGATTTATGCTAATATTTTACAAACTGTGTGGCAGGAGCTGTACAGTTTACAAAACAGTGCATATATATGTGCCCCCCAAAATACTCTCATATATGTCAGTACATGCGTATTTTTGTAATGCAGGTAAGCAAATGCTTTTAACATACTATGGGGTACTATTCAGCCATTGACTGGCTGGCAAAGTTAGCCAGATAAATGTATCTAACAGAGGATATAAGAGCCAGCACCCCCTCAGTGACAAGGATCATCTTATTCAAGCAAACAGTGACTGTCATATCCGACGCCAGCACCTCCTCCACAGAGAAGGGAGCAGCAGAAACCGCTCTACTGACATCTCAGCATAGTCAACCAGCCGTGCAGTCTCTCCTACAGTGGCAGTGGCAACAGGACCCAATCAATGGAACATCACCAAGTAGGCAGCGAAGGAGCTCCAGAATTGGAAGCTGGACACAGATGTGGGTTCATTGAGGTAGCTGCATTCTCCCCTTCCTCTTCACCATCATGGAAAATAAATGACAAGGTAAAAAATTCAGCATCATAGGAGCAGTTCCTTGCATGTCTTCTCTCTAAGCCACCATCTGTTTCCATGAATTAATTAGCAGGTGGAAAAGTATATAGATAAGTTCTGTAAAGTATGTGGATATACCACTTACAAAACAGTAACTTGTGTGTGTACCTCTGAACCCCACCCTGGAATACCTCTAACCTATCCTTTTTTATTTATTTATTTATTTATTTTATTTAAGAGTTTATATACCGCTTTTACAACAAATGTCAATCAAAATGGTTTACAACTGTTATTATACATAATAAATTATTCCCTTTCCTTTCCTTCCTGATTCCCTCACCATCTTCACCCTCTATGCCTCTATCCTCCTCCATCCCTTATTTATCTATCTATCTGTCCCTCTGCATAAAATTCCTTTTTCATTTCCCTTTGAGATCCCTTTTCCCTCTTCTAAGATCTTCTCTCTCCCTAGTCCTAGAACCCTTTCCCTTTTTCTCCCCAGTCCCAATCACTAAGATCCCTTTTCCTCTAATAAAGAACCAAATAAATTAACGGGACACAGAAATATTATACAATAATGCAATTTATATAAAATAAATAAAAAACAATATTTAAAATGCAAATATGTGCAAATGTATACAAATTTGCCCCAGAATTTGCTAACTCTTGCCAAAGAATTTTGAACAATCTTCCACGGAAAACCAAGGCTATAGGAATAACCAGCATGTGGTAACCCCCCCTGGTTAGCCACTAGATGTCCCTAGTATTCCACCAAAAGGAAGAGATACCACAGTTCAGCACCTCCTCCAGAGGCTGTCTGAGTAGGTAGACCTTTTATTATAAGTAAGGGCTAGGACAGAAGAAAGTGTGGCATTTGAGTCTGGATTTTGAAGGCTGAGGAACTCTTGTAGTTTTTCTTCATAGTGAGGCCTACCCCCTCACTAAGGGATCGTTTGAGGAGGCTATGCCTTTATGTGTAGTCCATGCCAGACTGGAAACTCCTCTATTTAGACTTAGAGTAAAATATTTTGATAATATTTTTTTCTGCTTTTTGAGAGTTGTTTACTGGACTGCACCCTGGGTGATGACTATTCCTCAGATCCAGAGACCAGGAAACTGAAGACTTGTCAATATCCTTCTAGGTCAGAGAAGGACTGCAGTGAGTATCACCTCAGAAAAGATTTAGAGATTTTGAAGTGAAGGATTTCTCTTTTGTGTGAGAGGAGGTTTTTTTGTCACCTCTACTCTCCAGTGGAGATTTAGCTAATAGTTTTGATCTCTGTCAGCTATAGACCATTCCTTCTGAAGGGTCACCAAGAACTGAGATTTGAGGAAGAAGGAAGCGGACCAGATTTGGAGACTCACCACTGGATCTAACTCCGGGACACAGGCACAGGCTGGGTAGAAGAAAACTACTTGGAACTCAGAACCGTTTCATCCTTTAAGAGGAGCCCACCCAAACTGGAATTTCCCGAGACTGGGACTCGCGCACACACTCAAGTGCAGGACTGTTACGAATCACCCAGGAACCTGAGTCATCACCTCGTACCACAGAGAAAAACATCCAGCAATAATTTCTGTTTATTAACGAGTTGGACATTGATTAACTTTTGGAACAAACAGTAAATTATTATTTGAACACCCAGTTCTGTGACCTGCTGATCTGTACCAGTCAAGCAGCACTACAGTGCCACTACAGATAAACAGACACTGATTACAGAAGCACCTCACCGCCCGAGCCATAAGCAGCAGCTTCCCCCCACTGAAAGGAACTACATGTTGGGGCTAAAGGAAGGGAGACAAGATAATAGTGAAGTTAGCCCATATCTACAAATTATTTTTGTGTGCCAAGTAGAAAAGTAAGGTAATGGTGAGACTTCATTTGAAGTTTTCTGTCCAGTTCTGGAGGCCATGTTTCCAAAAGGATATAGACAGAGTAGAGGTGGTCCAAAATATGGCTCACAAAATGGTACAGAGTCTGCACCATAAGCCTTATGATATTAGATAAAATGACCCAAAATGAATATACAAGACTCTTCATTTTTGAAAGGGGGTGTATTTCTCAGGAATTATCAGAGTTTATTACAACAATAAAAATAGTAGAAAAGTGGAACAAAAAATATTCATTATTCACGCAAAATATTGGGCTTTACTTTGGTGAACAGAAGTATGACACGCCACTTAGCTTTATGTGGCACCCCCTTGGCACAGCCAGTAGATGGTCCTAGGCCCTGTTTAGAATCTACACCCCCTGTGAGCCTTCCATCCTCTTCACCCCCTCCCAACCTGGAGGGCTGGGATTGGTTGCTTGGTCCTATTTAGTGAAGCCATTTTAATATTTAGTGTGGTCATTTTGAGTTAGCTTCAGAGCAGTGAGGATGCAGTTTTCCTACTACTTGGTGAGACCTCCCAGCCTTATTATGAACTTTATTTTTGATGCGATTCCTCTCTGTGCATATCCTGACAGAGGGTGGTCCTTCGATTAGTTGCAGGGAGACAGATTTTTGACAGATTCCCCTCGGGACTCCCACGAAGGGGCTGAAGACCTGTGAGCCTCAATCTATTCCCTGGGTGTGGCAAGCCCCAATGACAGTACCCAGCAGTGTGAGATTTTTGATGGCCAAAATGTATCCTGATTTTCCCAGAAGGGACTCCTGCTTAAACCTTGCACTCTTTGGAGAAGGCTTCCCCCCCTGGACATAAATGACAAGGGCTCTGGCCCAGCGTGATCGGGTGTTCATTCCATGCATTTGCATGGAGTGGCACATCCGGGAGGCGGCGGGCTGGTGGCAGCAGGAGAGACCGCACGCGCTCTCTCCTTCGGCCGCTCTGCTGGTTAGGCTCTGCTGGTGGCCCGTGGCCTCTCCTGCTGCATAAGCCCACTGATCTTCCTGCTCAGGGGTGGGGAGGGAGCAGAAGCTGGTCATGCTTTGTCAATGTGGATTCCAAGAGTCTGTGTACCCGGGTTTGCTTCTGTTTCTTTTTCTTAATAATAAAATTTCATACAGCATAATTTCTAAAACTCTCTACTGTGCACTTCCAGCATTTATTAATATTTCAAATTGACTTAGATCTGAGAGCCTAAAAGATGAGCAGGGATGTGACATAATGAGAGTGTATTGCACTTGCTTTCAATATATAAAAATTACCACCCCAACAATGTAATGAAAAGACAGCAGCTGCAAGCTTGCTACGTTATACAGGAGAAGAGCAGCAATGATTCTGATTTTTATTTAGGTAGTCATCCGGTGATTGTGTATTTGGAAAAAGTATTAATTTGCTTCATTGGAGTGTCTTCAGGAACATTTTTAAAAAAATACCTTTTATTACAAAATAGGAATGGGTAAATCACACAGCCAGCTGTGCGTTTCTGAAAACTGCAGCTGACATTAAAAATCATTTGAGTATAAAGCAATTCTTGAACTTGGAAAACAAAAGAAAATGTTGTTATAATGTTCCTTACTTCATAATCCTTCTCCCACCCTGGTTATGCATGAAGCTGTTGCCTTTGATATTAAAGCCCTCCGTCTCATTGCAGGATTTATTTTTAATTTAATTATAAAATTTATACACCCCCCCCCCCCCCACCCATTCCACTGTTTTGTGGTGGGGTACATCAGAAACATATGTGGCCCCACCCAGGGGTTATGACCTGTGTGGTAATGGATTCCCCCTCTGTGAATATACTGCTGAGGGGAACTGTCCCTATAAACCAGCAAACTCACCGAAATGAAACAACACGGCTTTTATTTTTGCTGGAGGTGAATTGCATTAAGAGCTATGCATTTTTTTTTAAAAAAGGTTAAATACATATATCCAGTATAGTATCTGTAAACAATGCAGGTTTAAAATAACATGCTTCACTTAGATAAATCACAGTGGATGTGGTATATCTCTACAGTTTTCTGGTACCAAGACCTGGTATTTCTTTGTTTTATTTTCAAATCTGTTTTATTAATTTGTGAACATAGGAGAACAACAAATACATTCTACCGCACGCATTGATGGGTACTCTTCACACCTCCAATGCCTTAACAAATACCATATAACAAACTAATCACTCAGTTACATCCATCATTTAACATTTAAACCCCTCCTGAATTACCAGTGAGCTCACTCTGTCCTCTGGGAGTATATAATACTACACTAGTCACTGGGCCCCTGTATTGTTCATGCATAAGCAAAGACTATTTTCTACCAATTCCATCCCAATGTGTTCTGCAGCGCTCAGCCTCCTTTAGCACAAAGAAGTTAGCAGTCAAGTGTACATCAATATTGAAGCCAATATTGAAGATGCTAGTGTAGCTGTAATGAACAAATGGATGCCCCTTTCATCCCTTATTGTATGTTAATAGGGGCTGGGCCTCAAAGGTTAATGTTTAACAGCTCAAAACTAGATTAATTTGTAATCCATGAGGTTTTAATGGCAAAACAGATAAACACTGCCTTCTGTGTAATGGAGAATGTCACAATAGACAGCAACTCAGAATTTACCAGTGTCCTGAATCAGTGATTACTCTGTCGTGTGGGTGTGCATATCCGACTACTCACCAATGTCCCCTCTAAGGATTGGGTGGCTGTGAGCAAAAATGTTTGTGAACAAAGATTTTTGGTTTCATTACTCTGTGAGCCCCTCGGGCCGCAGTGGACTCCATTCACCATGCCTCCTCTCTCTATGGGCTGTGGTGCCCCCCCCCCCCCCCCCAACTGATCCCTGCTCCTCGGAAGCAAAGGGAGGAGTTGAGTTTGACTGGATTACAAACTGGTTGCGTGACAGACAATGGATAGTAGTGGTAAATGAAGTTCACTTCAAGGAAAGAAGGATGATTATAGTGCCTTAGGGTTGGTTCTATTCAAAAGCTTTGTGAGTGATAATTAAGAGGGGTTGGTGAGTAAAGTTTACTTTTTTTTTGCAGATTGGCAGACATAATAAGCGATCTAAGAAAGCTTGAGGAATGGTCCAGTGCTTAGCAGCTAACGTTCAGTGCTACAAAGTGCAAAATCATGCCTTTTTGAGGTGCAGAAATCCAAAGGCGCAATAAATAATTGGGATGACATACTGGTACACCAACAGCAGAGAGATCTTGGGATGATCATGTTTGATGATTTCAAGGCAGTGAAATAGTGCGACATAGCGATGGCCAGAGCCAGAGAAATACTAGCGTATGTAGGAAGCAGTAGAGCCAGTAGAAAAAGGAGGCAATAATGCTTCTTTACAGGCCATTAGCGAGACCTCGCCTGAAGGATTGTGGGGGAAATTTTGAGTAACCTACACAGGTGCAAAGTACATGGGAAATTTTCTGCCAGCATAATTTTCAGTAAATTTTCAAAGGTAAACTTCCCAAGAAAATAGAAACATAGAAACATAGAAAAGACAGCAGAAACGCTTTAACTGGTCCATCCAGTCTGCTCAGCAAGCTTAAGGTGGTAACTGCCACTCTGTGCAAGTTATGCTCATATTTCTCTTAAAGGTAGTTACTGTCGCTCTTTGCAGTTATCCCCAAACCCTATGATACCCATAAAAATTTCATCAAGTAACATTTTTTTACTGGGTGATGAGATTTCTTGAAAATTCAGAAAGTGTTGCTTGATGTGCTTTTCTTATGGACTTGGCCATAGAAGCAGTCCTGTGCTTTTTCCCTTTTGTTTGCGAATCAGTATCCCAGACGATAGAAGTCAGGGCCCTCTTGGTTGTTGTCTGAATCCAATTCCTCTTTTCCCCCCACCATCCAATCGGGGAACATCTATTAAGGGTAGTAACTGCTGTACCAGCAAGTTACCCCCCTGCATGCTATTCTGCATTTCTATCCTCTGGCCGTCTAAGCGGGGAACAATGCTGCAGTTCTAATAAAAGCATCAAGGCTTATTGGTTAAGGGTAGTAATTGGCTAAGGGTAATAATTTCCATGCCTTCTGCTAAGGGTAGATGTAATATTTTTTCATTGAATGACTCCTCTTTGTTGAGTGGTTCTCTTTACCCTGTTAAGTATCCTTGGACTTATCACTGTTTAATCTTATTTTGTCATACTGAAATTGTCCCAGTGCCATTGTATAACTCTAATTAATATCTATATAGAGATCTCAACATTTTAGATATGGATTCATTGGTAGACAATTTGGATTCCTTTGCTGATAACTTTTCTTCGTTATCTATCAAAGAACAAGTAGATATTTGGAATAGTGTTTTAACAATTGCAATTGATAGATCTGCTCCTCTTAAACAGCAAACATTTAGTTTTGTTTCTTCTCACCCATGTAACCATCAAGGTCTGAGGATGTTAAAAAGACAAGCACACTATTACAAATGGAATTGGCAAAACAATAAGTCTTCGGATAATAAGAGGAGATGTTCAGAAGCAAACAGGCATTATTTTTCTGAGGTTCTCATGGCAAAGAAGAAATATTTTCCAATAGTATTCGTTCTGCTGAAAACCACACAAAGCAGTTGTTAGTAAACAAATTGGCTAATCAATCATTGTTAGCTCTGTCTGTGAATTCTAATCTTTCAGCAAACTCATTTGCTTTATTCTTCTCAGAAAAAGTGGAGAATTTGTGCAATTACTTTTCTACTAATTCTCTACCAGTTGTTAGTTGTTCTGCTTCGAAATTCTCCTTATTAAATGAAATCAGTAGTGTGGGTGTTAGTCTCCTTTTGAAGAGCCTCCATCTCACTACTTCAGTCTCAGACCTTTTTCCTTCCAAGTTATTGTTGGAACCATCTCTTTCTCTTTCTGAGCAGATTTCTCAAATTGTCAATAAATCATTATCTAGTAGTTGTTTTCCTAATCAACTGAAAATTGCAAGAGTTAAACCGATTCTAAAAAAAATATTCTCTAGGCCTGAACATTTGGGCAAATTGTAGACCAATTGCCAATTTACCAATATTGTCTAAAATTATTGAGAAAGTAGTTTTTAATCAACTTAATGACTTTGTTATTAAGACAAATGTGTTACATCCTAATCAGTCTGGTTTCCGTTCTAACCATAGTATGGAGCTGACATTGCTTTCAGTAACCCTTGATATCAGACTTCACTTTGAATTAGGTGATGCTGCAATTACTGCATTTTTTGTATGAGTGCAGATTTTAATACCATCAATCAGTCCTTGCTGATAAATCGCTTGGGAGAAATTGGTCTTGTGGATGGAGTTTTAAATTGGTTTACATCTTATTTCATGGATCATTCATTTTGTGTGTATTGGGATACTGAAATATCTGATATCAGACGTCTGTCAATAGAAGGCCTTCAAGGCTCTATACGTTCTCCTCCTTTGTTTAATATTTTCATTTCACCGTTGGCTACTCTTATTCAAGAACATGGGTGTCGGCCTTCATTTTATGCTGACGACATTCAGATTAACTTATTTGTTAAAACTCACTCTAATTTTGATCTTAGTGTTCTAAATTCTTGTTTAGATTCATTTGCTTCTTGGTTATTTGATTACCATCTGTGAGTGAATCCTGAAAAATCTGAGGCACTTTAGTTTTAATCTCAGATCCTCTATTCCTTCTCTGATTCCTATTATGGCTGGTACTTATATTCTCTTAAAAATTACTGTATCCACTTTGAGTGTGGTTTTGAACTCTCAACTTTCCATGGCTCATCAAATTTCCTCTGTTCAGAAAGCCTTCTTTTATCTTAGATATATTCGTCGGTTATGGTATCTTCCGGAGCTTCATGATATGAATACTTTAATACATGCATTTATAACATCCAGAATTATTGTAATTCCTTGTTGTTAGGTCTACCTAACTATCAAACAAAAAGATTATAACTACTTCAGAATACATTAGCTAGACTGATTTTTGGTCTCAAGAAATATGATTACATATCTCCTATTTTAATACAATTACACTGGCTTCCGATTAATTATCATATTGATTTTAAAGTTCTATGTCTAACTTTTTGAGCTTTACATACTGGGTTTCCGTTATATCTGGCTGAACTTTTATCTCCTTATACCACAACGTGTTCTCCTCGTTCTCCTCAGATGAGCTACTTTTTTACCTTCATCTTCTGTGATTCGTTTAGAATCTACTAGAGATTCTTCTTTCAGTTATCAGGCTCCTATGCTGTGGAACGCCTTGCCACTGGAAATTAATGCTGAGGCTAACTATACTAAGTTCAAGAAGGCAGTTAAAGCTTTACTTTTTAAACAGGCATTTAATACCTCCCTGCAAACAATTTTAGCTTGTAAATAGGTAATAACATCTTCCTGTTAATGAATTTTTTTTTTATCATCGATGTGTATATTATGTCTCTTTTGGTTTATTTTAGGTAATTGTATTAAAAACTGTTTTTGATTGATTGTAATATTAATTTAGTTTTATTATATTCCCCTTGACTGTGTTTATCTTTTTTATTCTCTTTTGTTTTTTTAAATGTATCCCTGCATGGTTAACATGCTTTACAAGTGGCATATAAAATTGTAATAATAATAATTTTAATAATAATAATAACCGCCAGACCAGCAAGTTAAGTTACTCCCCTGCATGCTTTTCTCATTTCTGTCCTCTAAAATTTAGAGATCCAAAGTGTTTATTCCATGCCCCTTTGAATTCTTTGACTGCTTTCATCTTCACCATATTTTCTGAAAGGGCATTCCAAGCATCCACCACCCTTTCCATGAAGAAATATTTCCTGACATTGGTTCTCAGTTGTCCCCCCTGGAGTTTCTTTTCGTGGCCCCTAATTCTATTGTTTTCTTTCCAATGGAAAAGGTTTGAAATTCGTACATTAATAAAACCTGTCGGGTATCATCTGAAAGTCTGTATCACATCTTCCTTGAACCGCCTCTCTTCCAGGTATACATGTTCAGATCCTTCAGCCTTTCCTCAAAGGTCTTCCAATACAGACACCCACACCATTTTGGTTGCCTTTCTCTGGACTGCCTCCATTCTATCCATCTTGAGAAACGGACTCCAGAACTAAATTTAATACTCCAGGTGAAGCCTCACCAAGGGACCTGTACAAGGGCATTATCACCTCATTTTTCTTACTGGCTATTCCTCTCTCTATGCAGCCCAGCATTCTTCTGGCTTTAGCTATCACCTTGTCACATTGTTGCGCCATCTTCGGATTACCAAAACACTATTACCCCAAGATCCCTCTCTCAGTCCATGCACATCAGTCTATCACCCTCCATCACATTTTGGATTACCACACACCAGATGCATGACTCTGCACTTCTTGGCATTGAATCCCAGCTGCCAAATCTTCAACCACTCTTAAAGATTTCTTAAATAACTTTTCATTCTCTCTGTTCCTTCAGGCATGTCTACTCTTTTGCCGATCTTACTATCATCTGCAAACAGACAAACTTTACCTTTGATCCCTTCTACAATGTCACTTACAAAGATATTGAACAGAACAAGTCCCAAAACAGATCACTGTGGCACTCCACTTACCAGCGATCTCTCTTGAGAGGTAGGTTCCATTTACCATTAGATGCTGTCTCCTATCAATCAACCAGTTTGTAACGCATGCCACCACCCTGGTGCTCATTCCCAAGTTTCTCATCTTCTTCACAAGCCTCCTATGTGGGACCGAATCAAAGCTTTGCTGAAATCCAAATAGATCACATTGAGCGCTCTTCTTCGATCCAGTTCTCTAGTCCCACCAATAAAAAGAAATCAATCAGATTTGTTTGAAAGGAACTTCCCCAGGTGAATCCATGCTGCCTCAGGTCCAGCAACCCATCATATAGTAGATAGTTTATTTATTTATTTTAAAAGATTTCTATACTGTCTTTCACAAATAATAATTTGACCAAAACGGTTTACAAATATTAGAATAACATCAGATAAAATAAAAACATCTAATTAAATAGTTCATTATCCTTTCCTTTAGCAACGTCTCCATTAATTTTCCCACCACCGTTGTAGCTTCCAGCCTCCTCTCTGATACCACTCTTGTGAAGCGGGACCACCACCACTTCTTTCCAATCCTGCAACACCACTCCCATTTCCAGGGAACTATTGCTACTTGAAAATGTGTTTAACATTTATGTGTGTACTTTGCACCTGCTTTTTGTGTGGGCACAGACATTTGTGATGGAACGGTAAAACCTTGTTACAGTTTCCAACACACAGAATACTGTAAAGAATTATATAAAAGGGATCGATGTCTGTCTATCCATTCATAGGCACTAACTCTCGATAAAAGGGATCGTAATTCACGAAATTTGGCATGCATAAAGAAAATATGAATATCTGACGAGTTTGAAAACCAAAAATATCTGATATTTTCTGAGAGTTGAGCCTTTGAAAGAAACTCCATTGCTTTCAACGTGAAACTGTTAGAAGCTGTTAAAATGCTGATCAGTGCTCCATTACAAATGTCCTCCCCCCCACCCACACACACACACAAAACCATCCAGCACTGACACAGAGCAACAGAGGCAGAGAGACAGGGAAAATAACTAAAGCAGCTGATGATTAGAAGGCACCAGAAGGTACTTTCAAAGCTTTCCCCACATTTCCAAAGTCACACGCACACACAACCTCATACAAATTCTGAAACCCACTACCTCACACCTCCATACATACACTCCTGCCCCAACTCCCCATATACGCTGCTCATCTGTCACCCACACACATACACCCCTTACTCCCTCACAAAGAACATATTCCCACCTACACACCTCCATGTAAACCTACAACCCATACATTCCTACATCAACATACATACCCACAGTCACACCTACCATACCAACTCCTCTTACACCCCATTCACCTACCACCCACATACACATCCTCCATATACACCACAAACACACATCTCTTACCCTACACTACACACACACTCACCCTTCATGAAAAACCACAACCCACACTCTACTACACTCGCACTCCCCTACTCACATATCCCCCACAAAGCCACACATTCCTATTCCTGCATACCTCCACTCACCTGTCCAACTACCCTCATTCACCACACACATTCTTACGTGCCCACCACAAATACACCACACACAAACCCATAACTCATACACTTTCACAGCCTCACCCCCACGTAAACCCATTACCCACACACGGCTTCACCCACCATGCTTGCAACCACACACATCCCCCTGCACAACCCCAGCCACTCCCACATATAATACACTCCTACCCAACTCACCTACGTCCCCAATATCCACACTTCCTAAGCCCCCCCCCCCCCCCAACAACGCCACCACATGTCCTCCATGACCACACACCATACTCCTTCTACCAATCTACCGATGGAAAATATTCCCAGAGCCATACCTCTACAAGCTTTCCTTATTTGTTTTGGTTATGGGTAACTTTCACCTCTTGAGTAAACATGGAGATTTAACTTTGTGGGGATAACTTTCAAAGGTGTGCATGAGGCGTTTGCGCAATATACATGCGTAAGTAACTTGTATGTGTGGTAAGCAAATTTTCAAAAGAGTGGGGGTGTGCATGTTCTGCCGCAGCAACACGGAAATATGTGTGTGTGTGTGTACAAGGAGGGCATTCCGGGGCAGGGTCTGGATGCGCATATTTACATATCTTATAAACGGAGCGCATGCAAATGTCATCAGACATGCGCGCACACTTTTACAGCCGCTATTTAAGCCGCAGAATTTAAACCTCACTTGTCTTTTGGGAGCCGGTGCTTGCAGCAGCGATGGAGTTCGTGCTGGAGACTGGAGATTGATGGGAGTTGGAGTGTTGGCAGTTGATTTGTTGGAATGGTTTTGTCTGTTAATAATTATCTATGTGCAGTTTTGTTTTGGTTTTTTTCTTGCTTTTTCTATGATTTCTTGTGTGTTTGACAGTTTGTCACTCAGTCTACCTCAGGTTGTGTCTGCTTTCTTTGTTTCAATGTCTGTGTGTCTGCATTTGAAGAGAGTTATGTGACTGATATTTGTGAGGGTGGGGCCTTTCTTTAGTGGTGGTGGGAGAGAGTGTGCTGAGGTGGGTGAGGGTGCACTGCTGGTGCTGTCGGGTACTGCAGTGAGAGCTATAAATGTGTGGATTTTGTGGAATTTGCGTCAGTAGAAGGAGAGACAACAGAAAAGGAGTTAACCATGGTCCTTTCTGAGGAGCGAGTGGTTTGCTGGTTTAGGTTTAATAAGGAAACCATTTTATACCCCTGCCAGCAGGTGGAGGTGGATCTTCAACACAAAGAGGTCACACCTTGTAAATCTACCTCAAAGTCCCTATAGCCCTGGCTTTTTTTTTTGCCCTGGCAACTTCCAGACCCCTCATCTGTCTCACTCTGTATTTAAGAGCAAATCAGGAGTGCAAATTAATATACGTTTTTTTTTTCCTATTGATAGCACCAGCAGCAAAAGGTGTCTGAATTTTACAACATTGATCATTTTCCATCAATTTTGGGGGTAATCAGGACACCTACTGGGAGTGAAGCCAGCTACAGAAACCGCAGGGTCTTCCACTCTCTCAACATGCAGGTGGTCTGCAATGCCAGAAGTCATACTTAGGTTTTGTGGCTCCTGCCATAATGCCTATTTTCTGTCATAGCCAGGCCTTCATGAGCACTTTAAGCATGGTGACATCACCAGGGAATGACTTCTCGGTATATATGCAGCTCATACAACAACCAGTCTCTAACAACCATTGCTCTTTTTTTTTTTTCATTCAGTTTCAAACAGGCCTTGCAGCTCTGCACGAGGAGGCTCACTCCTGCCTCACTGAGGCCCAGCAACAGTGCACTCCACACTTGCCTCTCTAATACTATTCTTCTCTGCCTTCTTCCCCACAGGTGATAGAGTATCTCCACAAAACCTGGCTCTGATCCCCCTAGCAAGCCCCGAGAGTGCAGCAGAGGAGTGCTGCACTCTCGGGGCTTGCTAGGGGGATCATAGAGAGGACTTTTGGCATACTCAGAAGCCACGTTACATCCCTGGAGAAACAGTGGGGCTGCAGAGCAGGCATCTCCCTTAGGTCCTGTGACATTTTCTTAGCCTACTGCATGCTCCGTAATCTAGCAAAGTCCCATAACCTGTCTCCTCCTAAGGGCCACAGCCCACTGATACCGAAGAGGAGGAAAAGCAGGCAGAAACAGAAAGAGTGCTTGAAGATGTGCGCTGCCATGCCTATGACCAGGCTGTCTATATAAGGAATACATGGATGATGCAGAGACACTTTTAAAGTAAGTAAATATTTATTTACATGATATGTTCTAAGAGCTCTTTCTCTCTCTCTCTTTCTTTATCTATATATATATTTTTTTTCCCCAGATATGCTTATTTGCATGGCCACCCCCTGCTTTTCGCTGCCAGTGGTTCCCTCAGGTGAGTTTCAGCAGGGTGCAGTCTGAGCTGGCACTGCCCTCTGAGAGGGAAGAGCTTGAAGTAAGAGCCATAGCTGGCAAGGCTTCTTGCACAGCTGTGGCATGGTGATGGGAGAGGAGAGAGCCATAAGACAGCCCAGAAACCTGTTATGGTTAATGGTGTTTGGGTGGGTCCTTGGACACTGTGGCAGCTGACCACGGCCACGGGGGGGCAGTCCCGTGAGGGACCACAGTGATAGGCTAGACTCTGGACACACAAACACAGATTTGAATCTTTTATTAAACAGTTTGAATGTCCACCAGAGGTGGCAGTAGTGAGTAGTGGTTGTAGGGCCTGGCGCGTCTCACACAGAATGCTGGAACAGCGGATCCTCTGCAAGGCAGTGCTGTAGTGGAAAGAGACTGAGAGTTATGAGCACACAATAACATTCAGAGTCCCAATGTAGAAATAGGAGAAGCTCCGAGACAGGGAGAGCAGGCCCTCGAGGAGCGAGTACCGGTTTCCTGATAGCACCTGAAAGAAGCAAAGAGGCCCCCGAGGAGCAGGTACCTCGTTAGAGACCCTGAAGGGTAGTAGTTCCAGATAGCGCTGGAGTGGCAGAGTAGCTTAGGAACAGAGAGCGAATCCCATCTGTAAGACTTCCTGTTGCTAACTCAACGAGTTAGCAAATACTGTAGCCAGATATACCCGGAAGTCGTGACGTCAGAACAGGGGAACGCCCCTGAGGTTCGCGCCAACGTAGAGTTAAAGATGAGGGCGGTGTGCGCGTGCACGCCCTAGAGTTACCTTGAAAGAGAATGGCGGGAGGCAGCACCAAAGCCGGTCCGGGGATGCCGGAGAGAATGGCAAGCAGACGCCGTGGCGGCCATCAGTCCAAGGTGAGCGGGAGGAGCCGAGAGTAGAGAGAGGTAGGCGGGGCGAAGCTGTTGAAGACCGACGGACGCAACAGAAACCATCCTCTGTAGGATGCGCTCCAGCACATCCCAATACAGTGGAGCTCTCCCTGCATGCAGTTTAGTAGGTTGGCTATCCTCCCAGTTTGTGCCATCATCCTCTCCTCAAAGGCATTTAATGGCACCTCTGGGGCAGCTATAGGAGGCTGTATTGGCTCTTCAGCACTCTATGAAAAGGTGGCATCTTGCTCATCCTCTGCGGAAAGCTGAGGTGACTGTGGATCTTCAAAGGACATCAGGGATTCATCCTCTAGTTGCAACTCCACCTACTCATTCTTCTCCATTCTAGCATCTGCTGGCTGTCCTTCACCTCCAGCCTCTGTGTTGGCATCTCCCTCTGTGTGTGTTGCCTGCTCTGCTGATGACAGGCCAGGCGTTTCCATATGCTTCTTGTACACCTGCGTGACTACAGAACGGCCTCTCTGAAGGACTGACCTTTTCTCCATCTGCAGGAGCAGGTTACTTTGTCCAGTCTGCTATATAGCAGACAAACTTTGGATAGCTATAGATAAGGACAGTCTTACTCATATGAGGGAAAGCACACATGCATGGTACATATGTATAGCAAGAAAGCCTTAATGGCACCAAGTTGAATTGACCTTGTGTGCCTTCTGAGCAGGCAGTATCACATTGGCTGATACCTGACACTGTTGCTTCATCCATGGTGGTCAAAACCTTCTGTTCGATGGCAGAAAAGAGCTGAAATGAAGGACCTTTGTCGTGCATTGCAGCCTGTTTTTCTTTGGCCTTCGTGAGGAGATCCTTCCATTTTTTATAGATCCTCTATATTGTAGATATGGAAAATGGTTCAGCTTGTTCACCATAACTTGTCAGATTTTTTCTTTCTGATAGGCATTCACTTTAGTGGATGTTTGGCCTCATAAATGGATCTGGCCTTCAGGACTTCATTGACCAGCATGGCTACTTCTTCCGACAGAAAATCAGGCTCTTGAAGCTAATCACCCCCTCCTGGTTGCCACTGTGCCCATACTGGGCAATGGGTCAACACATAGATCTAAAATATTTACATGCATCTGTGCATAAATTGCAGTAAATTATACACAAATGTGGGGAAGTGTTTGGAACATTAATTATACATGTGTGCTTTTATAAAATGCAGGGTAAAGTGAATGCATACACTTTTCATACATTTATGTACATATATTCCTCACTTCTGCGTCTACAGTGTGCCATAATGTAAGATGAGAACATAAGAACATGCCATACTGGGTCAGACCAAGGGTCCATCAAGCCCAGCATCCTGTTTCCAACAGTGGCCAATTCAGGCCATAAGAACCTGACAAGTACCCAAAAACTAAGTCTAGTCCATGTTACCGTTGCTAGTAATAGCAGTGGCTATTTTCTAAGTCAACTCAATTAATAGCAAGTAATAGACTTCTCGTCCAAGAACTTATCCAATCCTTTTTAAAACACAGCTATACTAATTGCACTAACCACATCATCTGGCAACAAAACTACTGCACATATCTCTCTTACTGTTTTAAATGTGTGTATTATCTGAAGTCATAGCCATTATTAGCTCAGGCGTAGTACCATATAAATACATAAGGTATATTTCTGTGTTGTGTAGACCCTTTTTGTCCTAATAATAATTGCATAAAGTATGTTATATGTACAAAGAATATAAGACCACTACCTCAGAACGATTGTTTGAATTGCTAATTATCAGGGCCATTATTGAAAATGCATCTTGCTTTGGAATTTAAGTACATTACATATTAGAACACTTGGATAGTGCAAATTGAAATAGTTCCTAAGATGTGGCTGCTTGTAGTAGTAAGATATGTGCTGCCAATTGTATGCCATGCTTATATATTACACAATCTGGCATGTTGTCAGGTATCTCAAAGCAATGTGGTGGATTGCTTCCAAATGGAGCTTTGCATTTTAGAACTAGAACTGTTGATTGTTAATGTTGTCCAAAGCACCAGACCCTTGTGATCTTCCAATATGATGGCAATAATTGGGCCACCTGATGGTAGAAGTTAGTTAGCTGAAAGAAATGAGACAGTTTGTGAATGGCAATCAACCTCAACATCTATTTTGTCAGTAATATAATTCAGCAATCAGGTGTCACATTTCAGGACTGAACCAATCAAATAATATATAAAGGAGCAGATGCGCCACATCAATAATATAACCAGCAAAAAGTGGGAAAACCACCTTTGTCACAAATTAGTAAATACCAAACTAATTAACTATAAACCTTTTCAGCTTGAAAATCAATATATATATATATATATATATATATATATATATATATATATAGGCATCCTAAGTGGAATTTGGGTAAACCATGAGGATTATTCAATTGTTTTTAAAACTATGTATAATCAACTGCCAAATATAGAGTATGTGAGATTTGGAAGTGTTTGTGTATCTGTGGTTAATGCACTAAAACATTAAAACTCTCACACCGTGTGGTGTAGACTGTATATTGCACACCAGGATCCTGGCTAAAGATCAAGATTTTCATGATAATGGGAGGGTGGGAGGAGGAGGGCTGGGTTGGAAGGATAAAGCAATTTGGGAAAAATTAGGGGGAAAGGGGGATGGGGGGAAGGCCAGTCCCAGACCTCTTCCACTTGTGGACTTTAACTCCTGTCAGAGAGGGTTTGGGGGGGGGGGTGGCTTGGCCTAGCAAGACCCATGATTTTTAGCTCAAGGGGGGGGGGGTAGTGATTGGGCCTCTAGGACTTTTTCTTTTTCGTTTTTACACACTAAGCAGCACCACTTAACCATCTATATTCTTTGCTACTTATCAGGATTGCAAATTGACTAAGGCATTAAGAAACGATAAGAATAGGATATGGGCTCCCTCAATAGGAATTACCTAAAGGGTCAGACTCCCTGTGGACTGCGGTGATTCCTGGCCCTAATCTGTTGTTCTGGAAAAGCAGGTTGTTTGCTTTGTAGTAAGAACCAAGATCCTGTGCACTTAGCATTGCTGGGAGGAAAGACCTCCTTTAACTGAGGAGCTGAGTTTTCCTAATTTGAATAGAAGAGAAAACAAACTCATGGGTACTTAATATTTACTCCAAATTCCTGCATCATGCTGCCCAAGTAAGTGCAGATTTAATTTCCAAGAATAAAGGTATAGCTGGGCTTGGTCTGAGGAGCAGATAGTTTAATGCCCAAACAATTATCCAGCAGCAGCAGCAGCAGTGTACAGTTTCATAAGGGTTAAGGGACATTACAGCTGCTTCTGAACACTGTGTTGCATTTCTTTGTGCTTAATAAAGTTGCCTACATGTAATTTTCTGTCATGCTGGTGGGATGTGAGAAGCACACTCTTGTCTACTGGCTGGAGTGTTCTGCACACTGGTACCTGGAAGAGATCAATCCTATCACAGTATAAAGAAGTACCGGTAGTTAAGGATTCTCAGCATGAACCTCATAATTATCCTGTCTAACCTGTAACCAGCCTACTGCCTTAACACCCCTAGAAACCTCAACATGTGCAGAAAGGACACCTCCTCAAGCATGTGGCTTTTTCCCCTTTCCTCCAATTCTCAGACTTGTAGCAGAACCACAAGGCTGGGCAACTATTCTTCCTTTTGGCTACATTAAATATATTGACTTGCTATGTTCAGAGCCAGGCTTGGGACTCTGCCTGGATTTGGGAAGTAAGAACTCTGAGCTGAGTTTGCTTTTCCTCTCATGTCCTTCCTCTTTCTTCAATTTAAAATACCAGACTTAACACTTAGTCTCAGATTACATGAAACAAATGACCTGAAGAATGCACATCCCTAATGAATACTACCCTCAGGAGAAGCTTTCAGAAATTTCAGTCAAGCGTTACTTGTCTGAGCCAATTGAGAACATGGCCACAGATCCCTTGGCATATGGGACACACAAGGCTTTAGTCTGGCCCAACCTTGCCAAAGTAGCTCAACACTTCTTTTCCTGCCCACCTACTAGTGTGCCAAGTGAAAGAGTATTTTCTATAACAGGGAATGTTGTCAGTCCATATCGGCATTGGTGCTGGAGAAAGGTGCAAGAACGCAATTTCCGTCTCCACAAACAGCAGTGATGAGCGAAGCCAGGCCAGGCAAAGGCAGAGTCAGGGAGGGAGAGGCGTCTGCGAAGAAATGAGACTTGCAGGCATGAAATCCGTCAGTTCCAGAAGGAAGTGCAGAGGCTCTTTGACCATCTCCACATACAGCAGTGATGAGCAACGACGCTGACATTCTTTATGGAACTGCTATTGATTTAGGACCATGCACTCGCTTTTCTACTGCTTCCTATCCTGGTCACCCTCTCTGCCTCTGCAGGTGCTGCTTTTGCCGCTCTTACAAAGAGCTGCTATTGTTGCTGCCATTTGGTGTGAATTATCACCCATCGATTAGAAAAATATGTCTTCCTATTCCAGGATCAATAATTCCTCTTATATTAAAAAGGGGAGACAACCATCAACCCAAAAAACACACTCATAATTATGCGTGCATTGTACATGGATTTTCGGTGCGGATGCAGCAGCTTATTACATGGGGCTGTGTGCTGATTTCTATGTGCAGATATGTGCACACAAATCATTTGCATTACTGGTTTTTTTTTTGTTTTACATCCTGTGGAGGCACCAGCTTATTCCACACGTGGTGAAGAAACCCACACTGACAACTAGTGCCTGTTTCACCGTGGGTCTTATTACACCGGCCCTTTGTAACAGAGTGGGAAGGTATCAGCCAGGGTGGGGAAGGGGGGTGGCTGGAGTGAGGCAGAGGAGGGACATTTTAAGAATCATAGTGGAGAGGGAGAATAGATGGCCAGACCGGCAGCGTGAGATCATTGTTTCTGTTGCAGTAATGAGTGTTACTACGCGCATACTGTGATTTCTGCGCAGTAACTCTCTTTACTGCATAGAAACAATGAAATACTGGTAAAATGGAAAAAAAAAAACCCCCCAACCCACTGTAGCCACGAAATGGGCACCAAAACAACCCTACCCGAAACAAAAACGAAAAATAAAATAGTACCACCCCTTGTGATGACCTAATAGAGCAAAGGTTAAATGCCTGCAGAGAAAATAAGTTCAACAATACAACCACAGAGTGGCAGTGTATTAAGAGAAAACATATAAATTGATTGTGTGTACAGTACTAAACTTAGCTGGATAAATGGGCTGAATATAGTCTATAGAGAAGCCCTGCCTCTCTGAAACCCTATCAATTAACATCACGTTGAGTATTTCCCTCCATTCCCCTTAATGCTGGCATATCTGTATGCTGTCAGTTCAATGACTGTTCCTAGAGTGAGAACTAAAGATACAGCCTCGTGCAGAGGTGAGACACCTAGATGGCTATTAGTGGCTATGTCATCAAAGCTACACGTACCCAGACAACTGCGAAACCTCCTGGATGTGACTTAGGTGTAATCACCTCTGGCCTGCTCCTGCCTTTCCTGCAGCCAATCCCCTCTCAAGGTGCTGGAGTTCCCAGGCCTCCTCCTTCAGGCCCTCATTCTGTTAAGACAGAAAGATATGAAGATATGGAGTAATATTCGATGTGGAGCATAAGACCCATCCAGTGTGTTCCACATTTTCTTTTAGCTCTAGACCCCCAGTAGCTGTGGAACTTATCTTGTATTCTTGGCACCTGTGGAATCTCTGTGCTTCTCCCCTGCTTTGTGGAGCTCAAGTAGCATTTGTGAGTGAAGCCATTCACTTGGGAGCCCGTTCCATATACCCACCACACTTTTAGCTGCCATATAGTCACATGGAAGGCGATATTCAGCATTACTTATCCAGATAAGTGTGGACTTATCCGGCTAAGTGGCAGTGGCTGAATATCTGCCGGGGATCAGCAGCCACCACTTACTGGATAAGTACTTATCTGAATACGTTTTTAGTTGGATAAGTGGTGGGCAGGATAAGGGCATTCCATGGAGGAGCTGAGTTAGCCAGATAAGTCATCCAGCTAACTCCAATGTCCAGAGTTAATTGGATAATTTATCCAGCTAATTCTGGTCAGCCCATAGATTTGTCGTAAAGTTGGCCAGATAAACTTATCCGGCTAACTTTAGGATAGCCTCACAGTTGAATATACAGGCTGGGTTATCTGAATAATGTTATCCAGCTAACTAGCTGAGCCACACAGCATCTCAATAATCTCCCTCTTAGTAGATGGATGCAGAAAAGAACCATCTTGCACCTGTATTCTGGCCAGGTTTACTGTCTCTACTGCTAAGGATATCTCTCAACTGCCTGCCAGAGTGTGACCACCTGCCAGATCGTGCCTTATCCCAGACTGGCTTTTTGTCCACTTTCTCTGTACTCTACCATTCCCAGGTAGAAAAGCATCCAACTTGCCAACTTAGTTGCTACTAAAAGGTTCCCATGTGAATACAAAGTATTTTCAGTGTCTATTTCTTTGAAGGCTCTTACCTTCTGTGGGTAGGAGGCCCTGCCATTAAAAGGCCTCCTCTGGAGGGCCATGCAGGGCTGGACATCCTCTTCTAGTTTCACCTGACTCTACAAATGAGAACAGCTCACCCCCGTTGTTGGCAATGATGTGTGCAAGCCGGTGCACATTTCTAACCATGAAATTTGGCTTCCTGGTCCACAGAGCCATTTTACCAATGTCCTTTCATTTCCGGAAGCAAAAATGTTACATGTGGAAAGTACTCACATCATTTTTCCGTGCATAAAAAGTGCTTGCATGCTTTTGAATATATGTCTCTAAGTTTGAGGACACAGATACACATATTTTAAAATTGTACAATAGGCACCATGCAGTTTATAAAAAAATTCTTATAACTTTCTGTACACCTACTTACGCACATATGTGCTGACTCAGACACACTATTTAAATTATCCCTCCTATCTTATGAACTAAAGTCATTTTGTCTAAAAGGGAGTTAAATGAGCTCCTAATAGGACTGTTTTAGGCTTCTATAGTGTATGGGGAGTTTTTGTGATGTCATGAACCACTGAGAAAACAACCGACTGACATTGATCATACCTGATTGGCCAGAGATGATTTGTTGCCTCATTCCAGAGCAAGCTTTAAAGTTCTAAAGACACAGACATGCGTGCAATCAATCTTGGAGGTTTTCTAAATGATTGCTCAAATGAAGACTTTTATATGTTTTTTGAGCCCATATGAATGGTATGGTATTTATATCCTAGAAAGAGGACATGGTCACTATCTAGCATCACAATTTTATATCCTGCTTAGAAAGCAGGGATTTTCTCACCAGCAGAGCGTATTGAATTGTTATTGTAAATCAACATAAGAATACCCTGGAAATCAGGGAGAAACTGGCAAAATTCACAATTGTGGGGAAATCATAGGACTGTAGGTGAGGTCTAGGAATGGATCATGATTTTTCAGCCCATCTCAGACAGACATATAATTACAAATGTCCTCAACAAATTATTTGAATTTTTTCCGAATTTGAGCTGTTATCTAAGGTTGGCTGTGGAATATTGGTGATAGGTGTTTAAGGTGGCCTTGTTTGTTTTTTGTTTGGCAGGCTCGGTGTGCACTACTCGGCTCAAGACAGGAGTTGGCTACCCTCAGTTGAGTGCGGTGATTGAGTGTGCTGACTCAGCGCATGGCCTGAAAGGACACATAATATCTGTAAGTGCACACACTGCGAGGTATTGTATCCCGGCTAGAACTGGAACCATTTACCTAAAGGCAGGGACAATAATGATCAGCTGAAATAAGGGTCTCACCCCCCCCCCCCCCCCCCCCCCCATTTCTCTCCCATCCTTATTGGCCAAGGAATATATTTTCTATTATCTTTATTCTATAGTTACCACATCTGGCCAAGTGAAAGAGTGCATTACTGCTTACATGTTCCTCCTCCAGTATTTGTAACAAGTGCCAAACATCAAACACACAGACAAGAGGTTTTCAGATGCGTAATTCATCATTAACTTTCACCTTTTGAGTCAAGCTTAGTTCTGGAGCTTTCTAGAACAAGAGGCTGAATATCTTAGCTCAGGAGAATTAAATCCACAGTTAGCACCACTGTGATTAAATGTTCCACCTACGGCAAGAACCAGAAATGCTCTCTCCTGCAGACTGTAGCAGGACTAAGCCAAAAGGAAGGGTTAGAATAATGATCAAGTATTTTATAATAACTCTTTTCTTACTGACACTGAGCAACCATTTTCACCACTAGAGGGACTCATTACAATGTAATCAATTTAAACAGTTTTCTCTTTGGCACAAGGAGCTCCAGTCTTTAAGTTGTGTGTACAAATTTTCTAAGATTCAAAGGGGCCGATGCAATACAGTGCGCTCAGCCAAGCGCACTGTTTAACTCACAGTTCAACGCAGGTTGTGGAGGCGCAACCAAATCCCCTTATTCAATAAGGGGATTAGCGCCTCCACAATACGCGTCCAACGCACTGGGAAATTAATAGCACTCATCACATGCAAATTCATGTGAATGAGGCTATTAGTTATTCACTCTCGATGTAAAAAAAAAAAAATGTGTGTACAATACACATATTTTTGCACTCAGAAATTAACGCCTGCCTGGAGCAGGCGTTAATTTCTGAGCACCCCAAAAAATTGTACAGAAAAGTAGAAAATACTGCTTTTCTGTACTTCCTCCAACTTAATATTGTCACGAGGAACAAAAAAGAGTTAGGAACAAAAGAGAGTTAGGAAACAAAATCTTCTCCTTCCTTAACAGCATGAGCCATGTCTGACCTACCCTAAACTCCCTCCCCCTGAGGGAGCTTAGGGCAGGTCAGAAGGAGTGAATAAATCAAAATTAAAATGTTGGGTCCTTAATATTAATTTATTCACTCCTTCACTTATTGCCCATTGGTCCTTTTCACTGACATTTGTCAGTGGAAAGGACCAATCCCTTTTCAGGACAGCCTTCTGAAAGGTGATTGGTCCTTTCACTGACATGTGACAGTGAAGGGATCAATTGACGATTGGTCTGTTTACTGTCACATGTCAGTGAAAGGACCAAACAGCGAACAGACCAAACAGCAATAAGTGAAGGATTGAATAAATTAATATTAAGTGCCCCACAATTTAATATTGATTTACTCACTCCTTCTGACCTGCCTTAAGCTCCTTCAGGGGGAGGGAGCTTAGGGCAGGTCAGGCATGGTGCCGGCAGTTAGGTTCAGAAAATGGACACTGAATTTATCAGTGTCTATTTTCCTAACTTGTGGATGTGTGCCGGTTAGGAAAATGGGAGGCTGATAAATTCAGTTTACGTTTTCCTAACCGGCAGACAGCCGACAACAGCGGACCTCTCTCGGGTGCACGCTGTCAAGAAGGCGCTAGGGGTGATCTTTTCAGGCAGCTGGGGAACATAGATTTCCATAGCTAAATGTAAGGGGATGGAAAATTTAATTGAGGAATCTATCTGTTAGAAATATTATGTTCTCGTTGTTTATTGTATATTTGGTTCAAGTTTCTCTGTAAAGCGCAGTTTGCTACACGTTGTTTCTTGTAAACCGATGAGATGTTCCCAACGTTCATCGGTATATAAAATCCTCTAAATAAATAAATAAAGCACTGCACAAAGAATTCTCATTAAGTGAGATTTAAGTTTGTCTTTTACTGTCTGATTCACTAAGGCCCTTAGTCTGTGCTATAATAAAACAAATAGAAAACAAAAAAAATGCAGGAACCGATGGTGTCTCCATGTTACAACAATCATTCATGTGAGGAGATCCATTAGCATTAGGTCCTGAGTAAAATCACTTGGGCTGAAATCAAAATTATCGCATGAGCAGGGTGGGAGGCAGGAAGGTTTTCAGATCAGTCAGGGAGCAGTTCTTTCCAGGTGAAAGAGACTGTAGGATTAGGATGAGACAAAAAGCACGAAGGAAGGCGATCTATGAAAGCCGTCAGGATGAAAAAAGAAGATAGATGCCTGATGTCTTATGAAATCCTTTATTGAAGCGGAGACACAAAGATTTGCCCGACTCAGGCCGAGTTTCGCCGTTTGAAAACGGCTGCCTCAGGGGCTACAACATAAATAAATATATATATAAATATTTCAAACACACTGATAGTATAAATCCAAAAGAATCCTTATTTTTTAAAAAAACTTATTAAATATGTTAGAATGGTGACATATAAAAAGCGCATAAAAATACATAACGTTTAAAACATAATGAAACTAGAAAATACTTATATTTTAAAAAAATTTTTTTTGTATGTTTATATTCTAAAAACTCACGGTTTGTATAACAAATACAGTAAAATTTAAGAGAAGAATTATTAATAGTTACCTTATATTCTCTCTAATTCACAATTGGGATAACTGTATACGAAAGGTCACATTGAGAACTATGCGACCAACTGCATTATCTGGTCTGTAATGATTGAAAAAGGATGGCATAAATATCTAGGACATTGATATCGATATCTTGTTACTAATGAAATGTTCAAGAAATTGTTTTTGCTAAATCCAATAACCTAATAATAATAAAAGCATATAGAACAAAAATTGATTTTGTAAACGATTGATCTAACAATTATAAAAAATATATGTAATTGAATGTTGAAAGCTTGATTGAATTGTGAAAATAATAGCTATAAATGTATATGTAGTATATTAATGCTATAGTAACAACCATGCGATAAATGGCTAGAATTAATATATCTTTCGGAACCACTATTGTGATTTGACTCTATTAAAACCAGGATGTATTGATCAACATCAAAACCAATCGATATGATATTGTAAGCTGAAAAGATGTGTTATCACTTAAAGTTAAAAATGCTGAAAAAATGTATATATAAATGTGTAAAAATATTGAGCTAAAGTTGAAAAAATGTACATTCATGTATTTATAAATTAGGTCACGTCCATATTAAATATAGTGAAAGAAGATTGCAATAACTATGCATCAATTGCCTTCTAATAAAATAAAAGGGGCTCGTGACAACGCCTACTATTTAAAATACTTGAAGAGGCTGGTATGTATTAAGTTCAACATATAGCTTTCTAATGCAAAAGTAGAGCGTGGAAATGTAGCATTAGATGCCGAGTCAGAATCAATATCGGCATTTGAAGATCTTTTGCACATAATAAACTTATTGGATATAGGTCAATTTATCAAATAGCTTGCTTCATAGAATATAAACGATTGATTCTTTGATATGTCAAGTATCAACTGGATTATATTCAATAGTGGTTCGTATAATAATTTAAATAATTGAGCAATTAGTGGTGGAAAAATAATGAATACAAAAAATCAAATAGAGTGTAAATACAAAGTATCTGATCGAGTATTAAATTATTAAATAAAAAATTTAATTCAATTATATCAATTGTGACTATAAGTGTGTTGTTTAATATTATCTTATTATTAATCCATGATTGCTTGTGTAGCGATTGTATAGCGGTGTATTGGACATATGAAAAAAATTTTTGTATGGCTTCTGTTTTTAAAAAATAAGTGAATGTGTGAGTGCAAAACAATTCGGAATTATGTTACTTTAATTGAGTGATAGATTAAGGGTGTGCATGTGATTGAAAGTGAAATAATGCTGCAAAAACGTCAAAACTATTAAAAATATAAAGAATAAAAATAAAGAAATTGCATCTATTCCAAACCACTATTATAAATCGTGTATTGAATCTTAAACAAACAATTTATGTGTGTGAATGTATTAAATTAGAAAGGAAGGCAGTCTAGATTGTAGCTGTGTGTAATTATGCTTGTGAGTATGGACGCATCAATGAACGCATTTATTAAACAACAATCTCAAAGAGGATCATATAGTGAAGAGATGAATATTGGTGTGTTACTAAATTCTTTATTGGGGAATATAAGGAGGCTCTTAGCGACACATGCTACTAAAGTTATCTAAAAAGGCTGGTACATTTTTAAATTTGGATCTCCTTGCATGAATGCCGATTCTACTTGTCGCTTACTTAACAAATTCAAACCGCTAATGTCAAGTCATAGTTAGCATCGGCGAGTCCAGTTTTTTTTATATATACTACGGTCTCATTAAATTTAATTAAAGTAACATAATTCCGAATTGTTTTGCACTCACACATTCACTTATTTTTTAAAAACAGAAGCCATACAAAAATTTTTTTCATATGTCCAATACACCGCTATACAATCGCTACACAAGCAATCATGGATTAATAATAAGATAATATTAAACAACACACTTATAGTCACAATTGATATAATTGAATTAAATTTTTTATTTAATAATTTAATACTCGATCAGATACTTTGTATTTACACTCTATTTGATTTTTTGTATTCATTATTTTTCCACCACTAATTGCTCAATTATTTAAATTATTATACGAACCACTATTGAATATAATCCAGTTGATACTTGACATATCAAAGAATCAATCGTTTATATTCTATGAAGCAAGCTATTTGATAAATTGACCTATATCCAATAAGTTTATTATGTGCAAAAGATCTTCAAATGCCGATATTGATTCTGACTCGGCATCTAATGCTACATTTCCACGCTCTACTTTTGCATTAGAAAGCTATATGTTGAACTTAATACATACCAGCCTCTTCAAGTATTTTAAATAGTAGGCGTTGTCACGAGCCCCTTTTATTTTATTAGAAGGCAATTGATGCATAGTTATTGCAATCTTCTTTCACTATATTTAATATGGACGTGACCTAATTTATAAATACATGAATGTACATTTTTTCAACTTTAGCTCAATATTTTTACACATTTATATATACATTTTTTCAGCATTTTTAACTTTAAGTGATAACACATCTTTTCAGCTTACAATATCATATCGATTGGTTTTGATGTTGATCAATACATCCTGGTTTTAATAGAGTCAAATCACAATAGTGGTTCCGAAAGATATATTAATTCTAGCCATTTATCGCATGGTTGTTACTATAGCATTAATATACTACATATACATTTATAGCTATTATTTTCACAATTCAATCAAGCTTTCAACATTCAATTACATATATTTTTTATAATTGTTAGATCAATCGTTTACAAAATCAATTTTTGTTCTATATGCTTTTATTATTATTAGGTTATTGGATTTAGCAAAAACAATTTCTTGAACATTTCATTAGTAACAAGATATCGATATCAATGTCCTAGATATTTATGCCATCCTTTTTCAATCATTACAGACCAGATAATGCAGTTGGTCGCATAGTTCTCAATGTGACCTTTCGTATACAGTTATCCCAATTGTGAATTAGAGAGAATATAAGGTAACTATTAATAATTCTTCTCTTAAATTTTACTGTATTTGTTATACAAACCGTGAGTTTTTAGAATATAAACATACAAAAAAAATTTTTTTAAAATATAAGTATTTTCTAGTTTCATTATGTTTTAAACGTTATGTATTTTTATGCGCTTTTTATATGTCACCATTCTAACATATTTAATAAGTTTTTTTAAAAAATAAGGATTCTTTTGGATTTATACTATCAGTGTGTTTGAAATATTTATATATATATTTATTTATGTTGTAGCCCCTGAGGCAGCCGTTTTCAAACGGCGAAACTCGGCCTGAGTCGGGCAAATCTTTGTGTCTCCGCTTCAATAAAGGATTTCATAAGACATCAGGCATCTATCTTCTTTTTTCATCCGGATTAGGATGAGAGGCAGGTTATTTCCATCGGGCAGGACAATGAGAAATGACTCAGCAGAGGGCTGTTTTTTTTTTTTTTTTAGAGGACCATGGTCTGCAGTCAGGCTCTGTCTATATCTCTCCGTATACACACCTACTGCTGATGTCACCTCCAGGCCCAACTGCCTATAAACTCTAGTCTGACAGCTTCAGCCACTACCTGCTCACTTTGCTGCGGGAAAGGGCTTGCTAGCCTTCCCCTGTGCCTTCTTTCTGCGGCCCTTGGGGCTCTCCAGGATAGTTTACTGCTGGGCCTAGCCCCACTCACCGACTGTTGATGTCACTTCCGTGCCCAACTGCCTAAAAATACCAACCCAACAGGTTCCGCCACTACCTGCTTGTGTTGCTGCATGGAAGGACTTAACCAGCTTTCCCCAGTTTGACGCCTGCTGCTGGACCTTCTCTCCACGGCCCTCCAGCACACTTTGCTGCCAGGTTTAATCCCACCCACCCACCACTGAATTACTTTCGGGCCAGTTACCTACAAATACCCACCCAGCCCGGTTTGGCGGGTTTGCCATCAAAGGAGATGCAAACAAAAGGGGTTTTCCCCTTGGTGTGCTCTATAGTGTGACTCAAAATGTGATTTTTCTAAGCTACTGTTTTCCCATTTTTGTATTTTTTGACCTGATATTTGTTTCCCCTGGTCTTTCCATGTGTCATAATAGGCCAGCATGTATCGTGGGGGAAAGTATTTCTGTTATCCTTGATCAAGGCCATTGTGGTGATCTCCCCAAGAAATCACCTCGAAGCTCATTCCCTTATGCACCCTATTTAATCTATGTCTCATCTAAGCAATGTTGGCATTTGTCCAAAAGTCTTCTATAGATTCTGAGGTTAAGCTAGGTTATCTTCATATCCATTCGGTAAGAAATAAAGGACCTCTGTTCTTGTTTTAATCATTGATCAAAATATGTATATTCTTTATATTACAGAATCGTGGTAATCTGAGGCTGATGTGGTATCCCTTAACTAAATATGTATACAAGGTTACATAGTAACATAGTAATGATGGCAGAAAAAAAACAAGTGGTCCATCCAGTCTGCCCAGCAAGTTTCTTATGGTAGCAACTGCTGCTCCATGCAGGTGACCTCCATGTTTCTGTTAAGGATAGAAAGAATAATAACTGCCACTCCAAGCAGATTACTCCCAAGCCTTCTGTTAAGGGTAGTAATATTAACAATCAAAACCAAGCAACTGTCAAGCCCATAACAAATTTACTGCTAGCAACATTTCACACGGTGAGCAGCCTTCTTGATAATTCAGACAATGCTGCTTGAAATTGTTTTGTAGGGTTACTCCTACAAAGGCCAACTGTAGATAGAGAGAGATGGGATGGCAGAGGGAGCTGCTTATATTTTTTAATCTGCTTTGACGCTAATTCTGGACCACAGTTCTGAAGGCCTGGTTAGGGTCTCTAGTTGGTCATTATGTTGGTTTATCGGTTTCACTGGTTCATCTTCTACTGATCCTCTGCTGTTAGTCAAGACTTTTCCTTCCCTCCAAATTGATGTTTAGGACCTGATTATTATTGGGGATTTCAATCTTCATGTCAATGACTGTCTGTGGCATTTGTAAGCGAATTTCTTTCTGCAATGGGTGCATTAGGTTTGATCCAAGCAATAGAGTCACCCACTCGTGTGTCAGGCCACACACTTGATCTGCTGGTTTAACAAAATCTGCCTACATACTAAGATTCTGTTTACTGGTTGGAGCTCGTCGATCCCTAGGTTTGATCATTTCTTTATCATCTTTAAACATAGATCTAGCTTTGCCAACTCACTTAGCCCCACAGTTATCCAGCCTAAGCTAATCAAGGGCAAGGTTAATACTGAGAGCTTTAAGGCTCAGTGGGAGAACCTATTAGCATGTCTATCTTTGGACTTTGCTATTGAATTGATGAACATACTTTGTCTCAGGTTTGCAACCTACTTGACCCTGAAAGAACAGTCCTCTCATAAATCAGGAGTCAGAATCCTTTGGTAGTCCCAGCATCTAATTCTAGAAAAAAGGAGTTTGCAGGCTGAATGTCAGTAGCATAAATCTCGTCAGCTCCATGATAAGGAAGACTGTATGGCGAAGCTGCAGGTGTGTGGGCTTTGTTGAAATGTCTAGGAAAGAAATGTTATAATTAAGATTTAAAGTTTATTTAATCAGCTCTGTGAATTTTTTCAAGTAACTAGGAGGCTGTTAAAGAAACCTGCTTGTTTATCTGGTACTGTGGCCATTGACTACTCAGGAAATTCGGAGATCATGGGATCCGAGAAAGTGTCCTGTTGTGGATTGATAACTGGATAAAAGACAGGAAACAAGATGCAGGACTAAATGATTAGTTTTCTAAATGGAGAAGGGTCGTTAGTGGAATGCACAGGGGTCTGTGTTATTTAGCATATTTATAAATGATCTGGAAAAAGGAATGAGTAAAGTGACCACATTTGCAGATGATAAAAAATTGTTTCGTTATTAAAATGGCAGCAGATTGTGAAGAGCTGAAGAAGAACCTTGTGAGACTATCATAATGCCTTTGTATAGATTCATGGTATGACCACACCTCCAGTATTGTGTGCAGGTCTGGTCACCCCATCTGAAAAAAGCCATAGTAGACATAGAAAAGGTACAGCGAAGGACAACAAAAATGGTAAAGGGAAAAGTTCCCTTTTAGAGAGAGGCTAAACAGATTAGGACTCTTTACCTTCAAAAAGAGACGACTGAGAGGGGATAAGATTGAAATATATAAAATTATGAGTGGGGTGGAATGGATACATAGGAAACCCTTTCAAACAACACTAGGACTAGGGGGGGGCACTCCATGTAACTAACAACTGACAGATTTAAAACAAATCACAGGAAGAATTTTTCACTCATAGCTTGCACACTCAAGCTATGAAATCTGATGCTGGAGAATGTGGTCAAGGCAACTAACATAATGACGTTCAAAAGAGGACTGGACAAGTTCCTGAAGGAAAAGTCCATTGCCAGTTATTAGCCAGGTAGACTGGGAAAGCCAGCGCTTATCCCTGGGAGGGAGATACAAAGAATAGATCAACTATCAGGGATCTGACGGGTACTTCTGACCCAGACTGGCTGCTCTCAGAGACAAGATGCTGGGCTTGATGGACCTTGGGCTGACCCAGCAGGGCATTTCATGTGTTCTTATATTGTTAAAGGTTGGAAACCTTTCTTTTTCCATTTCAATGGCAGTTAGAGCCCCTGGGGTGTTTCTGGATTCCAGTCTGTTACTTAGGAGTCAGGTATTAAGCTGCAGTGGCCTCTCCCTTACACAGACTCCGCCTAGTGAGGCAGTCAAAATACATCTTTTTGTGACCCTGACTTGTGTACAGTTTGTTCAGCCTCTGGTCTTAAGTTCTATCCACTATTATTGCAACACTGTTTTATTTAGGACTTAACCAAGTCATTTTCCAGGTGCAGCAGTCTGTGCAAAAATGTCCCAGCTAGGCAAGTCAGGGGTATTAGACTTTGTGCCTTGGTTACACCTAGTCTTCAGATCTCTATTGTTTGCCGGTACATTAGCAAGTTCAATTTCATGTACTCATCATGATTCATAAAGCTATTCATAGTGAGGGATATTTTATCTGAGAGAGGTTTTGGCACCTTGTGTGACCCCTCACCCCTTACGCTTGACCGGGAAAGTCCTATTAGCAGATCTTTCTTTTCGCAAGATTTGCCTCCAGGAAACCCGTAACAGGGACTTTTCAGTCACAGGTCCCGTGATTTGGAATTCCCTGTCACATTAGCTTCAGAAGGATGTTGATTACTTTTTAAAGAAAGGAATTATTGTTTTCTCAGGCATATGGTCCTGGTATATGAAAGTTGCCCTTCCTTTCCCTATCAGTGTGGGCCATTTTTATAAAATAATGTTGCTTTTAGGTTCCTGTTTCTGCTGGTTTCTTAATGTATTGTTTTCTTTATTATGTATTGTACTGATTGTGATCAGTTATGAAAGGTTTTTGCGGATTATGTGGAATACACGTTTTTAAATAAATAAAAATAAATGTTTGCTGGGGAATGAAGGAGCTGAAAATCTATAGAAAATGAAGACTCGCCCAACGGCCGCTGAGCTGCTGTATCATTGGTTTGATTCATTGTTTTAAATTTATTCTTTCCCCCTTTTCTCCCTCATGCAACAACTTTTCCACAGCATATGCAAACATGAAGATTATTCAAAAAAGCCTGCAAACTTCCTGAGCCAAGTAAATAGTCAAATATCGGGAATTATGCAAAACTGAGTCCGGAGTGATCTGAGCATGTGCCTGGATAGGGAACACATTGGGCTCAAGGGGTGGGACTGCAGATATCTCACAGTTTAAGACTCTCAGCTGGCTGCTGAAGGAGACAGCCCATTCTAATTTGAAATATGCCAAGACGGACGAGAAAAGCATCCTAAATAGAATGCTACTGTTTTAGAAAGAAAATGTCACAAAGAAAGTAAATCCATCTCCTGCTATACACACAAAAGATCAGTTTACGTTTGCAATTGTCACTATATAAGATAACTCCCGTCCCCTCGGAAGTACCTTGTGAGACTGGGGGATGAGAATGGAGATAAATGCTATGTAAGAGTTGGCATGTCTCCTTTGGCTTGTACTAGTGGGAGAGCAGAGCTGACCTAGGACCACATTCTTCTTGTGTGAAGGAATGTGGGAAATACAACTTATAAAAACATGGAAGACGTTGGCAGGTAAAGACCACCTAGTTCACAAAGTCTGTCCATGTATGCCTGTTTACTGCAGCGTCACAGATATTGCTTGATCTGTGGTCTTCTACCTCTCTCCCGCCCCTACTACCACCTCTGTTCCAGAGGTCCACAGACCTCTTATAGAAAAAAGTGTTTTCTCCCATTCCTTTTGAGTCAACCTTCTCCCAACTTCCTTGAGACGGCTGAGGGGGAATATGATAGAGGTGTTTAAAATCATGAGAGGTCTAGAACGGGTAGATGTGAATCGTTTTTTTACTCTTTCGGATAATAGAAAGACTAGGGGGCACTCCATGAAGTTAGCATGTGGCACATTTAAAACTAATCGGAGAAAGTTCTTTTTCACTCAACGCACAATTAAACTCTGGAATTTGTTGCCAGAGGATGTGGTTAGTGTAGTTAGTATAGCTGTGTTTAAAAAAGGATTGGACAAGTTCTTGGACGAGAAGTCCATTACCTGCTATTAATTAAGTTGACTTAAATAATAACCACCGCTATTACTAGCAACGGTAACATGGAATAGACTTAGTTTTTGGGTACTTGCCAGGTTCTTATGGCCTGGATTGGCCACTGTTGGAAACAAGATGCTGGACTTGATGGACCCTTGGTCTGACCCAGTATGGCATGTTCTTATGCCTTGTCCTTGAGTTCTTCACTAGCCTTGCTTATAGTTCTCCTTCAGCTGACACTCTCTAATCTGCATATGGGAGTCAACTGTTCTAAATGATTGGAGGTGCTCAACTCAATACAAATTACCCTGCTCCTGCCCGAAAAAACAAAACACAACATGGCAGATCAATAAGAGAAGAGATGACAGAAAAGAAAAGAGGTTAATGGACTAAAAAGAAATAGCTAAATATTGCTGAAGAGACAAAGTAGACAGGGAAACACCTGACACAAATGAGAGCAGTATGGTGAAAGAGTAAATGACAAATAGAGATAGCAGGTAAGGGTGTTACCAAACTGTCCCTTACTATATGCATCAGAGTCTTCACTGACGCTGAATATATGAGGCCAGAGAGAGTAGGAGGGTGTAGTGTTCTTTGACACTCCCTGGTGGAAGGGTCTTGTAATGGAGAATGATTAGCACAACTCATAAGCCCACTTTCTCTCCTATTCTCTTTCATCCAGTCTTCCATCCTGGGAAGGTAGCTGAGGCTCAAGGCTGGAGCCCTCAGGCCTTCCAGGAGGCACAATATTTCGTGGGGGTACAAGGAGGATCCTGAGATTGAGAGAACCAAGAGAGGTGAAGAGTAGAGAAAGGAGAGTTAGTCCCATGCTCCTTCCTTGTTACTGAAGATTTGCCCTCACGGTTTGCCAGGTGGAGTTCTGGTTGGAGACAGAGTAAAGAGATCTACTCTCAGAGCTGCTGCTTGGAAGGTCTCAGAGAAGCTTAAGAGTAAAGGAGAATAACTGAACTACTGAGATCTGTACATCTGTACATCCCAAAAAGGAGAAAGCCCCGGGAGGTTCTTATTCTCCTAAGAGTACCTCAGAGCCAGTGGGTAGAGAAGAAAGAAAACCTCTACTGTGTGAAAATTGTACAGCAACTGTAAATTTTTCACCAGTATACTGCCTTTTGCTGTATGGATTACACTATTCTTCAGTTCCCCTCTACTGATTTTATTCATCTGCATCAATATTCCAGTAAAGGTTTATTTTTTAGAGAATAGCGGGCTGTGCGGCAGTGTGTACCTTTTACTGGAAGGTGTCACATGACCTACCCAAAAACCTAAAGATTTTGAAAGTCTGTAACTCCTCCCTCCTCTGCCAGTCAGGAAAGAACCCAAGGGAGCATGGGATATCTACTTACCCCACCAGTCCTGAATGTACCCCCGAGGTTTGGTAGCTGGTAGGACACGCGTATTTTCAGAAAGAAACTGTAGAATTAAAAGACAACAGATTTTTATGGAATTCTGACATAACTTGCAATTTGTTTCCAGGCTGCAAAATAACAACGTATTTTAAGGCTGTTTTGTAAAATATTGGCATAGGTTGGGAACAGGAAAGATTCCCTAAATTCCTCTACTTCTGCAACCCCTGCCGTCCTCGTATGCCCACTGCTCTCATTTTTGCCTTCGAGGTTGGCAAGGGCTGAGAGGTCAGGTCAAAAACCCTGTGAGACTTTAGCAACTTTTCTAAACTCTGATCTCACCAGAGCAATGGCTTAAAAGAAGGTTGCCCAAACTAATGGAAGTAAACTGGACAAAGGTCACCTTAGAGGGCTGGCAAGTACACACTAAACATAGCAATAGGTTTCACCTCGTGTTATAGCCATTCCTCTCTCTCTTATGAACAGAAATTCTTCTTTAAATATTTTCTCCACATATATTTGTCGAGCTACACAAATATTTGGTTGTTCATTATAGGGTTCAATGATTTTGAAAGAAATGTCGTGACCGTGTATATAATGAACCAACCCATTCAGACTTTAGGAGCACTCGTTTACCACAGCAAAATACCATTCACTCAACATAAGAATAAAAAGACACAAGAACTGCCAAACTGGGTCAGACCAAAGCTTCATGTAGCCCAATATCCTTTATCTGACAGAGGCAAGCAACAGATATCAAAAGCAAATAATAGATGTGGAGTAAACGTAGTCATGTAGGGGAATATATGCAACAAAGCAAGGTGTGCGACCAAAAATAATGCTATTCCAAGTAAGCAAGATTACTTGGGCAAGCAGCAGATACCTACAGGAAGTATGTAAGGAACAGGGCATGTGTAGAGGGGTCCATCACTTGACTTACCCTGCTGGCTTCCATCAGTCATGATTTAGGGATGCACTGCATTCAGGATGACGGCCATGACTAATCAGCGGCCTAAGTTCAAATTAATGGACCTCAAGTGACAGTTTTGGAACGGACCCCTAGAACGGGCATGGGGATGAGGATCCACCTCAGAATGTCCTGGGAACAACTGCAAAAGGATCCTCTTTTTCTTTGGGCTATGCTGCACTGCACAGGCTGCTTGGGTGAAATTTATGCCAGCGCTGACAATTATATTAAATAACTGATGATCAATCTAACTCCCATAGATAGATGGAGCCACAAAGATACAGCAATAGCCTCTTCTAGTGTTGTATATATGTTTTCTGCTGCAGAGATTATTGTCATATATGTGGAGTTTGTGTAATAATGTGGGAAGTGAGTGCTCCTCAGAATCACATTGACTGATTCATTATGATATGTTCCTTAGATAAGTTGATAGTACTCTAGCTGCAGGTTGTCGGTAGGTTGTCAAATAAGGCAAATTAATTATATTTTTATTTGATATGATGAGTATGTAAGCCTTGATTTCGGCATTAAACATGTGCCCTGCTGCGGAGTCTACTTTAGTGTGAGTCTCTAGACACAAAGCTTGCAGCTGATTGCACATCTATAAGATGATCATAATAATCTTTCATTAAAGGAGGGTTATTTAAAGCAGCATTTCAAGTCAAACTCGCTAAAAATCAGGTAGGGTGAAATATACCCCCATAGAAGCATAACATTAACATTTAGCACTGTGCACCCTTTTCACAAAAGGCAATATTTTATGTTCCAGGATCTTTCCGACTCCATGCAACCTCGTGATGCCATGTAGGGACATCCTCTATCATAGAACGCTTCGGAATGTGGAAACCATAGGAGACCCAGCAAGACGGTCATAGCATTGCTTATGAGGAAAAATTGAATTTCTGGCATGTATTAAGCCCTGGAACATTTTCTCCAAAAATCATTTGCTCCTCAGAGTAGTGTAGAATATTATTTTATAATGTTCTTCACCCACAGGGAGTCTTCCAACAAAAGTGACTTTTTGATCAACTGTGCTGAAATGCTGCCTTAAATGATGAGTGTGTAATGACTAACCCTTCATGAAAACCTTGGAAGGTTCCTCTCTACACCTGTGCAGTATCCTCTATAGACTCGCATGGCTCACTGGAATAAATTGACATTTTAAGTTGTATACTGCCATGATCCTTGGAGTGGCATTAAACAAATGATTTTTTAAATAAATAAATAACAGCAGTCTCTGTTAGGCTGCATGGACTTGTGGTGTCTACACATTTTAATATCATTTTGTGATGGCCTCTCCTTAGAAAGGATTGCATTTTCAGCTCTGTGATTTCTGCTTTGTTTCCTTTTCCAAAGGACGGCGGCTGTAGCTGTCCAGGAGATGTTGCCAAAGCTTTTGGTAAGTAATCTAAGCATGGCACAGATACTGAACAATTCACCTGGAGGGTGAGGTGTGTGCTCAGCCTTCCCCTTCTGTACAAAATACACATATGTACAAACATCTAATCAAATGTGAAGCACTAGAATTTAGGGCCTGATTCGCTTAGTTGTTTTCCTATAGACAGAGAATGGGAGAAAAGCATTATTTCATTTTCATTTATTAAAATTTATTAATCGCCTAACACTTAACAAGGCCTAGGCGATATACAAGGGTACATACATAATAAAAACAAAATAAAATACAAACAACAGATTTCAGCTTCACAGAAACCAAGCCGCAAAATACCAAATATTAATGGTACATTTACTATTTTAGACATAAGAGCATATTCCAAAAATTGAATATTCAATTAATAAATCGTCATATATCTTTTAATGAGCAGATTAAGAACATTCATGCAGCCTTAGTACTGATACAGTAGATATATATATAAATATATATATATTTATTGGCTTCACTATTAGAAAATTCACTTTTTCAGGAGAACAGCTTTCACACCTTCTGTACTTGATGTGTTGGGGGGAAGCAGGTGCTACAATTAATGGAGCATATTCAGGCTCACCGCACGCTCAAAGACATTTTTAAAAAATGTACCCATTTGTGCAGATTCACAGTATATGAAAAGGGATGTTAGGTCAGGTTAAAGCACAGAAACACTTGACTTTGCATTTCGTAATTTCCTCCTCCACAAATTTGCAAACTGTTTCTCAAAAGGATTCAGAGATGTGGTGGTGCCGCTGAAAAGGTCCCATTGGGTGTCCCTATCCAACTCAACCAAGAGTTGCACAAACGTCACTAGCGCATGCCCACACGCATGCAGCAAGGGAAAAAGAAAATCAAGTGTATGTTCTAGGGAGGAAAATTCTATCAGGGTTATGGATCAAAGTTAGCATGTCTTTTAATCACCTAATGCTTGTTTTACATTAGCATTTGTTTGAGAGAGCCATTAGTCTGCACAGTTCTGCTTCGAGGGTAAATCCTTCAGTACTTATAGGAATGAATCAACTTTTACATCTCTGGTGGTCCACATACTCACACGGGGTCTTTTGCACTCATTTGCTAGGCTGCAGGTTACTGCTCAATCTAGTGTCACTTAGTTTTGATCGCCTAGGAAACGGAATCACTGGAGCAAGAATCCTCTTGCCCATGGATTCCAATGTTATTCATAAAATTAGTGCATGGTTCGTTAGTCTGTGTGTAGGGTGGTGGGGGGAATGCGGAACGTTTCATAACTTCTCTTTGAAAAATGTAGGTTTAGATGAAAATTTTGCAGGACACAGCAGAAAATTAAATATAGGATTTAATTTATCTTAAAGTGACATTCTTTTCATCTTAAGAAGAATTCCCTCTGCCAGCCTGAAGAAGGAATTTGGCAACAGAATGCGTTTCTAGATCTCTCACTTACTCTCTCAATAGTTTGTTCACATTTTGGCAAGTTTGTGGCTTCATTAAAGAATTCCCTCTCTGGGTCTAAGCATCTTTCCTTTCCACTTAATCCCATTTTTCTTGGCGGCTTGAACAGAAGGCATACAACCTCTCTCCCATCACCTCAGCTGAAGGTTTCCTCTGAACTTTGAGAAAACCCTCATCATGGTGCATTGATCTCCATTTTTAGTTCTGTAGACTTCCCATACCAAAACAGAGCATCTTTGTTTTCTTGAGTTCCAATTTATACAATAGCAGTTGGCGTACCCTGACAATGGCAAGATAAACATTGGAAACACCTGAATCAGCCAATTCAACTTTTTCCCGTGCAGCACTCCTGTCTGTGCGGGAGATACTTACTGACCATAAAGCAGGCCCTTGACATATTCACCTTTAAGAACTTGGGGCTTGATTCTCCCCTGAATGTTTTGGCCTTCACTGACAAATCATGGCCAGACATCAGGTTTTCCCAAATATCTGCTGTCATAAAAAGGGATATTCAACTGCTATTCAGTGTACTGTGAAGCATTCTAAAAGTTATTTGAAAGAGCCTAAGAAATGATATTCTGAGCGTGCAGAAGGTGAAGCCCATCTATATTTTACAATATCAGGCTTCTCTCCACCTCCAGTCCCTCTCCAAAAGGTTATTGACCCAGTTATATAAACAGAGGTTCATATTCAAAAGCATTTGCCCAGCTAATTCAGAAGTTAGCCAGCTAAATGAATATTCAGGCACTTATCCGGCTAACAATGTAGCTAGCTTAGGGGGGTCATTCTTCAAATCGCGATAACTACCGCTTCACGAATCGAAAATGTAAATTAGGGAAACGGGAGGAGTTTGGGCAGAGTTTGGGAAAATTGGAGTCCTGTAACGCTGCAGGCGATAATGTATCACCCATTATCGCCCAAAATAACTACAGCCATTTGGATGAAAAGTATAACTAGAGGAGTTGATTTGTGAATCATCCATTATAATGGCTACAAATCTTTAGTGATATCAATTTTACTATGAATAACCCCGAAATGTTTCTGTAACACCACCCCCTAAACCTCTCCCCCCCCCCGTGATGAGCCGTGAAGAAAAATGGAAGGGGTGGGGATGAGTAGGCGGCCGCATCACAGCAGTACATTTCAGTGGTGTAGCTGCCCACCCAATTTGGACCCAGGCCCACCCAACTGGCACCGAAACTGCAAGGCTGTCGCAGGATCCCATCCCCGCGACAGCAAAGAGGAGGACCCAGGCCTGGCGTGCCATTCCGTGCATTTGCACGCCACACATGGGGAAGTGGTCCTGTGGCCGTATGGCCGACCGATCTTCCTGCTGGGGGGGTGGAGGAGAGCGGAAGCGCCTCGCACAGCTTCCACTTCCTCCCCCTCCCCCCCCCAAGCAGGAAGATTGGTGGGCCGTACGGCCCGAAGATAGCAGAGGCCAGTGGCAGCAGGAGAGGCCAGCTGATCTTCCTGCTTGGGAGGGGGAGGAAGCGGAAGCTGTGCGTGGGCTTGAATGTTTATGTGTGGATGAGAATGGGAGCCTTGCTTTGTGTGGGTGAAAATCGGAGCCTGGATGTGTATGGGAGTGAGAATGGAATCTTGAATGTGTGTGGGTGAGAATGGAGCTTAAATGTGTGTATATATGGGTGAGAATGGGAGCCTGGGTATGTGTGTGGGTGAGAATGGGAGCTTGAATGTGTGGGTAAGAATGGGTGCTTGAATGTGTGTATGTGTGGGTGAGAATAGGACCTTAAATGTGTGTATGTATGGGTGAGAATGGGAGCTTGAATATGTGTATGTGTGGGTGAGAATGGGAGCATGGGTTTGTGGGTGAGAATGGGAGTCTGGGTTTGTGTGTGTGGGTGAGAATGGGTGCTTGAATGTGTGTCTGTGTGGGTGAGAATGGGACCTTAAATGTGTGTATGTATGGATGAGAATGGGACCTTAAATGTGTGTATGTATGAGTGAGAATGGGAGCTTGAATATGTGTATGTGTGGGTAAGAATGGGAACATGGGTTTGTGGTTGAGAATGGGAGTCTGGGTTTGTACGTGTGGGTGAGAATGGGTGTCTGGATATGCGTCTGTGTGTGCAAGAAAATAATCCTGGAGAGGGGTGAGAAAGTGAGAGCTTGTATGTGTGTCTGCAGAGAATGTGAGCTTGGGGGGGGGGGGGAGCATATGAGAGTGAGAGCTTGAGTCTGTGAGAGAATTCATGTATGTGTGTGTGTGTGTGTGTGTGTGTGTGTGGAAGGGAAGAAAACAGTAGTAGAAGAAAGACACTGAAAAGAAATTAGGAAATGAGCGACAAGGGAAAAAATGGGAAAAAGAGACCAGGACCAACTGATTAGAAAAATACAAAGATCAGACAACAAAGGTAAAAAAATATCTACCTTATAAATGGGCTCTGACCGACGGCCCGCAAATGCGCAGTAGAGAGCAGCTCTACCGCGCATGTGCGGGCGAGCACGTCGGTCAGAGCCGTGCGTGCCCAAAAAAAAAAATGGCGGTGGGGCCGCAGGAGCGGCGGCGAGGGTGAAAAGCTGGAGCGGCGGCGGCCCCGAAGCAGGAGCGGGAGGAGAAGCAGCGGCGCCGCGCGCGCGGGAGTGACAGCCCCCCCCCCCCCCCCCCCCGATATCTGCCGGCAGGAGCGGGAGGAGAAGTAGCGGCGCCGCGCGCGCGGGGAGTGACAGCCCCCCCCCTCCGATATCTGCCGGCAGGAGCGGGAGGAGAAGTAGCGGCGCCGCGCCCCCCCCCCCCCCCGAGATCTGCCGGTTGTGGATGATCAGAGAGGGGAGGGGATTGAGAGAGGGGGAGTGACTGAGGAGAGGGAGGGGAAGGTGAGAGAGAGAGAGAGGGAGGGAGGTGAGAGGGAGGGAAGGTGAGAGAGAGAGAGGGAGGTGTGAGAGAGGGAGGTGAGAGAGGGAGGTGTGAGAGGGAGGTATGAGAGAGGGAAGTGAGAGAGAGGGGGAGGGAACGTGAGAGAAAGGGAGGGAGGTGTGAGAGAGGGGGAGGGAGGTGTGTGAGAGAGAGAGAGGGGGGGAGAGAGAGGGGGAAGGGGGAGGGAGAGGGGGAGAGAGAGTGAAGGAGGAGGGAGAATGAGGGGGAGGGAGTGGGAAGGAAACGGACCGAGCCCGTTGTTACGGGCTTAACGGCTAGTATTATATATATTTTGAGATGTTAGCAATTTAAATGTGTCAGCTTTAGGAATGTGCATTTCTTTTATTTTTGTATTTTGCTCTTTCTTAAGTATTCCACTGTTCAGACATTTTAGTTTCTCAGGCTTTCTATTTTGGCTTTATCTGCATGTTTCTGTTTCTAATTTATAGTCTCTTATTTCTATATTAGTTAAGGGTTGGTCTCAGTTTTGCCTGTGTTTAACAGAAATGCCGTACTTCTAGCATATAGTTTCTCTGTAGTAGTAGTCCAGCTAGTTCTGTTATTCCAGTAGGTGATGTATTAATGTTCTAGGGCCTGGTGTAGTATTTGCATTGCTGCTTTTTCATAAGGTTGCTGTTATTTGAATCCTGAGAGTCAGTGTTGACTGTATGGTATGGCAAGGTTCTAGATGCCTCTTTCTTTGCAAGAGTTTGTGTTACTTCACAAAATAGCAGTGGAGGATTATTTTTTGCTGGGGTGACACCAGAATTTGAATTTTTTTTTTCATGTTAGTTGTACTGTGAATTGCCCTAGCTTTGCACTGCATCTGTTCTGATGATTAATTATATTTTATTGTATTTATGAAGATTTCTGGATTTCTGCAAAGATGGTTCATGAAAGAATATATTCATTTTTGTTTTATTAGATGCTTGGATCTGTTTGTTTTCTATACTTGTGCATTTATAAACTGCAATAAATATTAAATAAATTCTGATTAATAAGGAATTTTTAATGCTGGTAAGTGCTTGAAGTAATTGACGTAAATTATTTTAAAGTTTCATACATGATGTATAATGGCTGTTGCAAATTACTTAGAAAGCCATTCTAGGGTACAGTATATGGCATTATTTATCAATAAGAAAACAACTAGTAGGTCTCAGACCTGCATGCCTACAGCCCACCCATGTTAACCTTGTGCCCACCCAAAAAAATCAATTCTGGTACATTTACGCCTGCCGCAGTTTCAGCCATGCCCCCATAGTGCCATTTTTCCCCTTCCCAGTTGGGGGGAGGGGATAAAAAGGGAAACAGGTGGGGATGAGGATTGCAGAGTTCTGGCATCTCTGGTGGGATTAGGACTGAGGTTCTCCCTTTCCCTCCAAGGAAGTGCCTCCTCCTCCGCCTATTACTCATAGAGATGGAGCCAGCAGCATGTCCAAGCAAGGCTGAAAGGTAAAATGGACAGTCTCTCCGGATGCTCAAAAATAACACAAAAAGCAATAGGAAAAAAGTAAGAAGGAGGCAGAGCCTCTATAGCAAATGCCAGGGACTGCATGATTCCACTGGTGGCTTGTCTGGACTGCAGGATCCTGGCTCTTTGGAGAGACTGTTGCATGCTCTGGGTAAATCATGGGAAGAATCTCAGATACAAGTGAGTTACAGTTATACTAAGAAGCATGAACAAAGGCAGAATTCACAGAAGAGAGTCTTATAATGTGATCAGAACTTTATCCAAAGCACAAAAAGAAAACAATGCCACAGCATACACACATACAGGCATAACAGAAAGGAACAGAAGGAGGGAGCATACATGCTAGAAAAGTTGGATGAAGTGACACACCAAGGTAAGACAGGAGAACACAGCAGGTGCCACACCAGCATGCCAGAGAGTGAGATGACATGTAAAAATACACTTGCAAACACTTAAAGTACCGTAAAAGACAATGACAAACATGTACAAGGAAATACTCACTGGGTCAGTCTGTTCAATTAGGCGCAGATGGTCTCTAGGTCCTCATATCCCTGAGGGATCTCTTTACCCATCAGATCTCCCTTGCCTCTTCCACTTTTGCCTCCTGGTATCCAAGTAACAGGATGCCCTGCTCTAACCCCCAGATCAAAAGCAGGTGCCTCGTGGGACTTGAGGTTGTTAAGGGTTTTGGGATGCATGTGATCCAAATCGACCCTGAAAAGCTGAGTCCATCCTGATTTTTTCCAATTGCACATATAGACTACAAGGACTACAAGTCCACAGATGCAATGAGGAAAACCCAGGACTAGATCAGCCTCTCAGGGTTGATTTTGGACAGGTGACAATCCTACTTGCTTAGGTGAATGCAGGCAGTGGTTAAAGTGAAACTGAAGCAGAGCCTTCAAGTTTCCCAGCTCCATCTGACTACAGCTCACAGCTCTGTGATTTGTGCCAGGGCACTGTAATCTTGCCCAGTCTCTTGAAGCGAGAGTGATGACATTAGTGTCATCCTGAGACTAAGATATTAAGATGTGCTCTGCTTGTCAAGGTAAACTGAGTCCAGAATCCTGTGCTCAAGAGTGGTCAGTCTGGATCATTAAGAAGTACCTTGTACATATCAAAGATTAGATTCAGTTCCTTGTTTCTCCATCCCAGAGATAAGCATTGGGTTTCCCCGAGGCCATCTGACTAATAATTGGTTTTGGACTTTTCCTCCAGGAATTTGTCCAAACTCCTATTAAACCCAGCTATGTTAAATGCCTTGAGCACATTCTCTGGCAACAAATTCCACAGATTGATTGTGTGCTAAGTGAAAAAATACTTTATCAAAGTTTCTTTACATCTGCTACCTGCTAATTTCATGGAGTGTCCCCTAGTCTTTGTACTATTTGATAGGGTAAATAACCATCCCCTATTTATATGTTGCACCCCATTCATGATTTTATAAACCTTTCTTATATCCCTTCTCTAACCATAAGGGAGCTATTCCATCCCCTTTATCATTTTTGTTGCCCCTCTCTGTACTTTTTCTAGTTCTCCTATATCTTTCCTGATACGAAGCAACCAGAACTGCACACAATCCTCAAGGTGCAGTCTCACCAAAGATCTGTACAGAGGCATTATGATATTCAGTTTTATTCTCCATTCCTTTCCAAATCATTCCTAACTTTTTTATGTACTCTTTTGATCACCTGCCGCACACTGAACTATTGAGAATTTCAACATATTATCCACCATAACTCCAAGAACCTTTTTCTGGGTAGTTACTGCTAATATGGAACCTAGCAATGTATACCTATAGTTAGGATTATACTCCTGGGGGAATTCTGCGCAAAACATTTAAAATTCTGCACACAAAAATTTAAAATTCTGCATACTTTATATTAGTTAAAATAACACAATTCACATCACAGCCTGTAAGTAATTAATTTAAAATGCAATACAGAAAAGTTATTACTCAAAGATGCAGAGTGTTAAATATTTAGAGCAGAATTCCCCTGGAAGTACACTGTAAGAGTGTCCCTTCAACCTCTTTCCCTGCTCCCCTGGCCAGACCTCTTTCACTCTGCCCTTTTAGGCCCCAACTCCTCCGCCCTCCACTATCCCCTCCCCCTCCATGCTCAAGTCCTTCCATTCTATTTCCACCACCCAGCCCTCCAATCTCACAGTTTGACCCCTTTCTCATTCAGGCCCTCACACAGACTTCCTCTGTCTCTCTCACAAACACACACACACGCAACCTCTGGCACAGGCTCCCTCTCTCTCTCTCTCTCTCTCTCTCTCGCACACACACACACCCTCCCCTCACAAAGGATTTCTGTCCCACTTTCACCCACAGGTTCTCTCTGTCCTTTCACACACACTCATACCCTCACACAAGCTCCTTCTCTCTCTCGCACATACACCCCCCCTCACAGGCACCATCTCTCTGTTGCACACACACACACACACCCTCACACAATTCCTCACTCACACATACAGGATCCCAGTTTCTCACACTTGCACACACAGGTACTCTCACAAGCACACTGCCTCTCACACAGGCTCACGACAGTGGCATAGCCAGAACTGATTTTTTTGGGTGGGCACAAGGTTAACATGGGTGGGCTGTAGGATTGCAGGTCTGAGACCTACTATTTGTATTCTTATTGATAAATAATGCCATATACTGCACCCTATAATGGCTTTCTAAGAAGTTTGCATCAGCCATTATCCATCATGCGTGAAACTTTAAAACATTTTACCTCAATTATTTCAAGCACTTACAGCATTAAAAATTCCTTATTGATCTGTATTAATTTATTGTATATTTATTGCAATTTATAAATGCACAAGTATATCATGTAAAAAGCAAAGAAAACAAATAGAGCCAATCAATCATGTAATAAAAATCAAAGTATTCTTTCATGAATCCTCTTTGCAGAAAACCAAAAATCATCATAACTACAATAAAATAGCATTAATGATCAGAACAGGTGCAGAGCAGCGCTAGATCATCACATTACAACCAATGTAAAAATATATATATATATATATTCAAATTCTGGTGTCACTGCAGCAAAAAATATCCCTTCACTGCTAAACCTTTTATAAAGTAACACAAACTCCTGCAAAAAAAGAGACATCTAGAACTTTGCCATACCATACAGTCAGAGCACTGACTCTCAGGACTCAAACAGTAACCATATGAAAAAGCAGCAATGGAAATACTATACTAGGCCCTAGAACAGTAATACATCACCTAGTGGAGTAACAGAACAGGCTGGACTATGCAGTGAAAAAATGTTTAGCAAAGGACAACAGGAAAATAGAGACAGTGTATTTCTTCAGCAGAAATACTGCACCTCAGTCACACACAGGCAAAACCGAGACCAACACTTACCTAATATAGAAATAAGAGACTACAAAATAGAAACAGAAACATACAGACAAAACCAAAATAGAAAGCATGAGAAACTAGACTCTGAACAGTGGAATACTGAAGAAAGAGCAAAATCATAAATATAAGAAATGCATATTCCCAAAGATGGCATATTCCAATTGCTAAAATCTCAAAATCTTTTTTTTTTTTTACCTTTGTTGTCTGATCTTTGTATTTTTCTAATCAGTCGGTCCCAGTCTCTTTTTTCCCTGTTTTCCCTTCTTGATCATTTCCTAATTCCTTTTTAGGGTCTCTCTTCTCATTTTGTTTCTTCTCCTAGTGTCTTCTTCCCTTCCTCCCTCACACACACACATACACAGGTTCATGCTTTCTCTCACAGACTCCCTCTCACTTTCATATGCTCCCCTGCAAGCTCCCATTCTCACATTCTCTACATACACACAAGCTTTCACTCTAAAATGCTCTATCATACACACACACAAGTTCTCATTCTCACGTGCTCTACCACAATCACAAGTTCTCGCTTTCATATACTCTCCCCCACACACACACAAGCTCTCACTTTCACATTCTTTACACACTCACGCACAAGCTCCACTCTAATATGCTCTACCATACACACACACACAAAAGTTCTTACTCTCACATACTGTACCACAACAAGAAGCTCTCACTCTCTCAACCCCCCCCCCCCCGGCTCTCATTCTCACACACAGATGCACACCCAGACTCCCATTCTCACCCACAGACAGATGCACACTCAGGATCCCATTCTCACTCACATACACACACGCTCAGGCTCCCATTCTCCCCCCCCCCCCGCCCCCCAGGCTCCCATTCTCCCAGACAAATATATTCAGACTCCCTTTTTCACCCACATACACAAGGGGCCTTTTCATTAGGCACAGCCAAACTCCTACCACCGGGGATGGGATCCCGCAACGGCATTGCAGCTCCAGCCCTCTTCTTTGCCATCGCAGGGATGGGATCCCATGATGGCATTGCTGCTCCGGGCTTCGCCCTTCTTCCAGGTCAGACAGCCCTGGTTGAGTCTGAGCCCAAAGTGGGTGGGCCAGGGCCCACCCAAGCCTACCCGTGAATATGCCACTGGCTCACAAGCTTTCTTGCCTCTTATGGTGGACCTTCTCTGCTGCTGGGCCTGCTGATCTTTGCCCTCTGCTTGCGACCAGCTGATCCTGGGGTTTGATCTCCACCGTGAGTGGGACAGACTCCGCTTGTGGCCAGCTGCGGCCTTGGGCCTGATCTTCACCACAGAGAGATGGGCTCCGTTTGCAGCCAGCTGATCCTCAGGCCTGTTCTTTGCTGTTTGCAGCCAGCTATGCCCTGGGCCTGATCTTCGCCACAAGCAGAACAGACTCCGCTTGCTTGCAGCCCACAGTTTCTTTCTGTTCAATTTTGTGCCAAAACTAAATTCTGCGTGGGAGGGGAATTTGCACAAATTCTGTGCTCCGCAGTCGTGCAGAATTCCCCCAGGACTAGGATTATTTTTTTTCTCTGTACATCATTTCGCACTTGTCCACATTGAATTTTATCTGCCATTTAGATGTCCAGTTTCCCAGTCTTTCAAGGTCCTTCTGCAGTTCCTCATAGTCTGCTTGCGTTTTAACTGCTTTGAATATTTTTGTGTCATCTGCAAATTTGATCACATCACTTATTGCTCCCTTTTCCAGATGGTTAATGAATAAGGTTAAACAAAACTGGTCCCAGTACAGATCCATGGGGCACGCCACTATTTACCTTTCTCCACTGAGAAAACCCACCATTTAGTCCTACTCTTTGTTTCCTATCTTTTAATCAGTTACCAATCCACAGTAAAACATCTCCTCTTAGCCCATTAATTTTTTTAAACTCTTTATTTATAGAATTTAATTTAACACAAAACAAGCAGAAAATAGGGTATTAAGTATAAGACGACTCTCTCATGAAGGACTTTATCAATTGCTTTCTGAAAATCCAAATACACTGTATCAATCAGTTCACCATTATCCACTTGCTTAGTCGCACCTTCAAAGAATTCTAATAGGTTGGGAAGGCATGACCTTGTTTTGCTAAATTAATACTGGCTCTTCCTCATTAGGCCATGTTTATTCATATGACCAGTAATTGTGGTGTTAACAATAGTTTCCATTATTTTACCCAGCACTAACATCAGGCTGACCTGGTCTGCAGTTACTTGAGTTATCCCTAGAGCCCATTTTGAAACTTGTCATTACATTTGCTTCCCTCCCATCCTCAGTTAAAGAGTAGATTTGAATAGGTTAAAGATTACCTGTAATTGATCTGAAATTTCATATTTCAGTTCCTTAGAACTCTAGGGGGGAATACCATCAGGTCCCAGTGATTTACCATTCTCCATCTGGAAGGAATCTAACTTAGGCTTTAAAAAAAAATTATTTCAAGATGAATATCTTAAAAAGTAATATTTTTCAGTGTAGTTGAGACAAAATTTTTAAGCAATTGATTTTCAGTAAGTCATTCAATAGTCAAATAACAAGCTAGTTTATAGCCTGCTAACATTTAGTGAAAGTTTAGATGTAGGTGTTATGTGGGATTAGATTTTCAAAGGGGCCAATCTTACCCACTTAACTTTGTAGCTAGGCACCTAGATCACTTGAAAAATTACCCCAAAATACTTTTTGATTCTGAAGATGGTTTAGTCACTGTGCTCCTATGAACTACATTAACCATATGTTATACCAGGGTTTGTGTAACCAGATGAGCTAGTCAGCAAGAATTTCACCAAGTTGTGGAATCAGGGATGGAGCCTTCAGTTAAATGGAACTCCCCATCTCTCCACTTCTTTCACAAAGGCCAGAAATCAGCTATTCTTGACAGGACTGGCTTTTTGGGTATGAAATGGCACAGGTTGCCAATGCAAGCAGGGGCACTAGAATCATGTGCTGGCAACAGGAGGAAAAGGCAGCACAGGGTCTATGAGCCAGCAGGCACTCACAGATCCTGTGGTGCCCCTGCCCCTCACATGGGTTTCCCAGGAAGCCCAGGTGTGGGAGTAAGGAGTGGGTCTACTGCAGGGCTTGTGAGTGCCTGCTCGCTTACAAGTACTGCAGGGCTTGTGAGTGCCTGCTAGCTTACAAGTACTGCAGGGCTTGTGAGTGCCTGCTAGCTTACAAGTCCTGCAGGGCTTGTGAGTGCCTGCTAGCTTACAAGTACTGCAGGGCTTGTGAGTGCCTGCTAGCTTACAAGTACTGCAGGGCTTGTGAGTGCCTGCTAGCTTACAAGTCCTGCAGGGCTTGTGAGTGCCTGCTAGCTTACAAGTACTGCAGGGCTTGTGAGTGCCTGCTCGCTTACAAGTACTGCAGGGCTTGTGAGTGCCTGCTAGCTTACAAGTCCTGCAGGGCTTGTGAGTGCCTGCTAGCTTACAAGTCCTGCAGGGCTTGTGAGTGCCTGCTAGCTTACAAGTCCTGCAGGGCTTGTGAGTGCCTGCTAGCTTACAAGTACTGCAGGGCTTGTGAGTGCCTGCTAGCTTACAAGTCCTGCAGGGCTTGTGAGTGCCTGCTAGCTTACAAGTCCTGCAGGGCTTGTGAGTGCCTGCTAGCTTACAAGTCCTGTGAAGATTTTTCCTCCTATTGTCATTGCCTGAATATTTCTGTCAGGATTGGGTCCAGGATCAACCAAATGTGGTGAAGGAAAGGAGTGAGAGCATGCATATAATCTGTAATCTTCAGAGGGGGGATGCCACTTGGCTTATGGCCAGCCCTGATTCTTGACAGCTAAATGTATATATTTTATTCAGAAATCTCCTATCACACTCCAGAATTATTAGCTGGTAGCAACAAATTTGCTTGCAAACACTGATTTCCTGTTTAGTTTATCTGGTAATGGTTACTGGGTAGAGAAAGGGAGTTCCCCCTCAAAAAATTACAAGTATTATCATCTTAATTAAAGTTATGTCATGTCTGGTTACACAGTAGCATAGAAACACATAGAACAGCAATTGTTGCCAGATCAAGAAGAGGAATGTGTGAGAAGTTCATTACACAATTGTATGAACATATAAACATTTTTGAAGGTTCAGTCAAACACTTTGAAGAAATGTGAAGCAGATTCAACAATTTAGCTTCAGATTTTTTTTAAAAAATTGGCATCTGATTTTACAAAAATTGGAAGCAAGTTTTTCAAACCTCCTTTGAATACTTTTATTGAATGTTCTCAAAAACTGCTGGCAGATATCCAGTGGATTTCCTCAGCAGGATTGAGGAAAACTGTGAAAATGTATTTGAATCTGAAATTTGCCTGGTTCACATGCAACTTTGAATTCTTGAGACTTCTCTAATAAGAACTTATAGGGTCACTTGGTCTGTCTCGTTGCTTCTGCCTGCTGCGCCATTGCATATCCTACTCAATTTCTAATCCCCTCCTCTCTTTGGCCCTTTTCTCCCCTCTGTGTCTATCCCAGGCAATGCTTGAATTCTGTCACTCTTTTAGATGATTTATTTGTTTATGTATTTTACTCCATTGATCCTAATCTCTACCTTCAATGGATCACAATCAAAAATATAAAAATAATTATATCACTGTCTTCCACCACCACTATCTACTATCTTCTAGCTTAAGTAACATACAGGCCGATTCAGTAAAGTCTGCTCTCCTGTGCGCGCGATTCAGTATGCTAATTAGGCCCGGCGGTAAAACCAGGTAAAAGGAGACGCTAGGAACACTAGTGCGTCCCTAGCGCCTCCTTTTGGACCGGAGCGGCGGCTGTCAGTGGGTTTGACAGCCGACACTCAATTTTGCCGGCGTCGGTTCTCGAGTCCGCTGACAGCCATGGACTCGGAAACCAGATGCCGGCAAAATTGAGCGTCCGGTTTTTGACCCGACAGCCGCAGGCCGACTTCAAATTTTTTTTTTTTACTTTTGGAAAGTTTCGGGACCTCCGACTTAATATCGCCATGATATTAAGTCTGAGGGTGCACAGAAAAACAGTTTTTACTACTTTTCTGTGCAGTTTCCCGGTGCCCGAAGAAATTAGCGCCTACCTTTGGGTAGGCGCTAATTTCTGAAAGCAAAATGTGTGGCTTATTTATGTGTTACACCCCACTCATGATTGTAGAGACATCTATTACATCTCCTCTCAATCACCTCTTCCCCCAGCAGACGAGCCCTGACCTGCTTAGCCTTTCTTCATAAGGGAGCCATTTTATCCTGTTTATCATTTTTGTTGCTCTTCGATTTACCTTTTCTAGTTTTGCTATATCTTTTTTTGAGATGGGGGCAACCAGACCTACACACAATACTCAAGATATGGTCACACCATGGATCAATACAGAGACAAAAAGATATTTTCCATGTTCTCCATTCCTTTTCAGATGATTCCTAACATTCTATGTGCTATTTTGACTGCCACCGCAAACTGAGATAAGAATTCCAACATATTGGCCACTATAACTCCAAGATCCTTTTCCTATGTGGTGACTCCTAATATGAAACCCAGTTTTGTGTACCTATAGTTAGAATTATTTTTCCCTAGGTGCATGACTTACACTTGTCCACATTAAATTTCATCTGCCATTTAGATGCCCAGTTCTCTAGTCTGGCAAGATCCTTCTTCAGTTCCTCAAAGTCTGCTTTGTGTTATAACTACTATGAATATTTTTGTGTTGTCTGCAAATCTGATCACTTCTCTCGTTGTTCCCCTTTCCAAATCGTTTACGAATAAGTGATTCCAATATAGTTGAGCCTCTTTTTATATGGAGAATGCTACTTTCTTGCATCCCTGAGCCCAAAAGTTTAAGATTTTATATATACTGTCAAAAGAAAAAGCAAAACTGTGAATAGCTATCAGAGTGATGATTTTTACATCTGCATAAGCAATCTGCCACTTTTGTACACAGAATGAAACATATTTACATGGAGTGCTACAAGATGTTTGGCAAAGAAAAGTATATTTCTTGATTGTGGTTTAAAAGCCTTTTGTTGGACTTTATAAGGGATCGGATTTGGGCTCGAAAAACAATCTTTTTATCCAAAAGTTTAAGTTTTGTAAATTATGGATTACAGATGACCCATATTTATTTATTTATTACTTTTGATTTTCTGCTCTATTTGTATTTATTTGGATTTGTTATTCGTCATTCCCCCAAGGGGCTCTATATCATGAACCCTAAAGCAGATCATAATAAAAAACAAATAGAATTAACATCAATAGTCATATAAACCTCCCAACCACCCTCTCCACCTGTACAATATCCCTAAAATATCACCATTACTTTCCTCCCACCCTAACAATACCTCCCGTGCCACCCAATTCCATGACTTCATCATTCTCCTAAAACAATAATCACTCTTCTACCAGGCCTCAACCCAAATAGACCCTATCCAAAAAAAACTGCTATCATAGCCTATGCTAAATGATTGCTTGATTGTCAGATAAGTTATACTCTGGTTACCAACAGGATTGCATTCCATAACTTCAGAGCAAAACATGCAAATGCAGTTTGCCTAGTCATCAAAATCTTGACTGATGATAGGAACTGCCAGCAGCGCTTCAAGCCCTCCAGGGTAATTTTGCTGCCGCATTATAGCTAGATAGCCTGGTTGCCTCTATGAAGGCATGCCATTTAATCTACATAACTGAGATCATATGATGCAGGGAACTGCTTGGACATGCAGTAGAGTAGCTCCAGGTGCCATCCTTGATTAGCATCATTATTTACTTTACCTCCCTCCAGTTTGGTAAATAGTGTGCCCTAGTTGGGATCAGCTTGGGTCAGCTATTTCTGTGTCCTGCAGCTTGGTAAGTTCACTCGATTTGTGAAAGGGGACAAGGACAAACCGAAAGGGGCAGTCCTCAAAATGGCAGTTCCTGCTTCTGCTTCTGGAACTCTCGATTCTTTGGTTACTCCATTCACCAGCCAAATCAGGGATGCTCTTGGAGGCATGCTGAAAGAAGTTTCATCGGTGTCTCTTAAGACCCAAGGATCATAATCTTCCTTCTCAACCTCTCATTACTATTGTATCCTCTGTGGAATCTCTTCTTTCGGCCCCTGTTATTTGTGCTTCAGAGGCAGTGGAGAGATTGGGCTCAGGAGAGACTTTGAATATTAGGTTCCCTCTGGAAGTGGTAGAGAGAGGGACACCATCCTCTCCTATTCTGAACAAAGAAGACAAATCCTCATAAAGTGACATTTTGTCACCTGTTTCCCCATTGTCTCGACCAATGTCAGTGATTTGTCTCCTGTTGTTTTTTCTGCTCCTCAGAGGAGTGCAAATATTTCCTCTCAAAATATTTCTTTAAATGATCTTGCTTCTTCATTACAGCAGGTAGAGGATATTCTCAAGGGTTGTGTGGCTAAACTCTGTACTTTTTCAGCTGGTGCATCTGCCCAAATTGAACATCATCAATCCATATTGGATAGCCATACCTCCCTATTGAGTACCCTCTCTAATCAGGTTTCCGAAAGTCAGTCTCTTCAAAATGTGATAATTAAGGATAATGTGTTTGTTCGTGCTCGGGTGGAGATGTTTGAAAATTTTACTAGATATAGAAATTTACGCTTTGTAAATTTTCCTGAAAATTCATTTGTCTCTCCATATGAAATGGTTAAAAAATATTTTTTTGAGATTCTAAATATTTTGCCTCAGAATATGCCTCCTATTCATAAAGTGTTTTCTATTTCTTCTTAGAATCATACTGCTGTATCTCAAGAAGGAGAGTTAGATGTTTTGACTCCTTCTCATTGGTTAGATGTTTCAGCATTATTAGAAATTAGGGGTGTGCATTCGTTTAAAACAAAATTGCAAAGCGCGACAAATAAGGCTAATTCATTTCATTTGAGGGGGCCATGAACCGAATTGGGGGCCCACCCAAATGAAACAAACCTCATTTGTTTGTTTTGTTTTTAAAAAATGCATTGGGCTTAGTTCTAGACCTGAAGCCGGGGCCTCGCCTAGGTTATAGGGCAGCGCTTTATGCCCTAGGCAAGGCCCCAGCTTCAGGCCTAGGCCAAAGCGCTGGCATCACATTCAAGCAAAGATTGCAGCCCAAAGCAGGGACCATGGCATAGGCCCGACTGCGATGCTGGGGTCCTGGCCGAGGGGCCGCCCCCCCAAAAAAAAAGAACTTACCTGATCTGTTGGGTTCTGTCGAAGGCTGGGTCACAAGGCCTGGGCCCGACGCCGCAACCCGACCTAGAGGCCCATTTTATTTATTTATTTTATTTATTTAGAGTTTCTTCTATACCGATAGCCGTTTGCACATCGTATCGGTTTACAAATAACAAAGAACTTTTGGGCATGGCCCTTACATAGAACAGATAATTGCATAAGAGAATGAAACAGTAAACATCAGAAATGTTAAGGATGGGGAACTATGTAATACGGGTATCATAAGCAGATAAAGGTAAAAGTAAAATAACTGTTACAAAAATACAAGAGACTATAATACATTGTACAAAGAGCCATGGATATTCCAAGTCAGCGCTAGTGGTCAGTTGCAATACGATAATCTAGAAAGTCTGAACAGACATGCTGGTTACGAAAGGTTCAAGTGAAGTAAGAAGTAAAATGCTGGTTACATCAAAGATAATGAAGAAAGGCTCCAGGAGAACACAATGGGTAATAACAAGCACAATGGTGTGGGAAATCTAGTCAAGCATAAGGGCTCCAAGGGTGAAGGAGGGAAGAGTGGAGCGGGCAGGGGCGGAGAGTTGTTGTATGCGGGAAGAAGTAAGAAGGGTAGGAACAAAAGGCAGTGGAGGGAGAGTGAGACAATTGCAAGAATTCAAATAATTGATAGCCAGCAGTTAGGTATTCTTCGTGGAGTGGGTCATAGCTAGTACCTCGAATCATGCTACCTCACCTTCTGGAAGAGTGCTAAGACATGGTTGTTCAACTAGACCTATCTTCAGTCTGACCCACAATAACACCAATCTACCAGCTCTAACATTGAATTGACATTCAGTCCTTCCCCAGTCCTATCATAGATTAACCAATCTTACTAGCTATCACCCTCATCATATGAAATGAGTCTCTTCACTGTTCACTACCAGCAGTTCCATTTACCGGGAAGGCACCTTGCCCCGTGACTGATATGTCATTGCCACCTCAACTACCCTGTTCCCTGTGGCAGCCTATCCCAGGTGGATATAATATCAAATATCATCGGAAAATATATATAAAAGGCTTCAGAATTTAGGTGTCTTCCCACTCCATCACAGTCACCATTGTCCAGCCGTTACTTCTTGATCACGTTAACTGTATTATGTGTAGGTTATGGTTCAAACTCTTGTTTTGATATAATAGTTCTGGTTTATGTTCGATGTCCAGTTCTTTTTTTATTTATGTAATTTCAATTTATAGTACAGAGAACAAAAACTTTCCACGGAAACATCATGAGAGCTAACAACAATACTAGTTAGATTAGAAAAGAAGAAAAAATTATTTTATTTATTTATTTATTTTATTTAGGTTTTTTATATACCGGCATTCATGAACAAGTCACATCATGCTGGTTTACATACAAACAAGGGGTGCAAAGAACAGTAGAACTAAACTGGTGCAAAGGGGAAGCAGTTACAAAAAACCAGGGGTAGAATAACTGGGATAGAGAAAAAAGAGGAACAGTGGGGAGTAGAAGAATTGTATGGGGATAAAATAAATAACTTAATGAATATTTATATTTACATAGAAGAATTGTATGGGGATAAAATAAATAACTTAATGAATATTTATAATAAATATAAAATATAACTATCTTGCTGTTAGGATTCATGGGTTTCGTGGACCCTTGGCCTGAGGTGGAGGTTGATACTACATGAGGGGTGGAGCCCCACAGGTCCTCACCATTGGGAGGTGAGGTCAGCTGCAGCAGGGGACACGACTGTAGTTCAGTAGAGAGAGAATGTCCTGCGTCACTGCCACGTGATCGCAGGTACCTGCGATGAGATATACTGTGAGGCACCCCGAGGAGGGACGAAGAGGCACAGCTCAGAGGAGTCACAGTACTCAGGCAGGACTGAAGATACAATGTACCAGAGCAAGAACCTCCAAGACAAAGGAGTGATAGGCAGGCCTCGAAGAGCGGGGAGCGAGGAGACAGGATCTTCTGGAGGAGTGATGCAGAGACTGTCCCGAGGGGCGGGACAACGCAATGACAGAGTCTCTGGAGTGATGACATAGGGGCTGCCCCGAGGAGCGGGGAAGCGCAGAGTCAAGTCTCTGAAGTAGAGACGTAGGCACTGCCCCAAGGAGTGGGGAAGTGTAGAGTAAAGTCACTGGTGTAGAGACGTAGGCACTGCCCCGAGGAGTGGGGAAGTGTAGAGTAAAGTCATTGGTGTAGAGACGTAGGCACTGCCCTGAGGAGCGGGAAAGCATAGAGAAAGGGATCTCTGATAGGCTGTTCTTGAGGCAACCCCGAGGAGCAGGGAAGCAAGCAGGCAGGACCTCTGGAGAGGAGCGCAGGGGCTACCCCGAGGAGTGGGGAAGCCTGGAGACCAGTCTCCCAAAGGAAGCGCAAGCAGGCCCCCGAGGAGCGGGTACCCGAGCCAGAGTCCAGAACAGCAGGTGGAGATCCAAGGCAGGAGCCACAGGTCCAGGGAGACAGGAACAAGCACCAGTGAAGCGAAGGAACTCATTGCCAAGTCGGTTAGCGTAGGCCAAGGGAGGTGCTAATGAGTCCCCATTTTATGATGCCATCAGTCGGGGATGCCCCTGAGGTTCCCACCATCGGGCCTTTAAAGGGAAGCCCAGTGGCACGTGCACGCACCTAGGAAGGCCCAGAGTTGGCGTGCAGGTTGGAAGCGTCCCAGCCACCACGAGGAGTCTCGAGAGCCAGGAGATACGCGGCGGTAGCAGCTGGCCACAGCCGCGAGTTGACCCGGAGAGGAGAGCAGGGCAATACATGACGTGAGTTGGGTTGGTCGCGGCCGCTCGTGGCCGATGGTCATAACATTTGCTCTTATTATAATGCCCAACAAATTGTGAGAGAGGGAGTTTAGGAAATATTAAGAGGAGGTAAGAATAATAAACTAGAAGAAAGACAATAACACTGTGCATTAACCCAGTTTTATCATCATATATAACAGACATATCCACTCAAAGTTCTAAGAGGATACTGGCTCATTTCTAGACCTTCCATCTATGAATAACCTAAGCTGTTCTGGAAGAAAGAACACAAAATAATCTGCATTTAATTTAACAACACATCTGCAGGGATATCTGAGGAGGAAGAAAACGCCTAATGCTAAAACTTCTTGGCGCATTGCTAAAAAACTCTTCCTTCTTTCCTGCACAGATCCTAACAAATTCTCCCAAAATATTTTCATTCATACATAGGAAATATTTATCCATGATAAGGCTTAAATCTTGATCATAAATAAAAGAAACAAGTAATATAGATCTCTCAATAATTTCACAAGCAGATTGTTCCAAAAAAGCTGTAAGATGTCAAGAGGCCATAGGAATCGAAGTAACAGGTGCCTGCCCAGATCTTAATTTAGAAGGGAGAAAATAGACCTTATTAAAGGAGGGAATTTGCTGAGATTGAATCCTCAAAATGTCCATCAAGTACTTCCATAATGTGAATCTAGGAAATTCACCCATAACTCTCGGAAAATTAGTCAGTCTCAAATTTAAATGACAGTTAGTTTTCCACATTTTCCACTCTCCTGGTAAGAAAAACCCATTCACATATAATTACATCATTAACTTCCTTAACATCATGCCCTCTTTCCAGGGCTTGAGTTTTCTCAAGATGATCCTGAGAACTCCTCTGCTGGTCTAAAGCTAGTAAATCCATTCTCTGGGAGACAGCCTGAACATTTTGAGAGTACGTCAAGAAAAACTGGGTCAGACTGGCCATTAAATCCCATAGGGCTTCGAGAGTCACCACTGGAGCTTTGGTAATAGGAAAAGAAAAAGAAGAAATAGCTGACTCACACACAACAGAAATGGAGGTGAAATGCTGACCAGGGGTAGGATCCAATTGCTCGATGTTAATTCCAGTTCGGGCCTTCATGCCAGAAACCGCAAGCAGCTCTTCAGGTGGGTCAGATCGCTGACTACTGTTGCCATCAGCAGCTCCCTCTATGCAGGTGCTTTGAATGATGTCATCACCCTGCGCCCAAGGCTGAATGGCGGTTTCCAGAGCTAATCCTGGTGACAGTGATTTGAGTGTCTGGCGGGCTAAGGGATATCTCCCCGGGTGATAGCGGGACTCCTCTCCCCACTTCACCAATGAGGCTCTGTGCTCAATCCTGTTGGAACATGGGAGAAGCAAACTCAACTATTGAGTGCTGGTCTTTAGGTGTGGAGGTCACGGTAGGAAACACTCTCACCTTCGCTTTTCTCTTAGACGGCATTTCTGCTCAACAAAGCCAGATAGAGGATACAGCAGAGTCCAGAGTTCAGTCTTTGCGATTAAGAAATGTATCTTACTGCAATGGCTTGAAAATAACCTTCCTACATGATCCATGTGGAGAATACAAAAGCATAATTTGTTGGTGATGGAGAGGAGGAACTGTATCACACGGTTTCTGCTGGTCTGGGACTCTTACATTCAAGCATTACCACATCGGGCTCGTAGTTTGATCCTGAATGATTATCCAGCCCAGGATGTCTAGGGTGGACTCTGTGTTTGCACTATTTGTCCGTACTTTCTTATACAGCCTATTACATTATGTTTTATGTTTTCTGCTTTCCGAACTCCGGGTGGGGGGTGGAGGGGAAAGGGGGGGTGGGGAATGGGGTTGGAGTTTACATTGACATTGCCGCTATTACTTGTATTTGTTGTCTAGTGAGGGTTCAGTAACCCACCCTCCTAGTTTATACTGTTGTTTATTGTTGCAAACTTAATAAAAACGTTTTACACTAAAAGAGAGAAATTTTTAAGTATTTGGGATCCCGATTTTATCATCTATGATGACTAGAATGCGAAGTTTAATTGCAAATTCGTCACGTCTTACAGATAATATAAAAGTGTTGAACGGAGCGACTGTTTGGTTTTGGGTGCTTGGGGAGCTGGGGGCAGACGGGGAGAAAATGATTGTTCAGAAAGAGAGGTCAGTACTGCTTTCTGCTGTCCGTGCAGTGCAGTGCTGTGTTCAGTTAATAAGAGCTTTGATAAGCTACATAACCATGCGTAGGTGACTCTTGCTGCTCATTTATTTCTGATACTGCTTAGTGTGCCAGGCAGGGGTGCTTTCATGCCAGTCCCGCCTGGCACACCAACAGAGGCATAGGCCACAGCCGTTCTTACAGGTAACATGAGCTCTCTTATTGATGAGTCATGTAAGAAAATATTTTTAAAAAATACAGTAATGGCTATTGTAAAATATTTAGGCATTAGGATAACCTCGGTAAAATGTTTTGGTTTAAAAAAAACTACAGTAAGAAGTTGATAATGTACAAAATGGGTGTCAGTGCAAATTTCCTTCTGAGATATTCTCATGATGTAAACATATGTGGCAAATTAACAATCCCTTGTCTCTTAATTAAAAAATATGAGGGGGAAAAAGTACGCAGACTTGGTTATCTGCCAGCAGCAGGGATAAATCTCAGAAAAACATTTGCTTCAGCAAAACTGTGACAGAAACACCCTTAGGGAAACTGACCTTATATGATCATTGTGTCTGTTTGCCAAGTGCCATCAAACCCCCCCCCATAACTTCTGAGCCATTCCCCTAATGTTGTTCAAATTTGTGGCATGGAGCGCAGGAGGCCTAGTAACTCCCAGCACACACTTTTCATGTTCTCTTGTTACCTCCAAAACTTAGAATCCCTTTTTCTTTCTATTTCCTATAGCGAAACAGGCCAGTTCAGTTGAAATTTCAGGGAGGTCAGCGAGCATTTTTAAAGCTGTCCAGTCACTGGTTGGTGTTAAGTATTTTTAAAGCTCTCTTGCCATTGGTTAGTGCCTGTGGTCACCAACTAACTCCATTTCTTGCCTGGTTTCCTATAGGGTAAAACCGTCTCAAATGTTTCATAATGTATTTTTTTACACATAAAATCACATAACAAACATTGCCATGTAACCGGGGTGGTTCTGTCATTAGGCAGGGTGAGGTGATTGCCTTTGGTGGCAAAATTTATGGGGCAGCGGCTACTGCCGTCCCAGAACACCCCTGCAGTAACAGCCTCACTATCCCTCCAGATGCTGGTGGGGTTCCCACATCCTGCTTGGCAGGAAGAAGATCCATGATAGCCCATTGCAGTGATGCCACGAAACAGCATGCCAGCGGGGTTCCTAGACCATGCAGCAGGAAAACAAAGACCTGAACGGGCTGCAGCAGCACCAGATAATGACCTGCCAGCAAGGTTCTAACTCCCTACCAACAGGGAAAAGAAGACCTGGACAAGCTAATAAAAGTCTGGAACATTACCAGGGAGGGAGATGGAGTTCCTGGCACATACCATGCCCTAAGTTACACAGAAATGTATTTTTTACTTAAAAATTATTTTCTCCCTCTATGGAGGGGAAGTGAAAAGGGAAGAAGCAGGGTATGAGTGAGATGTCAGAGAAGATGGGGAAGGAAGGGAAGAGAAGGGGTGTGAGGGGTAGGGAAGAGGAAAGGAAGGGGAAAGGAAGGGGCCATGGGTGAGAAGGGAGAGGATGGAAGTGAAATGTGAGGGAGGTTGAAGAGGGGAGTGAGAGGAAAAGAAGGGGGAAAGGGAGGGAAATAGAGAGGGAGCAAGACTGTAAGGAAGAGTGCGGGTGAATGAGAGAGTGCAAAATCGGGGGAAGCACTAGGCGGTCGCCTAGAGCACCACAGTTTTGGGGGGGGTGGGTGCCGCAATGGCCAAGACCCCAGTGATTGCTCCTCCTTGTTCTTCCTACCCGCGCAGGCCTGGAAGAAGAAGTCATGTCATATGGGTTTACGTGGGCAAGAAGAAGGAGGTGTAATCGCCGAGGCTGGAAGGAGCAGGAGCGGTGTCAGCCCATGCTTCGGGAGGAAGAGGAGGAGTTCCAGGGGCCCCATGAGCTGATGGAAGAGCTTGCTGTTGCTTATGTGTTCCGGAGAGGGAGAAAAGTGAGTGTGAGAGTGAAAGAGTAGAAATGCCCAAGGGGGGGAGGAAGAACACAAAGTCACCTAAAAAAGCTTGAGGACTGGTTGAAGGCTTGGCCATTAAGATTCAATGAAAAAAGTGCAGTCATGCATTTGGGGTGCAGAAATCTGAAGGAGTTGTACACAGTTGGGGGAGGAAGAGAGATATTGATGTGCACTGATCAAGAGAGAAACCTCGGGGCTGTAGTAACCTGATGATCTCAAGTTGGCGAAACTTGTAACAAGGCAGTGGTTAGAGCCCGAGGGATGATAGGCTGCAGAGAGAGAGAGAGGTACAAACTGTAGAAAAAAAAGTAGGTGGTAATGCCTCTGAATAAATCATTGATGAAGCCGCACCGCTGAATATATTCAGCTGTCTTAAAGTTAGCCGAATAGGTTAATAGGATCCCTCCCTCTTCTGCCGTCTTGGTAATTTGGTAATTTGACCCGCACTGCTGTTATGCTCAGGTTTGTGGACCCTTGGGCCGATGAGAGGATGGTATACCTTGCGGAGGTTCCGTAGATTCTCTCGTCGGGTGGCGAGGTAGAACAGAAGAGGAGTGCAGTTGACCCTTGGCTCTGGAGGCGGAGACAACTGCAGACAGATGAAGAGGCTAGAAGAGGATCTGAATCTTCACCCCTGGAAGTCTGTGGTCCCCCCAGGAGGAGCCTGTAGGGACCCAGACCGCTGGGACTTAGGTGGACCCCGAGGAGTCGCGGTGTCTGTTCAAGGGCTGACTGGAGCTTCACCCTGGAAGTCCGCGGTCCCCCCAGGAGGAGCCCGTAGGGACCCAGACCGCTGGGACTTAGGCGGGCCCTTGGAGACGGAGTCCAGGTGGGGGTCCAAGATCAGGTGCCAGAGAGTTGTCGCTTGCCAGTTCGAGGTCATACACCGAGGGATCAACACTTTCCAGTCCGAGGTCACACCAGAGAATTACTGCTTGCCAATTCGAGTCGCACACCAGAGAAGTACCGAAGCCAATCCAAAGTCAGGAACCGGGAAGACCAAGCCGAAACAGGAAACAGAGATCCAAGCTCAAGAACTCACTGAGGCAAGCAGACTAGACAGCGCTGAAGGATGTTGCCAAGTCAGAGAATGAGCAGAGGAAGCTCCCTTATATACTTCCTCTGCTCAGGCTGATCCAGGACAGGTGAGGTTGTTAAAGGGATCAGGTCCCTTTAAATTAGAGAAAGGGGCGCGGCCATCTTTGATTTCCTCCACGGGGGAACGATTGCAGAGACGGCGCGGGGGCAGAGCAGGGACGGCTCTCCCCCGGACGGTCAGGCCAGAGACCCGCGCCGGGGCACCGAGCACTCGGTCAGGGATTTCCCCTGAGGCTGCCGTGGTGGGTCGCTGCTGCGGACGAGGTAGGGGACCAACATCGTGGCCTGCCATGGCCGCGGGACACAACGACTGCTCCTTGGAAGGGAGTCATCTCATCCCTGGCCTCAGGCAGCAGATTGCCTTGAGCTGTGCCTTCATATAGCCATGTACACATTTCTGAACCAAGGAAGGAATGTAGGTATGAAATGCTCACACCTCCTTGTTTAAATTTATGTACTGTGTAACATAGCATCTCCTTCTGAAAAAAACAAAAATGTCATAAAAATGCAGCATCTCTGTTAGTGTGTAATATTTCACAGTAGTACATGTTTAAACCAGTTTTTCACATTGGTCAAACAACTTTAAAATAAATTGTGCATACTAAATAAACCTGTAAATAGTGTTACAGGAGCTTGGCCCTGGGTTCAGACCTTCCTTTCAATGATGCAGAATTTAGAGTTGGCCATGGTCAATGAAACATTTTATTGTAATTCCCATGTACAGTGACCTTAGGAGCTGACACACAGGGAAATATTCACCAAACTTTGGAATCACATATGCTAGAGTGGGTTATGCAAGTGTTCTCATCTATTCAAATTAGGGCATGCTGTGAACATGTAATATGATCAGCGGCGGATTCCTGATGAAGACCGGCCCGGGGATTCACCGCCCAGGCCGGCCCAGGAGATACCACATGGTCTGCCGAGCGCGGCTCTGTCACGGCCGCACTCGGCAGACCACATGACTAGCGCGACCGGCCCACCGGAGGATGCCCGATCACCCGATAGGCCAATCCGCCCCTGAATATGATATATCACCCCTGAAGGTGCGCAAAATATTGTAAGTGATTCAACAGTGGAAACTGAAGGCTTTGGTTTTGCTTAGCTTTGAGAGGGGTAGATTTTAGTGCTCTTGGATGTTATTCAGCTAGCAGACAACTTATCACACCTGCATTGAGGTATCAGTCTACATGGATGAATTGCTGCCCTCTTAGATCATCAAATTGTCTATCTTCTTCATGATTTTGTAATTCATGGCTGGTAAGAACATAAGAATATAAGAAATTGCCATGCTGGGTCAGACCAAGGGTCCATCAAGCCCAGCATCCTGTTTCCAACAGAGGCCAAACCAGGCCACAAGAACCGGGCATGTACCCTAACAGTAAGAATATCCCATGTTACTGATACCAGTAATAGCAGAGGCCAGTCCCTAAGTCAATTTGATTAATAGCAGTTAATGGATGTCTCCTCCACGAATTTATCCAAACCTTTTTTAAACTCAGCTACACTAACTGCACTCACTAACCACATCCTCTGGCAACAAATTCCAGAGCTTAATTGTGCATTGAGTGAAAAATAATTTTCTCCGTAGTCTTAAATGTGCTACTTGCTAGCTTCATGGAGTGCCCCCTAGTCCTTCTTTTATCCGAAAGTGTAAATAAGCGATTCACATCTACTTATTCAAGACCTCTCGTTATTTTAAAGACCTCTGTCATATCCCCCCTCAACCATCTCTTCTCCAAGCTGAACAGCCCTAACCTCTTCAGCCTTTCCTCATAAGGGAGCTGTTTCCTCTTTGTATTTGATTTTACCACCGAGTACATTTGGATTGTGATGAGACTAAAGGTTAGAGGGAAAAAAGTCAGATTTTCAATTTGTAGAGGTTGTTTGCTGTTTTCCCTGCTACAGTAACACTACAAAGTACATTCTGAGTTCTTTAATCCCTTAGAGGCAATGTCTCCAAAATGGATTTGTTTTGCACATACCACGACAGGGATGAACCTCATTATTTTGGTAAGCTACCTCTGAACTGTCTGCATCCTATCAATAGCCTTGTAAAGATACGGCCTCCAGAACTGAAAAGAGTAACCCAGGTGTGATTTTACCAGTGACCTATAGACATACCTGGGAACTTTTTGAGTTGTGGTGACCCTGAGATTGCTGTTGATTAACGGGGAGAAGGGGAGGGAAAGAAGGAATAATGCATATCAACTTTCTCTAATCCACTCCTTCCCTGCTAATCCACACTCTCTCTGCCACCATCTCCACTCCCCTCCCTTTCAGGGATAACCCTAGTATTCTTTCCCCTTCCTCCTTCCATGACTTCAGCACTCTCTTTGCTCCCATCGCCCTGTGACTTGTATACTCTCATGCCATCGTCCGCTGAGTGCCAAGTTCTGGAATCCCAGCTGCAGACTGAGTGTGTGTGTTGCAGCCTCTCTTCAGTTTCCAATAACATGCTTCCTGCAGTGGCTGTCCTCTCTGCAAGCTTACTGAAGGGGCATGGCTACAGCAGTAAACAGACAATCCCAGAGCTTCTCAGTGTTTCCCCAGAGACCCGCAATTGATGCAAATTCCCTGAGTCTCCAGGTGAAATCCAGAGAGTTCCCAGGTATGCCTAAGGAATGACAAAATCATAACTAGAACAATCATAAAAGAATTACACAAAAAGATTACAAAAAAAAAAAGCCCAACAAGAGCTACTGCAACATTCCTATTGCAGCGATCCACTCCTTATATCCGAGCTGAATTAAAACCATCAAGTAAAGTTTCAACGGATACTGCTGTTAAAAATTTCTTATCATATTTCCTACAATCAAAAGACCCAAGTGAACAAAAATGTTTTAAGCTGCTTTTTAAAAGTGGATAGACTTTCCTCAGCTCTCAAATCTTCAAGAAGCAATAAAGAAAAGTTCTTTCTCAGGTCTCTGCTGGATGGGCTGATCTGACTGAGGAAACATCTAGCAAGTTCTTGTCAATGGATCCTAAAGGATATGAGGGTGTATAGATTTTTAATAAAGTGCTGAAATAAGCTGATGCATTACTGCTCAATGCTTTATGGACGAGTGTTAAGATCTTAAATTTAATGCATGCTTGATTTGGTAGCCAGTGAAGGGAAACAAGGTTGTGCCAATTTGTGTAGAATACCTAGGTTGTTAACTTTTTATTTTATTTTTAAAGTTTATTTTATTTGTAAAAAGTTTATTTTATTTTTAAAGTTAACATTATTACCTTTTGCAGACTTCCGTATTGTATTGCAAACTCTAATCTTCTCAAACCTTGACTACTGTAACTCCTTACTACTAGGTCTTCCAGCAAGTCAATTTAAACCACTACAACTATTGCAAAATGCCGCTGCAAGACTATTATTAGGATCTAGGAAATATGATCACGTTACACCCTCGATGATATCACTGTACTGGTTACCAGTACAAGCCAGAATTTACTATAAAGTATTAACGATAATATTCAACATTATTTACTCCAATAATACTGGCTTATTAAGAGTAACACTACAACCTTACAATCCACAATGAACACTAAGATCTCAAAATAAAGGACTATAATCTATTCCCACAATTTGATGCACACATCTGAGGCAAATAAGAGATTGTTTTCCATAGCGGGTCTAAAGCTTTGGAATTCTCTGCCTGAGGCGTTACATATTTTACCTGACAGAAGGAGATTTAAATGTGAATTAAACACATGGCTATTCAAAAGCACATATAATTTAACTTAAAAACATCAGAATATACAGAACCACAAAAACATGAAGGACAAAAGATAATAATCGAACCATGAAGCATAAATCAAACAATAGAATGCAAGATTCTCAAACAACTCACTGAATAAGACGTGAAAACTATCATTCTGTTTTAATTATCGTACTCTTTGTCTTATGTACTAGATCAATTTTAACATGTACTAGAAAATTTCACTTGATAGATATCAATGTCTATGAATACCATCTCTGCGATCAATCTTTGTTTGTTTGTTGAGTTATAATTATGAACGTCACCTTGTAAACCATTGTGATTTAGGCATGGAATGACAGTATATAAAATGTCTAAATAAATAAACAAGGATGAGAGAAATATGATCACTTTGCTTACTATCTGTCAAAACCCTCATCACTGCTGTTACTGATATGAGATGTGTGAGCCCTTAGTACTGGAGCGCAACCTCGAGGATGAGCCCCCAAGGCCCATGCCGGCAGCTGGCGAACATGCCCTGTTGCAGAACAGTTTATAGCTTCACCTTTACCAGCCACGTCTTCCACAGGTTGGGCTTTTGGATTCTGGTGGCCGGTAGGACTTAGCTGGGTCCCTAGGACAGTGTCCAGAGATACACCAGAGCCAAGGTAGACAGCAGGCTTGCGAAAGTCAGAGAAGAGCCAAGGTCGGGGCAGGCAGCGAGCAAGAGTAGTTGGGTCTAGGCTAGAGATCAAGTCAAGGTAGCAAGCAAACATAGTCAGGTCCAAGCAAGATGTCAGGTTCAAAGCAGCAAGCCAAGGGAAATGTGGACACACAAGAAACACTCAGGACAGAAACAAGGAAGATAGGCTCGATGAGGCTGCATTGGGTGACAGGATGAGGCTAAGCTGGAAGACGAGGCAAGGCTGGAAGACGAGGCAAGACAAGGCTGGATGAAGGAACAAGGAATAGGAATGCTGGCAACATGCACTGCAGGGAATGCAGAAGGCCTGTTGATAAAATAAGGTCTGGATGTCTGAAAGGCCCTTTTAAGGCTGAAGCATATGATGTCGTCCAAGGGGATCGTGGCCTGTTTTCCACCATGGGCCCTTTCAGTCTGAGCAGCTAGCACGCATGTGTAACTAAAGAGAGCAGGGCCAGTGCGAGAATGGTGACTCCATGCCACGCGAGTGAGGCCTGCTGTTGCGATGTTTGGGGTGACTTTGCCAGTTTGCAGGGACGTCCCTCAAGCCGGCAAATGTAACAGCCACATTCTGCAGTTTGCAGGGCTTTGGGGCGGATTTTAAAAGGCCTGTGCGTGTAAATCTGGAAGGATTTACGCGCGCAGGTCCCTTGCGCGCCGGCGTGCCTAAAGCCCCGGGACACACGTAAGTTCCGGGGCTTTGGAAAAGGGGCGGGGAGGGGGCGTGTTGGGGGCGTTCCCGAAACGACACGGCGTTTTGGGGGCGGGCCCGGGGGCGTGGTTGAGGCCTCTGGACCAGCCCCCGGGACCGGAACACAGAGTGGGGCTGCCGGCCGGCACGCGCATAGGTAGGGGGGGGTTTAGATAGGGCCGGGGGGGTGGGTTAGGGAGGGGAAGGTGGGGGGAGGGCGAAGGAAAGTTCCCTCCGAGGCCGCTCCGAAATCGGAGCGGCCTCGGAGGGAACTGGCAGTGCGCGCTGGGCTCGGCGCGCGCAGGTTGCACAAATGTGCACCCCCTTGCGCGCGCCGACCCCGGATTTTATAAGATACGTGCGGCTATGCGCGTATCTTATAAAATCCAGCGTACTTTTGTTCGCGCCTGGTGCGCGAACAAAAGTACGCGATCGCGTATTTTTTTAAGATCTACCCCTTTGATTGTAGCAAATGTTAGGCCCAAGTATACCAAGTTATATAATCCAAATAAGAAATAACCCATTATTGTAGAACCGATCTGAAGAAATCAGTAGTCAAAAAAAGCTTAAGTTTATAAAGAAGGTGCAACTTGAAGAAGGCATTCTTCTTTACTACAATTTTAACCTGGGGACATACAGCAAGAGCAGAGTCATAGGTAATCCCCAAGTTGCACACTTGTGAATCGGTACATGAAAGTTTTCAAAAGGAAATATTTTAGGGATATCGGTGGATAGAAAGCGGTCTGAAATTAGGATTTCTCTTTTTGCAATGTTTAAGGCCAGTTTATTATTAGTAAGTCATCCCCTAATCGATTGCAAGCAGTTAGATACTCTTATAAATGGTTTATCAAAAGATAGCTGAAAGTGGCACAAGAACAAAAAACTGGATATTGACTGCATAAAGACGATACCCAACTATTATGTGTGACATGTGTGTTGCCCTCGGGGGTGGACCCTTGTCCTGTGGCAGTGGAGATCTGCCTCCTGGGGGCGGAGCATGGACAGAGACAGAGGCTAGGAAGAGTTTCATCACTGGAAGCCCGAGGTCTCACCGGGAGGAGCCCGTAGGGACCTGGGCCGCTTGGACTTAGGTGGGCCTCGCAGGGTCTCCTGGGAAAGTGGAAGTCCGGCGTGCCCACAGACAGGAGGGGAGTGCGGTCAGGTTCGAGACTGGAGGTCAGGTGGAACAAAGAGGACCAGAATAGCGTAGGTGATAACAAGGCTAGGAACAGAGCCAGAATCTAGAGACGAGGTCAAACAGGCAGAGGTCAATGTCCAGGAGTCAGTCCGAAGAATGGTCATGAAAGCAGAGGTCAGGTACCGGAGGTCAGACAAAGTCACAAGCAGGCTGAGGTCAAGAGGCAGGCAGCAGGCAGGCGAGTCAAGTAGCAGGCGGATGTCAGAAGGCAGGCAGCAGGCAGGCAGTCAAGGAACAGATTGGAGGCAGGCGGCAGGCAGGCAGGTTGAGGAACAGACTGGAGTCAGGAGGCAGGCGGTAGGCAGGCAGATCGAGGAACAGACTGGAGTCAGGAGACAGGCAGGCAGGTTAAGGAACAAGCCAAGGTCAGTACCAGAGAGTCAGTCCGGAGGTACTACCTGGGAGATGAACAGACAAACAGGAACAGAAGGACACTGGAACTAGAAAGCAGGAACAAGGCAGGAACAGAACTGGAACAGAAGGATCCTGGAACGAGACTTGGAACAAGACAGGAGCAAGTACAAGCTTGGAGGCAATCTAGCATAAGCCAACCCGATTGCCAAGGTAAGGAAGTGCAGGCAGGGACTTCCTTATAACAGAGAATCAATCAGGGCGCGCCGCCGAGCTAAGACCCGCTTTGTTGACCGCCTATAAACATTTCTAGGTGATTTGCAGTTAAAACATCCACAATTAAAACACATGAAAACACTACATTAAAACAGAAAAGACACGGATACACCATCATTGTGCTACCTGTAATTTAAAGATCACTTGCACTTGACCATTCCCAACTTTCCACACAGAGACTTCCACTCTTCAGTATCAAACTGACTCTTCACCTTACTACTCTGTTATATTAAAAGTCTGTTGAAAGAAAAAGGCCTTTACCAATTTTCTGAACTTTAAAAGCCCAGTTTCACTTTTTGGCCATTAAGAGTAACTCTGTATTTCTCCCATAATATAACTGTCAACACTATGAAAGGGTTAGATATCTGCCTTATTGATGCTTCCAAATCAAGGAATATAAGGAATCAAGCTCCAGAATACCCTTCTCTAGAAGACTGCAATGCTTAAGATTAATATCCGGGCACCAGCCACATATTATTTTAAGTTGAGTAGACACGTAGTACTGTTTAAAATTAGGAACCCCCAATCCCCCTTGATCCTTCTTCTTATACAACACTCTCCTAACCATTTTTGGGGTCTGTGCTTCTAGTTAAAACCAAAAATTCTCCATTGCAGCAACTTTATGGAGCTCTATAAAGGCAAAGTTTGAAAAAGATAATACCACCTAGGCAAGAGGGACATTTTGACTGTTGCTCTATGCCCCAGCCTCAAGATGGAGTGGTGAGATCTAGCTGTTTGATAGATTTAGGGGCAGATTTTAATACCTTTGCGCGGGTGTAGATTTGTGCGTGCAACCCGGCACGCACAAATCTACGCCCAATTTTATAACATACGCATGCATCCAATTGATGGGCTTATAGCAAACATAAGTTATCGTGGCAGCAAATGGCGACAACATACATGCCGTTTGAATTGGTCAGCAGACAATATTTTTAAGTTTGCCGTGACATTAGCCAACAGACAGTGTTATTAAGTTTGCTGCGATATTGACAAAGTTTGTTGCAGTAAAACAAGTGATATCAGTTGTTCCTATACAACAAGAATTGAATAGCTGCTCATTCATAACAAGAATCAAAAATGTTTTTATAAAAAAGAAAAAAGAGATGAAATCAAGACCTATGATTGAACTTACTGGTCACAAAATTTGCGGTCAATTAGACCTCCTTTTTGCCAGTTCTGAGGTCTTTGTCTCCTAATCAAAAAATATTTTTGGAAAAATAATTCATAATAAAGTATAATAAAGCATAAGTTTTAACAGTGATAGCAAGTTTGCCTCCTACGTTCCAGTGTCTTGTTCCAGCATCCTCCAGTTCCAGCGTCTTCCTGTTCCTTCATTTCCCCAGGTAGTACCATTCGGACTGTCTTCTCGATACTGACCTCTGCCTGTTACTTGACTATGTTTGACCGCCGCCTGGATTTGACCTTTGCTTGTTTCTTTGACCATGTCTGTACACTGCCTGGAACTGACCTCTGCCTGTCCATTGACCATGTCTGACCGCCGCCTGGAATTGACCTCTGCCTGTCCATTGACCATGTCTGACCGCCGCCTGGAACTTGACCTTTGCCTGACTATCCTCGGACTGACCACTGGTATTGACCCCTGCTTTGGCTGACTATGCTATCCTTGACTCTGGCCTTGATCCTTGCTCTACTTTCAGAGACTCTGTTCTGGCCTTCTCAGGCTCCTGAACTTCCTAACCTGAACATTGACCGCACACCCTTGTTCGTGGTGGGCACACCCCTGAACTTCATCTCTCGGAGATCCTGCGAGGCCCATCTAAGACCAGGCGGCCCGGGTAACCAAGGGCTTAACCTGAGGGAACCCTGGGTTGCTATTGGTGAAGCTCCAGCTAGCCTCCTTTGCTCCGCCTCCTGGTGTCAGGTGCTCTCTGGGTCCGACCAGGGAGCCAACCAATCCTGCACCAGGCCAAGGGTCCACTTCCCGGCACAACAATAGAATCGCAAGGGACAAGGCAGTTCTGCAGCAAGGGTCAAATTTTGGGACCTTTGCCATGAATGTGGTAATAGAATTACAGAAGACCCGGGACCCTACCTATGCCTGCTTCTTGTTTTGTCTTTTTCTATACTTTGCAGGCTGAATTTTTTTTCTCCCTTTTTCCATGAGGCTGTGCCAACTCTGCATGTCTGTGTATTGTGCAAATATTCATGAAAATATTTAGACAAAACATGAATCATAAGATAAATGCTAGGTTGTCTCTGTTTCAGATATGTTTTGTAAAGATGGCAAAGTATCGTGAATACTCACCGGTATTAAGTGAGACTGCTTATTACACATACTGAACTGCTACTGCTGTTTTCATTTTATGATATAAAAAAACAAACAAAAAATACCTCAAAACGTATTTATAAATAACTTGTCCAAAGTCCTCCTCCCAAAGATTCTCTCTCTTTGCCTTTCCAGATTAATATTTGTAGAACCTCCAACCAAGTGCTCTACAAATGTGCAGGACAAAATCCAAACTGGAGAAAGAGAGAAAGAGAAATTTAAAAATACAGCTGGTGCTGTGGCTGGGGTTGTGGATGCTGTAGAGGTAGCATTCACATGCTCACTGCTTAAGGTAGCAGGATTTAGGACCCATGATTACAGGGACTCTGGAAGGAGCCCCATCAATTCGGTGACCAAAAACACTACATGGAGGGGTGGGTGGGCAGACCAGGTAGGCCGTACGGTCTTTTTTCTGCCATCACTTTTCTAGGGGCAGATATAAAATACAGGAAAAATCCCTGGGTAGTTGTGAATCAAAGCTCTTGGCACCAGCATCCTAACCTTGGTTCCAACGGGGCTGGAAGTATAAAGGAGCTGAAGGCAACTGCCAAGTCAAAAAAAACCAAGAAAGCAATATTGTGTTTCTTTTAAAGTTTTCTGATTGTAAAATTTTGAACAGCAGCTTTCCACTTAGTAGTTAGCATCAGATGTTCTGCAGTTCCAAAGTAATCATTTGCTAGCAAAACGTAATGCTACATGAATGAAATATATAGGATCATATTGACCTTACACTTGGTACCTCCTTGTTGTATTTTGTATTAGAAGGAGCAATGTCCTTTTTCATTTGTTTGAGAAAGGCAGGACGGCCTTTAATGCGTGTATATGAATACAGTATCACCAGCCATGTCATGCTATTTCATATTCACACACTGTAAATTCAATATATTCATCAGTGATATTGCAGACAGGTTCTATCTCTTTGCAGATAACACCAAGATAGGCAAAAGGGCAGACACTGTAGATTTGGTAGGAAAAATGAAGAGTGAGCTAAGAAAACTTAAGGGGTGTCTGAGAGTTTGGCAGCTAAAATCTAATGCACAAGTGCACAGAGTCAGGCATGAAGTGTAGAAAAGCAATGGAGCAGTTACCCAATGGGGGGTGAGGTACCGATCACAGCCTTCACCATAGGTGGGTAAGATGGGCACCCACCCAGGGCACTAAGCAAAAGGAAATGCCAGAAGATGAAGGAAAATGGTGAAGCAGCCATCAACTACGAACCCCCTTTTATATACTTTCCCCCACCCCCCAGACATGTGCACAGTAGACGCCCAGTCTACCCCAATATGAGGGCGGGAGCCATGCAGTCAGCTTGGAGGGAAGGGAGAAGGGGTGAGCCAACAACAACCCTTGCCTGGAGCACCATGCCCCCTGGTGTCAGTCCTAGTATTGATTAGGACCAAACAGAAGAAACATCTCACCAAATCTGATGATCTCAAAGTTGCCAAACAATGTGGCAAGGGAGTGGTGAGAGCCAAAGGGATGCTAGAGTATAAATTACAGAAAAAGGAAATATGCCTCTGTACTAATCTTTGGCGTGTACTCATCTGGAGTATTGTGTCCAATTTTGGAGGCTGCATTTTCAAAAGGATATGAACATAGTAGAAGCAGTCCAGAGGAGGGCAATCAAAATAGTGCAAAATCTGTACCATTAGCCCTTTGAGGTAAGATGTAAAGAAAGGGCCATCTTTAGGCAAATCCAAACAATGCCACTATACCAGGCTCCCACAGAAGTCACACTGTGCAGGACTAAAGCCGGCTCTGTAGTGTGGCTGGTTGCAGGATGGAACCAGGTCAGGTGTGCAAGCCCCATTTCCTCCCTACAATAGTGGTGGGTAGGTAATGGGACCAGTCCTGGGCTTGGCTGCTTAGAGAGCAGTGCCAGTACCTGCTAGGGCCAGGTTTAAGACTTTGACGCCCTGGTAGGACTGGAAAGAAAGTGTGTGTATGGGGGGGGGCTCTCCCCGGATAGTGGGCGAGGTGAGCCAGAATGCCATGGTGGTGACCCTTTGAAGTGGTGCCCTTGCATGGCTCTAAAGCAAGGGGTGCACACCTCTTCAGCCCAGCTATTTGGCACCTTCGAAATTTGGTGCCCTGGCCTAGCCAGTTACCTATGGGTTGTCAGTGAGCATGTGGTCTATGAGTTAAAGGACACTTAGAGACTCTGCAGCTGCCCCACCTACCCCTCACATGTGGATTTCCTATTTGCAAAGGAATACTGTGCATAGGACAGGCAGGGCCAGTGCCACTGTGTTGACTGTAAGCACATACTGGTTTGTAGGTCCCACCCTCACTTACCCTCTTCCAGCAGGCCAGGTCTGGCTTAGATCCCAGCATCTTCCTCATGTAATAGTTGCAGAGCCACAACTAGCCTATGGCCAGTAGGGCCTGAGTCATGGGCACCAGTGCAGGAAGGGCACTGCAAGGAGATGCCACACTGTTGGCCACCACATACAGCTATGCACATCATAGGGTCTGGCAATATAGAAGTGTGCATTTATATCTTTGCCAGACGGGGAGCAGGGGTAAGTCTAGAAGGACTCTCTGCTGCTATCTTCCCCTCCAACTGCATGGAATTCTAGAACCCTCTGAAGTTCAAAGAAAAGGTCATTGAATCATGTGGGAGTGGGAGGGGCGGCGCCAGCAGCTGGAGGAGCTGCAGAGTCCCACCGACACTGGAATGATGAGATGGGAAAAAGTGACAAAACCTCCAAGACATGGAGAGAATAGGTTCTCAGTGAAGGGATTGGGAGTGTACGACGAGAAGAAAGGGGAGAAGAGGAGTGTCTGATGGGGTAGGAGAGTGGAAAAGGAGGGAGAAGAGGATGCCAGAACTAGAAAGGGGAGAGGAAGTGAAAAAGGGAACGCCTGATGAAGGAGCGGTGGGAGAAGAGGGGTCTCTAGTGAGTGAACTTGGGAAAGGGATTACTTGATTGGCAGATGGGGAGGAGGGACAGGAGGATTCCCTGAGGAGGGAGCTGGGGAAATGGTATACTGGATGGGGAAAGAGGGATGGATAAGGGACAAGGAGAGGAGGGGTGTCTCATGGAGAAGGTGAGAAGAAAAAATGGTTGTTTGATGAGAGAGAGGCAGTAAAAGGAAGAAGGAAGCGCAGGGATGTCTAATAGGAGAGGAAGGAAGAGGAGGAGGCTTCAGGTAGACCTGCTGGGAAAGGAGGAAGTGGAGAGGGAAAAAGGAGAGGAGGGTATCTGATGGAACTGGAGGGAGGGAGGGGTATCACGTGAAGGAGGGGTAGGAGAAGAGGTGTCCTTAATGGGGGATTTGGGGAAAGGCTGTACCAGATTTGGACGAGGATATGGAGGGGGTAAAAGGAAAGAGGGGGCACCTGATGGAGATGGGGGAGGGGCAGAAGTGGGTACCTGATGGTAGAGGGGTGAGAGAGGAGAGCACCCTGATGAGGGAACTGGGGAAAGGCTGTATCTGATGGGGAAGGGGGTGAAGAGAGAAAAAGAAGAGGAGGGGTGCCTGACGGAGAAGAGGGGAGGGGAAAAAGGCAGTGCCTGATGAGGAGGGGCAGGAGAATATCTTAGCAGTTTCCGAGCTCATGGTGTCGTGTGTTTTGTACAAGGGTGAGGGCGCACTTTTTCACTTGGCAGTAGGTACCAAAATGCCTGGCTACAGCTCTGATGCTGGAAGAAGAAGGGGAGGGAAAGAGAAGGGAACTTTGCTAGATGTGAGAGAGAGAAAGGATATTCTGGTCAGGGATGGTTGAGGGAGGGAGAGAGGGAAGATTGATGGATTAAGATACCCAGTGAGGAAGAGGTGGAGGGATAATAGGGGGCAATGGAAGGGAGAACTGGAGGCTGAAAGAGAGGGAGGAGGGGTGAAATCTATGAGTGGATAGAGAGGAAGAGATAAAGAGGAAGAGCAGAGAGAAATGAATGAGGTGATAAGTGAAAAATCAATGTCAGAAGAAGAAGTGACGCAAACATGATTAGAGAGAAGAAACAGAAAATGGACAAGAGATCCTGGAAAAGGAGTTAGACAAAGATAGGGACCAACACAATTAGAAAAAATAAAATGACTAGACAACAAAAATAGAAAAAAGCATTTTATTTTCACTTTAGTCCCTGGAAAAAGTCATCTTTGTGAATGTGCATCTCTTAATCTTTGTGCCTTGCTCAGTACAGGCGAAAATGCATTTCTATTTGTATTTCTTCAGCATTGAACTACATGCAGTGTCGGGCTTCTTGGAGTTTCCATTACAGTTTCTGTCTTAACATTTTAAATTTGTGGGGTCCCATATTCTGTATTTGGTGGAGGTCCGTCAGTGTTCTGCATGTGGGACAGTGGGGAGGGATTCTGCTAGCATGTAGTTTCTGTAAAAGAATATGTTGCAGAACAGCTTGTTGTGTTTTCCCCATAGGAGGTGTATTGGTGTTCTAGAGCAGGGGTGGGCAAGTCCGGTCCTCGAGGGCTGCAAACCAGTCGGGTTTTCAGGATACCCCTAATGAATATGCATGAAATAGATTTGCATACAACTGAGGCAGTGTGTATGCAGGTCTCTCTCATGCATATTCATTAAGGATATCCTGAAAACCCGACTGGTTTGCAGCCCTCGAGGACCGGAATTGCCCACCCCTGTTCTAGAGCCTTGTATAATATTTGGAGGTCTGCCTTTTCCATAGGTAGCGTTGTTGCTGTTTGAGTCCTGGGAGTTAGTGATATTTTTAGTATGACAGGTTTGCTAGACATATACTGAGCACAGTATTCTAGGAGAAGTCTCACCAATGACCTGTACAGTGATGGAGGAGGGGGATAGAGATGAGGATTTTGATGGTGGTGGCTGGGCAACTGGAGGGGAGACAGGAGACTGATGTTGGTGGTGGCTGGGGGAATGGGAAGGTGGGACAGGAGAGGTATGTTTAGGTGATGGCTGAGGAGATGGGATGGGGAATGGTGATGTTGGTGATAGCCAGGGGAGGGGAAGGGGAAAACAGAGAAGGGGGGATGTTGGAGGTAGTGGTAGCGGCTGGAGGGAGGCAATGAGACAGCGGGGGCACACTCTTTCATTTGGCCATAGTGTCATAGTGGGGGGGGGGGGGGGGGGGGGTCAGAGTCTCTGAGCTCCTGATGGCTCACAGGTTCTGTGCTGAATTTCTTGCTGAAGTTGCTGCAGGGCCAGTATGGAGGACAGTGACACCAACTCCATTGTGAGGAGATGAGGGGGATGCCAGGAGAGGGCAAAATGCAGACAAGGATCACCAGGGGGAGGGTCCCTTCTCCTGACTGCCTATCAGTGCTCAAAAAGTAAAGCCTCCACTGTACAAGAGTGCCTGGAACCCTGCACATTTGGCTACTTTGAGCTGTGCATTAGAATTACCAATGAATTCATTTTTTTTTCTGCACAGATTGATCTATTCCTGGTTTCAAACTTTTGCATATATGATTTCCTCAAGAAAAAGCAAGACTACAATTTCACATATAGAATTAGATTTCCCACTAGTAACCGTATCCCATTTACATGGACAGATTCTTTAGAAATAAGGAATACATGGCATGAACCGTTTCTAAGCGCATCACTTTCTAAGTGTGCCATAATGGAATGTTTCTACAAGGGAATATTACAGAAACTTCGTGATTCTAGAAATTCAACTTAATGAAGGGAGAAAGCAGCTGCAGACTTAGAGTCTGTGAGATACCCTCCGAGGGGATCCGAGAGAGAGAGAAAGCAAAGCAGACGCTCTCCATCCCAGCTGTACTTCATAAGAACATAAGAATTGCCATACTGGGTCAGACCAAGGGACCATCATGCCCAGCATCCTGTTTCTCACAGTAGCCAATCCAGGTTACAAGTACCTGGCATGTACCCAAACATTAAGGAGATCCCATGCTACTGATGCCAGTAATAGCAGAGGCCATTCCCTATGTCAACTTGATTAAGAGCAGTTAATGGACTTCTCCTTCAAAAACTTATCCAAACCTTTCTTAAACCCATCTACACTAACTATCCTAGCCACATCCCCTGGCAGCAAATTCCAGAGCTTAATTGTGCATTGCTTGAAAAAGATTTTTCTCTGATTAGTTTTAAATGTGCTACCTCCTAACTTCATGGAGGGCCCCTTAGTTCTTCTATTATTTGAAAGAGTAAATAACGGATTCACATTTACCCATTTTAGACCTCTCATGATTTTATAGACCTCTATCATATCCCTCCTCAGCAGTTTCTTCTCCAAGCTAAACAGCCCTAACCTCTTTAGTCTTTCCTCATAGGGGAACTGTTCCATTTCCTTTATCATTTTGGTCGCCCTTCTCTGGTGCAACTATATCTTTTTTGAGATGCGGCGACCAGAATTGTACACAGTACTCAACATGTGGTCTCACCATGGAGCGATTTAGAGACATTATGACATTCTCCATTTTATTCACCATTCCCTTCCTAATAATTCCTAACATTCTGTTTGCTTTTTTGACTACTATTGCACACTGAGCCGACAATTTCAATGTGTTATCCACTATGCCGCCTTGATGTTTTACCTGAGTGGTAGCTCCTAATATGGAACATAACATCCTGAAACTAAAGCATGGGTTATTTTTTCCCTATATACAAAACCTTACACCTGTCCACATTAAATTTCATCTGCCATTTGGATGCTCAATTTCCCATTCTCGCAAGGTCCTTCTGCAATTTATCACAATCCACTTGTGATTTAACTACTCTGAATAATTTTATATCATCTACAAATTTGATTACCTCACTTGTGTTCCTTTCCAGATCATTTATAAATATATATTGAAAAGCACCGGTCCAAGTACACATTCCTGAGGCACTCCACTGTTTACCCTTTTCCCTCCTATCCCATGTCTTTTTAGTTTTCTTTGAAGCCTCTCATGAGGGACTTTGCCAAACGCCCTCTGAAAATCCAAATACACTATATCTATCAGTTCACCTTTATTCACATGTTTATTAACCTTTTCAAAAAAATGAAGCAGATTTGTTAGGCAAGACTTCCCTAGGGTAAAGCCATGCTGACTGTGTTCCATTAAACTATGTCTTTCTATATGCTCTGTGATTTTGATCTTTAAAATAGTTTCCACTATTTTTCCTTGCACTAAAGTCAGGCTCACCAGTCTATAGTTTTACGGATCACCACTGGAGCCCTTTTTAAATGTTGTCCTAAGGCTGATGGCATAGAGGAGGAAGAATTCTCCTAGTATTGGAAGAAAGCTCTTGTCCAGCAGGTCAAAGAAGGGAAAAACCCTCTCTTTGAATACAGAGAGATAAATTAAAGGTGTCCAAGAGAGAACTGGAAACTTACATTAATCTAATGTAATACTAAAAGAGAAAAGAGGATTATACTGTCTTGTCAGTTTAACAAGATACCAGTATGGTCCTTCACACAAGAGAGAATAGGAACTGCTCCAATAAGTTGCTTGAAGGGAGCAGAGGAGCCGTATAAGAGTATTTCCATATATAAGAACTTCAATTTATTTTAAACAACCAACAAGAGAATTACACAAGAACTATCCAAGTTCAGCTCTGGAACTTCTTTGAAACCCCAAAGAATACCCCAAAAATACCACAAGGAATACCAAAAGAATTTTTCTAACCAACTCCAACTCCTTGGCAGTCCAAATCCCAACACCCACCCTCTCGACAGTCCCACGCCATTGTCTAGTGCCTCTACCCACCTTTAGGCTTTGTATATAGTTCTTTTTATGTTTATGTTATCAACCCACATATTTATTTCCAAGTTATTTTCTTCCTGTTCTTTGTAAGTCATTTACTTGTCACTGTTGTTATTGTTCAAAATGTAAACCGAATTGATCAGTAATTCTGTTACTGGAAAGTCGGTATAGAAAAGTTCTAAATAAAAATAAAATAAATATAAGCAGGAATGGATTAAGGTATAGAGAACATCATGTGCCTAGGGCCCAAAACATTGGGGAGGGTCTGGATCTGTCACTGAGGATCAACACCAATTACTGATGATGCCACTGCTTAGGGCCTGCTCAGGGGTCTGCAGCTGCCCAGTAAAGGGTACCATTCCCGAGAGGGCACTCACTCCCCCATCAACACTTTATCCCCTGCCGGCAGCATCCTTCCATATTGTTGCCCTTCTGCTGCTGATTGCATTGCATCTGATCCATTGGGGCAGGAGCATGGGATACTGATGCTGGGCAGAGGTGTGAGAAAGGAGGGATGTGAGATCACGAAGTGAGAGAGAGAGGACAGGGAGCAAGAGAAGGGTAGGTGCAGAGGAAGAAAAAGTGAGGGAGGGAGAGAGGGAACAAAAAGAAGGGATGGAGGCAGGCAGAAAAATGGCATATTTATTCCCAGAACTTATAGCCCTTATATAAAGCAATTACACTACCAATATTAGTGATTTCCTTTGTTCCACTAATTTCTATCGTGGTACAAAGTTCCTCACATTAACTAAATAACTCCCTAAATAATTTTTCTATAGCAGGGGAGATACTGATGCTGGGCAGAAAGTAGGGGAGGAGAGAGGGGGTAGAACAGGGGTCAGGGGAGAGAGGTGGGGAAAGTAGTACAAGGGCAGGGGTTTTATGCTGGGGCTGCCACCTCCATCATCATTCTTGTGTGTAGGGAGGGGGCTTACATTGGGGCTGCTGTGCCCCTGATGTCATTCTTGAGGGGAGATGGTTTGTTGGGGTTGCCGAGCCCCCATGATTTGTGCCTTTGATTTTCTCAATTAATCTTAAGAAATGTGCATCTCTGATATCTTTGTATTTTGTACTTTATAGGAAGGCCTTTATTTCTGTTTCTATTTCTCTAGTGTTGCACTGAGTCATCATCATCATCTATTTATTTATTTATTTCATACTTTTCCAGCTAAGGAGTTCAAATTAGTTACAGCATAAAGAGTCTGGCTTCTTGGGATTTCCTGTTCACTTTTTGTCTGCATATTTCTATTTCTAGTTTGTGGTCACTTAGACTGTATTTTATGACCAAAGAGATGCATTCTTCTAGCATGTAGTCACTGCACAGGGATCTATAACAATCCAGCTTGTTCTGCTTTGTAATCTGCACCTCCCAAAAGTAGGTGTATTGCTGTTCTAGTTGTAGAGGCTAACGTACAAGCATTTATATGTTTGTGGGGTTTTAGAAATGTGTTATACGGTGAGAAGCCCAGTGCTCTGTTTGCTCAGGGCCCACCAAAGAGTTAATCTTGCCCTGGGGAGCAAGGGTTTCCTAAGAGGGTACAGGAGTTCCATTAATAGAGTCAGTAGGAAACCCTGCCACACAGGAATTAAGGAGATCTTGAGTATGCTGGATGAGTAAATGGAGAGTACCGATTCTTCACCAAGAAAATGCACTGTACGTCAAACTATTTCTGTGAGAAAAAGTTTGGTTAAGTAACGACTTTAGTTGGGATACCACTCTGTTGTGTGGGGAGTATTTTTGGGGGGTCCGAGTCACTGCACCCTGAGGGCCTTGAAGTGAAGCTTTCTCTCTGCTCAGGAATGGATCACAGTCAGTGCCCCTCTTCAGAGGGAGGGCACAGGAGGGGTTTTATAGGTAAATCAGCACTCAGTCCACTTGTCTTGAAACAAACATACGGGCCGATACAGTAAAGTCCACGGTGCTCTCCCGGCGCGCGCACCGGCAAAGGGCCGGTGCGCGCACTTCTGTATTTAAATTAGGTGATGCGGTGAAAACGGGGAAAAGGAGGCGCTAGGGACACTAGCGCACCCCTAGCGCCTCCTTTTTCACAGGAGTGGCGGCTGTCAGCGGGTTTGACAGCTGACGCTCAATTTTGCCGGTGTTGGTTCTCGAGCCCACTGACAGCCACGGGCTCGGAAACCGGATGCCGGCAAAATTGAGCGTCCGGTTTTCGGACTTTTTTTACTTTTTTTACTTTTTTTACTTTTCGGAACCTCTGACTTAATATCGCTATGATATTAAGTCGGAGGGTGCACAGAAAAGCAGTTTTTACTGCTTTTTTGTGCACCCACAAAAAAGAAATTAGCACCGACCCAAAGGTCGGCGCTAATTTCTGAAAATAAAATGTGCGGCTTGGCTGCACATTTTACTTTCTGTATCCCGCGCGCATACCTAAAAGGGCCATCAACATGCATTTGCATGTTGAGGGCGCTATTAGGTGACACGGGTTGGACGCGCGTTTTCCTCCCCTTACTGACTAAGGGGTAAGGGAAAACGCGCGTCCAAGAGCAGGCTAACAGTGCGCTCCGTTGGAGCACACTGTACTGTATCGGCCTGAAATACAGCTAACTAATCATGCTACCTTCCCTTCTCTTTCAGCCTAGCTACATAAGCTTCTTAGTAGTGGCAGGGTATTTATTGTGTGTTTTGTTTGGTTGGATATTTTATCTCAAGGCATGCTCTAGAGATTTAGCCAAAACATTTTGAAGTGTTAGAGAAATGTTAAACATGGTTTTATGCAGTAAACAATGCCTTCTTTTGTTTGTGATTCTGCAAAACTGTTCCTTTTTTTGCCTTCACTAGTTGACGCCTTTTCCATGAAACCAGTGAAAGATGTTATGTAGCAGCATAAAAGCACAGGAACATAGAAAATGTCAACAGAAAAGGAGCATGTAGCCCACACCAGCCTGCTCATTTCTGCCTGCCTTCTGTGCTATCACAGGTTTTAATCTGTGGTCTTCTTCCTCCCTCTGCTTCTAAGATCTATCCTTCGATTGCTTGAATTCTGCAACTGTTTGTGGCTTCCATAACCTCTGCTGGAAATCTGTTCCAAGTGTCCACCTGCCTCTGCATTTTTTTTTTCCCATTCATGTGAGCTTTCCTCCTATTCGTTTCATATGATGACCCCCTTGTCTCTGAGCTTTTATATTTTATGGTACTTTACTGGATCCTTACTCAGCAATGTGTTCCTGTTAGAAAGGACACATTGTGCGGTGTATTCACATGGACTGAACCTCTGTGTAAGGCACACCTCTAAGGGAGGTTCCTCAGTGGAACATGCCAGTAAATTGTACTGTGACCTTGAAGAGAGAAGGCTCAAAAGGATGCTCTGCTGTGTGCTACATTTTGTTACTGCTGTGAGTCTAATGCAGCTAGAGGTGCCGTTCCTAGCTTTTTTTTTTTTTTTGGCAGTAAAATCTTGTATGAATTCTGTCTGATATCCATGTGGTTAGTTACTCCTTTTATCAAGAGGATGCCTCTGTGCTGATATTTGACTTTCCGATTATCCATGTCTGTTTTTATTTTACTCTTCTAAATCCTGCCAACATAAAACATTGTTTTTTTATGACTCATGTTTACAATGTGCTCTTAATATCACATGTAGCCAGTCAGCAAGGATCCAGGAGGCCAAGCTCATCACCCACACATTTTGCAAGTTTCAAACTGATCATTAAGAACATACCGGATTATATTTTCAGAAGTGAGTAGCAAAAATGCTCAAGCAGTAGCCACATTGCACACTTATTTTGGCCTTATGTACACTTCTATTTTTAACACCGAATCCCCATCTGAATTTAGCTGTTGCACCTTTATTTCAAAAATCAGAAAATAATTGAGAGAAGTGTGTAACTTGGTGGAATGCTTGGGCATTTGTGTGGCTCAGGTTTCCAAATGGACAGGCTGATGCAGAGAGGCACGTTCAGCCAAACACACCTTTCTACCTGCACTTCAATGCACATTTTCTGTGCGCAAAACTTACTGCCAGGGCAGCAAAGAGATTTGCATGCCGAAAACTTTGCGTTCCTAAACAGGAGCACTGCTTAGCACCTTCACATGGAAATCCCATGCAAACAAGGGCATTAAGCTGTACTCCCCAATGCAGAGAGACTGCTTTTTGCCAGCGCACCTTTTTTAGTGGTGGAAATTTAACTCCTGGGTCAGAGCCAGAATTAAGTTTTCAGTGCTACTAAAATTAAAAAAAAAAAAAAAAAGGTTTAAAAAGGAAAAAAATTCAGGAACACTCCAGGTAAGTGTTGGCAGCCACCACCACTTAACTAAATAAATTCGGATTTATCCGGCTATCTGGCGGTGGGCAGCAGGATAAGTCAGTTACTTATCCAGGAATCTGGTGTGGTTCACTGCTACTTAGCCAGATACTTTATCCCATTTCTGGATACGTTATCCAGCTAAGTAGCAGCGAACTGTACCAGATACCCGGATAAATCAATATTTATCTGGCCTTGTCCAAAATAACGGCCTGTCAAGGATGCCTCCCCCCCCCCCCCTCCTTTCTGAGTTAAAAAGTTTAAGAGCGTTTTTAAATTCCCGATACCTTTGCATAGCATTAGCTTACTGCATTGGGACTTAAAACCATGCGCTGAAATCAGGCACACAGTGTTGCAACACTCAGCTACCTGCATCAGCCTGGGAGTGTGATGTGTGCTTGCTGAGTCCTCTGTGGTTGATAATTCAGCAATTTATATTCTCAGGGATGGTACCAGAGAACTAGGAAAGAACGGGTAGTTTCTTTGCATACAAAGTGGGCAAAGACTGGGTCTGCTAGGCAGAGTTGTGGGTGTTGCTGGTTTCAGTTCAACAAGCTGTCTGACAAATATTCACACACATAATTTAGTTTAAAGTCATAAATATTGAGAGCTTGATTATAGCTGTTCTTGTGTAAAATCTGGTCGATTTTTTTTTTTTTTTTTTAAATGAAAACATTTACATTTCTGCCTTTGATTATCCTCCTTCTCCACCCCACAGACTTGAACAAATGGTCATCAGGATGTAGGCCAGTATTGATTTTACATTCAGGCTATTTTCAAAAGCCCATTTACATGCTTAAAAGTACACTTACATGTGTAAAACCTATGGACAATTCAATGGCATATATTATAGCAATTTTCAAAAGCCCACTTACACGAGTAAAGAGCGTGTACACATGTAAAATCCCGTCTTATGCGTGCAAGCCCTTTGAAAATTACCCCCGTCATGCGATAAACGTGAAAGCTCCTGGTAATTATGTTTTTATTTTTTTTGCTCCACTCAGTGAATAGACCAATCTCCTTTCAGAAAAGAGTTCTGACCTACTGTACTTGAATGTAACTCATTTTGAGCTACCAATGAAAAAGTGAGCTAAATCTAAAATAAAATAATAATTAAAAAAACCTAAAAAATATTCACTGAGGGGTAGATTTTAAAAGAAGCGCGCGCGGCCTACATGTGTGCACGCTACCCGGCGCACACACATGTACGCCCAATTTTATAACATGCGAGCACGTGTTAAAAAATCTGGGGTCGGCACGCGCAAAGGGGGGCACAATTGTGCACCTTGCGCGTGCCGAGCCGCGCTGCCTTCCCTCGTTCCCTTCCCCCCTAACCTGACCTTCCCACCCCTTCCCCTAACCTTTCCTCCCCCTAGCCCTACTCTAACTCCCTCCAAAATTTTTAATTTACCTTTCGTGCCTGCCTCTGGGCCAAGTTGCGCCGGCGCGTGATCCCAAGCACAATGGCAAATGGCCGCTGTGCCTGGACCCTCTGGCCCCGCCTCCCGTACAACCCCACCCCGCCCCCGCCCCGGGGCTTTATGCGCGTCGCCGGGCCTTTTGAAAATAGGCCCGGCGCGTGTAACCTTTTTAAAATCCGGCCTTCAGTGAAGCAAAAAAATGAAAATGTAAATGCTGGAAGCTGTCAAAGCTTAAATGATAACTTTCAAACAAATGCCCATGGTGGCATATACACGCATATAAGGCTGCGAGCAGATCTAAGGTAGGTCTAACTTATTTGGATAAAGCTGAATATCAGCATTCGTCCGACTAAGTTAATCGACTAAGTAGCCCTGCTCCGGAACGACCCCCATACCTCTCATAACTTAGCTGGATAAACAGTTATCCAGCTAAGTGGTGGCAGCTGCTGAACACAGCCAAATATTGAAACAGGACTTAGATACATAAGTCTGCACTTATCCGGCGAAGTGGCGCTGAATATCGAGTCCTTTATTTCTCAGTCTCCTGATTCCTATCCAAATCTATTGTGAGCCAAGCAGTCATGCTCTTCCAGAGAGAATAAGAATTGCAAGGCTTAGGGCACACATACTATGTCCTCTTGATTTGGTTAGCAGACTCCAGACTAAGAAGGGTAGTCTCCCACCTCTTGCTTCCTTTCCTCATTCTCCAGATTGTCTCCTCCTTTAAGGAACCAGTGCTGACAGGACTGAATGTGGGATTTCACAGAAACATAGTCTGCCCATCTGTCCAATTTATCGAGCTTACAATTCCCATCACTTGCACAGAGATCCCCTGTATTTATCCCATGCTTTCCTGAATTCAGATACCATTTTTGTCTCCACCACCTTTTATGCATGCACTACCCTCTCTGTAAAGAACTGTTTCCTAAGATTACTCCTGAGTCTACCCCCTTTCATCTTCATCCCATGACCTCTCGTTCTAGAGCCTCCTTTCTGTTGAAAGATGCTTGATTCCTGTTCATGGAAACCTTTAAGAGATTGACATGCCTATCATATCTCCTCTATCTTACCTTTCCTCTAGAGTTTAGATCTTTAAGTCTAATCCCATATGCTTTAGATCTAAGACACTGACAATTTTAGGAGCCACCCTCTGGATTAGCTCCAGCCAGTTTATATCCTTTTGAAGGTGCAGTCTCCAGAAGTGTACACAGTATTCCAAATGTGATCTTACCAGGGACCTATACAGGGGCAATATCACCTCCCTTTTTCTGCTGACCATTTGTCTCCCTATGCAGGCAAGTATCTTTCTGGCTTTTGCCAACAATTTATCCACCTGTTTGACCATCTGAAGATCATCCGGTACAATCACCCCAGGTCCAGCTCTTCTTTTGTGCTTAGAAGAATTTCACCTTCAGTACTGTTCCTCTCCCTTAGGTTTTTGCATTCTAAATGCATTAGTCTGAATGTTTTTAGCATTAAATCATACCTGCCAGACTCTAGACCATTCTTTGAGCTTTGCTAGATCCCTCCTCATATTTTTCATACTTTCCTGTCTGTCTACCTTGTTGTATTCTAATACGGAACCACACCATCCAATGATCCCTGGATCCCAGATGATCATCAACTACAACATCAGAGATAGTGTCCTCATTGATAAGCACTAGGTCCAGTTTTGCCCCCCTCCCATGTGGGTCGTGTTACCAGTTGACACATCAATTCTTTTTGCAGAGAATCCAGGATCTCCCTGCTTCTAGAAGATACTAAAACTGGGATGTCTCAATCAACATCTGGCAGATTTAAATCCCCTAACAATAGCACTTCCCCTTTCATAGAAATTTTGTGAATATCCTTCATTAAATCTCTATGAATCTCTTCTGTCTGTGTTGGAGGTCTGTATATTACACCAATATAAATACATGTTCCATTCCCTCTTTCCGGATTAACCCACATTGCTGCCTCCTTACCTTGAAGGCCCTGTAATTTTGTTGCTTTAGAATTATATTTTATATATAAATCCACGCCTTCTCCTTCCTTTCTGAATAGATTGTAGCCCGGTATAACTATATCCCAGTCATGGTTTTCTGTGTACCAAGGCTCCGTAACAGCCACTATATCTAAATCAGCTTCTTCTATGACTGCTTCTAGATCCGGGACTTTATTTCCTATATTATGTCATTTTTTAAGATGGCGCCGGCCATCCATTGCTCCTACCATGTGACAGGGGCTGGCCAATGGCACCGATGGCCCCATTCACATGGTAAGGGCAAAGGGCCACTGGCGCCAATTTTTTTACTGTCAGCCGACAGCCCAAGAGCGGGAGATCGCTCCCGAGGTCCCCGGTGGACCACCAGGGACTTTAGGCAAGTTTTGGGGGGGTCGGGAGGGTGGGGGATTGTAAATAATTAAATATGAAGGATCGGGGTGGGGGGGTTTTGGATTGGGACATCCGAAAAAAAAAAATGGTCAGAACTGCAGGAAACAAAATTTCCTGTGGTTCTACGAAAACGAAACCAGAAATGATTACCGGTACGATACACATCTCTAATATTTAATGTTTTATTTAGCTTAATGTTTTGTTCACACATCCCCGATGATTCTAGTTTAAAACCCTCCTCAGTAGGTTTGCCAGTTTGTGTTGGAAGATGCTGCGTCCCTTCTTTATCAGGTTTACCCCATTTCTACTCAGCAGTTCTTAAAACATCATCCCGTGGTTCAGGAAGCCAAAATGCTCTTGTCGACACCATCTATGCATAAGAACATAAGAAATTGCCATGCTGGGTCAGACCAAGGGTCCATCAAGCCCAGCATCCTTTTTCCAACAGAGGCCAAACCAGGCCACAAGAACCTGGCAAGTACCCAAAAACTAAGAAGATCCCATGCTTCTGATGCAATTAATAGCAGTGGCTATTCCCTAAGTGAACTTGATTAGTAGTCGTTAATGGACTTCTCCTCCAAGAACTTATCCAAACCTTTTTGGAACCCATCTACACTAACTGCACTAACTTCATCCTCTGGCAACAAATTCCAGAGCTTTATTGTGCATTGAGTGAAAAAGAATTTTCTCCCATTAGTCTTAAATGTGCTACTTGCTAACATTCATTTATCTTCAGAATGCAAGTTTCCCTGCCTGGGCCTTTATCCTTGACTTGGAGGATGGAGGAGAATACCACCTGTGCACCTATCTGCTTTACCCTCTCTCCCAGAGTCATGAAGTCACTTTTGATATGATTTATGAAGTATTTGGCAGTATCATTTTTGTCAATATGGATGAGCAGCATCAAATAGTAGTCAATAGCTTGAGGATTTTCATCAATCTCTCCATAATTATTTGGATTTTGGCATCCAGCAGACAGCACACTTCCTGGGACATCATGTCTAGCTGGCAGATAAGATTCCTCTGTACCCCTCAGAAGCGAGTTAACCACCACTACCCTCCGCCTCTTAGGTGCAGTGGTTGTTGGGCCCGAAGTTTTGGGGTCTGCATGTTTTGGTTCCTTCTCTTTCTGGAATGTTTTCTCTTCCTCCAGTTTCAGGACTGCATACCGGTTCTTCAGCTTAAAAGAAATCAGGTCGGAATGTAGGGTCTAATAGCCATAGTAATCTTGGTCCAGCTGTCATCTCATGGTCCAGTTACACATTCCCCTCTGCCTGAATTCTCATCTTTGATGCCTTGAAGTGGAGATCCTGGGCTGTGGCCAGAGCTTAGTGGAGCTTAGTGAAGTACTGGGCCACTTGTGTAAGGCTTATGCTTTTGGGGGGAAAACAATCTGGCAGTCACACTTCATTAGGTGAGAGGTTTAGGATTAGGGTTGAGCACATCAAGAGCTCTAGACCTTGAGGAAAAAGGCAGTCCAAGAGGTAGCAGCACCCCCTATCCTTTTATCACCACTTCCTTCCAACTCTAAATGGACCCTGTCTAGGCCTATGGTTTAAGCTTCTCTATTTTCTCTCGTGTGTCTTGTCCCAAGTGTACTAGGAGTGCCGTTCTCCTCCAAAATCTTTCTCCTTAAGAAAAGAAGTACACTTAAGCCCGAATTTTAAAAGCGTAAAATTTGGGGGTTATGCATGTGACCGGGCCCTGCACTTTCCGCACGCATTTTTGAAAGGGTCCAGCCAGAAGTGCCGGGGCAACTAAAAGGGGCGAGCTGAGGGGCATGGTCTGGTGGGGGAATGGGCAGGGACAGCACCATTAGATGCTGTCCAGGGGAAGCATGCGCCAGTAGCCGGCCGTTTACGTCTGCTCCCAAGGAGCAGTAAGTATTAAAACAAAAAAATTTGGGGGTAGCTGGGTAGGGGTTAGGAGTCGGGGTGGAGAGGGGAAAAGGGAGGAAGGGTAGGTAGAGGGATAGGGAAGTTCCCTCCCAGTCCACTCCTTAACCACGTGCACATGAAAATCGACCCCCATAGTGTTGGCATTCAGTTAGAGTCCAGAGCCAATAGATGTTTCCAAACAATAATGAATTTATTTTTCTTCAAGCACACAAAACAGTCTACGTATAAGTTCTTCAATTTTCTCCAGGGTGGGAATAACAGTACACTTTGTTAGTCTTTAAAATAAAAAAGCAAACCCAACATGCCACATTTCCAGCTCTTCAGGATTAATGTCAGTTACTCATTCATTTGCTGAAGGTGACATTAGCCCAGCTCACCAGGAACTTCAGCATTCATTCCAGTCCTTTACCGGGCTTCCTAGAGACACACGGCTCAAGCATTCTGTGAGGACAAGCGGTTACTGGCATCACTCCCCAAATTTCAGTAACCAGGAGGAAGCAAATCAAACACTTAGAAGAATTTAATCAGGTGACACTTCCCCTATTCCAATACTGAACAGGCAGAGGATCAGAGGCCTGGCAGCTCTGTAGTAAAAACATGGGCTTTCCTGCGACCTCTCTCTTAATTAGCTCATGGGTGAGCAGGCAGTCTAGAGCATGCAGAGGTCATGACATTGTCCCTTAAGGCTAGTTTGTAAGCCAAAACAAACAACCTTTATTTGGGTGCTCTGTCTTCTCCTGCTATCTCTCTCTCCCTCTCCCACCCCTCTCTTTCTCTTCCTTAGTCTGCAGGAAGTGATACGACTCAGTTTATGATTAACTCGGGTCAGCCCTGTGAAGCCATCTATGAATCAACCAAAATACAGAACATCTTTTAGTGAGTGGTATTCTGCTTTCCCTGTAACCTCTCTCTTACAAAGGGGCCGATGCAAAAAATTAGCGCAGAAAACGGGCGCTCAGTGCTGAGCGCCCGCTTTCCTAACGCACGCCCAGCACCTCTCCTGGGCCCGAGATTGAATATTTAAATGAGGGGGTCGCACTGCCAAGGAGGCGCTAGGGACAAATGTGCGTCCCTAGCGCCTCCTTGGCAGTGGGTGCCCAGGAGAGGTGGCTGTCAGTGGGTTAGGAGAACGGACGATCAATTTTACGAACGTTCATTTTCCTAACCTGTGCACAGCCGTGGGTTAGGAAAATGGACACTTGTTAATTGAGCATCCCTTTTCCTAACCTGACCGCCGGCATACTTTTTTTTTAAACCTTTTGGTTCCTCCAACTTAATATTGCCACGATATTAAGTCGGAGGAAGAACAGAAAAGCAGTATTTTCTGCTTTTCTGTACACGTTTTTGGGCTGCTCAGAAATTAATGCCTGCTCTGGGTGGGTATTAATTTCTGAGGGTAAAAATGTGCAGGTTGGGCGCACATTTTTTGGGGGGTTCTGGGGAGAATAGATAACAGGGATGTGCAGAGGGACGCCATACGTTGCATTCGGGATTTGTATTTGTCGGGGGGGCAGATATGTTGTATTCGGCAAGGGGGGCCTCCGATATGTTCAAGCGTTAATTCTTATTCGTTTCCCAGCTAAAATTGAATTAACTACAACCCCCCCACCCTCCTGACCCCCCCCCCCCAAGACTTACCAAAACTCCTTGGTGGTCCAGCGGGGGGGGGGGGGGGGGTCCGGGAGCCATCTCCTGCACTCACATCCTCGGCTGCCGGTATTCAAAATGGCGCCGATAGCCTTTGACCTTACTATGTCACAGGGGCTACTGGTGCCATTGGTCAGCCCCTGTCACATAGTAGGAGCAATGGATGGCTGGCGCCATCTTGTGCTCCTACCATGTGAACAGTTTTCACTGGCTTTTCCTGCAGCATGCTTCTCTCTCTCACTTACTTAATTGGCTCACAGGTGAGTATGTAGCGTGGCAAGAGCATCATTCAGGACACAGTCCCTTAAGCCAGGGTTTAAAAAAAACAAATAAACAATCTTTGGAAATACTCTGGCTTTCCTGCAGGTTCTCTCTCTCTCTCTCGGCCTGCAGGTGAATATGTAGTGCAGCATAAGCATTGTTCAGGGCACAATCTATTTTTTAAGCCAAGGTTTCAGCAAAAAAAAAAAAATCCAGTAAATTGTAGCCTTCAGTCTTCCCTTCTTGATACTTCTGATTAAAACAGACATTCCTTTTTCTGAATTACACCCTAGCAACATATCACGGCTTCCATGTCATACAGTTTAGAGAAAAAGAAACTCTTAAGCTTGTATTTTAGGCTAGAGTTGTCTCTGGTCCTATTCCAGCTCTTCCTCATCGTCAGCAGCCTCCTCCATGCTGAAGAGTCCTCAGCTGCTTTCTGATCTCCAGCCTGGTTGTCTCCCCATAAACTCTTGTAAGTACCCTGTCTTTATACAGAGGCTAGCCTATGGCTTATAAGCAGGAAACGCTCCACCCCCTTCCTTCCCTGCTGCTAGTGCTTTCAGGAGCTGACTGCTAAGGCTTCTGGATGATGTAATTTTACTTGGCAGCCTTCTTCACTGCCTGTTTTTTCCTTTGCCTCACTCCAAAGAGCTTTCATTAACAAAAAGTCCCAAAGCTTCACTTTTATTACTGAAAGCGCAGGGACCCGCAACCAAGTAAATCATTACACTTGATAAGCATTTTATCACTATAGTCTCATGCTCGCAGATGTTCCTCAGTCTCGTCACCACCTCTCTGAGTTCCGCCACCTGTTTCCTGGAGGAGTTGATCTGCAGACATCTTTCACACTGAATCGGTCCCTCATTGTGGATCAGGACTGTAATAGTAATATAGTGACATAGTAATGATGGCAGAAAAAGACCAAAATGGTCCATCCAGTCTGCCCAGCAAGCCTCCCAAGGTAGTAACTGCTGCTCTGTGCAGGCCATCCCCTCGTTTCTGTCAAGGGCATTAACTGCCGCTCCGTGCAGGTTACCTGCATTTTTTAATTTAAGGATAGTAACAGCCGCGCCTTGCAGTTTACCCCTAAGCTTTTTTATTCATTCCCATCCTCTAGCCTTTAGGGATCCACAGTGTTTATCCCATGCCCCTTTGAAATTCTTCACAGTTTTAATAGTAACATAAACAACTTAGAATATTTCTTTTTAAAGTTAATCATTTGAGCTAAGTGTGGATTCAAACTCATATCCTCTTGGAACATATTGCACAGCACTAGACATCTCTGTCACTGAACTGTGTACTATCCCAGACAACCTAGTGTACTGGCTCCGCAACCGGCTGCACTCACCCCTGGGAGCCGCCAACTGGCCTGACACCGAGGTTTCCTCCTTCGTGGCTGGAAGACAGTTGCTTCTGTGCACAACTGCTTTCTCTACATTAATAAGCCCCATGGTGGGAATGCTCCGGTGGCGCTGCCTGATGATGTCATGGGAGGCTGCCCATTCAAGCCTAGCTATCCCATTTCTTAGCACCTAAGCAACAGGTCCTATGCCTTGTTTGCAGTGCATGTTGCTTTCTTTGTGCCTCTCGGTCTTGCTTGTTGTTATCCTTGCCTTGCTCCTGTGCCTTGCCCTGCCCATTTTGCTGGTCCCATCTTTGTCATGGTCTCCGGTGTCTTGTCTTGTCCTGTCTGTCCTGGCCTGATTCCTGGTACTGACCTCTGCTACAGACCTGGACTTCACTCTTGCTCGCTTCCTGTCCTAACCCTCTGCCTGGTCCCAATTTCTGTCTGATCGCTGCCTTCCTTGACCTCTGCCCATGTCTGGACTCTCTACTGCTCCTCAGGGACACTCGCCTAAGTCTTAATGGCCCTGAAACCCAAGGGCTCAACCTGTAGGGAACAGGTCTGGTACAGGTGAAGCTCCTATTTGGTCCCATTAAGACCATGTCCATCAACAGTTAGAGTGGGCCTAATAGGTTCGCCTACTAGGCTGCATCAACCACCCCACGGCACAAGGGCTTACTACCATGACAAGGACGTCTGTCTGGAAAGATGCAGTAGAAGTGGTAATAGTGGCGACACCATTGGCAGTATGATGTTTCCTGTCCATCCTTCAGTTGTTGGTAGCTTCTGGTACCTGTTGAAAGAAATGAGAAAGACCTGCCAATGTCCTTGCCTTTTCTTCCACCATCCTGAAAGTCAAATTAGGTAGCCTATGGAGTCTAACTGCCACCCCTACACACAGATTCCCTGCGTGTGGTCTTCTTTGCTTGCTTACTTGATGCTTGCAAGTATGAAGTGGCTTATCCTTTCATACTACAAAGTATATGTATAAATCTATGAAGATTGTTTCCTTTATAGAATCTTGTTACTGAGGGTATAAAAGTAAACCAGAGCAACTAGAAATTATTGTTACCACCAAGAGCAAATATGATTCAACTGATCAAGCTCAGAAGAAATTTACTTAATTTATTCTATGTGCAGATGACTCAAAATGAACTAAATCACTTACTACCTCTCCACTTTCTGGTACCAAGCAGTACTTTTCTCCAACTGATAACTAGTAATTTATTCTAATCTTTGATCTTAATCTGTTTACCTATAATCTCTAAGAAACCTACCATTTCTTATAATTTTTATAGGGCTAATTTTGTGCTTATTGGTTTAAGGTCACTAATAGGTACAGTTATACAGAATTTTCCAAAACCCTTTAAAATGTTTTTGTGTCAACTAAATGTCTATTCTGTAAACATTCCTGTTGCCTTAGCTACTACAGATCAGACCAATTAAAAATAAATTACCTGAAGTGCATACTATGGTAGTACTAATTAAGCTCTAACTGAACTTAAGTGTTTTGATTCCATAAATGCCTAAATGTATCTAAATTACTTTATTGTGCTACTCTGCCAAGCAGTGTCAAGATATTTTGTGTCTGAGTCATTTTTTGCTACTTTGGCTGAGTATGTGGTTGGAGGTTGGGCTGTGTGGATTCAGTTTCTCACCCAGATACTACAGAATAGTTTGAAGCCCAACCTCTTAGTGAATTCATATTTACTGTTTTGCACTGTGTAATGCTTACCAACCGGCAAGAGTCTGTTTATTTTAGTTTTTCCAGTAGTTTTTAAGATGAGAAAGCAAGCAATTAGCTTAAATGAAAGCCTGAGAGACTGAAGGCTACACAGCTGTGCCTGAAACTGATAAGAACTCAGAGGGAGGGAACATCGCTGCTTTCCCCAAGCATTTAGGGGCTGATGCAATATTTTGGCAGAGAAAGCAGGCGCTGAACAGTCAGCACCCGCTTTCGTAACACGCCCCCCAGGTGCACCCCCGTGGGGGCGTCATGCAATATTTAAATTAGGGGGTCGCATTAGCAAGGAGGCTCTAGGGTCACTTGCGCGCCCCTAGTGCCTCCTTGCTAAGGAGAACCCGAATGCATCGGCCCCCTGCCGGTTAGGAAAATTCGGCGTCAGTTTTCCTAAACACCGCACAGCTGCACAGCCAAGGGGTTCAGGAAACGGACGCTTCTCAGTTGAGCTTCCGTTTCCTGCGCCCGACTACTGGCGTTTTTTAAAACTTTTTTTTGTTAAATTAGTTTATTTTTTTCCTTCTACTTAATATTGCAACGATAATAAGTAGGAGGAGTGCTCAGCAATTAATGCCTGCTCCAGGCAGGCGTTAATTTCTGATCGCTAAATGTGCGTCCTAGACGCACATTTTTTTTTTTGCATTGGGAGTGAATGCCTAATAGCCTCAATCACATGCATTTGCATAGCGCAATTAGATTCATTCCATGTTGGACCTGAGTTGTAGAGGCGTTAATCCCCTTATTGCATAATGGGATTAATTAGCGCCTATACAACCCACATCCTACTGTTATTATCTACCATTACTTCTTCTTCATAATCTGATTTTTTTTTTTTTTGTAATAATCTTTATTGGAATTTTGCAACATAACAGCAACTTCTTCCCATAACATGAGCAGTGCCATTTCAGGACTCACACATATATGCAGCAAGAAAAGGTGTCCAGTCTTTTAGCAAAAAAGGTCCAATAACGAGATTGATCATACATTTAAAAATAAACATCTTTAATTTAAATGCATTACTACACATGACATCTGGAAATAGCACACTATAACATGCGAACAAGTAATTGTTGCGGGAGTGCTAGGGAGTGGTCCCGATTCCAGGGAGAAGTGTGCCCTTGGACCTCAGCACGATTGCAGAGAGGAGCCCCATGGAAACGCCAAGGTAGGCAAGACGTGTCCAAGCATGGGTGGAACAGGCTGACCACCGGAGCCCTAACCTCTGCTGAACCTGCACGCCCCGGTAGAGCCCCAGCAACGCAATGCTGGTCTCTGGGGTAGCCCTCCGGCTACTCGATAGCCCTTTCAGACCTGCCACTAGTGAGCAGCATATGCGACAGGACGGACAGAGGTCGAGGATAGGTGATGGTACTGGAACTTGGAACAAGATGGGACTTCGGGCTTGAACTAGGCGTGAAGACTTAAACAAGACAAGGACACTTGGAACTTGGACTTGGAACTCAGATGAGATGAGGAAGGTTGGGACTCAGACAAGACGAGGATGCTTGGAGACAAGGACGCTTGGAACTCAGATGGGACGAGGACATGTGGAGCTTGAAACTCAGATGCAAAATGCTCAGATGTGGATGAAGATCAGACATGGATTCAAAGGAGTCAGGCGAGGATTCCAGATACTTCAACAAGGACCAGCACTTGGGACACTCAGACAAAAGCAAAGACTCAGGATCTAGGTCAAGGGCAGAAGCAGGCATCCGGGGAGTGCTTCAAGGAAGGATCCAACTGGAAGAGGGCTCCAGCCATCAGAAATGGACACCGGATAGATACAGATTTACTCCCAGGGAAGGTCAGCTGGAGATGAGGTCTAGGGCGAGGCAAAGCTGAACCCGGAGCTAGGAACTGGTGGTACTTCAGGATCAGAACTGAACAAAGGACATCAGGATCAAGACTCAGAACTTGGAACTCGGAACATCAGGATCAGGACTTGAAACTTGGAAACATCAGGACTGGAACATAGGACATTGGATACAAAAGGACACTGGTACCTTGGGCACCAGGACATCAAGGCGTCTGGACATCTATGGCATCTGGACATCGGGGACCTCTAGAGAGGAGGACTTCAGGGATGTCTGGAACATGATGGACGAAGACATCAGAAGACAGGGATGTCTGGACATCTGGAGACAAGGAAGTCTGGACATCTGGAGACAAGGAGATATCTGGACATTTGGAGACAAGGAGACAAGATCCGATGAGAAGCCAGAACATGGAATGAAGATGAAGACAAAGGTTCAGGAACCAAGGATGAAGACAAGGAACACCAACGAAGAACAGAGTGCCTTAAAGAAGCAAGGAAGGATCACAGAGGTCTACTTGAATGAAGAGCTGGAAATGAAGATCCGGGAGCAGTCCAGCTCCATGAGTGGCTCCTTGTGAAGGCAACGACAGAATGAAGGAAGGCCTTCTTTATAGGGCTGAAGAGGAAACGCCATGGAACGTCAGCAGGAGGAGCCCAGGAGGACTGCCCACTGCTGACCCTTTAAAAGAAGAGAGGAGGCACGGCCGCACAACTAAGGAAGAGGCAGGACCATGGAAAGCGGAGTCCTGCCGTGAAGGAAGAAGCAGGCCCCTGCCGCGAAGAACAGCAGATTGATGGTGGCCTTCAGGCCGCATGAAGAGGAGCTCCAGGGTGGCCTCCTGGCCACAGAAGAGGAAGAAGGTGGCGGCCTCCTGGCCATGGAATGAACAATGGAGTTGGCGGCGGCCTGGCCATGAAGAGGCCCTGAAGACAGCGGCACCAGCGGTGGCCTTCGGGTCGCGCAGGAAGAGACGTTGGCGGTGGCCTAGCCGCAAGGAGAAGAAGAAGGCGGCGCCCAGGCTGAATCTGGGAGTAGATAGAAGAACCATAGGAATTTTAACTGGGATTCCTTAAGGGCCATATTCATCGTTAGCTTTGGAATATCTCTGAAAACATCCTTAAGGGTGAAGAAAAAGAAGGGTGGGAGACCTCTAATACACCTTTTATTATAGAGTGGTTTAAGATAATCTTCATAGCAAACAGCTGTTGCGCGTCCCAGGCACACTGGTGCCGTGACTGGGCCTGCTCACCTCGGGCCCTCTTCCACAGGCTCCGTTCCATCCTCCCTAGCAGCAGCAGCCAGTTCTCGGCGTCCCCAGTGCCTGCCCCAAATGCCTGAATCGTCGCAGGCCTGTCAGCGGAGCTCTCGCAAGGGTTCCGCGTCCTTGGCTTCCTCGGCCCCACCTCTAGGCGCGCACTCGGCCGGCACTCCTTCATTTAAAGGGCCCAGGGTGGGAACTTCGGGCTGGATGCCTTCTGATGACGCCACCTAGCATCCTTTATTGGGCAAGGGCCTTCCCCCAGTTCCTCGCCTTGGCAAACAGGTCGTCACACTTGTGTGAAACTAGTTGCCGTCCTGTGTTCCCTCGTTCCTTGTTCCTGTACTTGTTCCAGTGTTCCTGCGTTCCTTGTTCCTATGCTTGTTCCAGTGTTCCTACGTTCCTTGTTCCAGTGTTCCTGCGTTCCTGTGTCTTCCAGTGCTCCTGTGTTCCTGTCTTCCCATGGTCCTTCCTGTGTTCCAGCATCTGTTCCTGATCCCTGTTCCATGTTCCGCTACCCAGGTTGTACCTTCTCGGACTGATACATGGTACTGATCTCTGCTTGCCTGACCACGTTTGGACCACTGCCTGGATCTGACCTCGGCTTGCCTCTGATCACGTTTGGACCGCTGCCTGAATCTGACCTCTGCTTGCTATTGACTACGCTCGGACTGATACCTGGAACTGATCTCTGCTTGCTACTGACCACGCTCGGACAGATACCTGGAACTGACCCTTGGTTTGGCTGACCACCCTCGGATGGATACCCAGGCTTTGACCCTTGCGCTACACTCGGACACTCTCTGTGCTTCTTCTGTGACCACTAGGCCTGCCTGTTCTGATGTTACCCGTGGCCTTCTCCAAGCTAGACCACTAGGCGCTGCCTATCCTGACCGGAGGACCTTCAGTTCCTGTTCCATTCCAGTGGTTTCCGGTACACTCGGTTCTGGTCTAGCTTATTTGTTCTCCAATAGCCATGCACCTTTGCTCTTGGTAGGCACACCTAAGTCCAGGCAATTGGGGTAACCAAGGGCTCAACCCATGGAACCCCTGGCCTGTTATTGGTGAAGCTCCAGCTTGCCTCTGTCTCCTCGTGTGCTCCGCCTCATAGCAGCAGGTGCCCTCTGGGAACCCTCAGAGAGCCATACCAATCCTGTGCCAGGCCAAGGGTCCACCTCCAGTGCAACAGGTTGCCAAGGCCATGGACTTGGCCGAGTCCTCCGTCTTACAGGCTATTCCAGGTCTGGCTACATGTGTCCGGGAGCAGCAGCAGTTTCTTGAGGCATTGGCCACCTCGGTAGAGAGATTACGCTCACAACTCGAAGAGTCCGCCATGGCTAACCCAGGGACTCTAGCTAACTGCTATTCCTCTGCCTCCTCGCCCTCATGGGCACTGCTGGCCCTCCCAGCTCCTCCCTGTTTCAGTGGGGATCCTCGTCTCTGCTGGGGTTTTATCAACCAGTGCAACATGCAGTTTGCATTACAGCCTTCTTTATTCCCAGATGAAGTGACGAAGATCACTTTTATCTTACCTTGTTTGGAAGGGAAAGCCCTGGCATGGGCCTCCCCGCTTTGGGAGCATGCTGACGCTGTTCTCCAGCAGCTCCCCCAATTTCCACGTTCCAACGCACCTTTGATGACCCAGGCCGACAGGCAGTCGCTGGCCATCGTCTCTTCCACCTCCGCCAGGGATCCCATTCCTTCTCAGAATACACCGTGGAGTTCCGAACCCTGGCTACAGAATTGGGATGGCAGGAAGACTGCCTGCGGGCACTCTATCTCGAGAGCTTAACACCCGCTCTGAAAGACGAGTTGGCAGCCCGAGAGATTCCAACGTCGTTGAAGGAGCTCATCTCTTTAGATGGGCAGATTGACCACCACCTTCAGGAACAGCACCGGGAAGTAAAACCCAGTCGACGACCGGCCCTGGAACCACCTCAGTCCGTTAGCCCCAGATCACAGGCATCATAGGTTACCCTGCCCAAAGAAGAACCGATGCAAATAAACCGCGGTCATCTTACTCCTGAGGAACGCCTCCGAAGACGGAAGTCCGGTCTCTGCCTCTCTGTGGGGGTCCTGGCCACCTCATCCAGACCTGCTTCCGGGAAACTCCAAAGCCTAAACTCGGTGGGGGTCCCAAGCTTGGGCACTACAGTTACCGGCCCTCAACTTCTGCTACCTGTCTCTCTCCTCAGGGAGGCACTTTCCTTCTCCACCACCGCCCTTGTGGATAGTGGGGCCGGTGGGAATTTCATTCTTGAAGAACTAATTACACTTCTCCAAATTCCTACTCAATCCCTTGAGGCGCCTTTGCAAATTGCCTCCATCCATGGAGAACCTTTACCTGATCGCATTATCCATCGCACCCTAGCCATCCGACTGACCGTAGGGACTCTCCATGAAGAGGAAATAACCCTTCTGATCCTAAAATGGCCAGTAAACCCTAATGTCCTCGGTCTACCATGGCTACAATTGCACTCCCCACATTTGGATTGGGAGTCGCTCCAGCTTACCCAGTGGAGCCCTCGGTGCCAAACCCAGTCTCTACGGTAGGTATCCCCGTCCATACCAGTGTTAACATCCGTGCCCCTTCCTGGGCTACCTACACCCTACGCTGACTACCAAGATGTCTTCTCCAAGCAACAAGCCGGCATCTTACCCCCTCTCCGAGAGTTTAACTGCCCAATCGAACTACTACCCGGCAGCACACCTCCCAAGGGCAGAACTTACCTGCTCTTGCTTCCAGAGACCCAGGCTATGTCTGCCTATATCAAAGAAAACCTAGTCAGAGGTTTCATTAGACCCTCTACATCCCCTGTGGGTGCCAGGTTCTTTTTTGTGAAAAAGAAGGATGGTACCTTAAGGCCATGTATTGACTACCTTTCAAAACAAGGTCTTAGCAATTTAATTCAAGCCAGAAAAATTACCTGTTGTAGTTCAGCTCTTTCAAGAATTGCACATTTTTTCCTTAGCTGGACTGACTTATACGCAGACTTCAGTGCCCATAGGTATTCTTGGCGAAGAGTGGGAGGTAGGAAAGCCCAGCACCTCAGAGTGAAGGTGGGAACAGTCCCCCAAGGTGCACCTCCCCAGGTCCTCCTGTTCTGCACATACACCCCCAGTCTTCTTCACATCTTCTCCCCTCTCCCTGTATCATGGCAGCAAAAATAACAGCATGGGGTCTGTGAGCAGGTGTGTGCTTACAATCCCTGCAGTGGCCCTTCTCCTTCCTTCATAAGGACTTCCTGTTATTAAGGAAATCTATGCGAGAGTTGAGGGGAAGGGCTGAAGGTCCTGTGACTGCACACCTGCTCACAGAGCCCATGCTAACTTTTTCTTTAATGCTGCTGTGGATCACGGAGGAGAAAAAGGGAGGGGAGGGGCACAGTGCCATCTGGATCCAGCGTGCTTCAAGCTCTGAGCCAGGCTTGGAGGTGGGATTGGCATACCTGGGAATTTTTGAGCTGTGGTCACCTGAAATTGCTGTTGATTAGTAAAGTGACAAGGACGAATGCATATCAACATTCTCTCTTCCATTTCTCCACTTCCCCCTCCCCCGCTAATTCACACTCTCTTTCTCCATTCCTCCCTTTCTTCCGCTAGACCTGACCTCAGCAGTCTCTCCTGTTTCCCAGCCCTGACTCCAGAATTCTTACTATTTGCCTCTCACTGACCCCAGCACTTACCTGCTTCCTCCTATGGGCAAGTCACTTTACCCTCCATTGCCTCAGGTACAAACTTAGATTGTAAGCCCTCTGGGGATAGGGAAATACCTACAGTACCTGAATGTAAACCAATGTGATATCTCAGATCGAATGTCGGTATATAAAATAAATAAATAAATAAATAAATACTCCTGGGGGAATTCTGCGCTACTGCAGAGCACAGAATTTGTGCAGAATTTCCATTTTCTGTGCAGAATTTGGCAGGCCCTCGCGTGCCGTGAGTGGATCCCATCCCACTGCGGTGAAGATGGAGTAGGCCCCAGTGTGCTGCATCAAGGCGAAGAGGATGCAAGACCCGGCGACCAGGAGCGGAACCCATCCCACTCATGGCAAAAATGGTGAAGGCCCCGTTCGTGGCAAAGATGGAGCAGGTTCCAGTGAGAGGAAGTCTGTGGTTAAAGGCAGTGCGTGTGAGAGACAGTGAGGTTGTTTTTAGGGATGTGTGTGTGTGTAAGACTGTGAGAGCGAGCATGAGGGTGTGTGTGCCAGAGAGAGGGAGCCTACATGAGCAGATTGTGAAAGAAGTGTGAGAGATTTGGAGCTGGTGTGCGTGAAAAAGGAATTGTGTGTATGTGAAGGAGTGAGGGTGTTTGTTTATTTGTGAGAGAGGGAGCCTGTGTGAAGGGATGTGTGTGTATTTGAGTGAGAGAGAGGGAGCCTGTGTGTGGGGTGTGTGTTGTGTTCATGCCTATTCTCGCCCTCGATCCACCCTCTCTACCTTTGTGGCGACTCCCTTCGGCTCAGATGGACAGATGCAGCCGCAGCTTCTCTTCACCATTTTTTTCCTGGAATCCCCGGGCTGGCATGATGTTACGGATCCGCCATGTTCCTGATGATGTAAGGGTGCACGCTCCAGACTTTGTACCAGCAAGGGCGCGAACCTCGGGGGCGTCCCCCCGTAGTGACGTCATCCGCTTCCAACATAAAAGGTCTTTGATTGCTAATTCAAATCGAGTTAGCAAGGACAAGGGTAGGAACCCCCTTCCTCGCAACTCTCGGGGAATCCTTTCTCCACTGCTCTGCCTCTACAGACTCACCTAGGGGTACCCACTCCTCGGGGGCCCCATTCTCTCTCTTCTTGATTTCAGATTGTTGGACGGGCTCTGGTACTGCTCCTCGAGGGCCTACGTTCCCGAATACTCAGAAGACTCCTATTGCCTGGAGGTGATCGCAGACGTGAACACAGTGAGTCCTATTACAGACAGGAACCGGTACTCGCTCCACGAGGGCCCATGTTCCTAATCTCTAAGACTCCCTTCAGTCTAAGATGTTATCGCAGGTACAAAGATCGTGAGTTACCATTGCAGATTGCAGAAAGGAACCGGTACTCGCTCCACAAGGGCCTATGTTCCTAATACCTTTCTTAGACTCTCTTCTTCCTCAGAAGATATCGCATACTTATCCCTTATGGATTACTATTACAGATTTACAGACTGGAACTGGCACTCGCTCCACGATTGCCTATGTTCCTAAATCTCTCCTAGCCTCTCTTCTATTCCAGAAGCCATCCCATACAGAGTTATTGTGAGTTCTATTTCAGACTGCCTATAGAAACCAGCACTCACCTACAGCTCCTGTTCCTGAATACTGAAGACTCTGTTGCATAGAAGCCATTACAGATATCTACAAGTGTGAGTGTATCATCTACCACTGGTTGTATGTCCAGCATACCCTGTCTACTCACTACCTATAGTCTCTCCTTACAGCTCAGCAACTCAGAGATCATGATTCCAGTATCTGAGGAACTTCAGCCCTGCTGGGCACATCAGCTCACTGCTGCCACTTCTGGTGATTCTACTTCCAGTTTAATAAAGAACTATCTGTGTTTGTCTCAATACTCCAGCCTAGCTGGTGGTCCCTCTCAGGATCTCCATTTGAGGGCGCTGTCATCTGCCATCGGCCCAGGGATTCACTATTTCTACTAAGTGTTACTCCTTACACTAATAGAGTAGTATCACCATCTGCCACTCTGTGGGAGCCAACCCACATCAGACCATATCAGATAGCCTACTCCCAGTGAGGATCATACAGATTGCTGGCTCCTCTTTCTTCAGGAACAAAGCATAACACTTTGCCAACTCCTCCCTTCTGGGGGAGCAGAGCACTAACAGATTGCTATCCTTTCCTCCTTCAGGAGCCAAGCCTATTAGATCGCTCACTCCACCCTCCTGGGGGGGTGAGTGCTATCAGATTGCTAACTCCACCCTCCTGGCGGGGTGAGCGCTATCAGATTGCTAACTCCGCCCTCCTGGCAGGGTGAGCGCTAACAGAGTGTGAGAAAGAGGGAGCCAATGTGCAGGGGTGTGTGTATGAGAGAGAGAGAGAGATAGGTAGCCTGTGTGAGAGTAAATGCGTGAGAGAGAAAGGTGAGCTATGTGGGTGTGTGTGCGAGTGAGAGAGAGGGAACCTGTATGAGGGGATGTGTGGTTGTGAGAGAAAGGGAGCCTGTATGAGGGGGTGTCTGTATGTGTGTGTGAGAGAGAGAGAGGGACAGAGGGAGCATGTGTCAGGGGCAGTACTGAGAGAGGGGTCAAACTATGGGAATAAAGATAGAGTAGAAGGGGTTGAGCCTAGAGGGGAAGGGGAGAGATAGTGGAGGGTGACGGAGTTGGGAGGCCTGAGAAGGCAAAGTGATAGGAGACTAACTAGGGGTGTAGGAAAGAAGTGTTATATTAGGCTTAAGAGACACTCTTACAATGTATTTCTAGGGAAATTCTGCTCAAAACATTTAACGCTCTGCATCTTTAAGTAATACATATTTTCTCTATTACATTTTAAATGAATGACTTAAAGACTGTCATATACTTTGTGTTATTTTGACCAATATACAGTATGCAGAATTTTACAGAATTTTCAATTTTTGTGTGCAGAATTCCCCCAGGAGTAAAATCACTTACAGCTCCCTACCTGTGCTCCAATGTGTCTCCTTCCTCCTTTGTGACTCTGCTCTCATCTGAGCTCTAAGTCCTGGGATCATAGACAGTGGCAGACTGAACTCTCTCTGCTCTAGCCCCTCCCATCCAGTTTCTGCCCACATACTCCCTGCTGACGGAGGAGGGAGAGGAATAAAGCTGGATTGACATATCAATACAGAAAACAATTGTTCTGTTTCTTGCTCAGCCTCTCTCCTCCTGTGTCTCCTCACATGCTACATGCAGTGTCTGTTCCAGCCTCACCTTCACCATGGGGACAAGAGGACAGGGATGAAGCTGGAGCAGACATTGCAGAGTAGAAAATAATTGCCCTGCTTCCTTCTCCAGCCACTCCCCTTCTTTTTCTTGCATGCTCTTGAAGCTCATGGCTGACCTTAGGAGTGTGTAAGGTCCAGGGTGAATCAACTGCAGCTGAGCCCTGGAACACTGATGTGCACAGTTTCACCCCCAACTTGACAAGAAATTGTAGTGTTGAGGAAGGAGCTACCATGCGATGTAATACAGTGCACTCAGCCGAGTGCTGTCAGATGCGGGTTAAATAGGCGCTAATCCACCCCCTAATTCAATAGGGGGATTAGTGCCTATTTAACGCGTGTCCGACGTGGAGTGAATGAGATAGCGCTCATCACATGCAAATACTCATTCCCGCCAAATGCAAAAAAATACATGTGCGTCTCAGACGCACATCTATCGCTCAGCTATTAACGCCTACCTGGAGCAGGCGTTAATAGCTGAGCGCACTGAAAAAAGTACAGAAAAGCAGAAAAAAATGCTTTTCTGTACGTTTTAAAAAGAAAAAAAAAAAAGAAAAAAATCTCTGCCGGCTGCTTTGAAGACCGACGCCACAATGGTCATTCTGTCAGAGACCTCTGGCCCCTCCCCTGGACCGTCCAGCCCTGCCCCACCCTGCCCCCGGACCGCCCCTTTTCTAAAGCCCCGGGACTTACAAGCATCACAGGGCTTTACGTGCATCGCCGGATCTTTTTAAAATAGGCCTGGCGCGCGTAAGGCCAGTTACACACGTAACCCTTTTAAAATCCGGTCCTTAGTTTTTGGGTACTTGCCAGGTTCTTATGGCCTGGATTGGCCACTGTTGGAAACAGGATGCTGGGCTTGATGGACCTTTGGTCTGACCCAGTATGGCATGTTCTTATGTTCTTATGATATTTCTCTCCAATGATCTTCTATTGAAGACAAGACTGCACTGCTCATCTCACCTTCTAGTCAGTACAAACTTCAGACAAACAACTAATACATCGACTTACAGAGTATCTGAGACATGGCTCAGGGTTTATGGAGAGCAAACATCATCAGCTTTCTGTGGACCAAGTACTCAAGCTGATCCTGGATAAAGGAAGCTTTTCATGGCTCCTGCAACACTAAAGCTGGTGCCTAATCTTACCCCAGCAGGCCTGAATTTCCAAATAAGCACATTAGATGTGTGCCTAGGGCAGTGCAATTTGGGGTAGTCAGGGGGCAGCAAAGTTTCTGACCCCCTTCCACCCTGCGGACCTTTAATCTCACTGCCGATCTTCCTCTTCCCTTCCCTTCCCTTCCCTTCCCTGATTCCCTCCCACCGCCCCTCCGCATAGCCCTAGGCTCTGGCACTAAATTCAGCTGTTCTCAGAAATCAGTGAGTGCGGGGTTGGGGACCAAGTCAGGTTGAGCCATATGCTCACAGGCCCGACATAGAACCCCAGAGGAGATGAGGTCTCCAAAAGCATGTGTTATAATCTGGTGTGGTTGTGGACCCTGGATCGTAGTGGAAGCTGACTCCACCCACAGGGAGGAGCCCTGTGGGGACTCACTACGATAGGCGTGGCCTCAGCTGAGACGGACACAGATGTAAGAGACTTTATTATACTGGAATCGTGGGTAGTACCCACAATATGGAGAGAAGACACTGTCCAGAGTAGTAAGGCTGCTCAATGATGATATCCATGGTAGTGGCCCGCAGCATGGGCAGTATGCTAGGGAACTCCTCTCTTGATGGTATCCCTCAGGGTAGATCCAGTAGTGGCCTGCAGCACGGGGTATGCCGAGGATTAGCGAGTAGTGTTTCTGAGAGGTTCAGCAGATCAGTAGAGCAAAGTAGATGATGGTACTTACTCCGGAGTGTAGAACGATAGCTGGGTTGAGCACGGCCGTGGCCTGAGGCACAGGGTACACCAGCTGTTCCGTTAGCAAGATGGTGAAAGCAATGCTAACACTCACAAGGCTGAACTGGCAGGATCCTGAATAAGAATAGCAGGAATGTCCAGGCAGGAAGGCCCTCCGAGGAGCGGATAGCCAGAACGTGACAAGGCCCCCGAGGAGCGGGTACCTAAGGCGTTCTAAGTCCAGGAGTACAGGAAGCAGTTCAAGTAGTGAAGCGAAGCGTCTCCGAATGGAGTGGAATAAGCAGGAAGGAAGACCTTGCTAACTTGTAGGAAGCATAGGCTGGATGGGTTAAATACTTCTGGCGGGTGATGTCATGCGGAGGGACGCCCCCGAGGCTCCCGCCATGATGTGAATAAGAGAGGGCATGGCGTGCTTGTGCATGCCCTAAGTAATCCCCGATTCAATATGGCCGACGGGATTGCCCACGCCATCCTGGGGACGCTGGGGAAGGCGGCGTTTGCAGGCCGAGGCCGCCATGGCTCCGAGAATCCCTGATGCAGGGAAAAGAGAGGTGAGCAGCAAAGGCCGCAGCTGTCAGTGTCCGACGGGCGCAACAGCGTGGCTCGGCTTGACAATCCCCAGAGTCACTGGTTACTGATAAGGGTGGAGACAGAGTGGGAGCCCTGTGAGTGGTGGAGGGAGGCAGAGGATCGCAGATCCAGGGGTGGAGTGAGAATCAAATCATAGAATTTCAGGGAGGAGCAGAGCTAGGGAAATAGGAGGCCCGTCAGGGGGGAGGGGGGGACTCAGAGGTCAAAGGTTTCGGGGGGAGGGGAGCAGGCAGTAATAGTACCTAGGGGTGAAGAAACCCAAATCCATCCCTGACCCCAGGAAAGATGAGATCCTGTGGTGCCATTACTGCCCTACAGCAAGTTCCCCGCCCCACTCCAGAGAAAGATAAAACTTTACATTATTGCCCTCATGCCCTTCAAGTGAAGGAATGGGGGCGAGATTATAAAGTCAGCCATCCAGGGTGATCTACTAGAGTGCTTTGGGTTGGGAATTTCTTTGTGGTATGTGAGGTGTGTGGTAGTACAGAGGCACAAGCGTTTCTGCATGCTCTTCACTGAGTACTGCCACAGCCTGAAGCAATGTGAAACTGTCAACTGAGAAAAACAGATTGTGAGAGAAAAAAAGGAACCTAAAGGAGAAGGTACTGATCAATTTGCCACCATTTACTTATAATACACAGCTTTTAAATGCCTTCAGATTTTTTTTATTTAAATGCTTGCAATGTACATTAAAGTTATAAGATTAAATTTAAAGTGGTGTCAGATTTCCAAATCGCAGAGTTCTCTGAGGTCTTCCATGCTTAAATGGGGTATATTCTGGAAAAGGCAGGCTTTAGTTTGCAACCTTCATCTGGCAGCAGGTCCAGCAGATGACTAAAAAGCCATTTTTGTATGAAGAAGATGTATCTTGAAATTTCTGGTAATCATTTTTGGGGTGTGCTTTTATTTTCAAGTGTTTGTCCGGGTAAACGATAGTATGTCATTGCATGATACTGCATGGAGAGGATCCTTCTATAATTCTGTCATTGCCATGGCAATGACAGAATTACTCATCCAGGTATTTGTTTGCCGGTTTCAGCAGCCTCATAAAGGACTAGATGCAGAGAATAGAGAAGGCCGAGGGGGACTTGTGTACTCCCCACCAGCAGCCATAGGTTCTCCTATCCTTCCGCCTATTTCATCCCAGTCTTTCCAGTGGAGTCACCTTATTCTTCCACGGGCAGACAAGCTTAGGAAGAGCAGCTATACGGAAGAAGTCGAAGTACTGTGACTACTCCGCCGTGGTTAACTGGAGGGTACAAAGAAGAACCCGGAGAAGAGGATAGAAGAGATAAGGAAGATTAGAGGAAAACTGTGGGGAGGGTTTCAGAAAGGGGAAGATACGGCGAGTGAAAAGAGGTAAGAGTGGAAAGAAGAAGAAGGATGGAGGATGGGTGGGAAAAATGAGACAGGCAGAGAAGAATATGGAGAAGATGAATAGGATTTATTTATTTATTTATTGTTTTTGTTATACCGAGTTTCATGATAGGCATCACATCAACCCGGTTTACAAATAACAAGGAGTGTAAAGCATAACGTAACGTAAAAAACAATATTTTCAATAAGAACCTTGAACTTTAAATACAGTGAATCAGAAAAAGGGAGCGGGAAAGTTACAAAAAACAAGGAAAATAAACTTGGGATGGAAGGGGAGAAATTGAACAGCACAATATTTACATTTCAGCCTATTGATACATTAGAATAGCAAGTGAAAAAATAAGACTATGAAACGGTACATAGGTAATCAAATGAATAAATATGACACAGTTGTGAATGGTAATAGTATGATAAATATTCAGCAGGAATTAGTGAGAGAGGGTTTGAGGTTGGTTGATTCGTGTTTACATTCCATTATTGCATACGAGTTAGTGCTAGTGAGAGGAGGTTTTATTCAAGGCTTGGAAATGCTTTTTTGAAAAGCCAAGTTTTTAGTCTTTTCCTAAATGTTAAAGAGCATGCTCTTGTCTCAAATCAGGTGGGATCGAGTTCCAGAGAGCTGGACCTGCTGATGAGAAGGCTCTGAGACTCAAGGATTTATGTTGGTAGGTTTTGGCCTTTGGAATTTGGAGTGACTCTTTGTAGTGTTCCCTGATAGGCCTGGCGGAGGTGAATTTTTTAAGTGGTATTTGTAGGTCGAGTTGCGTGTGTTGGTTGATAGTTTTGTAAATGATGTTAATGGTTTTGTACATGATTCTATAGTGGATCGGAAGCCAATGGAGGTTTTTGAGAATAGGTGAAATGTGGTCAATTTTCCTGGAATTTGTAAGGACTCTGGCTGCAGAGTTCTGAACCATTTGTAAAGGTTTGGTGTAAGAAGCTGGGAGGCCTAATAGTAATGAGTTGCAATAATCTAGTTTGGAAAAGATTATTGCTTGTAAGATTGTTCTGAAGTCCTGAGTGTGAAACAGCGGTTTTATTCTTTTCAGGATATGTAATTTGTAGAAGCAATCTTTGGTGGTTTGGTTAATGAATGTTTTGAGGTTGAGACGATTGTCTAGGATGGCTCCTAAGTCTCTTACGTGGGTTGTTTGAAGGAGTGTGGGTGGTTTAGGAAGTGTGTTATTGTTTTCCGTGAAGATTTAGCGTGAAGAGGTGGCAGGTGGGAAACTAGAGATGAAGACAGAGAATGAGGTGGGTGGGAAGGCAGAAATTGGAAGAGAGAGTTCAAGGAGGAAGGAAGAGATCAGCAAAAAGGTGGGAGGAGAAACGGAGATGAGGGAAGCATTTTTATTTAAGCATTTTTATATTCCGCAACTTCGAAACAAAATATCTGTCCCGTGCGGATTACAAGCAAAACATCCAGAATATCATATTACATAAATACAAATTAAAAAATGATGGTGATGAACACAAAAGACTAAAAATAAAAAATCATAAAACGTGCAATTAATATATGTACAACAGGTCTACTATATCTGTTCCTACAATAAGGTGTGCACACCTGATCCAAATAAGAGATCGGCTCTTTTCCATAGCAGGTTCTAAACTCTGGAATTCTCTGCCTGAGACGCTACGTCTGACACCAGATAGAAAAAAGATTCAAATGTGAACTAAAAACATGACTGTTCAAAAATGCTTATAATCTTTCTTAAAACCATGAGCATAATGAACCAGAGTCTTAAGAATGATGACAAAATTTAACTTGAATCATGAGAAATGAACTGTAATGAAAGAGTGAGGGAATACAAGACTAAGAATGACGAGCGTTCTTTGGAGTGGAAACATGAAGAAAAAAATATAATGAAACACTATGATTTAGAATGCACTAATTATTATTTATTAGTCTAAAATGTACTGATTTTGTACTAGATGTTAGATATCATTTCTGTAACACATACATAAAATATGTTAATAAGTGGTCTTGATTTGTAATAGAATAATGCATCTGGCATGTGACAAATTTTATTTTCTAATATTACGAACGTTATTCTTTAAACCAGGGGTCGGGAATCCATGGCTCGCCAGCCAGATATGGCTCTTTTGAGGGCTGCATCTGGCTCGCAGACAGTCGCCACACTTTCCCGCTGACCCAGCTGCTCCCCGGTCCTCCTCCGCCCGGGCTTAAAATGCTGTCAGCCCGGGCGGAACGCGGCAGGACAGCTGGAGTCAGCGGCACCGGCGTTCTCTCTTCGCCCCCCCCTCGCGGCCCGGAAGAGGAAGTGAAGAGTATCGGGTGCCTGCGCGGCAAGAAGAGGCCACGCTAGTGCGCTCGGCATCGGCCCGAAGAAAAGAAGACTGCAGCGCGGCTCGGAGGAAAATGAAGAGCTTCAACCGCGGCCGATGGGACTCCGCCTCCGCGAGGGCTGAAAATGAAGAGGTTAGCGTTGGGAGGAGGCTGCTGCTGCCGCGAGTTCCCGGGGTGAGGGAGAGAGAGAGTGAATGAGCGAGCAAACACACATGCTCTTCATTTTCCTCCGAGCCGCGCTGCAGTCTTCTTTTCTTCGGGCCGATGCCGAGCGCACTAGCGTGGCCTCTTCTTGCCGCGCAGGCACCCGATACTCTTCACTTCCTCTTCCGGGCCGCGAGGGGGGGCCTGTGTGTGTGTGTGTGTGTGTGTGTGTGTGAGAGTGAGAGATTGCATGTATGTGAATGATTGAGAGCCTGTACATGTGAAAGAGAGTATGTCTGTGATTGAGAGTCTGCCTGTGAGAGAGAGCGAGAGCATGAATGTAAGTTTACCAATGGGAACCTGTATGTGTAAGTTTGTGATTGAAAACCTGTTTGTGTGAAAGAGTATGTGTGTATGATTGAGATCCTTTGTGTGTGAGAGAAATCATGTGTATGTATGATTAAGAGCCTGTGTGTATAAGTAAGAGAGAGATCATGTGTGTCTGTGTGTGATTGAGAGCTGGTTTAGGTGATGGAGCATGTGAGTATATGATTGAGAGCCTGTGTTTAAATGAGAGAGAGAGACCATGTGTGTCTGTGTGTGATTGAGAGCTGATTTAGGTGAGGGAGCATGTGAGTATGTGATTGAGAGCCTGTGTGTAAATGAGAGAAAGAGAGGACATGTTTGTAAGCATGTGAATGAGTCTGTGTGTGAGAGAAAAAGACAGCATGTATTTATGTGATTGAAAGCCTGTGTGTGTGTGTAAGCGTGAAAAGATAGACAGCATGTGTGTAAATGTGTAATTAAGAGCCTATATAAGTGAGTGAGAAAAAACATGTATATGTGAGTAGAGAGCATGTGTGTATAGGTGTCATTGAGAGCCAGTGTGAGAGAGAGCGCTGGTATGTGACTGAGAGAGGAGAAAGTTCCAAGCAAACCACCCCACCTCCTGCTAATTCAGAACAATCTCAGGACACCTGGATATCAAACGTTCCCAGGTATGCAGAGCAAAAAAATGTTTGTATCCTTATTATTTTTCATTACTGGGTCTTTGTGTCTGCTATTTTGAAATATTTTGTTTGTATCTGGAAATGTTTTATATGTGTTTTTAATTATTGGATATTCCACTCATTAGCTGTTTCGAAATATGTTCTTTTTGTTAGTACAGTTTTACTGCTGATGATTTTATATTTTTTGATTTGTTTTATAAGGATGGGTGATGTTTCTTTTTTCCTTTGTTACACTGCATACAGAGACTGGCTTGTTGCAGTTTCCAATTCATTTTTTTCTGTATGCTTCTTGTTATGCGTTTTGGTCTCTTTATTCTATGTTAGGTGAGGGACAGCACGTGATTCAGGTGAGGTTTTCTGCTGGCGTGTAGTTTCTGTGTAGGACTCTATAGCAGCCTGACTTGGTCCGTTTTCCTAATAGGAGATGTATTGGTGTCTTAAGGCCTGGTGTAATATTTTCAGAGACTTATTGTACTTTAAAAGTGTGATCTTACATAAAATGCACACATTTACTTATATTTAGTTTTAAACATATTGTATGGCTCTCATGGAATTACATTTTAAAATATGTGGCGTTTATGGCTCTCTCAGCCAAAAAGGTTCCTGACCCCTGCTTTAAACCATTGTGATCCTTGATTTGGAATGACAGTATCTAACATTTCTAAATAAATAAATAAAGTTGCAGGGCAGTAGAGGTGACTTGAACCAACAAAATCAATAGTGTACATATCGCTATCCGCAAACCTCTGGTACTGAAATATTTGTCGGAGCAATCACAATATGAACTGTGATAATGAACTGAGGCATTGTGCTGGCCCCATACAGAATGTTCTCCCACCTGAAATTCTTAGCGGCTCCCATTCTCTCTCGCTCTCTATTCTGACTTCCAGTGCTAAGTAATTATTTGGTAGTTATTTTCTCTTTGCCTACTCTTGATCCATGTTCCTCTGTACTTTGAATATAACTGGGAGGAGAAAGAAAGCAGAGAAAAAGAGAGCACTTTGGGAGGTGGGCTCATAGTAGTTCATTTCCTTCCTTAGGCTGTACTTAAAGCAGGAAAAGCAGTAAGGGGCAGATTTTCAAAGGGTTACGCGCGTAACCCCCCGAAAAGCTGCCCCTGCGCGCGCCGAGCCTATCTTGCATAGGCTCGGCGGTCCCGAGTCCTCTGGCACAGTGGCCTGTACCGGGGGATGGCGAGCCGGCAGCGTGCAAGTTACGCCTGCCTCAGACAGGCGTAACTTCGGAAATAAAGGTAGGGGGCATTTAGTTAGGGCTGGGGGGTGGGGGGTGGGCTAGATAGGGGAAGGGAGGGGAAGGTGGGGGGATCGCAAAAAAAGTTCCCTCCAAGGCCGCTCCGATTTCGGAGCGGCCTTGGAGGGAATGGGGAAAGCCATCGGGGCTCCCCTTGGGCTCGGCGCGTGCAAGGTGTGCACCCCCTTGCGCGCACTGACCCCGGATTTTATAACATGTGCGCGGCTGCGGGCGCATGTTTATAAAATCGGGCGTAGATTTGTTTGTGCCGGGTTCTGTGAACAAATCTACGCCCGCGCATAAGTTTAAAAATCTGGCCCTAAATGTCCATAGCAGAGAATGCATGTGGTTACTCCAAGGTTTTGTTGTGGTTTTTATATTTTTCCTTTCCTCTCCACTACTGATCACAGGAGCTGGTGCTGATTTCGTAATGCTTGGGGGGATGTTTGCAGGCCATGACCAGTGTGCCGGAGAGATCACTGAAAAAAATGAAAAAAAGGTGATGCTTTTCTATGGGATGAGCTCCGATACAGCCATGCGGAAACACGCCGGGCAAGTGGCTGAATACAGGTAAGCATTACTGTTGCATAGTCTATAACACAGACCAAACGAGAAACACATGCAACTCAATTCAATGCGAGGAAGTCTCATTATTAGAATCTCAGTCTTAGCAGAAAGCAAACCTCGATTTTACCTTTTGTTTTTGTTGGGTGTATTTTCCATTTCTTATAGTATCTTTCAGCAATTATACTTTCAGCATGCAACGGAGAAAACCAGTTTCTGCATGTATTAAAAAAAAACAAACAATAATTACTGTCCTTATTCATAGAGAAACAGAATTCAGCTCAGAGTTGTCCTGGAAGATGCTGCCCCTTTGTACTGACCTACTGAGCTGCTAAAGATCTGCCTAGATCTCTGGTCTTCTCTCTCCTGTGTCCTGTCACTGAGGACCCTTTGTGTATGCCCCAGGCATGGATGAATTCTGCCACAGCTATGGCTCCTTACAACTCTGCTGGGTCTCTGTTGTGTCAGTACATGAAAGCATGCTCTCACATTCCAAATGAGCTTTTCATTCTGTGGATGATGCTTCCTTCTGGCACCTTGTTGAAGCCTGCTAGATATTAGCATGCTTGTAGCCTGTCTCCAGTCAAGTTGGACATGTGAGAGAGTTGTCATTTGCAACTGCCGATCGGTACTTCAGCTTGAATTTTCAAAGCAGAATGATGTGTAAAAGTCAGCTTGTATGCATATGCGGAGAAAGTTGTACCGGCTCTCTGCATGTGCATTTACATGCATGCTTTGAACAATCTAAAGTTTGCGTATCAATGCTTTCAGCACCTTGACTCTGCCCCCCCCCCCCCCACCCCCTACTGAAATGCCTCATCCTAGCACAGATAAAAGTACATGCGAGACGGTGTTTCACGCACACTTTTACTCGCTCAGCCCCCCCTCATTGATTTTCAAAGCTCCACTTACGAGCATAAAACCTTGTTTTATGTACGTGAGTCTTTGAAAATCAAGCCGTCGATGTACAAGTATGAGCCTGTTTCAGCTAACTTCAAGATGAAGCTTTTCTTTCAAAAGAATTCATAAAAATAAGACAGTGGAAGTAACTGCTCTCAACCCCAGGCTATTTTAATACCCCCGTGATATATTAGCTCTTCTGTTCTGAGAATGGCTCAACCATTGTTTGGCAACCTGCCTTCCCGGCTTGCTCCCTAAGGGGCAGATTTTAATACCTACACCTGATTTTATAACATGCGCGTGCAGCCGCGTGCATGTTATAAAATCTGGGGTCGGCGCGCGCAAGGGGGTGCACACTTGTGCACCATTCTCGCGCCGAGCTCTAGGGGAGCCCCGATGGCGTTCCCTGTTCCCTCCGAGGCCGCTCTGCAATCGGAGCGGCCTCGGAGGGAACTTTCCTTCCGCCCCCTCCACCTTCCCCTCCCCTACCTAACCCGCCCCCCAGCCCTACCTAAACCCCCCCATACCTTTGTTTTGCAAGTTGTGCCTGCCTCTGGGCAGGCGTAGGTTGCGTGATCCCCCGGCCTAGAGGCCCTAAGGAGGCCTCTGGCCACGCCCCTGCCCTGCCCCGGACCACTCACTTCCCGCCCCTTTTTTCAAGCCCCAGGACATACGCGCATCCTGGGACTTGTGCGCGTTGCCGGGCCTATGCAAAATAGGCTCGGCGCGCATAGGGCTTTTAAAATCTGCCCCTAATAGTACAAAAGTAGTTGTGAAGGAGTATTCCTGAAAACCCTCATTAACCAACGCTAGGCAAGGCATCTGGCCTTGACCACCTTAAAAATATAAGGCAACCAGGTAGCTCTTAGGGCGGGGCCTTGAGATCTAGCTTAAGAGTACAGTGCTAAGGGAAGCAAGACAAGCCCCAGGGACTCCACGAGATGGTAGCTCCTGTAACATAAGCTGTCCTAACCGTGAGTAAGCAGAGAAAGGAAGCCCCTTTAACCCAGCTGGCCTGCTTCTAGTGAGAACACTGTGAACGTTTTAACCTGTGTTGCTGAGAGTAAGCAGACTATTGGTATTTTCTGCAATGTAAGTAAAGCACTTGAAAAGCCTTAGACCACTTGTGCTGTCTCACAGTAGTACTTAGGAGGAGAAGACTTTAGTTTGAACGTGCACTTTCTACATGCTGCATTATTACATGTAACCCCCAGGCTAGTAGTCCTGGATATAAGATCCTAGAGGCCATAGCTCACAAATAGGTTTTATTCTATATATTCCCTGAGCAGGTCGGAAGACAAGTCTTCTAGGCTCTGTGCAATGCAAGTACTTAATTCCTAGAATAAAGTTCGATACACAGCAGTGATGAGTGCTGACTTATCTATGTGGTAGGAAACACATTGAAAGATGATATGTTGTCCAACATTACTTTTACTGAGATGATATGCAATGATGAATTATTCTTCATGGCTGTACTTTAATGTTTAGATGTTACAATCAAGTTTCTTAATAAATGTGTGACTTCTTCAATACTTGACTTTATTATTAGATGTAAAAGCCAGTTATCCAAATCCTTGAAATTTATCTCTTCTCTCCTTTCCCATGGTAAGGGGCAGTTGTAAGCTTTTCTCCCACAAAGTTGATGAGTTAAGTGACCAATCAGTCACAGGTATCTCCTACCTGTCCAGTAGTTTTCTTTCACCTTTCTCTTTTTCCTCATAGTATCAGAAAGATAATTGTACTCAGTGGCGTAGCCAGAACTGAATTTTTATTTATTTATTTTTTTGTGGAGGCATGTGTGTGTGTGTGCAAGGTTAAGAAGAGTGGGCAGGAGACATTGTATATTGGTCTAGGCCCTTCTCATTGTACTCTTGTCGATAAATAATGCCTTAGAGTGCACCTGACAATGGATTTCTAAGTAGTCTGCAACATGAGTGACACTTTAAAATATTTTAAGCCTATTATTTCAGGCACTTACCAACATAAAAAATGCCTTATTAATCTGTGTTAATTTATTTTATATTTATTACAGTTTATAAATACACATCATGTAAAAAAGTAAACAAAGAACACTTAACAGAAACTTCAGATCCAATCACGTAATAAAAATATCAATGTATTCTTTTATGAATCCTCTTTCCAAAAATACAGAGAATATCATAACTACAATAAAACAGCAGTAATTATAATAGTCATAAGAATTTAAGATTACAACAGATGCAGAACAGAACTAAGACATACAAAAAAAATATTCAAATTCTGGTGTCACTTCAGTGACAGCAAAACAAGCTCCCTCCACTGCCAAACACTTTGTGAAGTAACACAGACCCCTACTAAAACAACAACCCACCAAGAACCTTACCATACCATACCAATTGCTGAAAGTCAAAATAATTTCTTTTTACCTTTGTTATCTGATCTTTTTTTTCTAATTGGTTGGTTCCGTTTCTTTTTCCCCTTTGTCTGTCTTTTCCTAATTTCTTTTTCAGGGTCTCTTTTTTATTCTTTCTGTTTCTTCTCTCGTCTTCTCTCGTCTTCTTTCTTCTTTCCTTCCTCCTTCATACACACCCACAGGCTAGCTCTCACATGTGCTCTCTCTCACACATGCTTTCTCTTACACAGGCTCCTATTCTTGCAAGTTCTTTCTTACATTCATACAGGCTCCTACTCCCACACATTCTCTCTCACCCAGGCTCCCACTCTCAAATGCTCTGTTTCACATGTAGGCTGTAACTCTCACATGTTCTCTCTCATACACAGGTTCCCACTCTCACACACATACATATACAGGCTCTCACACTCACATACTCTCTGTCACACATAGGTGTCCACTCCCACATAAATACACAGGCTCTCATTCCCATACATATAGGCTCACGCTCTCATGTGCTCTCTCTCACACATAGGCTCCCATTCACCCTCCCAACCCAAAAACTCAGTCTCACTCTTACGTGCTGGCTCCCATTCCCATTAACATAAACACATAGGCTCTTGCTCTCATTTTCAACTGCTCTCATACGCATGCTCCCAGTCCTACACATGCAAACTCCTGCTCGCAGATGTTCTCTCTCACATGCAGGCTCCCATTCCCTATTCCCACATAGACACACATAGGTTCTCACTCTTACATGATTGCTCACATGCAGTTTCACATTCCCACAGACACACACACACGCACACACACATATACACAGGCTGCCACTCCCGCAGTCACACACATTCCCATACTCACTTGCAGGCTCCCACCCTCTCCATACTTACGCGCCGTCACACATACAGACTCTCACTCCCACATACTCTCTCTCTCACACACATACACATACACACACACACACACACACACAGGCTCTTACTCCCACATGCTTTCTCTCACACACACACAGGCTCTCACACCCACATGCTCTCTCTCTCTCTCATACACAGACAGGCTCTCCACTCTTACATGTTCTCTCTCTCACACACACACACCCAGTCAGGCTCCCATTAACACACCACACCCTATGCAGGTTCCCGTTAACACCCCCCCCCCCCCAGGCAGGCTTCCATTCACACACATACACACATCCAGTCAGACTCCTATTCACACACACTTACACACCCTATTCAGGCTCTCATTCACACACATACCCCACACAGGTTCCCATTCACATACACACACACACCCCAGGTAGACTCCCATTCACACACACACACACACATACACACACACAGCCCAGGCAGGCTCCCATTCACTCACACACACAAACAAATACAAAACCCAGGTAGGCTGCCCATCTAGAGCAGAGGGGCGAGCCTATTCTGCTGCTCCTCCTTGTATGCTGACCCTGTGCTATTCAAAACTCATGGGGCTAGCGCTTCTTCTATGCTGATCTCATGCGTCGTGAGATCAGCATAGAACACCTGCTAATTGCAAGAGTGTTGAATGCCATAGTGCCAGCACATATGAAGAAGCAGGAGAACATGCTTCCTGCGTCTCTGTAGGTGAGAGGGCGTAGGTGCGTCCTCGAGGAGGCTCAGTGCCAGGGAGGAGATTGATGGCGCAATCGAAGGATCAATGAGGTGGGAGAATCTCGGCCTTTTGTTTCGAGAACACATCCACGTATAAAGCATAGGGGGCCGGCAGGCCTGGAAGACTGGTGGAGGCCACAGAGCAGGAGACTGGGACTACTGATTGAAGGCATTTATCATGACAGCTCGGACCCCAACGGGTCAGCTGTAAAGTCTTCCAGTCAAACTGGGGACCGTTGGAGCCACGGAAGGCCCAGGACTACCAGGTGTATCGAGTGCTCCAGGACGTGGAACGTCATCTCTTCGCGATGGAGGAGCCCGACCCTTAACAGGGTGGATTCTGTAATGTGGGTCACACGACCCTGGAGGGGTCTCCCTTGAATGGAAGAGATGACCAGAGGAGCTGGGATACGGGCCAGTGGAATTTTCAGGTGCTCCACCAATTTCTGCATTATGAAATTGCCGCTGGCGCCTGAGTCGACCAGGGCTAACGTATGAAACTCACCCACTGGTGATGTTAGTGCCATTGGTACAGTTAGTGGAGGTGCAGATGAAGTTGAACCTAGGAAGAGACCTCTCCCAGGTCCTAGGCACGGGAGTTTTCCGATCGCGCAGGGCATACGGCTATCCGGTGGCCCGCTGCGCTGCAATAATAACAGAGGTCCTTCTTTATTCATCGATGATGTTCGCGGGAGGACAATTTCCCATGTCCCACTTCCATGGGTTCGTCGGGTAGAGATCGGGGGTTCCCGACCTACCCTTGGGAGAGGGCGAATGTCGAGGGCGTCTAGACGGAGTTGCGGCTTTAGATGTTGTCTGGGCCTCTTGGCGGCGCTCCTGATGGTGCCGATCTATGCGGCCTGCCAAGTCGATCAAGGCGTCCTGCGAACTCGTCTTTAATTCGGGGACTCAGCCCCTGATAGAAAATGGTGTGGAGGCATTGGGAGCCCCAGCTGAGCTCCGGAGAGAGGGCCCAAAAGTCTATGGCGTATTCCGCCAATGTCCTCGAGCCTTGACGTAACTGTAGCAGTCTCGGTCCTGCCGAAACTTCTTGAGTCGGATCCCCGAAGTTTATCCGGAACAACTCCCAAAACTCCCTGAGGTTCCTTAGAACAGGATCGTCCCGTTCCCAGAGAGGGGAAGCCCACTCTAGGGCCTTCCTTTCAAGAAGAGCCAGGATAAAGGTAGTCCTGGTGGCGTCATCTGGATAGAGGGTGGCCTGCAGGCGGAAGTGCATGTTGCACTGGTTCATGAAACCCCTGCAGGCCCGAGGTTCCCCGAGAACCGTGGCAGTGTGGGCAGGCGGATTACCAGCCGAATCCCAGAAGCCATAAGCGGAGAGGGCAGTGTAGGATTCATGGAACCCAACGCATCGAAATGCTGGTTTAAGCTCTGCACTGAGGAAACCAGGGCGTCCAGGGTTTTTTGCTGGTCTACCAGGCGCTGGGCCATTCCTGGAATGGCCTGGCGGGTGGGTGCCTCTGCCGGGTCCATGGACTTGACAATCTTTTATGCTCAGGCTTGTGAACCCTTGGCCGACGGGAGGATGGTATACCTTTCGGAAGATCCGTAGGTTCTCTCGTCGGGTGGCGAGGCAGAGCGCAAGATGGGACCAGCTGACCCTCAGCACTGGAGACTGAGGCGACTGCGGAGGCGGATGAAGAGACGAGAAGAGGAGCTGTGTCTTCACCACTGGAAGTCTGTGGTCCCCCCAGGAGGAGCCCGTAGGGACCCAGACCGCTGGGGCTTAGGTGGACCTTAGAGAGGTCAAGGTATCGGTGCAAGGGCAGACTGGAGCTTCGCCCTGGAAGCCTGCGGTCCCCCCGGGAGGAGCCCGTAGGGACCCGAACCGCTGGGACTTAGGTGGGCCCCTGGAGATGGTAGTCTAGAAGTAGTCCTAGGTCGAGAGCCGGAGGGTCATCGCTCACCAGTCCGAGGTCACACATTGAGGGATCACCACTTTCCAGTCCGAAGTCACACACCAGAGAATCACCGCTCGCCAATCCAAAGTCATACACCAGAAAATCACCGTAAGCCAATCCGAAGTCAGGAACCGGGAACACCAAGACGAAACAGGAACAAGATCCAAAGCTCAAGGAACTCACCGAAGCAAGCAGACTAGACAGCGCTGGAGGACATTGCCAAGTCACTGAATGAGCAGTGGAAGCTTCCCTATATACTTCCCTTGCTCAGGCTGATCAAGAGCAGGTGAAGCTAGTTAAAGGGATTAGGTCCCTTTAAATCTGCACAGGAGGCACAGCCTCGTGCCTAAGGATGGCGGCGGCCATCTTTGATTTTCCCCTGCGGAGGAGAGACGCCGCGAGGGGGGAGCAGGACGGCTCCCCCTGCAGCGAGCAGCACCGGGGGACGCGCGGGAGCGACGGCCTGAGTCAGAGCCCTTCCCCGGGGCTCCCGCGGCAAAGGAACGCTGTGAACAAGGTAGGGGGCCACGGCCATGGTCTGCCATGGCCGCGGAACACAACAGATTATTGAGTGACATTTTTTTTTTGAGAAAGAAAAACTAGAGGAAAAGGTATATGATGTGAGCTCAGGTGCTTATATTTATGATACTGGTTGAAGCCCATTGCGGGCAAGAGCCTGTAGATTAAAAATTTGTAAACACATTTATAATCTGAAACTATTTCTGTATAATAATATTTTTATAATTTAGATTTCTCAGATTCCTTTTGTTTTTCTTGTTAGCATTACCCTAAAACATTCCATTTCCTATTAATGTATTAGGGAGTCCTACAATATCCCTTGCCCCTTACCAATTACCTACATTTCCATACTTGGGAACTTTCTGGATCTGACCAGGAGAGTCCGGGATTAGAGACTGAATTTCAGGTTCCAGGAGAGCATCCTTGTAATTGCCTCCCCCTTTCAGCAAGCTGCCTCTTTCCTCTGTCTATGCTGAGGAGTTGGCAGGCACTAAGATGGAATGTGAGGGAGGGAGCCTGTGTGAAGGGATGTGTGTGTATGTGAGTGAGAGAGAGGGAGCCTGTGTGTGGGGTGTGTGAGAAAGAGGGAGCCAATGTGCAGGGATGTGTGTGTGAGAGAGAGAGATATAGGCAGCCTGTGTGAGGGGCTCTCCAAAGAGTCATAGACAGGATGGAGGCGGTCCAGAGAAGGGCAACCAAAAAGGTGGATGGTCTTAAGCGAATGACTTATGAGGAGAGATTGAAGAATCTAAATATGTACACCCTGGAGGAAAGGAGGAGCAGAGGTGATATGATACAGACTTTCAGATACTTGAAAGGTTTTAATGATCCAAAGATAACGACAAACCTTTTCCGTTGGAAAAAAATCAGCAGAACCAGGGGTCACGATTTAAAACTCCAGGGAGGAAGACTCAGAACCAATGTCAGGAAGTATTTCTTCACAGAGAGGATGGTGGATGCCTGGAATGACCTTCCGGAGGAAGTGGTGAAGACCAAAATTGTAAAGGACTTCAAAGGGGCGTGGGATAAACTCTGTGGATCCATAAAGTCTAGAGGATGTGAATGAAGAGTGGATGGGAACGATGCCAGGCATGTGAACCCACCCCCAAATTTCTGCACCAGAGTGAAGCTGCAGGAGGATTCTCAGAGGAGGAAGCCTCAAGAGTTGAGAAGAGTTTGAACCTTTCAGTCAGGAGAAGAGTCAAGCTCCTGGATGGAAGAGGGACTCAGCAACTTTGTTCACCTACCAATACAGGGAGAGTCCCAGAAAGTTGAGAGAATCTCTAAAGAATATCTGCTAGGGGTTTAGAAGAAGAAACCCCCCCCCCCCCTAATATTGCTGTAGACTATAGACTGGGTCTTTAATTTTGTTTTTCTTCTGTACGGATATCACTGGAAGGAAATGCACACATTGTCAGATCATGTACCCTTCACAAATGGTACAAAATGTGCCTAAAATAATCATGAGATGGTGCATGACATCGAGGAGATTGCCCAAAGTTAAATAAGCAACCTGTGCAGCTGTTTGGTTTGTCTACTAGAATTCTGGAGAGATTTACAGCCTGAGGGCCTTGGAAACCCCACCCTTCCTGTCAAAAAGGATCCAGGAGCCCCAGGGATGTTTGCTGGCTCATTAGCTCCGAGATGTTCTTCTACGTCAGGAGAATAAGAGGACAAGAGGTTACAAAAAAAGTGCCATTTACCCAATGGCTGTAGAAAATGCACATTATCAAGGTTGAAGTAGCGATTTTTTATGAACAATTTATAGATGTTCCTTTTTTTTTTTTTTATGGCGTGGAAGATCCTTCCTGCTGCTCTAGGCATCCTGCTCAATTGGAACTGGCCTTTACTGGGGCTACATCCCCCATGAGTTATCAGTCGCTGCTGCTCAAGGTTTATCCTGAATTTAGTTTTATAAATTACATTTTAGAGAATTTTCACAATATATAACAAATTAGGACATCCAAAATGCTTTTGTTACATTGACTTGAAGACAGAACATTCTGCAATGCTATGCATAAAGAAATGGGGATGTATGCTCATCTAATTACAATGTTTCAAGCATTCATACACCCTTTCTTTTCACAGTATGCACTGGTAACGTATCCTACCATAGAACAGAAGTTTATTTCTGGATTCAGAAAAAATTGAGAGGCCATGTCTAGCCAACCTCATAGAGGCTACATGGTCATTTTCAATAAAATTCAGAAAAGGACTCCAAATTAACAATTAGTCCTTGAGATCATGTTTGTCCAATGAGAGAATGTCCCATAATCTCTTAAACCAGCAGTTCAGTTTTGAATCTCTCTGTGGTTGCAAAGTGGAGAAATCCCATGCCTGCTACTGGTAGTATATAATAAATTCATTTTTCAAGTAACCATCTCAACTAAGGCTGCAACAGGATAAAAATAAGTTTAAAGCTGATCTTAAGACATGGCTGTTCGATGCTGCTTACACTGAAAACGAGAAATAGGCACGCACATTAACTCGACATCTACAGCATTTTCTTTTTATCTATTATTTCTCAATGCTAAATATGTGCTTTTAGTATTTTATTTAATATCTATTTTAGTTTATTTTAATTTCTCTTTATTTTAACAGCTAATGTGTTTTGTAATTTCTGATCTTTTAATTATTTTAGCTGTTATTTCTTTTATGATATGATTGTATTTTCATTGCTTTTATGTACTTTATTGAAATGTTAACCGCTGTGAAGGCTATGCTGAGACAACGGTATATAAATGACAATAAACCTTAAACCTTCTTTCACAGGCATCTCTAGCAAAAAAAATACGTCTTCAATGAAAGGGAATTCCTTAAATGTGATTTGCCTAATCTTCTCTTGAACTGCCTGCCAGAATTGTTTGTAACGCCAGACTGATCCACTGCACACGAGCATAAGGCCCCCTTTGTCCACAGTTTCTCCAGCATTGGCTTGAAATGCTTAATTTAACTTTGGGCAATCTCCTCGGCGTCATGCACCATCTCATGATTATTTTAGGCACATTTTGTACCATGAATAGAGCAGAAGCAGGCAGACTGTCTTTTGCCCTTTTCCATATGTGAAAACACAGCTCACTATTGACAATAATATTCAAATCCCTTTCATAGTTTTGGCAGCACTTTTGTGTCTCTCACTCCAAGAAGCCGATATAAGGAGAGCAGTCTCCTCGATCATCTGCCAAGTAGGATAAAATCAAGAGTCTTTTATGTGTGGATCATTAAAAAAAATAAATACTTCATATTTTTTAAATGAGCTTCTTGTAGATAAGTATAATGATCTTCATGTAGGCATTAATCTTTTTTTGCAACCAAAAATTGTAGAATATTTCCCTCATGAGCTTGTGAGAACTCTCTGCTGGAGCTTCTTCTCATTTGAGGAAAACCCTTTTTCTTTACTAGGGATGCAAATCGGGCTTTGGACGATTGAAAATATCAGACGATATTTTCAAAATCATCAGAAATCGGGGGCTCCCGATAAGAGAACCCCACGATTTTGTTTCTGGGGTTCTCTTATCGTTTTGGGGGAGGGTGGGAAAAACGGCACACCAAAACAATCCCTAAACCCACCCCGACCCTTTAAAACTGTTCCCTTAGCTTCCCCCACCCTCCCGAACCCCCCCCCCAAAACCTTTTACAAGTACCTGGTGGTCCAGTGGGAGTCCCGGGAGCCATCTCCTGCTCTCGGGCCGTCGGTTGCCACTAATCAAAATGGCGCCGATGGCCCTTTGCCCTTACCATGTGACAGGGTATCCGTGCCATTGGCCGGCCCCTGTCACATGGTAGGAGCATTGGATGGCCTGCGCCATTTTTAAAGATGGCGCCGGCCGTCCATTACTCCTACCATGTGACAGGGCTTGGCCAATAGCCCCTCCTAAAGCTGAGCCACCTCAGTCCCTCTTCACCTTCACCCAAGCCAGACCTCCTCTCATGCCCCAGACCTTTCTTGCACCCCCGCCAGCTGATCCCCTAGACCTTCCTCATATGCTCTCCCCCTAACTGATCCCCCTCAGCTCATCCCTTTCTCACCACTGCTGATTCTAGCTGGCAAAATGAATAGGAGAGTGTCCGGGCCGTATTCACTTCCTCTGGCATATAGGGCCTGTCTAGCATTTTGAACAGGAGAAGATTCCATACTGACTCACGGTTCAAAGTGCCATCATGCCCTGGGTGGTAGAGTAGGAGGACATAGCCAGAGGCACTGCTGCTCTCCTCCTCCTTTTGGTGGCCTGGATGGAGGTGGGGGAGCAGACAGGGGAAGATTTTACTTGTGGAAGTATCAGTCTTAGCAAGGCCGGTGCTAGCTTTTTTGCTGACCTGTGCAAACAACTACTGTGCTGCGCCACCCCCCCCCCCCCCTTCATTCATTCTCTGACTCTGGCCCACCAAGAACATCCCACTTCCCTTCAGTGATACAAACTTTAAATACTGACATACACACACACACACACACACCCCAAAACCCACGGCTGGTACAAGGATATTAGGTGCCCTAGGTGAACCTTATAGCCTTACACAATGCTCCCCCCCCCCATCCCATTCCACACACACACAGTTAAGAGTTACACATTTATATTTTACATGAAAAAGATCAAAGTACAGTATTCTGAGGTAAAAATATCACTTACATTATATTTACATGCACTGCTGTGATATCAACCAGAAGTCCCTGCAAAAAAGCCACTTGGACCCTGTATGGTATTAGGCCTATTGTGATGTGTGTTAGGTGTGAGCTTGACCCTCTGAAAACCCGAACACACTAATATACTTCCTATTAGGAGAATGCCTCACCTCAGTCACACATGCAGAACCTAAACAGACCCTCACCAGATACAGAATCATAAAGTAGAAATACAAACATGCAGACAGAAACTGAATTGGAAACACAATAAGCCAGACATTCAAACAGTGCAGCAATGAAAAAACAGAACCATCACCATTCCTTAAACACCAAACAATAAAATCAAGAAATAAAATAAATACATAATCATAATACTAAAAACATACTAATATTATTTTTAAAAAGCTGATGAATAAAAGATCAATTAATTAAAAACTCATATGCAAGTTTTTTTTAAAATGTCCCAAACACCAATAAAACATTTCCAAACAGCAGACACACCAAATAACACCTGAAAAATAAAACGAAAAAGGATTTTAAAAATTAATGTTCTCCATACCTTGGAACTATTGATTTCCAGTTACCCAGAGATTGTCGTGGATTAGTGGGAGTGGGCTGCACAAACTTTCACCTCTCTTTCTTATATACACACACAAGCTCATACACACATATGCTCCCTCACAAACAAATCTGCAGGCATCTCCAGCTCTTCTTTGGTTGGGCTCTATCAGCAGCCCCAGGCCCTCATCTTCATTTCAGCTGCTGGCAGGTTGTAATCTGCCTGCAACCCCCATTCTCTCTCATACACACTGCCCAGGCAGCTCCCATTCTCTCTCTCACACACACCCACACAACACAGGCAGGCTCCCATTCACATCCACCCAAATCCCAGGCAGGCTCCCATTCTCACAAACCACACCCTGCTCATCCCAGAAAGGCTCCCATGCATGCATGTGCACACACATACGCGCATGCACACACACACACACATCCCAGGCAAGCTCCCATTCATACACCCGCCTATCCAAGGCAGAGTCCCATTCACACACCCATTCATCCCAGGCAGCCTCCCTTTCACTCACACATACATGCAGACCAGGCAGTCAGGGTCCACAGGTCATTCCTCCTCCACTGTTGCTGTCAGCCTGTACCTTCTTCTTTGTGGAAAGCAGTCGTTCTACAGCTCCTCTTCATGTGTTGGCCCCGAGGTTATTCAACACTCGTGGTGCTAGCACTTCCTGTATTCTCATCTCATGATGCACTAGTGTTGAATACCGCGGGGCTAATCCATGAGGAGTTGCTGCCGGATGGGCTTCCTCTTCTGCTGTGACCTGCTGCTTCTTTCACCGCCGGTGGGATCGGGTCCAATAAAAACTGAAAATGAAGGTCCCTGTTTATACTTTAAACTTGGACTGAAGGCTCTTTAGGGTAGAAACAATGTCTGAGCACAGTACTGCTGCTTTACAAATTGTACATTGTATGATTTGCTTAAATTAAATAATCTACCTTTTGCAGGGCATCAGAAGGTATAACTGTGGAAGTGCCCTACAGGGGTGATGTGGAAAATACAATCCGTGACATCCTTGGAGGCCTTAGATCCACATGTACGTATGTTGGAGCTGCCAAGCTCAAGGAGCTGAGCAGGAGGACAACATTTATCCGGGTAACCCAGCAGTCTAACCAGATATTCAGTTGAGTAAGACACTCTTGGCAGTTTTCAGTGTACTCCAACTCCCTTTGATCTGTCTGTGATTTGATTGGGGCTTCCATGGTAGGTTGCCCTGGTTAGCCACTGCAGCTGTCATGGTGGTCGGGGGGGGGGGGGAGAGTAGGGAGATCAATGGGCTATTCCAACCATTCTGTTATGATAAAAGCATGAGACATATGACATCATACAGTTTAGTAAATATGCATGTTGGTATTTCAACTGAGATAAATGCAGACCTAATATACTGAGCAGTGCTACAAAACTTTAATATCCAAATACTGCATTTTTTTTTCCTGGAAAATTTACCAGAAATAAATCTTCCGTTATGGTTTTTGTTTTTTTTTATCGCCTCCCTTCTCCTACTGCACGATATTGTGGAAAGTCCAACGGGGATTCCCCGGAGGCCTCTAAAGTGGCTTTGTAATCCTCACCTGGTCTGTGTTAAAAAACTTGAAATTTGTATCTCCCTCAAACACAGAGCCAGTTTAAGCCACCTTCCAAAAACAGTAGATTGTTGTCATATAAAGCACTGCGTCAGCTGGAGACTTTGTGGAGGTATTCTTTGATGTCAAATGGACATTCTTTAGTGTATTGCCACCCTGTGTTATCTTGTGAGATTGCTTGGCTTAGATTTTCTACAGCCTACACAAGCTTTCTATATCTTGATTGGTTACAGAAAGAAACAGAGAAACATGCAGAGACTTAGACTGTGAGCCCTCTTGGGATAGGGAAATGCGCACAATACCTGAATGAAATCCACTTGGAAGTGCCTGAAAAGTGGAATATAAATCAAATAAATAAATAAATAAATAAATACAAAAAACAATTTTTTAAAAATGGATTCAAGCTAATGGCAGGAGCATCACAGCATACGGGCGTCCACATTTACACAGACAGTAAATGGCAGTAGACTCAGAAGAATTTTCAAAAATTTGACTGAGGCTAGACGACGTTCCTTTTCAGGACTACATAATTCTGGATTTAAGAGACAAAGGGGGAAAGGGAGGAGCCAACCAGTTAAACTCAACATGAGAGCTCTCTCTCTTGAACCTCGACTCAGCTGGTCTCGGCCGCAGAGTTTTGCCCGAGCACTGCTGTTCCACTGTGAGCGGCAGCGGGTTGGGAGCTCGGTGTCCTGGTGCCCCCATCACTTGTCTGAGCTTTTATTGTGCTATGCAAGGAAGCCTGGGGGTGATCTGTGCTTCAGCTTCTTACATGTGCCTGAAACTAATGGTCTGTGTATTTAAAGCTGCTCAGTAGCCTGCTCCATGGTGGAGACTGCAGCTTATTGTAATCATACCTCCCTGTTCTAAAATGTATCGGTGGACTGCTGCTTTTCCACGTGCACTGTAACCGAATTCCCAAATCTTTCTCTATTGAAAGGACACAAAGGGCCTTGTTTTTCAAAGATTGTGGACTGTTTAATACGTGCAGTTTATGGAAAACTAATCAACTGAAAAATAAGGCTTCAGATTCTAAGTCCCAAGGGAATTAAATACATTATGCTTAAAGTGAAATGGCTGTGGTACTTACTCAGGTAGAATGGATTGTTAAAGAAGAAGACACTGCATTGTTTAATGTGCAATATCTTTATCTATATATATGCTTTTTTTTTTTTTTACACAAAGCATATGTGTTTGAAAAATATGTATATCCTGTCCATGGGCTTGAGTCACCCAAATTCATTTTGGCTTCTGGAGAACAAAAATGGGAAATTAAGGGTTGTTTTGCCAAGGAGCAATGGTTGTAAGAGGAGATAGTCACAAGATATTCACCACACCGCCTCCAAAAAACATTATTTGGGTCAGCCTGATATAAGATATTAAGCCCAAGCACGAGGAGCCACTAAAAGAGATTTTCCATCAATGTCCTCCACTCCACCCACCCACTCCAGCCTACAAACTTATACACCCAAACAAGAATGTTCATTTTATTTGCCTCTCAGACATGAACACAAATACTCCGTTTCCAGGTTGACACAAGTCAGGGCCACATGACTCCAATTACTTCCTATTGGAGCGATTTTGGTAAATTTATAAAAATAAAATAAATAAATAAAATCTTTTTATGCTAATGGAAAAAAAAAGGAAAGCTATCACATATGTCGTCCCCCCCCCAAAAAAAAAACAAACAAAAAAAAATTTGCAACCATTCCCAAGTTGTAGACAATTATTTCCATGCAGATGCTGTTACTTTTCATACCTGGGATAATGAAAAACTGCTTTTCCCACCTCCTTCATGCCATGCACACAAGACCCGGTTACAGATGTAGTGGCCAAGTTTCTTGGGTCCTGCCTTGAAGCCGTGTATTGAAGCAGATATGATTATCCCAGAATGGAAGTTTGCTAAGTTTGTGTGCAAGAGAATGAGCCCAAGTGTAGCATTACGAGGGAAGGGCGACACGTTTATTCCTAAGCCCAGCTGCTGGCTCAGAAGAGGTCCTCCAGCGCCTCCTGAGCGTTCACTTTTACTGTGTGAACCACAGTGCAGGATTTCTGCTACCAACTTCTGCATGAAAGACCCTTTTTGGTATTGTGTTCTGACTTAACATACATGAGACACTTCCTGAACTCCAGCATAATATTTTTATTAATGCCTCATAAATATAAAAATGTCTTTCTGCACAATAAATGCAAGATTTCTATATTTATTTATTTCAGTTTATCCCTATTTTCCCCATTTGTTCCTCTGAAGTTGGGCTGTGCATTTCTGAGCTATTTACATGAGTCATGTCAACAATGTGAGCAAACCTTTTTTTTTTTTTTTTTGTTAAAAGCTTCTTACCCTTAGTACAGCTGATATAATGGGTGCAGAATATTCATAGCCTTTCTTCTGCCCAATAACAAATATTTGGACACATGAAGAGTTTGACGCTGCCTATTGAGAGAGGGATAATGAGGGTCATGCATACTGTAATGATACAGAAAATGCGCCATGTGATGCAGAGTACAGGGCGCTAGTCCAAAAACTGGTGTAAAGGGGGTTTATTTAATTTTCACGAGACATGCAGGGCCTTTGATATGGGTTTTTTGACATACCGGTAGGATTTGAATGTTTTTATTTGCCAAGGTTGACACATATCTTTCTGCCAGAAATTCTTCCAAGTTTCGAATTTGGGTGAATCAATTCCTGCTTATCATGGAACTACCTCCACCCTTTCTAAATCATCAGGTTCTCTGCACTTAACTGCTGGACATTCAAAGTATTCACACACCTATAAAGCACAGTTGCTTACCTGTAACAGATGTTCTCCTAGGACAGCAGGATGTTAGTCCTCACATGTGGGTGACATCATCAGATGGAGCCCGGCCCAGAAAACCTCTGTCAAAGTTTCTAGAACTTTGACTAGGCACACTGAGCATGCCCAGCATGCCACTGTCCACGTGGGATCCCTCTTCAGTCTGATAATATAGAATTAATGAAAAATAAAATAACAAACCATTAGAAACCCAAGGCTGTGGGATGGAGGATGGGTTTCCTGAGGACTAACATCCTGCTGTCCTGGGAGAACACTTGTTACAGGTAAGGAACTCTGCTTTCTCCTAGGACAAGCAGGATGGTAGCCCTCTCATGTGGGTGAATACCGAGCTACAAGCTACTCCCGTACATACCAGGGGCACACAGCACTTAACTATGTGCCAAAGGGAATAACCAACTAGTACTGGTGACAACAGAGCCTGAACCCGAACAAGGGGCATACATTTAGAAGAGTTGGGTTTAACTACTGAAAAAGTTCTGCAGGACCAACTGACCAAAATGGCTGTCTGGTCAGCCTTCTCTGTCCAAGCAGTAGTGTGAAGCAAATTTGAGGAGGGAACTCCAGGTTGCAGCTTTGCATATTTCATCTACGGGGACTGCACGCAAGTGGGCCACCGAAGCTGCCATGGCCCGAATGGAATGAGCTTTGACATGGCCACCCAGCTGTAGACCCACCTGCACGAAGCAGAAAGAGATGCAGTCTGGAAGCCAGTTAGACAAGGTCTGCTTGGATTCTAATTTTTGTCAAAAGAAATGAATGAAGAATTGCGTAGACTTTCTGTGACCTGCTGTTCATTCCAAATAGAATGCTAAGGCCCTTTTGCACTCTAGGCTGTGCAGAGTTCACTCACCCCAATTTGAATGAGGCTTAGGAAAGAAGGTTGGTAGGATGATGGACTGATTAACGTGGAATTCTGTCACTACCTTTGGCAGGAACTTAGGGTGAGGGCGGAGAACCACCTGATCGTGGAAGAACTTCATGCAGAGTGGATAAGACACCAGCTCCTGAAGTTCACTAAGCCTTCGTGCCGAGGTGACCACATCCAAGAAAATGACCTTCCAGGTCAGGTACTTCAAGTCACAAGAGCACAAAGGCTCAAAGGGAGCCTTCATCAAGTGGGCCAAGACCATGCTGAGGTCCCAGGAAGCCAGAGGGGAGGTTTCAGCTGGAGTAGACTGTGCATGAAATGACCCATAACAGGCTGCATCGAGATGGGCGATCCAACCACTCCTTGGTGGGAGGCTCCAATTGCACTGAGATGCACTTTATTTATTTATTTATTTATTTATTTATGCATTTGATTCATACTCCTTTCTGGAATTTATTACATGCTAATTTGGATAGTAAATTATGCTTCTTATAACTATATTTAAAAGAAATATCGTAACTATCTGTATGACATTACTGAGATGCACTTTAAGCCAGCGTCCGAAAGATACAGCAGGTAATCTAACAACTTGGAGATGGAACATGAGAATGGGTTCAACCCCTGGATGTCACACCACATTGAAAATCTCTTCCACTTGAGGCTGCAAGACTTCCTAGTGGAAGGCTTCCTGGTCTCCAGCAGGACCCGAGACATTCCCTCTGAGAGATTCAGGGGCTGTAAGGTCATCCTTTCAACATCCAAGCCGCAAGGGACAAGGCCCAGAGGTTGGGATGGCACAGCCTCCCCTGACCTTGCATTATGAGGTACAGAAACGTTCCCAGATGGATCGGGTCCCAGATGGAAAGATCCTGCAGGAGTGGGAACCAGAACTGCTGGGGCCAATAAGGCGTGATGAGAATCATGGTCCCCCGATCCTGCTTGAGTTTCAGGAGCATCTTGGAGACAAGAGGAAGCAGAAGATAGGCGTACAAAGACCCCTGACCCAATGGAGGGCAGAGGCATCTGACATTGTCCTGTTCTTACCCCCCCCCCCCCCCCCCCGGTCAGGGAACAAAACTGGACCACTTTCTTGTTGCAGGGGGAAGTGAAGAGGTCCACCCCCAAAGATGGAAGATCCAGTCCGCTACCTCCTGCTTTAGGGACCACTTGTGCGGTTGGAAGGAACGACTTAGCCCGTCCGCCACCACATTCACCCATCCCGGCAGGTAAGTGGCTCGAAGAAGGATCTTCTGGGATAAGGACCATGACCAGATTTGGACTGCTTCCTGACAAAGGAGGAACAATCCCATTCCTCCATGTTTGTTGAGGTGCCACATGACTTCCTGACTGTTGGTCTGTGCGAGCACAACCTTGCCTAACAGTTGCTTCCGAAATGCCCAGAGGGCATAATGGATCACCCGCAGCTTCAGCAAATTGATCTGGCATCTTAGCTCCTGAGCTGACCAGCAATCCTGGGTGTAAAGGTCTCCCACATGAGCTCCCCAACCCAAGTGGGAGGCATCTGTAGTGAGTACAACCTGAATGGGGAAGTCTGGAATGAAACCCCCACCTCCAGATTGGGAAGAGTCACCCACCATGACAGGAAGTGGTGCGGTCGGTGCGGTGACCAGAATGCATCTCTGAAGGTCCTGAGTGGCCTGGCGCCACTGAGACCGCAGGGTCCACCATGTCCTGCACATGTGAAGGCAAGGAAAGGGGGTGACATGGACAGTCACTGCCATGTGCCCCAGCAAGCACAACATGGTGTGCGCTGAGATCTGTCGACTTCGCGAGATCGTCCCTGCCAACAAAGCCAAGGTGATCGCTTGATCCCTGGGCAAAAACACCCAGGCTTGAGCTATGTTGAACCTGGCACCTAAGAAGTTCAGATGCAGGGACGGGAGCATCTGGGACTTGGGATAATTGATTAAAATCCCCAAGTTCTCCAAGATTCGAATGGTGGCCTGTAGGGACTGCAGCGCTCCCTTGTCTGGAGGCGCCCTTGATCAGCCAGTTATCCAGACAGGGAAAGACTTGCACGCGTTGCCTTTGCAGATGTGCAGCCACTGCCGCAAGGCACTTCGTGAAAATGCAGGGCACGGATGCCAGTCCGAAGGGCAGCACCCTTTACTGAAAATGGTGTTCGCTCACCACAAACCGGAGATATCGCCGGTGGGCACGGGCAATCCCTATGTGAGCACAGGCATCTTGTAGATCGAGGGAGCAAAGCCAGTCCCCCTGGTGCAGGAGGGGAATAAGGGCACCCAGCAAGACCATCTTGAATTTCTCCTGTATGAGGAACTTGTTCAAGGCCCTCAGATCCAAAATCGGGTGAAGGTCTCCTGTTCTCTTTGGGATAAGGAAATACCTGGAGTAGAATCCGCTGATCGGTAGATATGAGTTCGACCACTCTGGCCATTGTGAGGGTGGAGAGCTCCTTGAGAAGTATTTCTCGATCTCTGGAAGACTTTCAACATAGCACAGTGGAGAGTCTGATGGGGTCTCCTGGAAATATAACTGGTAACCCTAGCGAATGATGGAGAGGACCCACTGATCTGAGGTGATGGCTCTCCAACGATCCGCAAAGGATGTGAGCTGACCTCCGACCGGAGGGCCCACTGCTGGCTGCATTGGTGAATGGTTTAAACTCCCTCGCAGCCAGTCAAAAACCTGTGGCAGGTGTCTGCTGTGGTGCTAGCTGAGTTCTGGGGACACGCTGTTGCTTAGGCCGAGACCTCAGTCCAGCCTCTGAGGTTGTGCCCTGCTTGCCGGAGGGTAGTACCTTCCTCAGACGGTAGAATGGCCGTCGAGGACCCTGCCTCAAGGATTTTTTGCCTGAGACCTGGGGGTCCGAGGTGCTTGCTGTTAGATGATGCAAGGCCTCGTGATGATGTTTGAGTTGTGCTTCTGCTTCCTTGATTTTGTCACCGAAGATATTCTCTCCAGTACAAGGTAGGTCAGCGATACAGTCCCGTACCTCAGGCTGGAGATCAGAGCTCCTTAGCCAGGCCACACGACGAGCTCCAATGCCCAGCGCAGCCATCCTTGTCGCTATCTCAAAGACATCATATGTGGATCTAAATTTACGTTTGTCGCATTCTAACAATTTCAGGAGAATTTCCTAAAAGTTGTGCAGCAGGCACAACTTTTAGGAAATTCTCCTGAAATTGTTGAGGGAGGCAGTCTGCCAAATTCTGCACCTGCTTCCAGAGATTTCTGGAATATTGGCCCATATATAATTGGTAGCAAGCAATGCGGGCTGCCAACATGGAGCCCTGGAAGACCTTGCGGGCAAGGACATCTAGGGCCTTGTGTTCACACTCTGAGGGGGCAGAGGCATGGGTGCGGGACCTTTTTGGGTTTTTTTGAAGGGCAGATTCCACCACCACAGATTGGTATGGGAGGTGGCGATTCTTGAACCCGGTAGATGGCTGCCCTAGGTACACTGCATCGGTCTTCCTGTTTACTGAAGGGACCAAGATTTTGGTGTTCCCAGAGTCTGCTAACCAAGTCCTTAAAGATAGCGTGGACTGGGACCGCGACTACTTCCTTAGGGGCATCCACAAACTGAAGGATCTCCAGCATCTTTTGCCTGTTGTCTTCCTCAGTGAGGAGCTGGAAAGGGACAGACTCCGCCATTGCTCTTATAAACCCTGCGAATGTCAGGTCCTCTGGAGGGGAGTGGCATCTCTCCTTTGGAGGAGAGGGTTCTGAAGCTAGATCCTCGAAGTAGTCAGAGGAAGAGATGGAAGGTTCATCTTCCCACAGGTTGAACAGGTGGTCAACTTCACTCCCTGGCCACACCGGTGGGGAAGCCTGAAGCCCAGACCTGGGCCAGGGCGCTGGGGGCACCGATAGCCCTACAGGCACCGACTGCACACCTGGACCCGGGGGCACCATAGGTACCGGGAGCATCAATAGCGTTACGAGCCCCAGTAACCCGAGGCTTGGTGGCCATGAAATCGGTTGGGGGGACAGACACACCAGAGGAGCAGACATCAGAGGAATCTTCAGTGGGAATCGTTTCTGATCATGGCCTCATTGGTGCCCCTCGTGGTAGTGAGGGCTCCCGGCATATTGGCATGGGTTGCATCAGCAGTGCACCGAGGAGGAGGTCCAAGCGCTCCAGCAATGGTGTTAGCATGGACCATGCAGACTCCGTCGGCGGTGGAGTCATCAAGGAGGCTGGCAGTTCGATTCCCTGAAGAGCTCGCCCCACCGCCAGAGGCACCCTGCTTTCCAACTCCTCCTTGAATGCTGTAAATAACAGAACAGCCTAAGGAGGAGGAGGCGTAACCTGGTTCCCCGCACTGACATCGGTGAGGATTGCCTCGGGCCCTTGACTTCAATGGGCGTCAATGTCTCATCCATACCGGGCTGCTTCAGGGATATCACGGACAAAGTCGGTGCCTTCCCGAGCTTGGAGCCATGGAAGAAAGGTGACAGATGCCGGTGCTTCCTTGGTTTCTCCCGGTGCTTGGCCTGGTCTTTCCCCGGTACCGAGGATGATGGCGATGACCCGAACCTAGAGGGAAGAAATGAATATGTGCTGCTCCCCAGTACCTATCTCCAGCTGGGGAATTGACGAGGGAGAGGACAAGATGGCTCCAACACCTACAGGGTCTTCCTTGCTGTTTGGTGTTGACGCCCCCGACATCGAGGTCGAAGGATCTGACTTCCTGGTGCTAAACAATTTGTCCATTTTGTCCAGGCATGCTCGATGATCCTTTGGGATAATCTGAGCAAAAAAAGGAACAGCCACACACATCGTGTGAGGCCCCTAGGCACAGGTCACAGACCTCATTGGGGGGGGGGGGGGCATGTCTGAGATGGACATGGTCCTGAGGGCACTGGGAGCTGCGGTGGAACCCTGAGGAAGCCATCAAGAAAAATAACCACAGAGTGGTCAATGGCTGGTGGCCACCGGAGGACGGCACCATTGGTAATCCACTGCAGAGAACGTGATTAACGACGCCTCTAACTAGGTCTGGGAAAGATTGAAGGACCCAGCATGGATAGGAATGAGAATAGACTCGAAATAAGCTTTTTGAAAAAAAAAAAAGGAGCATGAGCTCCACGTCCACAAGGCAACAGCTCCATGGAAAAGAAGAGACTGAAGAGGGACCCCATGTGGATGCATGGATAGTAGCATGCTGGGCATGCTCAGTGTGCCTAGTCAAAGTTCTAAAAACTTTGACAGACGTTTTCTGTGCTGGGCTCCATCTGATGATGTCACCCACGAGAGAACTACCATCCTGCTTGTCCTAGGAGAAACTGAGTCTTTTAATTGGTGTTACACAAGAGGACCTTAGAATGGAATGATTGTGTAAAGAAACCGATCTTCTTCAAAATAAAAACCTTGTCAATGTAAGGATATGGTTGACAAAATGATTATGTGTTTGACTGGTTCAGAGAAAAGAACACAAAGTGCTCTGCTTTCAAATATGTGTAGATTGTATAGTTTTTCCCTCAATAAGCCCACAGCTGAAAACATGCAAAAGATCTTTCAAATTCAGAAGTGCATAAACATTTTAGCTATTCAACCCCCTACAAGTCAGTTGTGCATTCTTTGAAATGCTCTGTTGCTCGCTTTTCCAGAGAACGTATTTATCAGACTTAGAAGAACTTCACACAATGGCAAGCATAAACCAAAGTTATGACTTTGGCATTGTACGACCTAGAAAAAAATTTGCACGTATTAAATACCTCAACAGTAGTGTAACATGCTAACTTTGAAGTCCTCAAATTATAAAAAGCATTTTATCCAGTGACATTTTTATATTTACATTTTTATCAAAATTTTGTTTTACTTCTGTAAACACTTTATTCATACTGTATTGTTTAATTGTGCTCTGCTGAAGGTGAAAAATGTACATGTTGGATGTGTACTACTTTTGTGCATTTTTCTGAAATGTTTTCAAAATTTGCATTGTTTGGGCCAGTCCAGTGGCAGTACGCTTCATTGCCATGCAGAACATCCTGGGTTTGCTTCCTAGGTCAGGTCTTCCATTTCCCGATTCAAAATTGTGGTTGAGTACACAAAGTTGTGATTGTTCAAACAGATGCTAGAGCCACTATAAATATTAATTGCTACTCTATAAATAATTACCTCTCCCAATATAATAATCAACTATTATAGTTTAATACTATGCAAAACCCTCATGTGGTAAAGAGTGGTCTTGCCTCTGCCCATCATCCAATGTCAAAACAACTTAGCTTTGAAACAAATAAATGAATCTGGAGGGGGCAGAGTGATAGGGTTCTCCTCTTTATGAGCCCAATTTTACAACATAGCACTCAGGGCTGAAGTCCACATGTACTTAATTTTCAAAGCAGACTTAATATACACAAGTCTGCTTTGAAAATTAGCAGGTATGCGTTAATGCAATTTTGAGGACACAATGATCTTTGATTGTCTTCCGCCACTTTCCAGGAAAAGCTGAATCCCCCCCCCCCCCTGCTGGAGGGGGTTGAGGCCCGATGGTCAAATCTGGTCAAAACCTAAGTCCACGGTGAAGCTGGGCTTCTTGTGGTGTATTCAGCTGGTGTCCACGAGCCGGAAGCACAAGTGGTGCACAATACCACTGAAATTGGTGGAAGAGGCATCTCTGGAAGTTTAAAAGTGAAGTAAGGATGCTTAGAAAAAGACAGTTGTTCAAGGTCCAGTCAAGAGATGCTGGACGACCGCATGCTGCTCTTTAAACTTGACAACAGCAGATACTTGACTGATAATTACTGCTAAAATATTCCGTGCAAAGGTATATTCCAAATCAGTTTAGAGCGAGTCTAGTGCACAATGTTAGTGACACACGTGTGTCAATTTTTGGTTTGGTTTGTTGCCACTGAATAGAAACTTGACCAATTCAGAAAATATTTTGGATCTTTTGTTTCTGCGAATTGTGTATGGAATTTGACAAAATGGATGATCCAAAAAATCTGAAGAAATTAAAAATCCCCACAAAATAAATGTTGGCTACAAAATGCTCCAATAACCAAAGAATGGAACTAACAATAAAATGGCTGCCAATCGCTAGTGTATTGCTGTGTGTGCAGAGCTTGTGAATTGTGCTATGTGTAGAAATATTTATGGCCTAATTTATCAAGGGTTTTTGTTACAGAACTGGGCCCATCATATTAGGAATTTTTGCCTAGACGATGAACATGTGGTTGCCGGAGGTATACACACAGAGGTGTCACTGTACATGGACTGCTCAAAACTGATTTGAAATATAATTGTCAATTGTGCACAAAATATCTTAGCATTAATTGTCAGTCAAGTGTCTGCTGCTGTCAAGCATCTGTAAAAACTCATTTAATGTTTTGGATAGTACTGAATGTGTATTCTCTTATTCTGCAATGAATAGCATTCGTTCAGTTGTCTGAAGAGGTCTATTTGTACATGCAAACATTAGCATACTACTGTATTTATTATGGATGAAAACTATTCCTCTGCGAAACTGTTATCAATTTAAAATTTAACAGAAATAAAATGAACAAATTATCACTATTTCCTTACTAGACTATCTTTCTTTGTCTTTTATTCACTGATTATGTTTATTGGTTTAGCTTGGTTTGTTTAGTTAACAAATACAGACGCAGAATTGCAATTGGCACTGTTATTTTATTAGTACGAGTATACTGAAACAATAAACTTGTACTGGTATACAGACAATTTCTTTAAAACAATTTTGTTCAAATTTTGAATCAAACATTGTTTTATTATAATAATGAAATAATTTCTACCTAGAAAACCTGCAAGCACCATCAAAGAAAGGGACCATAAAATTCAATAAACAGACTTGAGTGTATCCTACAAATAGACACACCACGATTAGAAAATAGAATATGAATTCCTCCATTTTTTTTTTTAATATTTGTTTTAAAAAAGCTAGTGCAAGTACAATATTTTACACTGGAATTACAGAGTATGCACGCATATGGAAAAAAGATTTCCTGTCACAATAATAGCTCTTAACTATGTCTGTATGCACTTAAAATCTTCTACTCTTTTCAATAAGGTGCAAAACATTATTTCCTCCCTGTTTCTCTTTTGTACTGGCCTTGTCAGCCCAATTTCAAACTAATGCAAACATCCTTTCCACACGGGCCTTCACTGAAAGTGTATACGCGACTGTCCTACTGAAATGAGAGGGCATCATCATTCCTGATGCCTCACAGACCATCAAAAGTATTGACTAGGCTAGTAATAATTTGTCTTCAGGAGTCAATTCGCATACCTGAGGTTTGTGCTCTCTTTATTTTACAAAGAGGATAGCACCCATAGAGCTCAATGTACACAAGTAATAGGGAGCCTGGCAAAAACGCAGCTGAATGCAACCAGAGCTAAATGTGATCTCTTGAATGACTGGTACTACAATGTGACGGATTGGGCACCTTTACCTTTAAGAGTGACCACATTGTTTTTGTAATTTGGAAACCTTGCGTGCCTCATCAAGCACTTTGAGGAAAGGTCATTGTCAATGAACGATCATTCTTGCTTTGGTGAATGAGGAATCCTGTAAACAACATTTTCAAGGGAGGCCCACTACTATAGGTGAGAAAGCATTATCAGAGCTTTGACCAGCCAAAACAGAAACGAACAAAGAAATAACTTGGATGAAGCCTCCAATTAATTCTCAATGGAAGACTTTAGTCCTTTTAGATGACAAGAAAAATAATAGTAATCTTAAGAGACTGTAATTGTACAATTACCACCTTTTGTGACCAGGTAATGTAAAGAACAAATCCACTCAATTCTATTAGACAGAGGTCATCTGTTGGCCTACAGAGGGCTTTCCCCCCAGATGCAGATGGATTTTAATTAAGCTGTCTTAGTAATAGATTCAAGGGGATGTGGACAGAATGTAAAATATTAAGGGCTACTTTTATCAACTCTAGCAAGTTTCTTGCTCTGCCAGTAACCTGCAATCAAGGGGAAGGCTCTTCTCATTGACTTTTTCTGAGTTTTGGCCAATGAAACATATGCATTTCTAACCTCAAGAACAATAAGCTATGAAAGCATGAGGGGGGGGGGGGGGAAGGGTGAGACATACTTTCTATAGTATTTTTTTCAATAGCATCCCTTCATATGAACACTTCTTGTTTAAGATTTTATTCTTTGGGTTTCTCAGGACAGAAGTGTTACAAAAAAGCAAATTTAGATGCCAACTGGATTTATCTATAGATTGAGCCCTGTGTTTGGAGATATGCAGTGAACTCTAGAAAAAAAAAAGAATATGCATCCAATACGCAGTGATCGCCTCTTCTTGATAAATCCCTATCTTCCCAGCTTCCCTTAAAGAGAGCTCTTACTAATAAAATCCCGCAGAATTGTTCTTTATACTTTACAACCTTCTGAAGTAGCAATTTTTGGCCCTAACATTACAAATAGCTTTTCGGGCCATAGCCTAGATATGACAGCTTTCTATATACAAAAAAATACATGTAACTTTCAACCTGTTTTTGTATATATATAATTTTATTTTATTTTTTTACAAAGAAGGTATGAAACTCACTGTTTCAACAGAATCCACGTCTTTTCAAAACACTGAATTAATCACTCCAACATTCATTTTTTTCTTTTGTGCAATTTTGTTTTTTTTTTTCTAAAACATAATCTGTAGTCCTCAATGTGAGTGCTTCAAGACATCTTAAGCCTCTCAGATCAGGTTTACATTAAAAAAAAAAAAAAAAGAAAAAAATATTTTCCCACAATGTATAGTGCTACAAGAAAAGATCCTATCAGTAAGGTAACACATCTGAAGCGAGGTCATCTATGTCAAAGAACATAAGCTCCGGAGTAGAGGTGTGCAAAGTGTTTGGAATTTCTCTATCATCTACGCAAAACACATGTAAGACTGCCCTAGTAAACGGGAAACCAGTTGGACAACATAATATGTATGTGCATGTTTTCCTTGCTAAAAATGAGTATGCCGTATATATATACATATATATATATATATATATATGTAATGGCCACATTAATCTTCTACATCAGACCAACGAGAAGCAAAGCTACGGGCCACACTCTGCTAAGAATCAGGCCATCTTTTCCCTTCAATTGTATGCCTCAGCTCAAAGGCCGGGCAGAATCTGAAGCCAGACTGCTTTTATCTGCTGGTACCTCTTGCCTTAGACAGGCAGGTTAAGGAAAGAAAGTGTAACAGATTTTCAGAGAATGTGAGCTCTGTTTTGCGAAACAAATTAAGTCCCAGTTTTGTATTCCAATTTGATAACTGCCTGATCCCATGTTATTTGACAATGGGCTTTTGGTTTTCAAATCTCTCCAACCATGACAACACTTTTGTTAGTGTCCTCAAAGCATTTCCACTTTGCTTTTGTTAGTTCAACTGTTACAGGGACACACTGGGAGGGTGGTGTCTCTCTTCTCATTTTTGTTTCACGCTTGGCAATGCAGTTGGGGGGGGGGGGGGTTTGTACATAAAGTGAATTCTGTGCTGATTAATGTTCTTACCATGACACAAACTCTTCCGCTTTTTCATATTGCAGTCTACCTGGCATATCTTTAAAAAAAAAAAAAAGGTTCTGTATAAGACACAAGAAATCCAAACGTCCCTTCAAATTGAACATCGCTACTCCAGAGCGGTGAAAGTGCTGCTTCTGGTCACATCAGTGTACCACGCAATCGCCAGCCCCATCCCTGAGTAAGAGGTGTGAAAAGGTTTCTAAGTGTTCTCCGACAGGGAGACCAAAATAATGATGTCACTTCCCGTTCCAAAATGACACGAGCGCAGAACTGAACAATTACAAACAATGGGAGGCAGAAAATAAGTAGCACAAATATTTTGGAGGATTGGGAATGTAGAAATCATCAAGGACTCAAAGGTTTTCAACCAAGGGATGAGAGGTAATGACATCACACGTTGGTTCCCTATAATGTGGCCTAGGGAAATGGATACGATTCCTAAGTTAAACAATTTTAGGAACAGTCGCTATTACTTTCATCTTTATTTTTTTTTTATTTTTTTATTTTCTAGAAATCCCTAGGAAGAGGTTCTTGTTTTGTTTGTTTTTTTTGCCCTGACTATTTTCATGATGATTGTGTTCCACTGTAAACTAAAGATCTGGTACCAAAAAAAAAAAACCAAACAAACAAAAAAAAAAATCTATAAAAAAATATAAAAAGAAGGCTATTGTCAGTTAGTATTGCAAAGTGGACACTAAACTGAGGCACATCTGCTAATCTGCCGATACTAAATTTCACTTCAAGATGTCTATGCCTGTGGCTGTCAGAACACAGCCGTGAAGGGACAATCTGGGTGCCACAGAGAAATATCAGGCGCAGACTGTGAAACCTAGCCCCCACCCCAAGTCTTACACAATACATTGTCCTTTCAAACAACAACGTAAGTGTTTAAGTAATAGTCTCTTTCCTCTTGCTTTATTATGGGGTATTTATTTATGCTATAAATAGTGTGTGGTCACTGACACTATTCTCCTGCTTGATGCAATTTTCAAATCATGAGATAAATTTCAAACAATTATGCAAAACTGTTTTATACTGTAGGTGTGGATGTCACAATAAAAAATGCAACAGAATTTCAGTGCAATCCTGGCAGTGGAGTTTAGATCTTTTCTCTCCTGAAGACTTCATCCATGCATTACTGCCTGGATCTAATCAGGACACAATTCTAGCCTCTCTCCCCCACATACACACACACGCTTTTGCTTTGTGAGAGGGTAGAGGCTAAAACTCTGTAGCACTGCAAAAGGACCTTTCATGCTGTTGCCATTTCTCCCCTATTCTTTCACATCAGGTTTTACCAAATATTCCTGCTCAAGTGTGCACTAACTGGGAATCGCAGAGGATCCTTTGAATCAAGTATGCGTGAGTGCAAATTGCCAGAGAATCTTTTGGTGCAAGTGTCCTCTAGCAATGATGCCCCTGGCTCCTCCTGCTTAGTGTCACCCTCTGGGCTTGTTTTGTGCATTCCAGGACAGGAATGGATCTCACTTGTGAACCAGAGTATGTTGGATACAATCGCAGTTTCTCCTATTTACTGCCAGTACTCTTGATACTTGCATTGTTCCAACGACAGATTCCTTCTGGAGCATGCAAGATGTAAGATACCTAGCCATCCTAACCAGGTGAGGCTTGGGAGTTCTTTTTAATCCGGCTGGTCCCGGTACGCGTGCCTCTGCAAGGCACTCCTGCAACGTTGTTCGACCATTGCACCTGCCCAAATGCAGAATTTATAACGATCATCATGTTTTAAGAGTTCTAGTATTTTATTCACATGGAAGTAATGAATGCACTGCTCCCAAACTGCTTAGTAAGCCATGCAGGTTCAGTCCCTAGTGAAAGCAATGTTCTATTTCACTCTCATCCACATTCATATTCTGCATATGTCACTTTTTTCCCCGTTATATATTTCTGTATTGCAGGAAAAAAAAAAAAAGGGAATTTGCTGAAACCCGGCTACGTTGGGTTTTTATGAAGAATTGATTTTTTTTTCTCTTAGTGTTTGGTTTTATATTTTGTTTTTGGCTTTTTCAGGCTTCATGTTTATTGAATTGTGTTGCAGTGCCTGGCTGTTAGGATTCAATGCCAAAAAGCCCAGTGATGCATGGGTGGGTGGTGGGGGTGGGCATAAATCTGTGGCAGCAACGCACATAAGGAGCTCATTGTGCAACAAACAGGAGAGGGACTTGGGGCTGATAATATCTGATGAGCCCAAGGTAGTAAAACAGTCTGATAAGACAGTGATTAGAGCCAGAGGGATGCTAGGATGCAGAAGGAAAGGCTTAATCAGTAGAAAAAAAAATCTGTTCATTGGCGAGGCCTCATCTAGAACAGGGTGTTCGGTTCTGGGTGCCGATTTTCAGAAAGGTAGGTGATAGGATAGAGGCAGTCAATAGAAAAGCAACAGACATGGTGTGAAAAGTCAGCACCAAAAGCTGTATGAGATGAAAGGGAAGGACCCAAATATGTACAAAAATGCCTATCTCCCCTGCCTCTCCTACAAAACTGGAGAGGCAGGGGAGGTATAATAGAAACATTTAAATACCTGAAGGGTATTAATAATGTACAAGAAGCAAACCTTTTTCAATGGAAAAGAAGGTTTGCTTCTTGTGCATTATTAATCGTCAAGGGAGCAGACACAGGAATAATGTCAGCAAATATTTTTATACGGAAAGGGGATGGATGCCTGGAGTGCCCTCCTGGAAGAGGTGGGAGACAAAAATGATAATAGATTTTTCAAAAAAAAAAAAAAAAAGCTGGAAACGCAGAGCATCCCTGGAGAAAACAGGATGGTACTGAAGCACTTGGGTAACTTATACCAGGCGCATAGCCAGAAGTGAAAGTTTGGGGGCAGGGCCGAGGTTAACATGGTGGGGGCCATTGTGTTAGTCCCCCACCTCATTTTACATAGATCTTCATGGCAGTGGCTACAAAACCTGTTCATTTCTGGCAACCTGTGTCTTCAGTCTTTTCACCCTCCTTGCCCTGGCTGTCTCTCACTATCCCTCTGGTGCTTATGGCCCCTACTTTATGCAAGTGATACTCTCGCAGGCTTCTGTAGAGCAACTATGTAAACCGGCTTCCAACCAGGCCAGGCATTCCTGGACTTTTGAGGGGGGGGGGAGATAATTATTACCTGTCAAATGTAAACAGAAAGACTTGTATGGCCTCAAATCTGTATAGAACTAGCCCAAGGGCAATGTTGTTTTCCTGTTGGAATTAGAATTTTTGAAGGCGCAGGGGATCATGGACGGGTAGTGATCTCAATGCCTCCTGGCCCTCTTACCTGCTGAACCCTTTTTAAGGGCCAGCTCAGATGTGACATGATCATGCTGCTAGGGGAAGGGAGCCTGAGACAAATAGGAGAGGGCACAGGCCCTGTAGCCACAGCCCTGACCTACATAGAGTGGCAGTTCAGCCCATAATAGTTGCATGACTACACTGGGCCTCTGCAAAGGCATTGGAGTAACCTGCCGAGTGGTAATCACAACCATAAAGAGTAGTGGTGCTACAGTATCAGGCTTCCAAGAAAGCTGGGGTAACCTGCATGCAGAGACCATGGTTAAAACCCTAACTTCAATAAGCACAGGGAGGCCGGATTTTTTTAAATACTTTTTTTTACTACAGCCTCACTAACCTTGATAGCAGTGAGGAATATTGCAAACTTGGTAATAAGAGAGAGAAGGTGGCTTGGGTGTTGGCTTAAATATTGGCTATGTAAGAAGCAAAGCTGAAGATGGCAAGACCTGAAATGACCTACTAATGAAGGTGGTGAGGCCATCACTGTGGCAGATTTTGGGTATTCTAGGACAGCTATGAAAGACAGTGATGGGAAAAGAGATAAAAGGACAAATAAAAGATATGGATCCATTGGACAAATCTCAACTGGACAAACGGAATGGACTCTTCATTTGCTGTCATTTACTATACTATTTATTAAGTTAATCTATTTACTTATATTATCCTTACATAATTTTATTCAGTTATATATTAGTATTCCTATTTTGCCGCCACCTCTTCTGGTTTGCTGTTCTCTTGTAGAGGTCCTACTGCTCTCTTGTTCATCTCCAAAATGCAAAATGATACCATGTTTAAGAGTTGTAATGTTCTGCTCTTGTGGAAGTGATAAATGGCTTGCCCCTAGATTCATCAAAATGCGATATTTTTTCGCATGGATAACACCTGCGATAAGGAAAAGGGGCATGGATATGATAATTTCAGAGTCACCACACCATCTTACTGCTTTGCATAGGTAGCTTATCACAACATGGAGAGAGAGAGCAAGAGACTCTTTATAAGGCTTTCATAGTAGTCAACTATTTATACTGCTATAGGTTTAGTTAGGGAATAGCCACTGCTATTAATTGCATCAGTAACATGGGATCTTCTTGGTGTTTGGGAATTGCCAGGTTCTTGTGGCCTGGATTGGCCACTGTTGGAAACAGGATGCTGGGCTTGATAGACCCTTGGTCTGACCCAGCATGGCAATTTCTTATGTTCTTTTCTTATAGGAGGGCCAGCTAGTAACTTGAGGGTAGGATTTGGTGGTGGTCTAGGGTTTTGGGGCCAGTTTTACATGCAGAGTGAGACATACAAACAGCAAAGTAGACCTTAGTGCAGATTTGATGTGATTTTGAGTGAGGAAAGTCAGCCTAAGATGAGATTACTTCAATGTTCTATCGCCCTAGCTTGATAGTATCCTGGTAGAGAGTCCATCAGGCTTGGGCAAGAGAACATTCTAGAAATCTCTTTGTGTGACTTTCCTCACTCCAAATCATGTCAAATCTTCATTGAGGTGTACTGTGCTGTTCGTACGTCTCACTCTGCAAATCCCTAGACCACCACCAAAATCCTCATTTCGAGTTGCTAGCTGGCCCTTCTATAACAGTATAAATAGTTGATGACTAAGTGTGCCATCCCAGAGGCTCTCTCTTGCTCTGCCAAAAATGCCCGAAGCAGAATTTCAGATATTTATCGCAAATTGTGTTAAACATGTGCGATAATGCCCCTCATTTTAATTGATCCCACCCAAACCATTCCCCAGTCCCCTATCGCATGCATTATGGCGTTATCACTTGCGTTAACGCCATAACGCATTTTGATGAATGACCCTGTTAGTTAGCTATGCAGGGTCAGTCCTACTGAAAAGGAATACTGTATGTTACCTTCATCCACATTACATATTCTGTTTATGATACTTTTTTCTGCTATATATAGCTGTTCTAGAAAGTTATCTACTTATAGCAGAAAAAAATACAATATTATTTTTTTTTTTTTTTAACAGTTTAGCCTACTTAAATGCTGAGAATAATAGTATGATGCCTATTATGGCCTGCGGGCCACATTATAACTTCTGTTGTGTTGCCAGCCAACATCCACATAGGGAGGATAACTTTCAAACATATTTGCGTGGTGGCATGTACGCGTGTACACACAGCTGTCAAGCAAGTATTTTATAATTCACACGTATGATATACCTGTGTTTTATAAAACACACACATCCTTACCCCACAACATATGTAATTATGTAGGCTTATGCTGGAATACATGCAATGCATTGAACGCATGTACTTTTCCTACCTATTTTTAATATATACATGTGCGTATTTTACACAAAAAAGTAAATCCTGATTTTCACGTGTAAGTTGGCCAGTTTTTAAAATGTGCGCATAAATGAAATTAACCAGTTTAGCAGTCAGTCCACCAGTTTACCCAGTCCTTCTCCAGGTCATCGAGAACTTTCTGATTCTTCAGCCTGAACTCTCTCCAGTTCACCCAGATCGTACTACATAATAAATATGTTTAATATCACTTACGCCAGATTAATTAGCAAGTGTACAAATACACAAGGTTGGCAACTGTATGCACATCTTTTAAAATAGCAACTAATGAGGATAACTTTCAAAACTGCTCGCTTGAGCCCATACGGGTGTGTATTTGGGCATATACAAATTTACCACTGTATTTTATAACCTGCGCACAAATGATACGCACAAGTTATGAAATATGAGTAAATATTCATGCACACGTGCTCATGCATATAAGAACCACGACCCATGTATTGTTCAGACCTATCTGGAAAAGTAGCGGCACTTAGCCGGATAAGTCTAAAGAGCACTACTTGTTTATCTAATTAGCACTTTTCCCACTTATCCAAATATGTAAGATCGCCAGATAAGTAAAAAAAAAAAAAAATAAGCGCTATTTATCTGGATAAGTTCAAATTTGTTGGTCTAAGTAGTGGCGAAGGTGCTACTTAACCGGATAAGTCAGCATTTACCCAGATAAGTGCGCAAATGATATACCCACATATTTGTACTTTTAATTTTAAGGGGATACATTAATAGATTTTACTTGCATTACTTAGATGCATTTGTCCACTGTAACTCGGCTTTTACATTTGTAAATCAGAGGATTTTATAGCATGTGTGCGGCAATGAAATTACCAGTTTTATCAATTAGACTACCCATTCCATCTGCAGCTTGTGAAGACCTTCCTGCCTCTTCAGCCTGAAGTTCCCCCATTTCACCCAGACCTCCTACCCCCAGTTATGTTTTCACTTTTGAGATGTTTACGATCATTTGCACCAGATACCGAGCAGGAATAAATATATGCAAGTAAAAAACTTACGTGTGTCATTTTGGCAGATTGTAAAATATCAACTTTTTTTTTTTTACACACACATAGGCTTACTTGAGATCCCCGATATTAAGCGGGTATGGTGCAATTTCTAAAACAGCGTATACTAGTGTACATGCTATTTTACGCATCCATGTGCTTTTTTTTCCACACATGCATCTTTTGAAAATTCACCTCTGGGCGGATAAGTGTTAGCCTCGCCTGGAATTCCCCTAGACGTCCCCCTTTTCTTTCAGGCATATCTGTGTGCATGAAAGATATGGAATACGTGAACCGAGGTTACTTACATGCGTATGTGCTAATTTTTATGCACGTAAAGGTTTGAAAATTCAGCCTTACGAGTTTAAGGAACTTTCTTCATAAAGTAAATCTTAGAACTTAAAATATGCAAAATGGTATAGAAACTGATATTATTTTGGTCACCATATATGTGATGTGTGTGTGTGTGTGTGTGTGTGTGTTTATTTTAGATTTAGTTCATGCCTTTTTATTGATAGCTCAAGGTGAGTTACATTCAGGTACAGTAGGTTTTTCCCTACCCTCAAGAACTTACTATATATACATGTGTGTGTGTGTGTGTGTGTATCATGACATAAATTCAGGCATGTTCTCATCCCACTGTAATAAAACTTTTTATCTACTTGATGCAAGCCCATCACTTCTGTGCATTAGACTATTGCAATTCCTGCACTTGTGTTCCTCACCCTGTGTTTCCTCCTCACTAGCAGCTCTCAGCACAACTGGGAACCCAGGTCATGGCCAAATACTGGATCCTTGGTCACAGGCTTTTTCCAAGGGTTACCACATGCTTTCTGGCTAGATAATGAGTGCTTACAACAGGCGACAAATGGCACAGTAAAGAAGCAAACCTGTTTGGATAAGTGAGTACATAAATACATTTTAGTCAGGCCAAGTGATACTGGAGGAAATTTTCAAAGATATTTACATACATAAAACATGAGGGGTTTTTTTTGCAGGTAATTGACTTGTTATAAAGTCGCGCAAGGGCTGTACGCATAAAAGTATGCACATAACCCAACTTCAGGCATACTTTTGTACGCACAAAGGTAGGTTTTTCAGAGAACAGAGTTGGGATTTATGTGCACACTTGATTTTTAAAAAATGAGTGAATTTTCAAAGGGGTTTTGCACATAAAAACAGCATTTACACACGTATATACTCTTTTATAACCCTCGAGAACATGTGCTTGTTTTCGGTTTTGCACATGTATTTTACTGCGCACAAAAGGGGCGGTCTAGGGGCATTCCAGGGAGGGTTTCAGAGGTATCGCAGTGGATTTTATTTTGTAAGAGATACGTGTGTATATTAGCAAACTTGTCCGTACACTTCTGCACCTGCTGATTGACTCGTGGAAGTGAAATCAGACTTGTCTGTTTTTGGTCATTTTTGGGTGCGAGGCTGAGTAACCTGGCAGGGGCACAGGGTGAGATGCTAAAGAGTCGAGATGAACTTGAGAAGGACTGGATGAACTGATGTAGGTTTCAGCAAACTGGCGAGTCCAAGTAATCATGCAAGGAAATATTTTCAAAAGGGTATATGTGCATGCTTTATAAAATAACAACTACCTCCGCGTTTAAGTCTGGGTATTTATTCACGCAGTGTCACAACTATTTTGTGTGTAAAACATACCCACGTATGTTTATAAAGTGGGTAAGAGGGTATGTATTTTCTTACACTGAAAACATACGCGCGTACGTTCAGAGCAGAAATTCAGGGTGTTTTATAAACCGTGCAGGCCCTTCTGCTAGGCCTTAATCTCCACGCTTCCACTTGTGTGCTCAAATGCTGAACCGTGGACAGGATGGAAAGTTGGGCTCCCTGTGTGTAAATTAACCCGGGCAAGTTACGTCCGGCAGAGATTCTACGTAACTTTGTGTGGGTTAGTTTGTGCGCCTTCTTACAGATGATTTTCAAAGCAAACTTTCTTACATAAGCTTGGTTGGAAAACTGGCATATCTTATGTGCCTGGCAATGCCTACGTTATGTGGGTTGTTATGACATTACCCTCATTATGCTCATGGAACACTTGGCCAGACTTAACCCAGCAACACAGTAAAGGACAGCAAATAAGGACCATGCTGGTCCGTTTCTTCTGCCCAGTTGGGATTCTTCCACTAGCCAATAAATTGGGAGAAGCCCCTTGCTTATTATGTCTTACCCCAATTTTTTTTTCCTGACCGAGCAGCAGGAAGAGAGAGCAGCTCAGCTTTTTAAAGGGTTCCCCCCCCCCCCTGGTATTGGTGTTAGGCAGTTCTTTTTTTTTTTTCCTGACAATCATTATAAGAGCCGCCTTACTGGGAGGGCGATGTGTTCGTTGGTCTTACGTGAGAAGTCCTGCCTTCCCAAGCAGATACACAAAATCCTGAGTGATGTTCAGGTAGCAGGTTTTTTTTTTTTGTGTGTACACATATATATATTGACAAAATGTCAAGAGGCGGGTCAGATGCACCTGTCCTCAAAAGCCCCTGCCTCGATAAATTGGTTAGCCTAGAAGGTGCCTCCCGCCTCTAGTCATTTCTTTCTACACCAGACTAACATGGCTATCCCTCTGAAGTATATATTAATAGAACTCAACTGATTACACCAGGGGAATTTGGGATTTACATAATATATGTGTATATATGCACAAACACATAATATCCTATATGCATAGATATGTTTATTTTGTAAACGCCAGTGTAGACATCAAAATCATCTATTTTAGCTGTTGCTGTATGTACAACATACCTTGCATGCAAACTAAATCTGAACCATATCAATGACATCATCCGGTAAATAAAGGGGACAGTTTTAAATGCTCCTGCTGTTGCCAGATATGCAGCTCGTTTTCAAGCCACCTGGATCGTTTCCCTTTAAAATTGCCCTGAAGTGCCTACGTACATCTGTGCTTGTGACTTCTGCAGGCAGCCGATTGAGGGCAAAATCCTTATTTGAAAATCAAATCTATGGTAAGTCGTTTTCCTCTTTTTAATCTGGCAAAAAGCCCGCAGCTTGCAAAAGGTTGCACGTGCTCTCAGCCACCCTGGGGGGGGGGGGGGGGGAGTGTTTTGAGGCAATTTTCAGCTAGGACAATCTAGCCTTATAAATCCCTTTGAAAATTCTCCTCGTAATACATACAGTTCCATATGCTATTTCTCATGTATACGCTTTCCTCTTTTCCTGTGCAAATGTCCAAATGGCAAGGCACCTTTTTTTTTTTATACTGAGTGACAGAGAAAGGAGATAAAATCTGACATGCTACCTGCACCGGCTGACTGACGATGTCTCATTTAAGTGACGTGCCACTAGCATATCTGGTCTGTAGCTGATGTGAATGAAGATTGTGCTTCCATTGGGCCCCTGGCTTTCTCTGCATAAGCACTGTATATGTACGGTAACAGTGACAGGCACAGAATGAATGGAGCATGGCACTCCAGAAAGCTGTTTCACACAAGGGACCCCCAAAGCTTTACTCATGTTTACACCGGGTCTCTAACATTCGTGAGACCTCCCCCCCCTTCCTGGCCATTTAATGCATCTGGTACAGGGGAAATTTTCCTTCAGTCTTTTGTTTCTGGATTTCATTAATGTCATGGAAATGGGACTCCAATCTATCAAAAAGATTAAAAAGTGCAAAGTCCTTAGAAATGCAGCTGAAAGAAAATACGGAACGGTGCAAGGTGAACAAAAAAAAAAAAAAGCATGAAGCATGCGGCCACCATGTCAGGTGGCTCTAAGTTGGCACATCAAGTATTGCACATCCTAAGAAAGCTTAAATGATAGAAAGGGGCAAAGGTTTAAGAGAATAATATTGCAGAGTTCCTATACTGAGAGATGCAACCACAACTAATACATTCCCATTTCTCCAAACTTCTACAGTTTTTTTTTTTGTCTTTGTTTTTAGTGTTAGTTCAACAGGTCCCAGTCAGTTTAATTGTCCCTGCTTCCATATTTACCAAACTACTTTGTATCTCCCATTTTCTTTTCCTGAATGCATGCGTCTCGCACATAAGTGGTACAAAAGTGAACTTGGATCAGTACTTCAGCCCTCCATCTCTCCCTCTTTCCATCGGAGGTTTGAAAATAAAATGCAAGTGCCCTGAGCAGAATACAGTATATGGAAGATTAAGCAAGTTCTCTGAGCAGAATCGCTTACAACAATTACAGCTCCATAAAGTGGGGTCGTGACAAAGCAGCCTGCTCAGCCATTTGGTAACGTGCCGAGAGGTTAATAACATCCAAGGAAAGCTTCAAGCCATTCTCAAGAAGCCCAAATGCTACTACCAAAACAAAAAAAAAAAAGCTTTTGGTGTACCCAAGATGGTTTTAGAAAGACAATTAGTTCTGGTAAAGAATGGAAATAGAGGCAAAAAAAAAAAAAAAAAGCGATACCCTTTTATTGGACTAACGTAATACATTTCTTGACTAGCTTTCGGGGAGTTATACTCCATCAGGGTCAATAGAGAAAATGAGCAAGTTAAAATAAAAGATGATTTTTGCCTGAACGTACAAGTGAATCACAGATTATGATACAACAGAGGTATAAAATGAAGTTAACATGATCAAACAATTCAAAACTAGCATTCAAGCATTTAACAGAGACTTGGGGGTTCCCCGATTCTGCTGCCTCTCTGTCACCTCTGTATCAATCCCTCAACACATCCCCACCACCGCTCCCATGTGTGGGTTCAGGCCAGCCATCTGTTGTTTTGGTCTGACAGAGGGCGCGTGGCTCCTCAAAGCTAGTCAAGAAATGTCTTTAGTCTCCTAACTGACCATTTGTATAGTAAACCAGAAAGGTATCACTGTATTTTTTTGGTTTATTAATATCTGCGCATTCTAAAGGATTAACATGGCAGCCTCACTACTTTATCCGGGTGACAATGAAGAAAGCATAACGGGCAGTGAAGGTACTGTGCTTAGCGGCAGGGCATAGATTTTGACTTTCGGGAATCATTCCTTTCACAGTCCCAGTTCAAAGCTTTTTACCCTCTCTCTCTCTCTTTTTTTTTTTTTTAATTATTCCTATTGGTACAACTTCTCTAAAAAAAAAAAAAAAAATCAATGAGAAGATATGAACTAAAGGGTGGGATAAATGAATGTAACTTTCTCTGACTGGGGATGGATAGAGCACAAAATTTCCTCAGGCACAAACATTTCCTGTTTGGTGCCCAGCTTGGAAATCTGGTTCTCCTTTCAAATATCTGGGGAGGTGTGGAAAAAATTGTTCCTAATAAGGATAAGAAACTTTCCATTCTCTTTAGAGAACAGCTAATATAGAAAACTCACTCAAAGAAGTGGAAAGAAAAAAGCTTGGGAGTCCCCCTGCTAAGAGCTGGTTCTGTGGGACCGCCTGACTGAACAGAATTGTGAAGAAACAAAAATCTCCCGAATGGCCTACAGCTTAGGCAGGTTAAAGGAATTGCTACATTTATTATATGGTTTTTATAGTTGCCCCCCTACCCCTCCCTCCCCTCCACAACATTGCTAGGTAAAAACTGTAGGAATACCACACAAATGATAAACTCAAGATGTGCAAATTGCAAAATTTTTTTTTTTTTTTAAGTCCGTCTTTAAAAACACTGGACAAAAATGACTTTTTTTTTTCTCGCTCTCTCTTTCTCACGCTCGCGTACACTCTGTTTTCTCTTCCTCTCGCTCTTTTTTTTTTTTATTACATTATCTGTCAGCTCACATATGACTAACTCTTTCTCAAGCATCAAAGTTTAAAAGTGCGTCCTATTTAAGTAGTACTTTGCGGACACTGACTGTCACATACTAGTTCAAAATTCACATTCATCTCTTTGAAACTACATTAAAACTTTTCACCATCTTGCTTGTGAAAAACTACACGGCTGTGTGCAGTTAACAGTATAGAAGAAATTTTCATCTTGTGTAAAAACACAGATTAAAGTGAGATACAGTACTTATTGAATGTTACACCAAGATGCTCGGCAATAAAGTGTGTGAACAGCATTTTAAGTGCTTAAAGACATTCTTTTTCTTCTTGTTTGTTTTTTTTCTCCTTTTCCTCAGCCAATTCCTTCCGGTGTCACACGGAAATTTGAAAAAAAAAGTGGCTCCAGCTGTCCATAGTCATGAACTAAAACAGTACTAGCATTTAAAGACAAAGTTTTGCAACCTAAACGCAAAAGAATATGTTAGCGCTTTCAGAGGGGCAGTACTGGTCTACCTTGCGGGTTCAAAAACTCATGCCATGGCACCTGTGTGTTTCTCTAACCAGGCCTAGAAAGGGGCAATCAGGCGACCATATGATCCACAGAGACAGCCAGCTCCTCCTGCCCTTTTTAAAGCAAGCAAAGCTTAAAAGGAAACAAACACAAACTAAAATCCTGACACAATCAAAGTTAGGATTTCATATAAAAGCATGACACTCTGACAAGCCACTGCCCTGAGCATTAAGAAAACCCATGGAAGAAAATCCACAGTTGCTCAGAGAGAAAATTGGTGCAGTCAGGCTTTGTGGAAATAAAAAGAAAGAAAGAACACGTCTCTACCTTCCACATACATCTCAACCTTAAAGAACGCTTTACTGAGAAGTAAGTGGAGCAGAAACGTGACCCTAAATTACTGTACCTAATAGTTTCTAATGATCCCACATTTATGGTGCATGGGGTTCCTGCTCTCTATTTCTTGTGCCAAGAGAACTGCAAAATGACCTTGCTTAGGAGCTGTAACCCCCACAAAACTGTGCCCACCTGCACAGAATTCAGTCCTCCTTCCCACTCTTGATTTCCTGCATGCTTCATGTCTGTGCACCGTTAGAAAGGCACAGGTGCCATGAGAGCACATTCGTTTCCACCAGAGATGTTCAAAGCAGATACTGCCCCTTCTGTAGCGTTCAATAAACCTAGTCACTGACGAAACACTCGTGGAAAGAACAGATGCACCAGTCTCCTGCATAATACCAGCGGTAACTAGAACAACAAGGTTATAACATAAACCTAAAATAAGATAACGGGTAAATACTGGGTTATTTAGCCTACAGTACAGTAATCTGGATAAAAATGACAAGGGGTAAGCCTAATTGCCTTTCTTCAGATAGCCTTTACTTGCCTACATTAGAGCGACCTTCAATGCAAATCTTAACCTCCTGAGGAATAAAAGAAGGTTTGGGAAGAGTCAAAGGCTGCTCCTCTTCAGACTTCTCCACTTTCCGCGTTTCAGGGGCTGACCACCTTCTCTTCCTGGTTGCCACGGGCTTGTTAGGTTCTGTTTTGGTAAGCAAGGGCGTGGCAGAAAATCCTATTTTGTCTGGAAACTTCAGTTCGCCATTCTCCGACAGCATCTGGGCACTTCCCTGATTAATCCCGTTTTCCTGCTCCACATACCTGTGCCTGCTTCCCACCAGACCGTCACTCTTTGGATGCTTCAGCAAAATGCTGGCTGAATCCATGGGCTGGCCCTTCTTAATGGAGCCGTTCTTCAAATTCTTGAGTGTGAGTGATATGCAGACATCCCCAACCGAGAGTCTGGAACATGGCAAATCAAACAACTGGCTGGTTCTCTCAGGACAGCAGGATGACCAGCCTTGTCCAAAAACAAAAAAAGGGTATTCTACCAACACTTCCACGCTGACCTGTGTGAGAAGAGAAAAAAAAAAAGAGACAAAGAGAACAACATGAATATGAGAATAGTTATGTTACTCCATGACCTCTATTGTTTCTTTATTTTCACCAGAAGTACAATTACATGGCTGTGCTACTACTTATTTTACCAGTGGCTGTTTGTGCTAAGAGCTTATTCAGCATCCCTAATCATTTCAGTGCACTGGAGAAAGGATTTGATGTCTGCCTTTGCAATAAGGAAAACATGTCCTTTTGTATCATCCACCCACAGAGCAAAAAATGAATAAGTGTTTGACCCTTATCTTTAATTCTGCTCACTGGCTTCCAAAGGTAGCATTATGTTAAGAACATAAGACTTGCCATACTGGGTCAGATCAAGGGTCCATCAAGCCCAGTATCTTGTTTCTAACAGTGGCCAATCCAAGTCACAGGTAGGGATGTGCAGGGGAAAAATATTTGTTTTCATTTTTTTTCAGGAGTTTTTCCCCCCCCCCCCCCCCACAATTTCAGTTTGTGGATTGCTTGATTCGTTTAATTCGTGAGAAAAAATCAAATCAAACAATAAAAAACAAACAAACATGAAAAATGGCCAAAAATCAAAGGGGGCTCCGGCCCATCCGCCCGGAAAAATGCCAAGGCCAGGTTCCCTTCGGCCCCCACTTACCCGATCCAGAGAAGATCCGCCAGCAAGGCCTAGGTCCAGGCCGAAGCCTCGGCCTTGTGTGCCAAGGTCAACAGTGACCCACTACATCCTTGGCCTACGCAAGGCCGACGCCTTGACCGAACCCAGAGGCCGGGTCCCGATGTCAGGGTCTCAGCCTAGGCCATAGCCCGGATCCAGGCCATACATCAAAATAGCGCCGTCCAGTGGGGTGATTGCGCCGGAGTTAATTAATTCCAGCGCAACCCCAGCAGACGGCGGCAAAAGAAAGAAGAGGATGAAGAGGGAGAAGCGTGAGGCCTGGGTTCCGGGCCTGACCCAAGGCCCAGGCGTCGGGACGCGGCCTCCGGGCCAGGCCCTTGCGTTGGAACCCGGACTCCGAACTGGGTCATGGCGTCGAGCCTGGGTCTGAGCTAATGCCCCGGGGTTGGGAGCTGACCTCTGTGCCGGGTCACGGCATCGGGCCTATGTCTGTGCTCTGGGCTCCAGCTGAGGCTCAGGATTTCGGACCTGGCCTCCAGTTCCGGTCAGGGAGTCGGACCTGGGTACAGGTCCCAGTCTAGGCTGAGGTCCAGGTGTCGTGACCCTGTCTCCGGGTTGGGTCGCAGTGTTAGGCCTGGATTGGGGCTGAGGCCCTGGCGTTGGGAACCCAACCTCCAGGCTGGATCGCTGCATCGGGCCTCAGATCTGGGTTGTGGCTTAGGCTGAGGCCCAGGCATCAGGACCCGCCCTCCAGGCCAGGTTGCAGCATCAGGGCTCTGGCCTAGGCCCAGACTTTGGGACCCAAGACCCAGCATTACCATCGCATACCCCTGATGGATCAGGTAAGAGAATCTGGCATTGCGCTCGGGCCTAGGCTGCAACCCCTACTTTGGGCCTCGGCCTATGCTTTAGGCGAGGTCCTGGCTTCAGTTCTAGACTTAGGCCTGATGCATTAATTTCAAACGAATGCAACAAATAAAGTTTGTTTCATTCGGAGGGTCTCTGATTCGTTTCATGGCTCCCTGAATGAAATGAATTGCCCCTATTTGTCGTGTTTTTAAAATTTGTTTGAAACAAATGCACATCCCTAGTCACAAGTACCCGGCAAATAGCAGATAGGTCCCAGTTACATTAACTACCTTTACCATTTCCTTTGGCAATGAATTCCAGAGCTTACTATATACTGAGTGCAAAAAATATTTGTTTCCGATTTGTTTTAAATGTGTTAGTAACTTCATGAAGTATCCCCTTGTCTTTTTATTTTATGAAAAGTGTAAACAACTGATTTGCATTTACCCGTTCCACTCCACTCGTGATTTTTACAGACCTCGAACGTATCCCCCCACCCCCCCCAACAGCCGTCTCTTTTCCAAGCTGAACAGCCCTAACCTGATTAGCCTTTCCTCATAGGGGAACCATTCTGTTCCCTTTATCATTTTGGTTGCCCTTCTCTGAATTGTTTCCAGTTCTGCTATATTATATTTGAGATATAGTAATCAGAATTAGAGATGTGAATCGTGTGCCCGATCGTTTTAACGATCAGTTTCGGATGGAGGGAGAAAAAAATCGGATCGTTAGAGATGTGAATTGGAATCGGTTCCGATTCCAATTCACATTGTTAATTTTTTAGTGAGGCCTGAGCAGATAAAAAAAACCCCACCCCGACCCTTTACAAATGACCCCTTTTGAAACCAGTCCAGTACTGGCACCGGCACCGAGGGTATGATTGAAGGGATGGCTCCCGGACCCCCCACTAGACCACCAGGTACATGTAAAAGGTTTTTGGGGGGGTCGGGAGGGTGGGAGAAGCAAAGGGGTAATTTGTAAAGGGTCGTGGTGGGTTTTTTTTTATCGGGCCATCGGCGCCATTTTTATCAGTGGTAGCCAAAATGGCGCCGATGGCCCGAGAGCAGGAGATCGCACCGGGACCCCCCCCCCCCCCCACTGGACCACCAGGTAATTTAACATTTTGGGGGGGTTCGGGAGGGTTTGGATTGGTAAAGGATTGGTTTTAAAGGGTCGGGGTGGGTTTAGGGGTTGTTTTGGTGTGCCGGTTTACCCGCCCTCCCCCAAATAGTTCCCGTACTCGATTTAATGATTTTTCACGATAAATCGAGGGAATTCCTATTGTATCGAGTCCCTTACCGATTAATGACGATTTTAAAATTATCGGACGATAATTTAAATCGTTAAAAAACGATTCACATCCCTAATCAGAATTACACACAGTTCTCTGCAGAGGCAGCTCAAGGTAATTTGCTGCCTCAGGTGAAGGATAAATTGCTGCCCCTCCCCCCAAGGTGTAATGCAGGTGAACTCACCAAGAGAGCCGGGGGGGGGGGGGGGGGGGCGGGGTCTCCTCCTTGGCCCTTTTGGTGATTTGCAATGCTAAGGAAAAGGTGGGAAGGGTTCAGGGTTCCCAGAGAAGTGGCAGATAGCGTCTGTGATGATATTCCTAGGAATCTGGCAAGCCTGCCAAATTCCCAGTACCCATACCACCTGCCTCTCACCTTTCCCTAGCATCTGCCCCCTAGAGACTGATGAATGGTGGGAGTCTGTGTGCTGTAGACACTTAGGGCCGGTGCAAGGGTTTTAGATATCCTAGGTGAAATTTACAGCCTTTCGTCCCCCTTTCCCTCCCCTTCCCACTCAATTAAATATTATGCTTTTTTTTTTTTTCATTTTAAAATGTATTAACCACTTCTCCAACCTAAAAAGGAAGATTTTATATGGGAAAAGAACATTCAAAGTCAAATCTTCTGAGGTAAAAATATCACTTACAACAAAACTGCAAAAAAGATATTTGGATCCCATGGAATTAGGCCTATCGTACAGTGCACTGGGTGTAGATTTGACCCACAGAAAGCCATGAAGAACCTTAACTGAATTACAATATAGTAAACTTCCCATATCATAACTGCCAGCACTCAAACAGAAACAACCCTACCTATGAATAAGCCACACTGCAAATATTACAGCAGGCCCTAAACTCCAATACACCTTCTATTAGGAAATCAGAATAAGGTAGGCTGTTGTAAATCCCTCCACAGAAATTACATGCTAGCAGAATACCTGACCTCAGTCACACATGCAGAACACAGACAGACCCTTACCAAATACAGAATAAAGAGACAAAGTATAAATGAAAACGTGCAGACAAAAAATGAACTGGAAATTGCAGGAAGCCAGACTTTGTATGCAGTGCAAACATTAAATAAAAACAAGAAATATAAACCATCAACCATACCAGTAAAAAGAATGTCAAATCAGCTGATCATCATCATCTTCTTCTGCTGTGGTGGTTTTCCTATTGCTGGCAGGGAGTGGGAATCCCACCAGCATTTCATTGTTCCACACCGCACTCTCACACTCTCCCTCACACAGGTACCCTCTCAGGCAGCCACTTTCAAAGACACAGAGACACTCCCTCACAGAGTCTCTCACACACACAGGCACTCTCTCACACATATACAGACACTCGCGCACACAGGCAGGCACACACACACAGAGACAGACTCTCATATATGGAAAGGCACTCTCTCACACACCGCACACACAGACACTCACAGACAGTCATTTTCTCAGACATAGAGGCACATACATTCTCTCATCACACACAGGCACTCCCTCACACATACACAAACACTCGCGCACACAGGCAGGCACACAGACACACAGAGGCAGACTCTCATATATGCAAGGGCACTCTCTCACATACCGCACACACAGACACTCACACAGACAGCCATTTTCACAGACATAGAGGCGTTCTTTCACATACATTCTCTTATACACACACAGGCACACTCTGGGCCTCTCACTTTTCTCACTCCCCCGATTGCAGGGGAAACGTTGATGTCCCGACAGGGCTTTCTCTTAGGCCGCTGGCAACATGGGTAACACTGGCAGCCCCGCAAGGCCTCTTCTTCTGTTGCTGGGGCCTTCTTAGTGCTAAGCAGGGAGTGGGAATCTCGCCAGCACATTTTTGTTCTGCGCCACCGCGGAGTCCTTCTTAGTACTGGTGGGGAGTGAGAACCTCATCAGCAACTCTGTTCCACACCACTGCGGGGGACTTTTTAGCGCTGGCAGGATGTGAGAATGTCTCCAGCACGTTATCCCATGTTGCCCCAGGGGCTCAGCAGCAGGGTAAGAATTAAAAAGAGTGAGGCGGTCACCACAGGGAGTTTTCTTCGGAGGTGGGGAAGACACTTGCTGCCACTCCCAAAATGTTACTGCCTCACTCTGTCTCATTATAGAACCTCCTCTGGTACTCTGGATGCAGTCGCAACATGAAGCAATACAGAGGCATTATGAAATTCTCTGTTTCATTTCTCTATTCCTTTCCTAATAATTCCTAATATTCTGTTTGCTTTTTTGACTACTGCAGCAGATTGAGTCGAGGATTTCAATTCATTGTCTGCAATGATACCTAAATCCTTTTCCTGGGTAATGACTCCTAATAATTCCTAATATTCTGTTTGCTTTTTTGACTACTGCAGCAGATTGAGTCGAGGATTTCAATTCATTGTCTGCAATGATACCTAAATCCTTTTCCTGGGTAATGACTCCTAATATGGAACCTAACATCGTGAAACTACAGTTTGGCTTATATTTCCCCAGGTGCATCACTTTGCACTTGTCCACATTAAATTTCATCTGTCATTTGGATGCCCAGTCTCCCAGTCTCGTAAGGTCCTCTTGTAATTTCTCGCAATCTGCTTGTGATTTAATAACTTGGAATCATTTTTGTCGTCTGCTAATCTGATCATCTCACTCCTTATTCCCTTTTATAGATCATTTAAAAATATATTAAAAAGCACCGGTCCTAGAACAAATCCCCAAAGCACTCTAGTATTTACCTTCCTCCACTGAGAAAATGGATCATTTAATCCTACCCTATGTTTCCACTTTTAACCAGTTTGCAATCCTCAACAGGACACTGCTTCTCATCCCGACTTTTTAATTTTCTCAGGAGTCTCTCATGAGGGACTTTCTAAAATGCTTTCTGAAAATCCAAATGCACTATATTTACCGGCTCATTGCTAGGCACTGATGTGTTTCAGTGCACTTTGTTTTCTTGATTTAAGGGTTAGCATGTCTGTTCTTCATTCTGTCATTCAATAAAATAAGATAAAGACTTTTTCTTTGCTCACAGACACATAAGAGAGCTTTAAACTAGATTAATTGGCAGATGGTGACAAAAGCCCATAGGTAAGCTGGACACACACTAAGCAGAATGAATGTTGGGACCGGGGAGATGTACAAAGAATCCTGTACATCAGGTGAATACACTGGAGCAGTAATAAGCTGGAAGGCATTTAAAATACCGGATGGAAACTAGAAGATTGTGAACTGGAAAGACCAAGGGACCTGGTCAAGCAGCAGTGGGAGAGTTAGTGCAATTCCTAAGAAGGAGCAAACAAGAGAGCAGGAGACTGGAAAAGAACATGAAAAGTCATGTATGCAGATGTCCATAATCTAACAAACTCATTAAGCTACAAGCCACCATGATGAAAGAGGATACTGAATGGTTGCAGGAACTGAATCATGATGATAATCAGGACCAGGTCTTCAAAATATCATGATATACCCTTAACAGAAAGAACAGTTTAGAAAAATAAAATAAATAAAGGCGGGCGGGCTGGCGTGTAGCGTGTAACTTAATACAGTAAAGACTAAATAATTGTCTTGAGAAGCCTATCTGTGGAATTAGTTAGTGAGATCCTGGACTCCCTTTTAAGGGGCTCTCCTCAGACAAATGATTAAAGAATCCATAAGTGAAGGAGCAATATTGGCACTGGCACTTACAAACAGAAAGCCTTTCTAATCTCCAGGCACCAGAGATCATCTGACAGTATGGCTGGCGGGATATAACAGCAAGACAGAGAGAAGTCACACAAACCTTAAAGTGCTGGATTTCCAAAATGCTAACTCTAACAAACTGGAGAAGTACCTTAAGGAGGATCTGACAGGATGTAGGTTATGTGGAAGAAAATAGACTGCAGAGTGCCAGATGCTGGGTCCTGGAAGCACTGCCAGAAATCTCTCAAACAACCAGTTGAGGAACCCACTCATGGCGAGGTGACACTGAACTGTATTTGCTGCAGTTAGGATCCAGGACAACATGAGGGGGGGGGTCAAGTGATCATCATATTGTGTGGTTCAATGGATCAGAATCAAACCATACTAGAATAAGGGTCCTATATTTCACAAGGGCTGACTTCAAGAAAATGAATTGCTGTATTAACCATGTCTGGAGTAGGGTACCTAAGAGTTACAGAGGAACCATGGACAGCAATAAAAAGGAGCACTGAAATTGCAATAAATCGTTGTGTCAGGCACCTCAGCAAGAGACAGATGTCCACAATGCACCCCCACCCCCACCTCAAATAACCACCAGTTGAAAACTGGAACATAAAACTACACTCATCCATAGTAACATAGTAACGACGGCAGGAAAAGGTAATCTGATCCATCGAGTCTGCCTAGCAAGTTGCATACGGTGATAACTGCCATTCCGTGCAACCCCCATGTTTCTGTTAAGGGTAGTAACTGTCGTTCCTTGCAGGTACCCCCAAGCCTTATGTAACCCTACATAGGGTCACTAACATGTTCTAGAAGTTTGTGGAAGATTCCTTCTTTCCAGAGTTCAGGAAGAGGTCAGCGAGTTCTCTGTAACTGCAGAGCTCTTGCAAGCTGCAAGCACCTTCTCTATTAAGGAAGGGTGCAAGGAGGATGGTAGAGGATTGGTGCTGCAAAGTCTGAGGTAATGTAAGAGATAAGGTAGTAACTAGAGGAGGTACATTCCTGCCACCACAGGGAATGGGTTAGGGTTTAGTGGGAGTCTATATAAGATGCCCCCAGGCGTCTGTTGGATGTTTTCTTCAGAGTCCAGAGAAAAGACAGGGCTTGTGAGGCGTCCAAAGATTACTGCAACAAAGAAAAGGATAGGTGGCCTATCTCAGGGAGGACACCCTACTAAGAAAAAGGGTACAAACCTTATCTGGGAAAGCTTCGGTACGTGAACTGTAAGTATGATGTTGCCCCAAAGGCCTTGGGGCTGACGTGTTGGGTGAGTAGGATTCCTCCTGCTCAGAGAAGAGTGAGAATTTATTTAATCTGTTTCATTTGCTATTGGACTGCATCTCACTATTCAGTTCAAGACTCTACTATTTTGTCTGCTGTTTGACCCTTGTATTTTACAAATAAAATTCATTTTGGAACCCGCACTGGTGTGGACATTGGACCGTGTTGAGCTGTGGGTAAGGCTTCCCTTGGGCCTCCCAGAGTCAGTCTGGTCTCTATTGGCAATCCCTGGTGCAGTTTATCCGATTCCAGAGCTGCAGCAGTGCCGTTCACCACCCTCTGTAGTCTCTGAAGATGACCCTTTTGTTAAGGGTAGTAATATTAACAATCAAAACCAAGAAACTGGCAACCCCTTAACAAAATTACTGTTTGCAAACTTTTTACAGGGTGAGCAGCCTTCTTGATAATTCAGACAATGCTGTTTGAACGTGCTTTGCTTTTGGACATGGCCAAACAGTAAACAAATTCAAAAAGGCATGGGATAAACACTGTGGCTCCCTAAAGACTGGAAGTGGAATGAAGAAAAGGGGCATGGGGGTAACCCGTAAGGAGCAGCAGCTTCTACCCCTGACAGAAGGCATGGGGATGACTACCCTTAACCAATTAGCTTACATGATTTTGATGCAACTGCAACATTGCTCTCTGCTTCGCCGGCGGTGGGTGGGCAGGGGAGAGGTACTGATACACAGACATTAATGAAATTGTCCCAATGAAGATTGGCAATATCAGAAACTGAAAACCTACCCCTGGTTCAGATCAAAATTAAAGGCTTTAAAACAAACTGGAAGAAGACTCACATGAAAATGGCAGAAATGGCGTTGTTATCCGCCTTGAACACTTTGGATATGTGCGGCATCTAAGTTTTTTTAAATAAATAAATAAAATAAATTAGGCTTACTGGCTGACAAAACAAACTGCAGAAAACACCAAATAGTCTATAGCAAAGGTGTGACTGACACCAAAAAGGCTTACTCTACCAAAACAATCAACCAATCAAAGAACTCAGCCAAAGAACTATTCTGGTCAGTCACTGCACTCCTAGTACCAACTACCTCCATTCCCTCCACACTACATCGGAAACCCAGTGCAACCTAGCAAAGGTTTTCATAGACAACACTGCACACATCAGAGCAGAATTGGAATTGACCACTGAAATCGAGAGTCCACTGGAAAGACAACCTATCCTACCCTCCCTCTACTAGAGAGCATCACCATCCTCCTTCTCTGATTTCAGGTCCACATCATACAACGAAGATCACTGCCCATCCTGGATAATTAAGACAGTACTACTTGATTGCATCAAAGCCATCATAAACACTTCCTTCACTGAGGGTCACTTACCCAACATCCTAAAAAGAGCTACAGTCAGGCCATTGTAAAGAAACCCAACTTAGAACCAAATGACCTTAGCAACCGCTGCCCAGTCTGCAACCTACCATTCTTAACAAATCATTGAAAAGACGGTCTTTCTTTGCTTACTGAATTCCTGCAGACCACAAATGTCCTTGACCCACATCAATCCGGCTTTAGACCTCACCACAGTATAGCTAGTAAGTCTAGTTGAGGCATTAAGGGTCTGTGAAGACCATGGACAACCAGCCATACTGGATCTCCTGGACCTCTCCACTGCTTTTGACACTGTAGACCATTAACTCTTAATCACCTGCCTGGAGATCCCTAAGGGCCTGCAGGCTCAGCAGTCACCTGGTTCAAATCCTACCTTCATAACTGCTCCCAAACTGTTTATCTTGGAACGGCATTATCCTGCTCCATCCCCTCCCATGTGGAGTGCCACAGGTATCTGTACTCTCACCCACCTTTTTTAACAACTACACAGCCCACCTCAGCAAGGTCACAGAGCCTATCAGATCACTTTCCACTCATACACAGGCTACATTCAACTTGTGACCCTTCTTGGCCCAGACCCAGAAAAAGCAATCAACAACCTCAAGGAATGCTTAGCAAAAGTCTCCACCTGGCTAAAACTAAACAAGCTGAAACTGAACCCACAAAAGAATGAAGTACTGTTAACTGGAAAAACAGACCCCACCTGTCTAGGCACAAAGGTAATCCTTCAACCATTGAGTCTGGAGTCTAAGATTCTTACAAGATTCAAATGTCACTGCTGAAGCCGAAGTACAAGTAGTGACTAAAGCAGTCTTCTTCAAATTACACCAACTATGACATCTCTGGCCTCTTCTCAATGACTCGACCTTTGCAGCAGTCATCCAGGCCTCTGTGATCTTCTGCCTGGACCACAACTCACTATATATAAGAATGCACACCAAACTAAACCAAGCACTGCAACTTATATAAAACACTGCAGGACAAATGTTGGGCCATAAAAACCCATTTAACAAAATCACACCTACTTTAAATGTCATCTAATGGCTCCCTACTATTTACTGTACCAAATTTAAAATCCTAGCTCTAGCCTACAAGGCACTCACAGGCAATCTGTTACCGTACCTCAGCTTATACAAGAAGTGGAGGAGGAGGGCAGTAACACAAAGGTAATATCCAACAGGCAAAAGTGTAGCGCTGATAAAGATATGGATCCAAGAATCAAATGTAAAATCAACTCAATCATTCATAGTTTGCAGAACAATTCCATATTTTATTGTAAATCCAATTGTTTAAAAGTAAACAGTTTCCAGGTATTTCTAAACAATTGGATTTACAATAAAATAAAGAATTGCCCTGCAAACTATGAATGACCAAGTTGATTTTCCATTTGATTCTTGGATCCGCATCTTTATCAGCGCTACGCTTTTGCCTGCTGGATGTTGACTATACCTCAGCTGCCATCTCACCCCCTCCGCTCGCTGTCCCAAACCCAGAATGCCTTCTTAGGTGCCGCGACAAACCCAGGGAACTCTCTGCTACTGAATACTATAGACAAGCCCCAGACCTGCTAACTTTCAGAAAGCTACTAAAAATGTGGCTCTTCTAATCAGCATTTGGCCCCAGCAGTAACTCGGGGTACAAACTATACACTCAGCAATGACTCCTGCACCTTTCCAGGCACTCTCTGAAAGAGCCCTGCAAACTGCTGCACTTTACCAGGGCCACCCAAACTCTGCTCTTTCATGACATCTAGCACCTTGTCTATTGATCACCCTCCCCCAAAACCAGCTTTAGAGGCACCCTAAACTCCCTGATAAGGTATAGCTACAAAATGTATCCTGATGAACCAACTCTGCTGATACTATGCTGTCAAATGTATAATGTTACCTCCTCCCCTGCTGTAAAACGGCAGGCCCCACTACCTACAATGTAAATAAATACTAGGCTTTACAAATGTAAACTGTATGGTAACCTGCCCTGCTGTAATACCTTACCCTCCACTATTTGTAATCTAAATAGAATCCTAGCCTACAAATGTACAAATGTAAATGTTAACCCCCCTCCCCATCCTCTGCAAAGCGCTCCCCCTAGAAAACCCTTCTTTTTACCTGATATTGTAAATAGAACTACCCCGGGGGGAATTCTGTGCACAAAAATAGAAAATTCTGCAAAATTCTGCATACTTTATATTCGTCAAAATAACAAATAAGATGACAATCTTTAACTAATTAATTTTTTTTTCTGTATTAAATTTTAAATTATTACTTAAAGATGAAGAGTTTTAAATATTTTGAGCAGAATTTCTCTAGAAGTTCGCTTGTAAGAGTGTCCCTTCCACTTTCTCTCCCTACTCCCCTGGCCAGTCTCCTTTCACTTTGCCCTCTCAGGCCCCACTCCTCCACTTGCCACTATCTCTTCCCTCCCGATTTAGGCTCAACCCTTTCCACTTTATCTCCACTCCCAGAGTTTGATCCCTCTCTCAGTACTGTCCCTCACACAGGCTCCCTCTGCCCCTCTCGCGTTCTCTCACATACAAACACACAGGCTCCCTCTCTCTAGTGCACATACACACCCCCTCATACAGGTTCCCACTGTCTCTTGCACACACACCAATACAGGCTCCGTTTCTCTCTCATGCATACACCCTCACACAAGCTACCTATCTCTCTCTCACACACTCCTGCACACTGGCTCCCTCTCTTTCTCACACCCTCCACACACAGACTCCCTCTCTCCCTCACACACATCCCTTCACACAGGCTCTCTTTCTTACATATACACACTCCCTCACACAGGTTTAGTCTCTCACAAACAAACAAGCATCCTCACATATCTACAATCCTTTTTCACACACACCAGCTTCCAATCTTTCACACATATAAGCACTCCTTCACAATCTCCTTACATAGGCTCCCTCTCTCTGGCACCCACACCCACATATTATCACACATGCTCTCTCTCTCATCCCCCAGGCTCGCAATCTTACGCTCACCACACACACACACACACACACACATAGACTCACTCTCACTGGGGCCCACTCCATCTTCGCTGCGAGAGGGATGGCCTCCGCTCGCAGCACAGCCTCTGCTTGCGGCACACCGGAGTTTGTGCCTTCTTCACCACGAGTGGGATGGCCTCTGCTTGCTGCACACACCTGAGACTGCTTCATCTTCGCCGTGATTGGAATGGGCTCTGCTTGCGGCATGCCGGAGCCTGCTTGATCTTTACCAAAATCTGCACAGAAGGGGAATTCTGCGCTCCTCAGTAGCGCAGAATTCCCCCAAGACTAACAGAACCTTACTATTATCTTTGATCTTATGATTGCAAACTGCGGACTGTAAACAATCATCACAACCTAATTACTATATATGCAAGCATCATACCGCAACGTTGGTCTACCCTACCGTAACACGCTTTGAACTCTTTTGCTGGAAAAGAGGTGAAACAAATAAATGATGATGATAAAATAATTAACAGAAATAGTGAAAGCAAAAAGAATAACATTCAGAAAATATTAAGTCAGGAGGGGGGACAGGCAAAATGACCAGGAGAAACAGAGGGAGGCAAGAAGGGCCAATAGACAGGCAATGGCCGAAATGGAAGAGTGTACTGCCCAATCAATAAAGGCAGGGGATACAACTTTCTTTATATATATATCTATTTAAGTGAAAAGGGGAAGACCAAAAAGAGAACAATAATAATTAAAGGAAGGACAAGTTCAGTTAAGAGAAGGATTAGGAGAAAGCAGCATCCTTTTCCTCACACTAAGAGGAGACAAAAGGCAAAGGCATAATGACTTTTGAGTAAATACAGGAGGTAGCATTCAATGTACTGGAAGAACTGAAAGGAAACGGTTTAAGACCAGAGAAGGAACTAAAGGAGGTGCTGAACGTACCCCCTCACAGCTCCGTTGAACTTATTATTTGAAACAGGAGAGGTTCCCAGAAAATGGAGAAGAGCAGATGGAAAGGAGGAAGAAGTGGAAAAAAAGAAACTACAGACCTGTTAATTTAACATCAGTGATGAGCAAAGTAAGGAAGTAATACTGAAGGATACAATAGTTTAATACCTTGAAGCCAGTGGGTGACAGACAACATGGTTTCACAAGGGGGAAATCTTACCAAAGAAAAACTGGATTGATTTTTTAATTTGCAGCGTGAAGGGGGATGCAGTGGTTGTGGCTTGTCTGGATTTCAGTAAAGCCTTTGATATCATTCCATAAAAAAGACTAGTGAGCAGCTAGGAAAAAAAAATTATAAACTGAGTGCAAAGATGGTGGAGTTACAGGACTCAGGGGCGGTGGTCATTGGGATCCACGCTTGTAAAGGGAAAATGCCCAGTGGAGTGCCACAAGGATCCGTGCGAGACCCTCTCCTCTTCACTGGGAAAGGGTTAGAAGGGGAAATGAGCCTGTTTGCAAATGATATGAACATTTGTAAGAGTAGACATGCAGGAAGGGGTAGATAAGACGAAAGATAACGTTAAAAATTGGAAGCCATGGTAACTACGCTTTAATATTAAAAAAAGAAAAATCATGCATTTGAGATGCAGAAATCCAAGAGCCATATACATCTTTGGAAGTGAATAATTAGCAGCTACCAAATAATAAAGAGACTTGGGGATCACCCTGTTTTACGACAAGGTAGCCAGTCAGAGTGACAAAGCAGTCAGGTACAGAAAGAGATAATATCGCTAGTAGAAAGACTATTACCTTTCTACAGGTCTCTAGTGAGAACACACCTTAAGCATTCTGTTCCGTTCTGGAGACCACATCTACAAAAGGATATTTACAAGGTAGAGGCAATTCAAAGGAGGAACACCACAATGATGCATGGACTGCTCTGTAAGTCATGCCCAGAGACAGTGAATGAGCTAAAGACGTACTCTCTAGTGGTTCCCAATCTGGGGTCCATCAGACCATAACAGGGGTCCATGAACTATGGGAGAAGAAGGGAAAGCCTGCAACAAGAAGAGGCCCAACAGGCCGCCATGGACCCCATTCCACATCAGCTGCCAAAGAGAAGGCCAATAGATTGCCAGTGCAACCCATCTTGTTGGTGGCAGAAGACTGAAGGAGGTCACAGGGCCGCTGGTGCACCCCATCCTGCCATGGTCGAAGAACGAAGGAGGCTACCAGTACACCCCATCCTGCTACAACCGAAGATTGCAAAAGGCTGTGGGGGCCACCAGTTCACTCCATCCCACCAGCAGTCTGAGTAAAGAAGAGGATGTGGGACCCCTCTCTCCCCGCAGACTCCAGGAAAACAATTGGGAGTGGCCCAGGTGAGAGAGAGGCTGTGAGCACGTGTCTGTGTGAAAGAGAGAAACAGAGCATGTGTGTGCTCGTGTGTAAATCTATTTATTTATTTAAAAATTGTTTGTAACCTCCTTTACAAAAATAATATTTGATCAAAACAAACAACAAACAGCAAAACAAACACAACTGTAGAATAAATAATATAAGAAATTAAAATACAATAAAACAATGAACCACAAAATAACATTAAGGGGCAGATTTTCAAAGGGGCACTCGCGTAAGATACGCGCGTACCCCCCGAAAACCTGTCCCAAGTTACCCTGCACGCGCAAGCCCCGGGACGCGCGCAAGTCCTGGGGCTTTCCTCGGGGGCGTGTCGCGGCGGCGCATCACTCGGGGGCGGGGCCACGGGCATGGTTCCGGCCCGGGGGCATGGCCAAGGCCTCTGAAACAGCTCCCGGGCCGGGGAATCGCGCGCCGGCCAGCCGGCTGGCAGGTGGAACTTTTAAAACAAAGGTAGGGGGGGTTTAGATAGGGCTGGGGGGGCTGGGTTAGGTAGGGGAAGGGAGGGGAAGGTGCGGGGGGGGGGGGGGGGGGTTGGTGGAAGGAAAGTTCCTTCTGAGGCCGCTCTGATTTCAGAGCGGCCTCAGCAGCTTTGCTATAAGGCTGCTGCTGCCTAATCCCACTGAGAGGAGGCGAGGAAGGCTGCAGCCTCAAGAAGCCCAAAGCAGTGTAGAAAGTAAGTGGGGAAGAGTGTGGCTGCAATGCCATCATGAGGAGGAGGAGGGGAAATGCACTACCACCAGCACCTTCAACAAACCACTGCGGCAACAAACCACTGCGGCAGGGTGGGTAATCCCGAGTAGCATTTCTGGCCGCTGCTACATGTGCTCTTTCTGCCCTGACAGGGAGGGAGAAAAGCTGCACTAAATGTATTTATTTTAAGTATTAATACACTGCCCTTCCAAAGAAAAGAACAGAATGGTTTACAAGTTAAAAACATACATACTGTGTACCTATGTAACCCCACCCCAGTGTGCCTGTACTTCATGGGTGGGGCCATAAAATTATTTCTAAGTTCTTTGGGGCAGGGACCCTGGCTAGTTCGTCTTTGTGCCCCTTTCCCCAGGGTGTAGATCTTTATGGGGGGGAAAGATTAGTGCAGGAGTGACTTGCTCCTTACTGAGATTTCTCTGGGAGAGGGGTAATTTCTTCACTGTGTGCTGTGTGCCAAAAACCACACAGGAAGCACTGGGTTAGCATCCAAAATAAAACTTTACTGTTCAGAATTGGGTGAATAATGACACAATAAATAGGCATCCAGCACCACAGACTTTTCTTTCTTTTTTTTTTTTTTTTTTTTAACTCGGGCATCTTTCCAGGTTGCCAGCAAGACCTGGGTGAGCCCTTGTTTTAGGTAGCAAGAGAATAAGTTAGAGTAGAGGGAGGAACCATTCAAATGCAGCCTCTCGCTTTGAAGGGTCTGGAAAGGCCGTTTCCCTAAAGCATCTATTTAGGAGCTCTCCGCAGTGAGCTCGGGAGACAGTCCCTTTAGGTTTGCAGGCCCAGTCTGTGGGTCCTGACCAGGTTCGGGAGGGGCTTCTTTCTCCAGTCCACAGCCTGGCTGTTAAGATTCTCCCTCTGGATCCATTTTCCAGGGATTTTTTTTGAGATTTTATTAAGGAGCCTCGCTGAACACCTGGGCCTTTCCTTGCACACAGAGATTGGGGAACCCTGTGTGTGAGGTGCCCAGGGATAGGAAAGACCAGGCCCTGAAGTTGTGGTGACTTGCTGTGAGGACGCCGCCTGCATTAAATTCCAATTTGGGGGGGGAAAAGAGTATTTTGTTGGAAGATCCAGGAGGAAGTTTAGCTGCCCCTTCCTTCCTGCTAGAATTAGCAAGAGAACTTGCCTGCTCTCTCTCTCTGGATCAGGGATCCAGAGAGAGAGAGAGAGAGAGAGAGAGAGAGAGAGAGAGAACTAAACAGACTGTGTGAAATAAAGAAGATCCAGAAGATCTCCTAACCGTGATTAAAGGAAACAACCTCACTGGGGACACCCATCTGGTGATCACCACCCTGGGGAGAGAAAGAGAGGATTTACTTTCTGTGCTGTAGCCTCTAACATTTTTGTTGGTTTGAAAGGGGGTTTTGCCCAGCTTAAAAGACCCTGCCCATCTGGGAGCTCCACTCCATCTTAACCCATGAGAGTAGCTGTTTTCCCTTGTCCCAAAACAAGTGAGTCCTGTACAGACAGAGGAGAGAGAGACTGTAACAACGGGAGAAGAGAATTCTGTGGTGCCATTCATCATCAGTGTTAACAGTAAAGACTTCTATTTTGGACACTACCAAAGTGACTCTGGAATATTTAAATTTGCACTCCCTGCACCCATTATCAGGGACAACCATCCTCCCCAGGGGAAACCTCACACATCGGGGAATGTGTAATGAAGTCACCCCGTAACATCAGGTCCCGGAACTTAGCTCTCCCTCCCATCTACAAAAGATCCTGCCTTGGGAGAGGGGCTGAATGTAAGAGGACTAGTCGGTGATAGGTTCCAGCCCCGAAAAACAAATTCTTTTATGTCCCAACCCGTGCAGGACAGGCACACCGGGCTGGGGTTACAATTTGGTTACAGTCTTTATCGTCTATCTGTGCAGAAATCCTTTAAACAGGCAAGGGATCCAGTCACCCTCCTGGAATAGGCAAAGAGGTGGTCCCAGGAGGCAGGGTAACCCTAAGATGGTCGGGGAAACCCCTTCCAAAGATGGCCAAAATCCTGTACGTACACGTACACACACACACACACACACACACACACGTACACACACACACGTACACACACACACACACACGTACACACACACAGACACACACACACACACGTACACACACACACACAGACACACACACACCACGTACACACACACACACACACACACACACACACAGACACACACACACACACAGACACACACACACACGTACACACACACACACACGCACACACACACACACACACGTACACACACACACACGTACACACACACACGTACACACACACACACACACACACAGACACACACACACACACGTACACACACACACACAGACACACACACACACGTACACACACACACACACACACACACACACAGACACAGACACACACACACACACAGACACACACACACACACGTACACACACACACACACAGACACACACACACACACAGACACACACACACACACACACACACACACACACATAGTAAAGCCCCTCTCTGGATGTCCTCAATGCTTTTCAAACGTTTCTTACTCACAGATAGTAGATCTTTTCCTTGAAATACGATGGGGATCCTTTCTGGGAGGGATTCAAGCTGGAACTGCATCTTTACAGTCTTGACATGGGTAGGAAGAGGGGCAGAAAAACACTTCCTCCTAGATCTTCACAAAACAATCTTTTCTGGTCCCCCAAAAGGGAAATAACACTGGAGTTGCCCCTTGCAATGGGGTTCACCACCTTGGAGGGCAAGTCTTCCCTATCCCTGTGCATCCCAAACACAGGATTCCCCGTTCCCTGGATCCAGGAAAGACCCAGGTGTCCAGCAAGGCTCCTACCATGTAAAAGTCCAAAAATATTCCCTTACCCACCAGGGAGAGGATAGGCAGGGAAATCCATGACCTTACTCGCAGACTGCCAGCCAGGAGGGCCAGAGTCCCAAGAGTAAGCCCAAAATCGGCCTAGGTAAAAATCTCCAACCCTCCTCCTAACTGCTCCCAGAGCTCTTGGCAGAGCGCTGCTATAAAACCTCTGAAGTGGGACGTCCTCAAGGGGAGGAGCTGCACATGAATGGATGCTCCCCTAATTATTCTCTCACTAACTGCTCTACATGACAGGATGGTCGGGTGATCTAATCTTCACATACATTGTAAAGTGTACATTGCATGAGTAGTATAGCCATGGTGGTGGTGGTGGTGGTGGTGGAGGGAAGGGGGCCACAGGGAGAAGAGGGAGAGCACAGGAGTGAAAGCACTAGGAAAGGAGCCTTAAGAGGAAGGAAGACAGGAAGGAGAATAATTGGGATGGGGCCATGGGGAGAATGGGAGGGAAGACACTAGGGAAGGGGCCTTGGGAGTATAAAGGAGGGAAGATACTTGGAAAGAGGTCATAGAGGAAGGGCAGAAGAGAGGAAGGAAGGAGAGCCGGAGGGAAAACACTCAGGAAAGGGGCTTGAGGGAGAGGACCAGGGAAGAGGCTATATGAGGGAGAGGATGGATGGGAAGGCACCAGGGAAGGGGCCATGGATGGGGATAAGCAAGGCAGAAAGGTGAGCATTCAGGAAGGGGTCACAGGGGGAGGGCAAGGAGAGAGAGAACCAGAGAAAGATCTGCAGAGGAGAAAGGGCAGGAGAGAGAGCACACAGACAGGAGCTGTGGGTGATGGGAAGCAGGTCAGGAAGCAAGGTACTTTGGAAGGGGGCCATGGTGGTAGTTGAGAGTCGTAGCATTCTTGAAGAGGCCATAGGAGAGCAGGAGGGAGAGCACAGTTTATATCAGAAGCCATCTTTTATTTAATATTAAGATTTATTCATTACAAATGATTCTGGAGTGCATATTATTTATTATTACATCAATTAGTTTACTGTTTGGCATTAAACTGAATGAAAAAATTAAAGTGAAACGTGTGTGTGTTTGGGGGGGGAGGGGGGGGATGTCCATGAAATGTTTGGAGGTTGAAAAGGGGTGCACGAGCCCCAAAAGTTTGGGAACCCCTGCTCTAGAAGGAAGAAGCGATATGATACAAACATTTAAATATCTACAATGTTTATATCATAAACCTATTCAAATATCTAGCAGGTTTCAATTAAGTACAACAAGGTAGCACTTTTCCTAGGATGAAAAGCTCAATAGCAAGGGATCCTCATACGAAGGTGAATGGAGAGAAGCTGAAAAGGAAAATTGAAAAATACTTTTTTTTCCACAAAAGGTGGTGGATACCTGGAAGTGACTTCTACTGAAGGTGACAGAAGCCCAAACCTTGGCAGAATTCAAGCTTGGGATAAATACAAAGGGACCTTAGCGGAGGCAGTGAGGAGGGGAGAGGGAAAGGTGAGGGATGGAGGGATGGAGAAGACCATGGATCGAGTAAGACATTTGACCGCACAGCAGACGAACACAAATGGGCAGATTAGATGGACTAGTTGATATTTGGGGTTTTTTTGCAGCCATCTCCTCTTTCTAATAATATAACCCCTTTAAATAACATCACTACAAACGCATATCGATGAGATATAAAACACATTTCCTCAAACACTGGCCTCTCTTTCTCCTGCCATCTCCTGTCTAATAAAAACAAAAAAACAAAACAAAAAAAAGGCCACATGAGCTACTGGCATTAGTTTATAAGACCAAATACAATTTGCACTTGACACTCATCAGGTTCAGTTTGAATACTGCCAAGCTCTAACGTCATATCCTCAAACTGAGTTAACAGGTATATGTATGGAGCTAGTAAGAGATTTGAATTTCAGTTAGTATGTGTTCAGTATCCTGTTCATTATATGTCTACAGCCATCTATCCATTTCCCCTTTCACTCCCTGTGTCCCTCAGGCACATAGTACATAAATACATACACATGCACTTCTTTGAACGTAAACTAAGCAGCAGGCGTTATAAAATAATGGTATACAGTAAAAGAAGAGTATGGACCATGTTCTGTCAAGTAATACAACTGGTTGTGAGCCCATCTACATTACCCATCTCAGTGTGAAATGATGCAGTAACTTATGTACTCCACTCTACTTATCAGCGATGGATTCAATATAAACAAAATTCCTACACAATCCTTTACTTTAATTCAATTTGTAGCCCACTTATTCAAATAAACATTGCTCTAGGCGGAGAACATTAGCAAAAGGTAACACATAAATTACAATACTAATCTATAAACACAACAAAGACAAATTAAAAACACAAACTAGAATCAATATAACAATTAGTACAAGAAAGCATTCAATTACAAAAATAAAACATAGCAAACCAATAATGAAAAACACTTGATAATTTTAGAATAGTCTCTGATCAAGCGTGACATACAGCAAAAGGAAAATCACTTAGTAAAACTAATCTGAAAAGCTAAGTTAAAAACAATAAGCTTTAATTATTTCATTGAAAATCAAATGATCATCAATTTTACACAGGAGACCAGCAGATGAGTCCAAGTGTCTGGACCCATTTAATGAAAAAGCTCTTTTCCTGGTGGCAGACAGTCTAATCTCCCTTGGGGATGGTAATGCTAAAAGAGCATGAATTAAAGACCTTAGATCCCTAATTGGAACATAAAGACACAACTCACTCATAGGAATTGATGACACATTATAAGGGCTTAAAAGATCAGAGTAAGCACCTTAAAGTGGATATGCACAGAAATAAATAGCCAATAAAGAACTAGTGGAGGAGCTGCATTATCCCACTTCTGAAGACCATTAATTAAGCTAGCTGTATTATTCGGAATAACTTGAAAACCATGCAAAACACATTTAGGGAACCCCCATGTACACACTATTACAATAATCAAGCCTGGACAACAGCTAAGAGGCAGATCTAACAACTGAAGTGGCCTGATCTGATATTTTAAATTGAAAATCAGTCAAAACTCCAAGTATGTGCATGGTGTGGGATGGAAACAGTTGAGAACCTTCTAAGACTATGGTCGGTGCCACCAAGGAGAGATGACTTTCTCACCCAAAGCAATTCAGAAATTGAGAGATTTAATTGTAACTTAGTAGATCTTATTCAGCTAGAAAGTAAAGACAAATAAGAATTCTATTTTTACCACTAACAAAAATAAGCCCGTGAATGAAGTAAGGTCAGTGGAAATACAATAGTGTCGTCACAAACTCCACTAACACTTAAAATTAATAGTTTCCTAGATTTAGATTTTAGACCTTCATACGAGGCGTCATCAAAGTACTATATTTAAACATGCACACAGTTCTCCGTTGTATATTTAATCATTGGTCTAACCAAAGTGTCCACATCAAGCAATGTCCCAGTGACAAACCATTTCTTTTTTTGAAAAAAAATTTTTTATGCATTTAAAAATGATTCTCAGTATTAGAAACAGAAATAAAAATAACACTTATCTTGTATGAATCCAAAAGTGTCAAAAACGCCAACTTTGTATGCTGAACACCTATCCTCTTCATGAACCTGAGGTTCTTCATCAGGGAGCCATTACGTTAGAAGGTTCAATGCGCTCTGTTTTCAATGCGATATCATGGCGTCAAAACCGGAAACGTATCGCATTGAACCTTCTAACATAACGGCACCCTGATGAAGAACCTCAGGTTTGAAACACCGACCATGTCGGTGCATGGTCGGGATAGATGTTGAGCATACAAAGTTGGCGTTTTTGACACTTTTGGATTCATACAAGATAAGTGTTATTTTTGTTTCTGTTGCTAACATTGAGAATCATTTTTAAATGCATACAAAAAATTTAAAAAAAAAAAAGGAATGTGTTTGTCACTAGGTCATTGCTTGATGTGGATACTTTGGTTAGACCAATGATTAAATATACGACGGAGAACTGTGTGCATGTTTAAATACATCACTTTGATGACGCCTAGGATGAAGGTCTAAAATCTAAATCTAGGAAACTATCAATTTTAAGTGTTAGTGGAGTTTGTGATGTCACTATCTATTTTTAGCTAACTGTATGAAAAGCTGCATATCATCTGCAAAAATTAAGACAGATAAACCCTGATCTCCAAAGGAGTCAAGCCAAAGGTACTATATATAGGTTAAAGAGACTAGGTGACCAAATAGCTTCCTGAGAGACCCCACTCATAAGAGGTACAGATAATGAAGTACAATTCCTCAAAATTACTCGTTAGGTAAGGTCATTTAAATATAAACAAACCAGTTCAGACATTGGAAATCCCCAAGGAAGAAAGTTGATTAGTCAAAATCGGATGATTTTCTTAAACTTCTTATGACATGTACACATTTGTTTGGTGCATGGGAGCTGTTGTCTATTCCTTCAAATGAGAAAACTACTTGCCAGCAAGAGGCAGTGCTGCTGCTTACGGTTATGAGATCATTGGGAAAAGCAGATGGCAATACAGCACAGAACACACACAAATTCTACAACATAAAAATCCTCTGCTTCAAACATGCTTAATGCCATTTCTTTTTTTTTGGGGGGGGGCAGAGATTGTGGGGAGGAAGGAGTTCTTGTTCAACCAAATGGGGACTTTGAGATGCTTGTGTAACCCTTTTTGGAGAATAGTGCTGAGTCCAAAAGGCCATAAAATAATTTCTTTACGTGGGTAGCTCCTCAGTCCTTTCCCCCAATTCTTTTGTTTCCCGGGCGGAGGCGGAGGCAGGGGATGGATTACCTTCTGGGTCCAGGCATTGGAAACTGTGTGTGTGTTCCCCTTGCTCTTTGGGACAGGTACCTGGACAAAACAGGCAGGACTCAGTGGATGAGTGTTCAAAATAATATTTACTGATATTGATTGTAAGAAAATCAATAAGATGAATAAATAAAATGTCTAAATACATCCAGATTCCTTGTCTTTAATGTAGAACAAGTTTAACTGATGTAGCCCTCTGTGGAAGTGTCCCTTTATATTGAAACTTGGAATCCATCCATGATATGGAATGAATATCTGTCCCACGGGGTTGGTGTATCCTAACCAGGGTGGATGTCCCCTTTCCCAACAGAACCTGATTCCAGAAGGGCACTCCCGATCCTCACCTGCCTTTGTCCCATGTCCCAGGGTGGAAACTCCAATTGGGGGGTCTCCTGATGGCCTTCTTCAAAAGAATAGGCCACTGACCCTCCTGAGGGAAGGGTCAATCCTGGAACAGTTATTATAGTCTAGATCCAGGCAAGGAAAGGGGCAGCAAAAATACTTACGTCCCAAAAGATGAAAATTAAACCTGGCAAAAACACTTGATCAAATTCACAAATGTCTGCAACCTCCTCTTACAAGGGTGAAGGGGTGTACCGATTCCTTCTTGCATCTCTGGAGAGGCAGGGCTACAGCCTCCCAGAAAGTACAGGTCAAAAACTGCAAAATTCCTAATTCTCAGACATAAAAATAGAACATACACACTCTCTAAATCTCTCTTCCCTCCAGTCTGTCATGAAGACTGGCAGGCAGTGCTTCTCCCTTCTTTGCTAAGCTGGGGCCTAACTTTGGACAAAACACATCTTTCCTTCTCAAAACCAAAACTACACTGCCTCTAATCACATGGTCTAACCTCCCCTTATCCCGAACAAGACTGCCAGTTCCTGCAAGCCTCTGGGGGAGGTGCAGGAATGGCATTGCCTGTGATACAGATGACTAAAAACAAGGGCTAGGAACTAGGGCCATCTGGTAGAGACCTCATAGTATCCATACTTGCAAAAACTGCACAACTGCCAGAAAGCAGGAAGATGGAGGAATGACAAGTCACATGAAACCAGAGGCACTATAGAAAACATTTGGAAATTTAATCTAAACCAGTTTAGAGAACAGAGTGAGAAGCAGCTGGGCAATTTGTTGTGAACTTTGGTGGACTCTCACAGGTGCACCATTCAGAGTAACAGAGGCCAAATATCACATTTTAGAAAGCTTTCAAAATTATATCTTTCCAGGATAAGCTCTTGTCGAATGAGGCCAACATGGTGCTGAGCATTTTGTGGAGTGGAGCTTATGCGTTCCTGATCCAGAGGAAGAGGGGATGGAGAGGGCTATCACAGAAGTTCTGTTTGCCCAAAAATTGTGCTAGGGCTCCCGACAATTCCACGTCCATAAGGGACAGGCTAAGCCAGTTCTGGTTTAGCCCACTGCATACGTGAATTGCATTTTTAATTTCCTTAAGGAAAGCACCACTACATCTCCAAGCATGCAACTGGTAAAAAAAAAAAAAAAACAAAACCCAAAAAAACCCATGGCCGGCTCAGTCTGTCCTCAATGACATAGAATTGTTGGCAACTCTATCTCTGAGGGACAAACGGAGATGGCAAAAAGCATAGGGATGCGGTTGAAAGCTTGCGCTTCTGGTCCCCTGCCAGTGCACACTTCCTTTCTGAAACGGAGAAAGGTGCGAAAGGCAGGTGGAAGAGCCAAGGAGATGAGGCAGTGCTTTTACTCTGTGCCCATGCTGTCGGCCTGCAGTTGCTGACTGCCTTGGCACAGTGCAGGTGAGAAAAGCATGGAAGGGGGAGATGGAAATGGGTTAGGATTGGGGTAAAGGAGAGGGACTCATAGGAAAGATGGAAGGAGATGAAATGCGGGAGAGAGGTAAATGGGAGAATATGGGAGGAGAGAAATATGGGAGAAATGGAGAGGAAGATGGAGGAAGAGATAAGAACGAGAGGAAGGGGAAAAATGTGGATGGCGTGAGAAAATGAAGAGCAAGAGAACTGATCAAATGACGTTGGAAAGGTATAGAAAAGAGAAATGGCTGGAAAGATGACACGAGAAGGAGCAAGAGAGACTGGAGAGCTTGACCACGTCAGCCCTGGGTTCCCAAGTGTATTAAAATACACACTTCATACAACAAATGTGGGCTCCATATAAAGGAAAACACTGAACCCATTTGGTGAGGAAAAGCAGGCGACTTCCAGGAACAAAAATATCTTTAGCTCACATCTGTAAGCAGGATAAGAACCCACTAGTCAATGTGCCACACTGCAGGGCGACAGCTTCACACCACAAATCTCAACATCATAATCTCTCCTAATCTAAGTGGCTTGCATGTTATCAGTTTCAGGGTGCCATTACATACTTTCAGGAGCTAGGGCAACTGATCAGACCAAGGGTTTTCAAAAATCACTAACAGTTTCATGCGATGCCGAAGGGCGAGAGCATTACTTCAAAACTTCGGTTTCTTTTGAAAAGCTAAGGGCAGCAAGTACACCAGCAGTTACTACAGCAGCTGCTTAATTATAACCTTGGCATTTTATCAATAGAAATGAAATTAGTGCGGCCCCCTCATGCCACTACAGTTATTTTGAATTTTGTTACTTAGCAACTCACCCAAGATTCTTTTCCCCTGACTGAGCATACTATTGACTGCTTCCTCTGGAAATCTGTCAGTCCTGCTATTTTTAAAGAAAAATATGACATGTGACATTCCCGGAGGTATAACACAGTGGTTAAAACACTGCTCATTGTGAGACCTTGAGCGTATCACTTAGCCACCCTGCTCAATTCCAAACTGTCAGGTTTCGAGGGCAGAGACATCATAATGGTATGAATTAGCCTGTACGTCGATCATGCTATACGCATGTTCAGTGGCTAAAGAAAGTTTACACCCCCCTTCCAAAATGTTCACCTTTTGTTGACTTACAGCCTGGAAGTAAACTACCTTAAAAAAAAAAAGTGTTTATTCCATGTAGCCACACATCCTACCCCACAACTGCCAAGTGAAAAACATATTCCAGAATTCTTTAAGAAACGCAGTAGAAATAAAAACATGAAATAGCTTGGTTGGATAAGTGTCCACCCCCTTGTACTTCAAAAGCCTTCCTAAATACTTAAAGCTCGGGTGTACCAATTCCCTTCAAAAGCCTGCAGTAAGTGAATTAGTCCCACCCGTGTTAGATTGTACTGATTCATGTGATGACAGGATAAATTCAACAGTTCCCTTTTGGTTCTCACTGCCGGGTAGTGCATTTCAAAGCAAAAGCCCCACCGGGAACACCAAGGAGCTGTCAAAAAACCTCCAAGACAAAGCTTTGAGAGCCACAGATCTGGGGATGGGCGTAAAAGAGTTGCCAAGTCCTGGAATATCCTCTGGACCACAGTCAAGACGATTATTAAGTAGAAGGTGTATGGCACCACCAAGACCCCGCCTAGATCAGGCCATCCCTCTAAACTGGATGACCAAGCAAGAAGATGGCAACCACACACACAGTTAGTACTTCTGAAAATGTTATTGTCCTTAAACACTGCATAAACTCCTCCTAGCCAGGCCATTTGTGCCCAAGTGGACTGCGATATCAGCCTCCCTTTACCTTCTTCTCTTCACCAGCAATTCTAACCATGCAGTCTGTACCCTGGCAGACATTTACACTCCTTCTCTCCTCTCCTGCCCCCAAGGCAATTCCTCTGATGATGGAGTCCCCATAACAGAAATGCTCTGCTTCGCTTTTGGGAATTTCAATGACTGTAGTCAGGGTTATAGTAAGTCTCCTCTTTCAGCTCTCTGTATACATCAGATACTTATGTGGGCCTATCTTTTACTGCTAATGTCATGAAGGTATTCTGTTGTGGAAAGGGAACAAATCTCTGATCCAGATTTGCTGGAGCTGGAATATGGAGGGAAGCTCCTTTCATTCTTGCTAGTTTTACCCTGAGCTGAGCCAACTCCATCCTCAGTCCAGAGAACTGGACACAAGACACGGTCTGAAGCCTCCAGAAGGTCAATCAAAACCACTGCACAACATCCTGATATTTATTCTGTTATTTCTATTTAGATTTTTTTAAGCTTGTAAAGCTTTTCAAAAAAACTTTTCCTGTTAATCGGCCCTTGATACCTCTTAAAAATATATAGACAGGGCCGGTTCTTCCATTAGATAAAGTAAGCGGTCGCCTTGGGCACCAAAATCTTGCGGGGTGGAAAACCCCCCCAGAAGCTTCCAGAAGCTGTCTACCCAATTTAAAGGCACAGCACCACAAGAGGGAAGGGAATGGATAGATGTGTGTGTGTGTGTGTGTGTGGGGGGGGGGGGGGGGGCGGGTGAAGAAAGAGAAGCTTGGCAGGTGGCAGAGTTGTGAACAGAGGGTGTTGGGCAGGTGAGGGTGGGATGGAGAGAGAGGATTCTGGGCAGGTACAGTGTAGAGAGAGAGAGAGGATGCTGGACATTGCAAAAAAGGGGCAAAACGTTTGGGATGAGCAGGGAGAAGAAGAAAGAAAGAGGGGGATGCTGAGTGCAGCAGAAAAGGAGAAATGCTAGACAGGGGGCAAAAGGAGGGGATGCAGAACCTGGCAGGGCCAGAGAAGAGAATGAGAGGTGGATGCTGAATGAGGCGAGAAGATGGGGATGCTGTGCCAGAACTGCGGTCAACTGGCATGTGAGTAAGAGGAAGGGTGCAAGATTGAACGTTCACCTGGGGCACCTAATACCCTTGGCATTGGCCCTGAATAAAGAGACCAATATTAAAAAAACCCGGAAAACAGGGAGCTTATCTGGCTGAAGTTAGCCGGATAAGTGATCCAAGATATTCAGCAGGATAAACATCCTGCCGATGACTGACAAAGCTATCCAGTTAACTTTAGCTGGATAATTTTAAACCTAACCAGCTATGTTTGAATATAGCCAGGTAGGTTTAAAGTTATCTGGGTACAAGTAACACTTAAGTGTTTATATTCCAAAAATATAGGTGTATAAGCGCTGAGCAATGTGGGAAAAAAATAAAATAAAAAGAAAGAATTGTCAACCAGGGGCCCTTCCCCCCTACACCAACAAGTGCTGGTTACGTCGGGGCCAGCGGGCCCATGCCCCTACCCCCCAAAATGTTTAGAAAACATGGGCGGGCCTAAAGGCCCGAGGAGGCAGGCCAGCCCCTTCCCCCAGCGATTCGATTGGTGTAAAATTATAGAGTGCCCCATCCTCAACCCCACCCCCAAGCTCCGATGCCCATATCTCATGCTACCAGCATTGCTGTCAAGGCGAGACATGACACTGCCAGGAGAATTACGCTTTTACCGCGGCCCGGCGGGCGGCTGCCATTTACAAGGCACCAGCAGGGGCAGGAGAGTTGGGATTGTCTTGGGGATGGGGTGGGAAGGGGGAACTCTTTAATTTAACAGTAATTGAATTGCTGGCGGGGGGGGGAGGGTCTGTCCCACCCATGTTTTGTTTTTTTTTAACATTTTGGGGGGCTTGGAGGAGTGGGACGCAGGAACTAAATTTTAGCTCACATTTTCTTAACTCACATGGTAAAAACTGAGTTAATTCCCAATTCAGTAATCTAATGCTATTTAGATGCTTTAGGCGTTTATAAAATGTGATTACAAAAATATGCATGGTGCACATAAAACATGATTTATGCACAAAAAAAAACAATTGAAAAGGCACATTAGACAGGTGCTGGGGTACATTTTAAAACATAGCGCGCATGCGAACAAAAGTACGCCAGATTTTATAAGATACGCGCGTAGCCGCGCGTATCTTATAAAATCTGGGGTCGGTGCGCGCAAGGGAGTGTACATTTGTGCAACTTGCGCGCGCCGAGCCCTGTGCGCGCTGCCCGTTCCCTCCGAGGCCGCTCCGAAATCGGAACGGCCTCGGAGGGAACTTTCCTTCCGCCTCCCCCCACCTTCCCCTCCCTTCCCCTCCCTAACCCCCCCCCTCCCACCTTTGTCGCACAAGTTACGCCTGCCGGGCTGGCTGCCACGCGCCATGTTCTGGTCTGGGGGTTGGTCCGGAAGCCACGGCCACGCCCCCGGAACGCTGATCGCATCACGCCCCCCGACACGCCCACCCCAAGAAAGCCCCGGGACTTGCGCGCGCCTGAAGCCTATGCAATATAGGCTTCCGGCGCGCGCAGGGGCATTTTAAAAGGGTTACACGTGTACCTTATGCGCGTAACCCTTTTAAAATCCGGCCCATAAAGTTTAAAAAGTGATAATAAGTGCCAGGCACTTAGCACAATTGTTACCATTGTGCATAAAATTGTTGTATGCAGCACAATTGTCCCAATCGTGCCTTGTCACCATCATCTATTGCTGTCACCTCGGGCTTCTTCGGTTCACTGTGAAGGGCCTGTCACTCCCCATCATGTTGCTGTCATGCAGCTCCTCCCTGGACAATGGTTCTGCTGCCAGCTGTTCTCCCAGGTCTCGTGCAAACCCAGAGGAGCATGAGGTGACAGCGATAAACAGCTGTACAAACAGTGAGCAAGGCATGCTGGCGACTACCATGCTATCATAAATGCCTGCCCCAAAAGTCTATATAATGATAGTCAGTTGCACGTGTAAGAGTGCTGCGTCTCTGACTTTGGGGTGGGGGTGGGGTCCCCCAGGGTAGATGATTTCTGGCTTCGGATCCTAGGACCCCCAATGCTTAAACTGATTACACTTAGGCTTGGGAAGTTTAACTCCCGGGTCAGCAGTGGAATAAAGCTAACTAACATTGTCTGGGGCTAGTTTTAGTCTGTAACAGCAGTGGGCAAACTACGGCCCGCGGGCCAAATCTGGCCCATCATCACCTTCTGTCCAGCCAGACATCCGTTTTTAAATTAATATTACCTGCGGCCCGCGATGCTCCTTCAGTCTGCCGAGCACCCGTCATCATCAAAGGCCCAAAATGTCACCCTTGGTGATGTGAGGAGACTCAAAACACCGGGTCCAGCCTTTCATAATGACGTCAGGACACAGGAAGGGGGGTGGGGGCGGGGCGGCGATGCGATTGGCTTGTTGAAAAGGCACCAATCGCTTCAGTATATGGAGGAAGGCAGGCAGGACAGCAGGGCCTGGGCTGGCAATCCGATTGATGCCTTAATCTAAAGCAAGCCAATCGGAGCAATTGCCTCTTGTGCTGGCTGAAGGTTCCTCGCACCGCGGTGCCACGTAGTTGCGTGCTGGTGGGGAGAAGCCTCGAGCAGCAGGGGGCCCGATAGTGACCTGCTGGCATCCAGCTGGAAGGTAGGAGACGACAATGATGACCTGCTGGAGAGGAGGGGCAAGTCATATGGCCGTAGTAACTGAAAGAGAAGGGTTACGACTAAGCTAAGTGATTCAACATCTTCCTGTCTTGCCCATTTCTCTGCTGTGCAAGTGTTCAGCAAACTTTACTTGCCTAAAACTCAATCTGCTAGCCCCGAGATACGGGTCTGGCATTTTTCATAGTATGATATGGTTCATCATAGTTACAAGTGGTTCCAGTGGTTTTACTTATAGGGAATAAAAGGGAGGAGGTGAAAGTGAGGAGAGGATGAATGACTCGAGAGGGAAGTGAGTGCGTGGGAGGTGCAAAAAGTGGCTGAGGGATTGAGTGGGAGGATGAGTGACAGAAGGAAGGAAGTAATTGAGAAGGAGGGAGTGTGACAGAGAAATGGGAGGGACAGAATAACAGAGGGAGGGAGACACTGAGTGGTGAGAGAGGAGTGAATTGAGGGAAGGAGACTGAGTGGGAGGGTGAGTGATGGAGGGAGGGAGTGACTGAGAGGAGAGGGAAGGGAAGGGCAGGAATGGCTGAGATGGGAGGGAAGAGAGGGAATAACTGAAGGAAAGGAAGGGAGTGGCTGAGGAGTAAGAAGGGAGTGAATGGGAGGGAGTGACATGGGGAAAGGAAGGGGTGAGAATGAGGAAACGAAAGAGGGTGAGTTGGAGGGAGGAAAGGAAGGGAATGGGAGGGAGGGATGGAGTGACAGGGAAGGGGAATGAGTGGAAGGGTGAGTGATGGAGGGAGGAGTGACCGAGAGGGAAGGAATGACAGGGGGAGGGAAGGGAGTGAGTGGCTGAGGAGTAAGAAGGGAGGGAATGGGGAGTGACACAGGGAGAAGGGAAAAGGGTGAGTAGGAGTAGGGGATGAGAATGAGGGAATAGAAAAGGTTGAGTGGGAGTGAGGGGGAGAGTGACAGAAGAGAAGGGGATTGAGTGGGAGGTGGGTGATGGAGGGAGGGAGTGATAGGGAAGGAAAGAGAGAGAATGGGAGGGATGGGTAAGTAACACAGAGGGAAGGGAAGAGGGAGTAAGTGACAAGGAAGAGAAGAGGATGGAGTGGGATGGTGAATGATTGAGAGAGGAGGAAGGGGTGAGTGACAGATGGAAGAGAATCTGAGTGATTGAAAGGGAGGGGGGAGTGAGAGGAAAGGGAATTGCAGGGAGGAAGGAAGAGGGGAGTGAGAAGAAGATAAGGGGGCTGTGTGAGTTTCTGTGAGAATCAATGTGTGTATATATGAAAGGAGGAAGTTCCCACCTTCTTCCACTAATCCACTACAATCTCAGGGTGACTGGAAATCAAAGGTTTCCAGGTACAGAGAGAGGGATTTTTTTTTAGTTTTAATTATTGAGTGTTTGTTTTGTCTGCTGTTTTGAAATATTTGATTGATTTGGGGGAAATGTTTAAAGATTTTTTTTATCCTTAATCTTCTGAATTATTAGATATTGTTTTATTTGTCATCTGTTTTGAACATTTCTTTTTATTAGTATGGTTTACTCACTGTTATAATTGATTATTTATATTTCTTGATTTTGCTATACAAGAAATGGTGATATTTCTGTTTTTGCACTGCATACGAGTCTGGCTTTTAGTGGTTTCCAATTCAGTTTTTTGTCTGCACCTTTCTCTTTGTAGCTTATGGCCTTTTTAATTCTTATTTGGTGAGATTCTGTGTTGTGCTTTTGTGACAGAGGTGAGGTAGTCTGCTGGCCAGGAAAACGGCTTGTCCCTCTTGGGTTGAAGGTTTGGCTGATTTTCTAGAGGCTGGAATCCATGACTAAAGGGGCTCCTCGGGTACTATAAATGCTGGAGCTTAAGCTTGCTGGATACGGAAATGCCTGTAGCAAGTGCTGAGGGTTTGACTGATGTGCTGAGGAGCTCCAAGGGTGACCCTCCCCCACCCTGGCCCTCATTGCTCTCGATAACTTGTAATGTGGCCTCAGCGCCAAAGAAAAAAGTTTGCCTACCCCTGGTCTATATGGTGCTGTGCCAACATGTTCCTGGACCTAGGAGGCCAGAGTGCAGGATTCCCGCACCCAGGAACTCCACGTCTGGGACCACACTAGCACGGTACCACAGGCTAACACTAACCCCAGAAATATGAGCTGACTTTATTCCACTGCTGACCTGGGAGTTTAATTTCCAGCATTAAAAAAAAAATGCATGAGTTAAACTTTAACACACCTATCTGCACTGGGGAATAACAACTAATGCTTTATTTTATTTATTGAAAGGTTCACAACCTGCATATTCCAATAGGACAACTAAAACGTACATAATTCATTCACACTGGATTTACAAGGAGTAGCGCTAATTCCTACATACATTTTTATTCCTGTTTATATGCACATTTTTGTGAGCTAAAATCCTTATTAAATCGTACGTAAAATTACATGTGCAAAAATGCGTGTACAAACAGGAGTAAATGTGTATACAAACAGGAGTAAATGTGTGTTCGGCCTAGCACACCTTATTTAATTGGCCTCGCAGCTAAATAAGCTAAGCAAAGACCAAAGGCCTGCAGTTTTGTGCGCAGGTTTTCCTCATATGCCCACTTTGAACATATTACAATTTCAGGCTGTGGAAGAAGCTGCAAGAAATAAAGGAACACAGAGTATATCACTCTGCTCAAACACTGGTGTTCATTCATTCTACAGACAGATGTCGTGAGCAGGAAATTTGCATTTATCTGCATGCATGCAGCGTATGCGCCATTGAAATCACAGCTCACTAGAAATGGAGAGAGTCTTTTTCTTTCTAGTGTTCTGCTTTATAATTGCATCAGTGTTGTTTAGAATTGTGTATGTAATCACAGACTTGGATTTGGTTTCAGAGTGAAAAAAACCCAACATATTTCTTTCAGTCAACTTAACCATGGTGTGCCAACAAGAGCTAACCTCAGTCAGTTCAGCCAACAGCAAATAAGATAAGATGCTGAACTGTGTGTTTCAGCCTTATGGTCTGTACTAGCAAACATACTCGCACCGATACCACATGGCACATTTATGGCTTAAAGGCACTGCTACAGTAAGTTGCGATTTTCACTTGTTTGATGTTTTACAGAGAAAACTCTTTTACACATGCTAGCCATCTTTAAAAAAAAAAACCAAAAACTGGTTCAGCAGCTCTTTTCAGATTAATGAGGAGAAAAACTTCAAAAATGTTCGGACCATCATGTGTGTTCGGCTATTAAACAGCTTTGAATATGAAGCCCACATTTCCCACACTACGAAAGGTTACTCAAAGCTGGTTGGTGCCTTCTGGTATTTTCGGAGCATTTGAGTCATGTGGGTTTTTAATCATCCGTGAAATTAAAAAAAAAAGGTGGTAAAAGTACATAGCATTTGGAGACACCAGCACTTCGTGAATCCTGAGGGCTTTCAGGTCCTCCAGCCTCGGCAGCAGCAGTTACCCAATGGTCTGGGCTTGCCTGCTGGGCAGCCAGGTGACCACAAGAATATTAATGTTTATAGTGATACGGTAGTGAAAGGGGCACAACCACTCATTTTTTTTCCCATCGCTATCACAGGTCTATGCAGCCACAATGTCACCATGTGCATCTTATCTCCATCTTGTCTACTAACAAGAATAATAAGGCATTGCCATAAAGATCAATCTCTCTACTAATAGCCACTCGCTGCTCACATTTTATAGCCCAGAGCTGGAGGACTTGATGGTTAGAGCAAAGCGAGGGACCCGTCTTCAAGTCATCCAGGAAATAGCTATTGAATGCCCTGCCTTTCCTGGCTAGTAGGTAGGCATGTTGATACGAATGCTCGTAGTGATGCAATTTCACTATATAGTTTAGGGGTGTGCAGTCTTTTCACTGGTTTCAGAGTTATGCACATAACTCACAGACTTTATAGTTCACATGTAAAAAAAAAAATAGACAGTGTGCGGATAACTCAGGCTATTAAAAGTACATGCATACTATTTGTTATGCATGTACTATAAAGTCCTCGAGTTATGCATGTACCTCTGAAACGAATGAAACAAATGCACATCCCTAATATTCATGCCTCACAGTGCTACATTAACATCATGAAAGCTGGGAAATTTTAGCCCTTAGCCACTAGCCCTTTAAACAAAAATTCCTAACAGCAATTTAATCATTAAAGGGTGTGTGTGTGTGTGCATGCATATGTATTGGAGGAAGTGAAACAAAAAACAGTAAGTACTCTAATGTACACAGAGAGTGCCACTTCTCCATGAGACACATTTTATTTATTTCATTTAAAAGGCCAGAAAAGAAAGAGTCGAAATTGCCCAAGTTTGATCAACATGGATATTGCAATATTGCCATAGATGTTCATAGTGAACATGCAGGAAAAGGATCTAGGCGTCATCATTGATGATACGTTGAAATCTTCTGCTCAGTGTGCAGCAGCAGCCAAGAAAGCAAATAGAATACTAGGAATTATTAGGAAAAGAATGGAGAATAAAAGAGAATATCATGATGCCTCTGTATCGCTACATGGTGCAACCTCATCGTTAGTACTGTGTGCAGTTCTGGTCACCATATCTCAAAAAAGATACAGCAGAATTAGAAAAGGTACAGAGAAGGGCAACCAAAATGATAAAGAGGATGGAACAATTCCTCTATGAGAAAAAGCTAAAGAGATTAGGTCTCTTCAGCCTGGAGAACAGAAGACTGAGCTTGATGGACCTTTGGTCTGACCCAGTATCACAAACTTTATGTACTTATTGTATTGTTATGATCTACTCACCGATCAGGGGCATTCATATTGTCTATAAGTGCACAGTGATGCATAGGCACCACCAAATTAGAAAAGAGATGTGCCGTGCACCACCAACCATGAACCACCCTTTTTTTTTGGGAGGGGGGGGGGGGGGAAATCACCCTATTTCATATTTGTTTTTATTTTGAGGGTTTTCTTGTGCACCACCAGCTTCAGCAATTTCCCTAAGTCCTTATCACAAAATGCCCTGCTTATAATATGGTCGTAATAGACAAATGACTATATATATATATATATATATATATATATATATATAGGAATAGATTTTTAAAGTTATGCGTGGGCGTAGATTTGTTCGTGCAACCCGGCATGAACCCGGTGCGAACAAATCTACGTCCGATTTTATAACATGTGTGCACTGCCGCTCGCATGTTATAAAATCCAGGGTCAGCACACGCAGAGGGGTGTACAACTGTGCAACCTGCGCGTGCCGAGCAGCCTGCCTCCGTTGCCTCCGAGGCCGCTCCGAAATTGGAGCGGCCTTGGAGGGAACTTTTTTCCAGCCCCCCCTACCTTCCCCTCCCTACCTTCCCCTCCCTACCTAACCCACCCCCCAGCCCTAACTAAATCCCCCCCCACCTTTGTTCAGAAAGCTACGCCTGCCTGAGGCAGGCGTAACTTGCGCGCACCGGCTGACTGCCGGCGCGCCAACCCCCAGCCCAGGAGCTGGTTTGGAGGCCTTGGCCATGCCCCCGGAACACCCCGGGCTGGCAGCACGCCCACAGCCCCGCCCCCACATGCCGCGCCGCCCCGACGCACGTCCCGGGGCTTTGCGCGCACCGGCAGCCTATGCAACATAGCGTGCCGGCGGGCAGGGCTTTTAAAATCTGCCCCATTGTGTGTGATATACTATTTTATTTACTTATAATTTATTTAAATTTAATATACCACTTGTAAAGCAAGATAACCAAGCAGGTTACAAAGTAACACATACATATAACAATTCATATAAGCATAAAATATACATAAGACAAATTAACCATATGTAACAAAACAAACTTAAGAACATACTAAATTATTCATAAAAATGTAAATTTCTTAATAATAATCATAAATTAATAGAAAAAATGACAAGCAAATCATGAGGAATTCTGGTATTCCTGTAGGAAAAGCCAGGCCTTTACTACCTTTCTAAATTTCAAATAATTATCCTCGGAATGAGTTTCCAAAGGTAAAGCGTTCCAAAGGAGCGGGGCCTGGAAGATAAATGATGATTCTCTTGTAGTTTCCAATGGCGGAAGAGCTAATAAGCCCATTTGAGAGGAATGGAGGGATCGTGAAAGCACATAAGGGATCAACAACTTGGCAAGGTAGAGAGGAAAAACCACTGTGAAGAGCCCGAAAATATTAAATGCAATACATTTTTAACTATAAAAATGCATATCACATAATTTTGTTTTTATGAGCATTTTTAACTGGTTTTCTTGGAAAGGTGACAGCACCTTCCTAGCAATACAACTCTTGACAACCATTCACTCAGCATTCTTAGGTCCCCGAGTGTAAAAATAAATTTCAATAAATAGAACAAAAAAAAAAAGAGCCACCAGACAGGCCTTAGCCAATGTTCCTGCATTATGGGCTTCTGCTGACAGGCAGATTTAATAAAAGGAATAAGCATTGCCCACTGAACATGACAGATAGGAGCTGGATGCACATACATTTTGGGAGCACATACATGTTTATTATAATAGGATTCCACTCTAATTCAAATATTAAGTATCTGTGTGCTGGAAGGGATTATGTGCAAACATAATAATAACAGAAATAATAACTGGTCAAAAGGGACTTCCGGTTATGGCTCTTAGCTGACCAGATGCAGTGGGAAGGATCTCCGGTCAGGTTCCCCACAAGCTAGGTACCGTAATAGCGGCCAAAACAGACAATGGACATTAACTTTGAGGAGTTTAAATTCTCTTCTTGGGAACCAGAGCATGTTAATAGCCACAGCATGCACGACAAGCCTGACAGATGAGCGTGAAATCACCACAGGGAACCCGAGAGAAAGCGGAAGTCGGCAAAATGACTCGAGCCTCCAGGGATGGTGGCAAGCCCGTCCTAATTGCAATGTCTGAAGAATCATTACAGCAAATAACCAAGGCCGTATTGGCAGCTTTTGATGAGTGCCTTATTAAATTGCAAATGGTGATGGATGAGATAAGAGGCACTTTGGAGACGCACGCAAAATGAGTGGACGCTGTGGAAAACAGAATTTCAGGGCAGGAGGATCGCATGATTCAAGCGAAACAGAAAACTGCTGAATTTCAGGCAAAAAAAACAAAAGACTCAGAATTAGTCAAAAGGCAAAAAAACAAAAAAGTGCAAAAAGCTCACAAGTCAGTTTCTGCTTGCACAATTCTGAAATGGTCCATTCTTTTGCTCAAGGATTTAATTTCCTGCAACTTCTGGTAGGGGAAAAAAAATTCCCAGAATAAAAATGTGCATGCAAAAACCCCTGCAAAAAGGGCTGCCTGGCTTTCACTTTTAAGGGCTAAATTTAAACATCAGAAAGCTGATATTGATATTCAAAGTCATTTATCAGAAAAACTCAAAACTTGTCTGGATAAATGCTGACTACTGAGTATCCCTGCCACTTGACACGTCTCTGGATAAGTCATTATTTGGATACAATTTATCAGGATATGTGGGAGGCGTTTTGGGGAGCTGAGTTAGCCAAATAACTTACTCGGCTATCTCTAGACATGTGCACAAGAAGGGTTAAAGTTATCCAGAAATATGTTCCCAGATAGCTAGCTTAACCAGCTGTATTCCAGGAATAAACAAACAAACAGCCAAGCAGGCTTCCTGGCCAGATTCCTCCACCCTAGTAAATGCAAGGCTGGCCTGCCCGGCCGATGCCCCCAGAAATGTAGGTAACATCGCAGGCCTATAGGCCAGAAAAGCATACCTCCCTGACCTCCCACCCTCCGCCAAAAATCTACAAATAAGGTCTGCAAGGTTCCCATCAGGATGCCACCCCCCCCCCCCCCACACTCCCGTCACTCCAACTCTTCCAACTCAATGAGAAGGGAACCCCCAACCCCTTTCAGGGATTGGGAGATCGGAACACTGTTCCAGCTCCAGGATGCTGCTGATTACATCTGGCTATCTTCAAAGGTATAATTAATCAATCAATCAAGAGCTGTTGCTCAATCGCTGAAATGTAAAATTATTCAAGCTTTCAATGCAACCTTATACAAGCTTGTTTGATAAATATTGTAAACCATTTTATGACACCTTCTCTTTATGCAATGTATGCTTATATTAAAACGTTGTGTGTAAGTGGCTTAAAAATTTATAAAGGAGTGGAGGGAAAGTTTCATATAAACTAATTGGTGTCTCGGCACCACAGTTCTGTGGTTGTATAATCATTAACTGACCCCCTCCTCCTGTGAAAACTTTTTAGTGAAATAAAATATTTTTCCTTCACCTATGTGACCTCTTCCGTGTGAGCGTTAAACTTTTTTATATGCCATAATAGTGCTGGATTTTAGACAGCTGAAGACACTCTGTTATAAAACTATCAAAGAGAAAAGTTCAGACTTCCCTGGGTTGTGTTGGCGTGCGCTATCCAGTTTTCAACGAAAATCCCGACACTATCGATCAGTGTTTCAGACAGTTAGTCTTTCCTCAGGGGTGTAAGTCGTTGTGGAGCTGCCAATTCACTGGGAATCTGAATAAACTTCATGGTGAAACCTCTGGTGAACTTGAATGTGCGACTCTCGACGGAGTTACTCTCACTCTGTCGCCGGGCGACGGAGTGAGAGTAACTCCGTCGAGAGTCGCACATTCAAGTTCACCAGAGGTTTCACCATGAAGTTTCCCAGTGAATTGGCAGCTCCACAACGACTTACACCCCTGAGGAAAGACTAATTCCTTGAAATATTCCTTGAAATATTCCTTGAAATATTCCTTGAAATTCCTTGAAATATTCCTTGAAATTCCTCCTCCCCACTACAAATCAATGTTTATCCAGATGGCTTGGCCAGATAATCTGCTCCGCCCCATAAAGCCCCCGAGCTAACCAGATAACTCTTTAGCTGGGTAACACATTATCCAAGGCTCCAGCTAAAACGTTGGAAGCTACTTCTGTGGCCTCCATCAAGGGCAGATCTCAACAGCTGTCAAAAGGAACCTATCCCCATTCAGAACTCAGTTCTAAAAGCGGATTGGTTCCTTCACCGAGAGTACGGCGAATACATGAATGGTAACTTTCTCCGATGCGCAATGTGCGTGCATCACCGCCCCCCCACACACACACATACATACACTATATAAAATCGGGTGGACATGCTCATGTGTTAAATGCGCGCCCATCTACCGATTCTGGCATGCACGTCTCTTAAAATTCATCTCTACGTGCTGGTGACTATCAGCACTTAGTATTCAGCCAAGGTGGAAAGAGGCAAGACCCTCTCTTCAGAAACACTTTTGGGGGCTCGGGGCATGGTGGGGGGAGGGGGGGGGGATCTGATGGGACACTTTTTTTTTTTTAGGTAGGAGATAGGCGCTTTGCAGTAGCTAAGCATTTTCAGCACAGGCCGGCCAAATCAGTGCTAGACACCTAATTTCCTCCCCCCTGCACTAACTCTGCCCAGACAGAGAGACTGAATTTAGCTGGTTAGCCCACTCAGTTTACAAAGGCTTTAATCTAGTCAGCTAAGTCCTGGCTTAGCCAGCTAGATCCCTTTGAATATTGACATCCAAGAGAATTATCTAAAAAAAAAAAAAAATGCTGAGAAATACTAACATTTTAAAAGGTACAGAGAGCATGGAGATTAGCTAAATCTAATTTTTGGAGGCCACCGAATATTGTCTGCATGCAATTTTGGAATTACTCCAGTGCTTTGCAAATGAAAATAGTAATGTCCCAAATTCTTTTTCAATTGTTCCTCTGATGACGAGTCACTATTTAAAAGCAAGCTCTTCATACTTTGCCAGTCTGCTCTCCGATTTCCAGATCACACCTGCTCACCTTGCCGGGTTAAAATCACTATCTGTCTCGGCGCTCAGTGAAAAATGGAATGGGAAGCTCAGAAAGAGTTCTTTTTGAAGTTCACAGCATAAAACGATAAACCTTTTTTTTTTTTTTTTCCAGTCTGCAACCTGGTAATGTTGATTCCAGGAAAAATCAATTCTGAGCCTTGTTTTTTTCTCTCTGTGGTAGCTGAACACATACAAAAAAAAAAATCTTTCAGCTTGTTAAGTGAGCAGATGTAAACTGAAATTTACAAAGCAAATACTCAGTCACTCTGAAGGTCTCATTCTTCAGTCAATTGATTTAACAGAGACAAAGCACAGTTTTGCCAGACAAGTGGCTCAGTGGCAGCGCTGTGCATCGACAGGTGAAAGGCCCCCGGGTGTGATCCCCGGATCGAGTCTTCCGCTCTCCAGGCTGGCTGGGGATCCTGCGGGGGGAGGGGACGGAGACGTCATCGTTGCTTAAGCGCGACACCTGGTGGCCGCTTCAGGACGCATGACTGCAGGGCTGCAGAAGGAGGCCTTCGGTCACCAGACGATCAATACAATAAGGACACTAGGTATGCTGGGGGGGGGGAATATAAATTAAGGAAAGAAATCCCCACGCGGTTGCCAATAAATGCTTATGGTGCCGGATCCCGATCCTGGTTACGACCACATTGGAAATACAAAGGAGCAAGAAGAAACTTCCGGGGGGGGCAAGAAAAAAAATGTTTGGAAGTCAAACACTTTCTTTATGTTATAAGGTAAGAAGCCTATCCCATGGTTGGATCTGATGTGTGATCCTGTGTGAGAGGCCCAGGTTCGGCTTTTCAAGCTAGGAGGGGTTGGGGGGGACACTGCAGAGACAGCATTTACAGCCCCTGGAACGGGAGGGAGTCCTGGCCATCACCCAACGGCGGCGCCTACCAGCGGATCCGCAAGCTGGGCTCCGGAGGAGACTGTGGTTTACGCGCCTCAGTCCAGGACTGATGCTGCAATGGCTGGGTTAGAAGGATTAAAAGAGGGGGGAAATCCCCTTGTCACAAATTAATACCTATGGTACCTCAGCCCTGAATCCTCAACAGCTAATAGCGGTGAGGAAGGTGGGGGCATGCACCAAATCAGCCAGAAACCCTGTGAATAGGAGGAGGCTGCCTAATAGGAAACCAATAATCAAGCAAATAAATCTGCCACACTGAGACTTACTGAATCAATCGCTTGCAAGTGGGATTTAGAATGCAAGAGCTGGTCAAGACGTTTTGCCCGGGACAAATCCCATCAGCTTCGCATCCTGCTTCTTCCAGCCACATTATACACCCTCTTAGGACCATAGGTGCTTAATACTCCCCATATGCAAGCAGTGAGAGAAACCCTGTAGTTCTTCTGGCTCTTAGCCTGTAAGAAACATCATTCACAGCAGTGCTAACCCCCAGACACATTCAGTCACTAAGCAATGCAATTTGGATGGCTTTTTGAAAGTGCTCTATAATGCTTCCTGCATGTTGGGAGTTGGCATGAAAGCTCCAGCTGGCTGCTAGGAGGCTGCAAGCATGGGAGGAAGCATTAATCCACAGTTATATTTAGGCACTGACTCATCCACTACACACAGAAAGCCAATACTGAAGAGACAAACTACAGTGCAATCAAGTTTAAAAAAAAAAAAAGGCACTGTAGCCATGCATATTCAACATGCAAATAAATAAATAAATACAGGACCCTTGGCAAATGCTGAATGCAGCACATTTTATATTTTTCCAACATAATAGAACAAGTTGATGTAGCTGCCGAGTACAAGATGGACCAAAAGTGTGGCTCTTAAACCACTATTCACAACAAACTTATCTTTCTTACTTCTAAATCCACAACACATCGGAAAGAGGCATATGCTGTCCAGAAAGCTCATGCACTTTGTGGTCTATGGATAATTCTTCTGGTGCTCCAATAAAAGGTGCCACAACTTGCAAAGAATCAGGTTTTCTCCAGGACCACTACAGAGCTACCAGCATTCTGCAAACTAAACCTAAAACAACCCACTATGTAAAAGCCAAAGGTTCTGCTCCTGAACGTTACCTTCCTGCCTGCATAGCATGCAGAATGACCAGCACAACTGGCTCCTTGATACCTTCCAGAAAATGTGTGTTATAAAGTAAAGCAATGGAAAATAAACTAAGATTTGCCTGGAAGTTGCTGGTGGAATGAAATATCCTTGTGGATGGTGGATATGCTCGGGAGCTTGGAGATCTGTTTGTTGGTCTGGGCATGCAATGGAAACAGAAGGGACAGTCTTAATGTGAAAAGAGAAATGTCTGTAGGCTTAGGTAAGACATGATGAGTCAACAAGATCTGGTCATTTAGGCATGTTACAAAGAAGAATCTATCTTAAGGTTAAGCTGTAATGTTTTCTAGACCACTTGAACAGCATAATGATTCACTAAAGGCCTGATTTACTATGGCTTTTCTCCCATTCTGAGTCTATGGGAGGGGGAGCTTATTTCAAGACCTAAATGTAGGAAAAGCGATTACATATGCTGGCAAGAAACCCAGCAAGCCATTCTTCAATTCTGTTTCATGAAAATGTACTCAGAATATCCCCAGGATTAATTCAGATGCACGATTCTATTAATTAAATAATCAGATTCAGTCTGTTAAGAAGATTTACAATGGAGCATTTTTTTCTGATATTGTACTGTGTTGCAAACCTGTGATTGGTCTTTGTAATAAAGATATAATCATAGGTTTCTGCTTCGGATCTCACTCACTCCCAGACCTTCAAAGAAAAAAAAAAAGCCAAAACCAAAAATATATAGACACAATGGGCTAGCCTGCAGTCTCAGCATCACTGTGCACTGCCATGAGGAGCCACTTGGGTTTGCTTCCTGGCTTAGGCCTTCTGCTCCAGAGATGCTGCAGAAGCAGCGTTCACGGCTACTGGGAGGTGGGAGTCCATCACTGCGCAACCAGTAACCACTTAGAGACCATATCGAGGGCCCATGATTGCAGGGTTCTGGAATGAGCTCTGGTGCATGGTTCTAACTCGGCTGTAAGCTCAAAGGAGCAGGAGGGCAATTGCAGGGTAAAATAAATAAAGACGATCACCGAGATCCACAGCAGTGGTCCAATAAATCTGAGGTGGGTGGTTTAGAGGGCATGTTGTCTAATGAGATTGAAGGGGAAAGATCCTGTGGGCCCATTATCTTCTCCTTCATGAGGAAATAAGTAGCACTCTAAGGGCCTGATTTATCTATGCTTTGGGGGCCTGGGTGTTGATCCTGCAAAAATCAATCACAAAGACAAGGCTTGCAATGGCCATCTTGGACATGCTTGGAAAGATATAGCAAGAAGCAGTAGGAAAAGGGTTGAGAGGTCAGGTAAAAACATAGGTGAGAGGCCCACACTGGTTTGGTTTGTGTATGGGAATTTATTTATTCATCTACCTAAAGAGGTAGAAAGCCAGAGGAAGAATCTCAACAAGGCAGACTGGATTGGATAATTGGTCTTTCTCTCTCCTCACTGATGATATTTACTACGTAAATCAGGTCCTATGTCCGTAATGTCATTCCTGGCCTTCCTGTTCCTTTGCTCTTTATCTCTCCCTTTTCTTTTGTCATTTGCTGCCTCTCTTCATCTCCTCACCTCTCTTTTCCTCCTATATTGCCTGCCTTACGTTCTCTGGACACATGCCAGAAGGTACTCTGGATCAGGGAAAGGGGCAAGTAGAAGACAATTGCCGTGCCTTGGCAGAGCCGCTGCTAGGCTGCAAAGTTTCTTTATATAGAATCCTAGCAGGCAACATGCCATGGGTTTTTATACAACATGAGAAAAATAAATAGAGTCCAAAATCTTCAACAAAAAATGCCAACATTTATAGGGAATAGTTATTTTGATTTTGCTGTGGACCATCTGCTCACCAGTTGTTTTTAGTAGCAAATGAATTTGCATGTAGTAACATGGGCATGTGTTATAAAACAGTGGCTTTTATAATAAACCCCCAAGTAGTTGCTAGCACTAGGGGTGTACTGGTTTAGCATGACTGAATTTTTATGTACATTACAGTGAAAGAGGAGGAGGACTGGCTGAAGCAGGATGTATTTGCTTGTAAAACACCCCAATTTAGGGTACTATAGATAATGCTGTAAGAATAAAGTAGGAACACCAGTTACTGGCCTTATCAATATGATTTACTGCAGAGATCACCAGCAATTTCCAACAGAGGGTATATTCCTTTCCTAGACCAAAATATCCCTATTATGACCAGCAGTGCAAATATATTCTGCCTATAGGTGCTTTGGACACATTCTGAAGCAGGTATATAAAACCTCTAAATAAATAAATAAACAAATAAATCTTCTACCTGACCAGCACAGGTGGTTTATGATGTGGCCAGAAAAGAACCATGAAGAACTGGAACAATGCTGTGCCATCCAATGTATTTCCAATCATAGTTTAATCCAAGCTACAGCTCCACTCCTCACCAGGTGAAGTAACAGAGCTTGTGACCATGAGTGAATGCAGGACCAACCATTTCATTTCTACAAATTATCTCTGTATAAAGGCAAGGTACTTTACAAGAGACATGCGCACAGCCACCACGAGTACAAACTTCTCATTGCTGCAAAAATGGATATCTTTCTCATTAATATGTGCAATTCAGTTCTCATCTTTTAGTAGGACCAGTGGAAGCCCTAGCCTGCCACTTAGAGCACCATAGTTTTGGGGATGGCAGCTGCAGAACTGGGCTGGCACTGATCTGGCCATGCACTCTACAGTATAGGAAACATAGAAATGACGGCAGAAAAAGACCAATCAGCCCATCCAGTCTGTCCAGCAAGTTCCCACACTTATTTTCCCATACTTATCTGTTCCACCGACCACCAAGTTTAGGGCCCTTGTTGGTAACTGTTTGATTCAAATTTCCTGCCACCCCCTGCCATTGATGCAGAGAGTAATGTTGGAGTTGCATCAAAGGTGCGCATAAGGCTTAATGGTTAAGGGTAGTAACCACCGCATCAAGGAAGATACCCCGATGCTTGTTTACCCAGACTGCATAGATCAATGCCTTGTTGGATGTTGTTTGATGTAAATCCTCTTTTCCACATTTCCCCCTGCCGTTGAAGTAGAGAGCAATGCTGTATATGCATTCAAAGTGAAGTATCAGGCTTAATTGGTTTAAGGTAGTAACCACCGCAATAAGCAAGCTACCCCCACGTTTATTTGTTTATCCAGACTGTGTAGTTCAGTCCTTGTTGGTTGTTGTCTGAATGCAAATCCTCTTTTCCACATTTCCCCCTGCAATTGAAGCAGAGAGCAACGCTGTATATGCATTCAAAGTGAAGTATCAGGCTTAATTGGTTTAGGGTAGTAACCGCCGCAATAAGCAAGCTACCCCCACGCTTATTTATTTACCCAGACTATGTAGTTCAGTCCTTGTTGGTTGTTGTCTGAATGCAAATCCTCTTTTCCACATTTCCCCTTGCCGTTGAAGCAGAGAGCAATGTTGGAGTTGCATTAACCGTGTGAAGGCTTATTGAGTAAGGGTAGTAATCACCAGGTAGTAGCCTCCATTCCAGCAAGCCACCCCTATGGCTCTTCTCTTCATTCCCATCCTCTAGCCTTTATGGATCCACAGTGTTTATCCCATGCCCCTTTGAAATTCTTCACAGTTTTAGTCTTAACCACTTCCTCTGGAAGGGCATTCCAGACATCCACCACTCTCTCCGTGAAGAAATACTTCCTGACATTGGTTCTGAGTCTTCCTCCCTGGAGTTTCAAATCGTGACCCCTAGTTCTACTGATTTTTTTCCAAAGGAAAAGGTTTGTTGTTGACCATGGATCATTAAAACCTTTCAAGTATCTGAAAGTCTGTATCATATCACCCCTGCTCCTCCTCTCCTCCAGGGTATACATATTTAGGTTCTTCAATCTCTCCTCATAAGTCATTTTATGAAGAACCTTCTCTGGACCGCCTCCATCCTGTCTCTGTGTCTTTGGAGATACGGTCTCCAGAACTGAACACAGTGCTCCAGGTGAGGCCTCACCAAGGCCCTGTACAAGGGGATCATCACTTCCTTTCTCTTGCTAGATATTCCTCTCTCTATGCAGCCCAGCATTCTTCTGGTTTTAGCTATCGCCTTGTCACATTGTTTTGCCGACTTCAGATCGTTAGACACTATCACCCCAAGGTCTCTCTTCTGCTCTGTGCACATCAGCCCTTCACCCCCCATCGAATACAGTTCTTTCGGATTTCCACACCCCATATGCATGACTCTGCACTTCTTGGCACTGAATCTCAGCTGCCATATCTTCGACCAGTCTTCCAGCTTCCTTAAATCTCGTCTCTTTCTCTCCACTCCTTCTGCCATGTCCACTCTGTTGCTGATCTTAGTATCATCCGCAAAAAGACAAACCTTACCTTCTATCCCCTCCGCAATGTCACTCACAAAGGTATTGAACAGGACCGGTCCCAACACTGATCTTTGCGGCACTCCGCTTAACACCACTCTCTCTTCAGAGTAAGTTCCATTTACCATCACACATTGTCTTCTGTCAGTCAACCAGTTTGCAATCCAGGCCACCACCTCGGCACTCACTCCTAAGCTTCTCATTTTATTCACAAGCCTCCTGTGCGGGACCGTATCAAAAGTTTTGCTGAAATCCAAGTAGATGACATTGAGCGCTCTTCCTCGATCTAATTCCCTAGTCACCCAATCAAAAAAGTCAATAAGATTTGTCTGACAGGACCTTCCCCTGGTGAATCCATGCTGCCTCTGGCCCAGCAATTCTTCTGACTGTAGATAGTTCACTATTCTTTCTTTCAGCAGCGACCCATTACTTTTCCCACCACCAAGGTGAGGCTAATCAGCCTGTAGTTTCCAGCCTCCTCTCTGCTCCCACTCTTGTGAAGAGGGACCACCACCGCTCTTCTCCAATCACTCGGCAACACTCCCATTTCTAGGGATCTATTGAACAGGTCATGCAGCGGAGCCACCAGCACATCTCTGAGCTCTCTCAGTATCCTGGGATGAACCTCATCAGGCCCCATGGCTTTGTCCACTTTCAGTTTTCCTAGCTCCTCCCATACATTCTCTTCTGTAAACGGAGTTTCATCCATTCCACTCCCCTCCAGTTTCTTGTTAACTAGTGACAGTTCTTCTCCAGGGTCCTCTTTAGTGAACACCGAACTGAAGTATTCATTTAATATTTCTGAGATTTCTTCGTCTCTCTCCACATATTGATCCTTTTCACCTTTCAATTTCACTATACCACTTTGGACTTTTCTCCTTTCTCTGATGTATCTGAAAAATTTTTTTGTCATCTCGCTTTACCTCTTTGGCAATCCTTTCTTCTGCTTGACGTTTTGCTCTGCAGTCTGAGACAAGAGAAGCAGTGATGGACTCCTCGAACTGAATCAATGCTCATGGGGAACTTCTATCTGCTGCTCACTCCCCCCAACCCCCACACTGGCATCCTGCTGCAACTGTGCCCTCCTGCGGTCCTTGAGCAAGTATAGACACATAAGGAGACACCAAGCAGAGAAATTCATGCTATGTGCTTCACAAGTCAAACTAGGAGAAAGCAAGAGTGGCGCTGTGGGGAGAAGGATGGATGTATTCTTTTGAGGTCTGCTGTTGTCTCATTTTTCTACATCTACCATGGCACTTGCAGACACAAGCTGGTCTAGCCCAAGATGAGACAGAGAACTAATGTGCCTGGAGCGCACCTGATAGGAGGCAAGAAAGGGAGATACTAGGAGAAGAAAGCATAGGAAATTGCTGTGTGTGTGTGTGCATGCGTGTGTGTGTAGAGAGCAGAGCATGTTTCTGCTAGGGGGTGGGCATGGGTACATGGCTGAAATTTTGCCTAGGGTGCCTAGTACCCTTGCACCACCCTGCATTGTGGCATACTACATAGAGATTGCCAGATGCATCTAACTGAAGGATGTAATTGAAATATATCTCTTTATGCAAGGGGGAGTGGGGTGGAGGTAAAAATAAGAGAAATTGTTATGATAGTAGTTACTAATCTGGGAAGATGTCCAAGTTTTAAGCAGAACTTTTGCAGGAAGTCTAATATTAACCCACATTTCAATCATATTTTTTTCCTCGAGCTTTCCCTGTATTATAAAACTGTCCCTTGTGGGAAGCACAGCTGATGGCATGTTTGAGCTGTCATAATGTCAACATCCTGACAGTTGTCTATAGTGAGCAGGGCTGGTGAAAGCTATTTGGCATTCTAGGTGAACCTTAAACCTTGTGTCAAACCCCTCCCCACTCCCATTAATTTTCATGCCCATAGGCCACCCACATCCCCCACCCACCAAGATTTTGATAACTAAACTCAACAAGTATGATGACTCCCACCACCACCCCTCCCAGTAGAAATATGTAAAAACTAGGGAGGTGCATTTGTTTGAAACAAATGAGTAAAACATAACAAAAGGGTCCATATTCATTTCATTTATGACCCCCTGAAACAAATGGAAGGGTTCCACGAACAAAATGAATAATCTTCATCTCATTTGTTTATGTTTTACATTCATTTCTATGGCCCATTGAAGTCTATGCTGTGTACTGCTGAGAAAGAACTGGTAACTATAGCAACCATGTGTGACTTCACTTACTTGTCAGAACAGAGGCAGGAAAAATTAACAAGGAGACTAGACAGAGGACAAATCACGGAGTAGCATCTTTTTAACTAGCCTTATGGATCAAGTAACGCTGATGTCCTCTCATTATGAAGTCTGCGCATAATCAAGAAGCTCTCTATTTCCTCTCTAGCTCTCGGCAGAGAATAACTTGCTACTAAAAGCTGTTACAGAGTTTTAAAAAAGCTTACAAACTTTGGGATTTGGTACTGGTAAAGGGCTGCTTCTGTGCCATAGTAGTCACACACACTCACTGTGCTAGAAAAAGAGGTAGTATACTACTGCCGATTTCAATTTTTCTCTTCACTGGAGGAGGATCAGAGTGGAAAACAGTACAGAGATTGCAGTTGAGGCAGTGCTAGTGATTTTTTGTTTTATCTCTGGACACAGTGAAGTGAGCAATGCACTCCTAGAGACTGATGAGAAGAGTCTTGCCAAGCTGTCAGTCTTTATCTGTTAGTGTTTAACAGGATTTTTTTTGTGTGGAGTCAGTCAGAACTATGGCAAACAGCACAGCACATTTACACTGTAAACATGTCTGTGTCTGGCACAGTTTTCCATACAGTGAGTGGTACTGTGAGTGGGGATACAGTTACATTATCAATAAATTAATCTGTAATATTCAAACCCTCAGTAGGCAGTGCATTTCAACAAATTCTATCATGTCAGGATAAGAGAGAGGAGATGGCTGCAGGTTTGGCAGGGGCAGCAATAAAATAGGCAGTCCTGCACCTAAATTGAAGAAGGACGTTTTTAGGTCCAGAATGGCAAGAGACAGCGGCAGCTCAACAAAGAAGAAACTGAAATTTGCTATCATATATCACTGCCACCTATTCCTCTCCCTCTTCTTCTGGAGAAGAAAGAAAAAGTGGGAGAGTCATCCAAGACTGGCAGTAGCAGGAGAAGGGGGTCACAGAAGTACAATGCCCAAGATCAGCAGCATGGTCCTCTTTGGTTCCTACTTCTGAAGCTGAAAAGGCAGAATTTGCACCAGCTAATTCAGAGGAAGAAATCTGTCAGAGATTCTCTGAATCAGAAGGTACTGAAGAGCTAGTAGATGAAATCAATTTAGAAAGTTTAGTCAATAGTGTCTTAGTCTCCAGTGAGGTAATGGGGGAGGAAGATGATACAGACAATGTTAAGACCAATCCCCAGGAAGAGCAGGCAGCAGAGGTAGTGTGTGTAAATGATGTCCCTGGCATTTTACCTCAGGGTTCACCCTGTACCTCAGAGGCACTGCTAGGTATCTAAAAGATCTGGGGTCGGACAGGACCCCTCCCCCTATGATTTTGATAATAAACTCACCACGATTAACAGCTTCTCCCTTCTCCAAACCAAGCCTGTAAAAACACATAATTTGATATCACAATTTTAAATATTACATTTTAAATGCTATCTATCCTACATTCCTAAACAGCTGTAATCAGGGAATCATCTTATATGACTTGTAACAAGGAAACCATCCAGTTCGATCCCAGCAGGGATCCTACAACTCTCTCCACACCTGCCTCTTACCGCTGTCCATATAGAGACAGAACTTCATTGCTCATAAATCAGGAGGCACCACTACAAATATTTTGCATCATTGTCACAAAGTACCTGATCATGTATGTCAGTGGCATCTCTAGAAAGAAGGCCCTTCTATGCAATAACGACGACACTGGCCAGTTTCAACCGTCTAGTAAAATATCACTAAAATTATTCAAGAGCATCAGTCAATAAAGTTCTCTGGGAATGAAGTCTGGGGTCTATACAGGATAGAACAGAACCCCAATATAAATCCTGTAACTCAAATTCTACAGCATCTTACATTCACAGAAGCTCTCTCAAAGGATGCAGAGCAGAACTAGAACATTTCCCCTTACCACTCGCCTTAAAAAATAATATTCAAATTCTGGTGTCACCTCACTATAATAGCAAAAATTAGCACACCTCAGTAACATTGTATAATAATTCAAAACCCTGCAAAAATGTACTCAGAATCTATAACAAACCTGCCATACAATAATACACTAGCTTTCCAGATTCAAAGAATAACAACCTTACCCTTGAAAAGGGATCACTGCAAATATTCCACCAAACCCTAAAACACCAATAAATTTATCTATTTATTTATTTACTTAAAAACTTTTCTATACCATCGCAATGGTTTACAAGTAGGCACATAGACTAAGGTAAGTAAATGTAGGATATCGTACATTCTAACAGGTGCCAATAAAGTTCGGTTACAATTTCATAAATAAAATCATTATTTGAGTAATGTTGGTCATGTCCAGGTGTATTATTGAGTTACTATCGCTTTGAAATATTACTTCTTAAATGTAGGATTGAGTAAATTCATTCTCATCTGCATTACCCTGTACTTTCATTCTCTACCCTCCACACTCTTTAGTGAAGGCTTTTTTTAAAGAGCCATGTTTTTAGATTTTTCTTAAAAGTTTTGAGATTATTCTGTAATCTGAGTTCAGGGGGCATCGTGTTCCATAGTATGGGCCCAGCCCATAAATCTCCTATTAAGAAAACTGAATAAATCATGCTGCTATGCATCCCTACACAGAAACTATGTGCTAACAGAATACCTCACCTTGGTCACATATGCAGAACAGACACCATAACATATAAAGAGAAATGTGCAGTCAAAACCTAAACTGGAAACCGCAAAATACTAAACTCTGAATGGAGCACAACAATGGAAAAAAAAAAAAAGAAACATCACTATTCCTCGTTAAACATCAAATACAATCAAGAAATATAAAACATCAACCATACCAATAATTAAAATATGTCAAATCAGCTGATAAATATCAAATTAAAAATAAATACAAAAAAATGTAAAATATTTACCAAACACCAATAAAATATTTCAAAACAGCAGACACATCAAATAACACCCAATTATTAAAACCAATAAGGATTTAAAAAAGTACCCCATTCTGCATACCTGGGAACTTTAGATTTCAAGTCAACATAAGATTGTCATAGATTGGAGGGGACTGTGCAAACTTTACCCTCTCTCACACATACACATACATACACACACACACAGTTTCACTTTCTTTTTTACACACACACACACACAGAAGCAGACTCACTCTCTCTCTCTCTCTCTCTCTCTCTCAAATACACACACACACAGGGAGTTTTTCTCTCAGGCTGTCTCATACACACAGAGTCTCTTTCACACACACAACCAATCTCTTTCACACTTTCTCTGTCTCTCTCACACATTCAAGCAATCCCTTTTTCACTCACACATACAGTCATACTCTGAAATTTTCTCTCATCTTTGGCTGCTGGTTGTAGTGAAAGGCCAATGACCCCACAGGGCCTTTTCTTCAGCTGCTAGGAAACACTGGCAACCCTGCAGGGCCTCTTCTTCGGCCATCGGCTGCAGGGAAATGCTGGTGGCCCTGCAGGGCCTCTTCTGCTCTGCCTGCGGCTAGAAATTTGGGGCACCAAGGAAGAGACTCTGGCCATGGGACCCATGTGCCCAATGCTAATGATGCCTCTGCCTGCAGGGCCTCTTCTTCAGCTGCTGGCTGCAGGGAAATGCCGGCAGCCCCACATGGCCTGTTTTTCAGCCGCTGGCTACAAGAAAATGCCAGAGGCCCAGCAGTGCCTCTTCTGCTCTGCTTGTGGCTGGAATCTTGGAGCGTCGAGGAAAAGACTTGGAGCATGGCTCCGCCAGCATCAGCCTCCACGGATGTAGAGAAGGGATTGTGGAAGAAATTCCCGATCTGGAGGTAGAACCCCTATTTTGCTCAGTGTATTCACTGCAGGATGGATATCAGTTGAGGGAAGCAAGTGGAGTATCTCACAAATGCTAGTATGCAGTATCGTATGCAGAAGCAGCAGCCGCTAGCATTGGCAGCAGGAGAGGTTGGCAGTACTAGCCCGGGGACTCCTTTCTGCCACTCCAAGTAAAAACCCAGAGGAAAGGGGTTGAAAAAGGGAAGAACGTTCCCCAAGCTGATCCCACGGCCCCTTCTAGCAGTCAGGTGGCAGGCCAGAAGTCCCCCAACCATGTGTCTGAAACAGTAACCCATCATAGAGGAAATGAGGTGGTATTCTGTAGCACTTTCCTGGGGCAAGAGACAGGCAGCATCTAAAATAGTAAGAAAGAACATCCAAGAAATGCTTGCCCTTGATGACCAGCCTCTGCAGGTAGTGGAGAACATGGACTTTAAGGGTCTGCTGCATGTGTTAACCCCCAATTACAAAGTGCCCTTCCGTACTACATTTAATAAGAAGGTTATCCCCAGCCTGTACAACCAATGATGTGCCTGCATGCAGGTGCAGCTGACTAAGGCAGAGGGGAGAAGCAGGCATTTCACCAGCAATATCTGGACCAGCATACTCTTACCTCTCCCTAATGGCACATTGTTTGGACATGGCTGAAGCAGGTGCAAGCAGCAGCTCTGGCGGAGTCAGAACATCATGATGCAGGTGGGTTTTGCTGCACATCCAGTTGATGTAGAGCTCCCACACCTGGTGTAATAGTCTGTCAGCCTTTAGAAAGCTGCTGGAGGGTTGGCAGCTAGACCAGAAAGGCAGGAATCTTCAGGCAGATTCCTTTGTGGCAGTCTGTGGTACAAATATGGTAAAGGCAATAGAAGATAGGTGCTTTCAGGGTATTTGTTGCTTTGCATACTTATTGCTTCTAGCCATGAGTGGTGCCCTGGGATTGGGCACAACAATGAAGGGAATCCATTACTGAAGAACCTGCTAGAGAGGTGCAGGAAAATAGGGCATTTCCATAGAAGCATGAAGGTGGGGCAGATTCTCTATGAGAAGCAGGAAGAATATGGGATGCCTCAGAAGCACCTGATTCAAGATGTTGGCGCCCACTGGAATTTTACCTATACGCTGCAAAGGTTAGTGGAGCAGTAGGCAGTGACACCCCTTCATGATCTGTCTCTGGAAACAGACAGGTATGCATTGTCCCCTGGGGCATCATATCTGAGTAGTGACGAGGGAGCTGGTACAAATGCTGAAGCTCTTCAAGGATGCCATGGAGGATCTGAGTTCTAGAAGCGCCATCCTGGGCGGGGTCATCCCTATAGTAACTATTCTAGAAGAAATGTTAGATGCCTTCCGTGAGCAAGAGAGAATGGAAGCGGAGGTGTTACAGTTTCTGGATTCTTAGTAGCAATAGGTGCCAGAGAGACTGAAATCTGTCACACAAAACAATATATACATGCTTACTACACTCTGTGATCCACGGGTGAAAGGGAGTCTTGTTCTCCAGTCACAACATTTCATATTCATGAAGGAGATGCTGGTAACTAGGATGTGTGAACAGATGTGCTAGAGGCAGGGGCAGAGTTGGCATGTAGCACTGGAAAGAGTGGCCACCTCAGAAAATAGTGCAAGAAGGAGCAGAATCTTGTCAGCTACTACTTCCTCCTCCACCTCAATACCACATTGCCCACAAAGAACTTTCTCGCCACAGCTAAAGCGGCTAGTTGCAGAGACCCTCAGCCCACCCTAGTAAAGGAGGCCCCAGTATGCTAAGTTGCAAAGCCCCTTCAGAACATGGACACAGATGCACTTGGAAATTGGGCATATAAGTCTGCATTGTGGCCAGACCTAGACAAGGTGGCTCAGCAATATACCTTTCCTACCTACCAACCAGCATGCCCAGTGAATGCGTCTTCTCAATGACAGAGGGCATTGTTAGCTCTCATTGCTCAAGGCTGGTGCCAGAGTTGATGGAAACCTAATCTTTCTAAAAATCAATCTGCCTTTGCTTGGGTTTCCATAATTTTCATGCGAGTAGCAAGATGCCTGAAAGCATCTTGAAGGCTTTGCTGATGTTCTGCCTACCTACCATGCCCCGATATTCCACCTCAGGGGTCTTGCTGCTACTGCTCTGCCTGCCATTCCCCACATGTACGATCTTAGAGGTCTTGTTGCCATATGCCTTGTCCCAGATGTAGCAACCTACGGGTTTTGCCACTACCACTCTGCGTACCTACTTTGCCCATGATATACCATTTTGATGGTCATGCTGTTAATATGCTTACCTGCCATGCTTATTATGTATCAGCATGAGAGTTTTAATGCCTCCTTATTAGCTATTTGGATCTCAGCCTAGTTCTCCCACCCTGTTTGTTGGTTATACTGGGGTGTTTTGATCTCAGAAAAAAAATGTGAAAAAAATTAAAAAAATACAAGTTTCTCCTCCCACCTCACCTCTTTTCTGGTCTTCATTCTGTTTTAACCCTCAGGGTGCCTAATAAAAGTTACAGAAACTTTGAGATAAGTTTTCCATGCCAGGCTCCATCTGATGATGTCATCCATTTGTGAGGACTACTGTGCTGCTTGTCCTAGGAGAGTACATAGTTCTACCAAAAAGTCACTCAGAACCTATATAACAAACCTGCCATATCCCCGGGTGTGGTGTGCTCCCCGACAAGGTCATAAAATGATGTGTTGTTTCTCTTCAGGCTGGTATCTTCCCAGGCTAGCTGTTACAGTTTCTTCTTTTCGGGGCCTAGATTCTTGGTTGAACGGGGGGTGGGGGGGATTACTCCCAGGGCCCCGCGTGCTAAGGGTGACTCTACGAGTCCCTTGTAATGGTCCCTAGGGAGGGGAAGGTGTATGTCCCAGTGTGTGCTGAAGGTGCCAAATAAAGTCAATGGAAGCACTTTGTTAGTGTCCAAACAAATTTTTACTGTCGCAAATACGTGAAATTAGCACAATACTGGTCCACAGCACCACAGAATGTTCTTTTTACAGTCCTCTCCCTCAATCTGTGCAGGAATTTCGGTTGCCAGAGCCAGGGGAATTTCTACCCTCCAGGGCTTTGAAAAAGAAACCCCAGGTGGGCAGGGGGTCATTTACCTGGGCAGGAAGACCCCTCCAACTGGCAAAAATACAAAGTGTCAGTCTCTGCATAGAGAGATAAATTCTCTCTCTCCTCAGGGGTCTTGAGAATCACCAGATGGGTGTCCCTTTTTTTGATGGTATGCTTTGTCTTTACTCACTGTTAGATGACTCAAATCTTTTTGCTATAAGGCAATCCTTAGTTCTTTCTTCAGATTCCTGATGGCTCCAATAAGCCAATAAGGCCATTACCACAAAAAAATATACTCAAGAGAGAATCTCCTACCAGACAGGTTGTATACTGGTTGGGTAGAAACCCTCCTGACCCTGGCCAGGACCACCAAACAAGGCTTGCTTGGCTCCTCTGACTGGGCGTGGGAAGAAAAAAAACCCCTTAACTCTCTCTACCTCCAAACTCTGTTCTATACTCAAAGGACTGTCTCTCTAGCAGTAACCAGAGCCCTGCTTTTTAAAGTTCATCAGAGGAATGGTCATTTCAGGTTCTGCAGAAGGAGGGGATGCATATATGAATGAATCCTCCCCCCACTTTCATCCTGCACTAGGCTAGCTGACACTTGACACCCAGGAAATAATTATAACACAACTGAGTGTCTGTTACACTAAAATAGCACTAGTTCCCAGAATTCAAACAGCAAAAACCCTACCTAGGAATAGGTTACAATACAAACATTACATCAGGCCCTGCTGGCATTACTATTCTTCCCAGCAAGGAAAAGACATGACCCAGTGATTAAAACAATGGATTAAAAACCAGAGAAATCATGTTCCCCACTGACACTCTTTGTAACATTGAACAAGTTGCTTTATCGACCATTGCTTCAGGAACCCACTTAGACTGTAAATTCGTTTCGTTGGGGCATGAATTTATTATACCTGAATTCTAAAAATACTGTAAGCCACCTTGATCATTTGGAAAGGTGAGCTAACAATCCAAATGTATTATTAGCTATACACCTCATTTTGGGAAAACAGTGCAAGCAGGAATATTCAGAAACTACAGAATACCTTTGTTAGTCACACACACAGACCACAGAAAATCCCTCGTCAAATACAGAATAAATGACCACAAATTATAAAGAGAAATAAAGAGCAAAAGTGAACTCTTACCTACTCCAGCCTGACTCTCATCCTCACCTCACCTGTTTCCTGCAAGTGAGGAAGAGAAATAGGGGGAAGGGGCTGGATTTAGGGAGCAGATTGGCTCTTCTTTACCTCTGTCTGCTTCAAATTCACCCCTCCCCTCCTATTCCCTGCAGGGAAATAGGAGGGGAGGAGTTAAGAGCAGGAAGCAGAAGGTTGTTCTCTGCTGCCAGGTAATAAGGTAAGCTAGGCAGTACACTCATGTTAGCACCTAGTTACCTGCATTTATTTTTTTTTTTTTTGTGTGTGCAAACTTCACTTAGGATTGCCAACTCACTGGAGGTCGATCCAGTCCTGGTTTTGCCAATTGCATGCATGGAGTTGTAGTTCTGTTTGTCTAACAGAAATCAATGGAACAATCTGAACTACAATTCTATGCATGTAACAGAGGAAATCCTGGACTGGATCAGCCTGTTCAGTCTATCTGGGGTGAGCTGGCAACCCTAATTTCACACTTGATTTAACAAGGAGTGTTTGCACACAAAAATGTGCGCACAATCATATGCTATCGTGTATGTACCAATTAGCACTCCTTCATGCAAATCCTATGCCAACAAAGGCATTACCTATTACTTCCAAATGCAGAGAAGTGCACTGGCTCAACTCATAATTTTTAGCACTGGAAGTTTTATTCCTGGTCAGAGGCTAGTTTTTGTCTATAGGCAGATGCTGGAATTCTGGTACTGGGATTTATGCACAGAAAACATGCTTTGTGCAAAAACATTTTCTGTGCACAAAATATGATTTATGAGCAGAAAATATGCTTGCTATACACAAAACATGCTTTGAGTGCACAGCTGTGCACAAAACATATTTCCTGCACATAAATCATCTTTTGTGTGCATAAAAAAAGGTGAATACAAAATTGTCCAGGGGAAGAAAAAAAACCAAGAGAAAAAGAAAAGCAAAAACCAAAAATAAACTGCAGTGCGGCAACAGTAAGGCTTTTTGTGGGGAGAGTGGAGCAATTTACCTGCTTCCCCTCCCAGAGCAGCTGGCGTGGAAGGAGGTGGGAAGAGCTGCAGTCCAGCAGAGCAGGCGTTGCAAAGAGCATTGCTGATTTTGTTTCCTTGGCCACCGGTGTTTAGGGTGCAGAAGAGTCGTCACGGGAATTCGGAGCCTTTTTCCCTTCCATTCCCTGAAAGTTTAAATGTGCGCTTTGCCTGTGCAAAAGGCAGAGCTCACATATTTAACCGCTGTGTGTCCACATTTTTAAAACTCCCCATGCATTAGCATAATGTTATGTTTATTGCATTGGAAGTTAAATATTTTTTTTAGCATGTGGCTTGAGAAACTCTGTGCTGAATTGCAGCCCACGGTTTTATTGCATGGCTTACTACGTTGGGCCCTGAGATTGGGGGAGCTATCTAATGGTCAGCAGGGCAGAGTTCTGTGTGCTCCTGCACAGCTAGTGTCACCTCAAAACTGCTGTGCTTCAGGCAGTATCTAAGTCTGCCTTACAATAGCTGCATCATGTCTCTATCAACAAAATCAGAACCAGTGCTGGGAACCCGACACCATTAACCTTCATTTGCAACTACCTGGAGATTTTTTCCTTTATTTTACCAGACTCCTCCACTGTTCCTAGTTTGCTCATTGCAGCAATAGTTCAAAGGCTGGAAGCCATGTGCCAGAAGCCTGTATCAGGTGTTGCCCTTACTGATGACCATTACTCCCTCCACCCCTCCCTCGAGGCTGAGAGCACTGCCTCTACTTTATTCCCAGCCCCAGCCGACTGTAGGTGCAGAAAACTCGATCTGAAAATAGAACCAGAAACCGTACATAAGTCACTGGATTGGCCTATCGTTGGATATTTCTTATGTTGATCCAACAAAAAGTATCAGCAGATGCAAAAAAAAAAATTATTGAGGAAAATATCTGAGCACCTGAGTCATCCACACAGATCTAAACAGCTTTGGTCTTTTATTCAGCCATTGCCGTGGGGTGATCCAACCAAGTCCCAGGCGGACATCACGCACAAGGGTTGAAATTTCAGCCCCCCTCTCTGTTTTGCAGAATATATACCCAGCTGTCTCTATGAAAACAGTTCCCTCGCTCGGGGTGGATACATTTCTCAACTAACTCCAGGGGCTGAGCTTGCCAATCCTGCGGCATGCCAGCAACAGAAGTTGAGACGCCTGCAGACCAACAGGAAGCCACAGAGAGAGACAGCCGAACAGTCCATTCATTGACGAAGAAATGAAAATTTACATTCCAACTTTGCAATCCTCTCATGTGCACTTTTAAACATAACATGCTCTGACAAAATTAAAATGTGGCCGGACTTCACGGGCTGGCAGAATTTAGGGCAAACTCTAACCTTGGCTTTAGCAGTTTTTCAAGCAGAGATAGGCTGCAGATTTATGGTTCTAGAGACTGAGTACACACCACACCTATGATCATCATCATGACTTGTTTAGTGCACACCACATGGATGCATCTGGGTATTTACCCATGGGAGGGGATTCGGCAATCACAATCCGAAGATCTGAAAACAAACTGATCTGAAAAATCACAGTTAAAATAAGAATCTCCCTCAGAATAAACGAGTAAGAAACTTCGTCAGAAGAAAGGAATAGCTGTATTTCCCTATATCTGGTGTCAGGACACATATGAATAGACACACCACCCCTAATTTCCTGCGGCAGCTCAGGGGTAGATTTTTATGAAATTATGCAGCACATTTGTATATTAAATAAAGCAAATTTTATGTTCTTTAACAAAATTGAAGATGTTTCTGACCGCGTATGTTTGGATAATTTGTTTTGCTAGAGTTTTTTCTTGGATGGGGTTAATGGAATCTTAGTGATTGATGCAGAGAAGGGGATGAGATCACAGAGATGAGGCAGAATAGAAGTGAGAAAGGGGAAGGGTGTTTCAGGAAAGGGGTAGAGGAAGGAGGATGAATGGAGAATGGGCTGACCAGAGATCAGGGGAGAAAGGACCAATGGAAGGAGGGAAAGCGGTAGAGGAGTTAGGAGATATGGGATTGGAGGAGATTTTCTCTCTCTCACTCCCACTTCCCAACCAGTGAAGATACTTCCTCTCTCACACCCACAACTTTGATGCAAGTCTCTCTCCCATCGCACTGATGCCCTCTCCCCTCTCTCAAATGCAAGTTGATTCTCCCTTAATTTCCTAGTCAATCTTTCCCCATCCCTGCCAATTATATTCCCCACATTTGATGATCCCTCACTCAGGCAATTTTTCTCCCTCCCCATCCCTGAGCCAGCTGGCAGGAGGAAGAGGATTAGGAGGAGAGTGGTGATGTCTCAGGTTGTGGAATCAAGCTTGCAGTTTGAAAATGCAGGGGGACATTATAGTGCAGCATGGTTCATACCACAAGCCAGGCCTTGGTGGCAGAGAATGACACAGACTAATTCACTGATGCATTCCTCTTCTGCTGTTAGTTCAGTGCTGAGGATAATCAGCACTGGGGTGACAGGTGAGGGGAGGAAAGGATTGGAAGGCATTGATTATCACCATTCCAGGAGGACCTGGAAATTCTGCAGCAAGAGACAGATTTTGCGGTCTTTGCTATGGCATCTCAGGAGACCAGTGACTCTGCGGATACTCATTTTAACATATATATATATATATATATTTATACCAAAATTCAATTAAGAAAACATGTAAGAAAGAAAGTAATTAAGTCAACCACTAAACCAAAATAAGCATCCTTCATAATTAAAAAAAACCAAAACTTTCAAATTCAGTAAATGTACTTTTTTTTTTTTTTTTTTTTTTTACAAGAATTGCAGAAAACAAATGTTGTCTTCGTAAACCTGCACACACATAACATGCACATCAGCCTTAATGCAAGCCTTGGAAAAACCCCCACACTCATTAACACCTTTTCAATAAACACACTTTCAAAACCTTTTTCTCCTGACAGCTAAATTCATTTAAAAGAAACACCCCAGCAATCAGGCTAAAAACAGTAATCTCACTCTAAGGAAACTTAAAATCACACAGACACATTTAACAAAATAACTTTTAAAAACAGCTAATTCAAAATACTGCCATGCAGATTAAAAAGAAGCAAAGACCCCTTACTAAAATCAATGACATACAGTATCTGTTTACTATTGTTGTGTGCCATGGATGGCCATGGCCGCAGCGGCAGCTTCCGGGGAGGCTCCTGACTCTGTGCCCGTCGCTCCGGCGTGGGTCCCCGGGATGGCCGCCTGGTGGGGAGCCGTCCCTGCTCCTCCCTCACGGCGTCGGGCAGTCTTTCCTCCGCGGAGGAAATCCAAGATGGCTGCCGCCATCTTTAGGCGCGAGGCTGCGCCTCCTCATTAGATTTAAAGGGACCTGATCCCTTTAACTACCTACAGCTGTTCCCTATGAGCCAGAGCAGAGGAAGTATAAAAGGAGGCTTCCTCTGCTCATTCCTTGACTTGGCAACGTTCCACGTAGTCAGGTCTGCTTGCTTCAGTGAGTTCTTGTACAATGGATCCTTGTTCCTGTCTCGTCTTGGTTTTCCTGGTTCCTGACTTCGGATTGGCAAGCGGTGATTCCTGGTATGTGACTTCGGACTGGCAAGCAGCGATCCCTTGGTGTAAGACCTCGGACTGGTAAGCGACGACCCTCTGGCACTTGACTTCAGACTTCCTCTGGACCATTGTCTCCAAGGGCCCACCTAAGTGGGCTCCTCCCGGGGGACCGCGGGCTTCCAGTGGCGAAGACTTAGTTGCCTCCTCGACATCACGTCTCCTCGTCTGCCTCCACCGCCACCTCAGTCTCCAGTGCCGAGGGTCAGCCGGTCGCATCTTCTGTTCTGCCTCGCCACCCGACGGGAGAACCTACGGATCCACTTCCTCAAGTATACCATCCTCCCGTCGGTCCAAGAGTTCACAAGCCTGAGCATAACAACTATTGCCTCAATTCTGCTATGCACAAAATTAACGCTCTGCAGGCAGCATCAAATAATTCTACCCTCACAGCCCGCTCAAAAATCTTTTTTTGTAGCAAAAGAGACACATCTCCAGATATTAAAAACAGAATATAAATAAAATAAATAAATAGATAAATATTTGACTACTTGCACAGTTCTGCTCAGGAAGTGTGCAGAATAGAAACTTATTTACTTTTAGATCTTCTTTCTCCTTTTGGGGTTCCAGATCGTTCAGAATCAGAGCTGGGAGCCTTCATTTACAACTAAACAGGGATTTTTTTCCCCCCACTATTTTATACTCCTCGTCCAGTGACGATCCTCGGCAGGGGGGGGGGGGGACATACAAAAAGGATCTTTCTGGATCTCTGCAATCACGAATCCTAAAGCCAGCCACTTAGTGCCGCCATTGTGCAATGACTATGACTCTCCACCAGGACCTCAGCATCGCCAGCCCCAACCGTCTTGGTGAGTGGAAGACCTTGGCTAAGAATCGAACCCCACATCCCCTCACAGGGCAGCATGCAGCACTGACAATGATCCATCAGACGGCCCAAGAAGCGGCATCTATCAGGGTCACTTTTCAAATCACGTTAGGGCCTTGCCTGTGATTAATAACGCGTCGCGAGATGCGTATGCAAATAAAAAAATGTTCCCCAAATGGGAGGAGTTTGGGCAGAGTAAATTAAAATGTGGGGTGCTTAGTGTTGCGTGCGATAGCGTAACGCACATTATCGCGGGTTTTAGAGCTGGAAATAACTACACCTTTTTACCTGCAGTGCAATACGCCCAAAACGGGATTTGAGCTAAAAATTGCAAATCACGTTTCAGAGAGAGAGAATGCCTCTGGGGAGGCACACATATTAGTCAACTTTTTATACCACTGTAGGAGGGGCAACCAGTAGCTCGTGGTGAGGTTTTGGTGGTGGCCTAGGTTTTGGGGGGCAGTTTTACATACATAGTCAGGGGTACGAACAGCACAGTACACATCAGTGAAGATCTAATGTGATTTGAAGTGAGGAAAGGTGCACAAAGATGAGATTAGTACATTGTACTCAAACTAGTTTGTTGTGTTGCGGTATCTGGAAAATTACATTAACCTTGCCCGCCCTTTTTTTTTTTTCTTTTTTTTAATCGCAGGCGCTATTCTTGTAAAATTTATAGCAAAATGATAAATCTAGTTCTATATTCTTTAAGAAAAATAACTATTGGCAAGGAATTTCTTTATCAGGCTGAAAAGCTGATGGCTCTGAAAATTCGACAAAATTATTAAAATAGCATCCAGATGATCACTCAGATGCAACTCAACATGAACCATGGCTTGAAAGGCAATAAGCTATTTGTAGCTTTGGTCTGCACGGAAACAAGAGTTTGTATTTGCTAAACAGGGTCATTAAGATAAAAAAAAAAAGATCAGAACCACCCTCTTTATAGAGATGGAAAATCCAGCTGCATTTAGGTTTGTGGCTTGATAGCTCAGCTACATGAACATAAGTACTAAGCTGGCTCAGACCACGATCCATCGAGCCTAGCATCCTTTCTCAGACAACAGATCCCAAAATGTAAACCTATTTCCTGTTACTTGCTTATCAGGAATAACAATAGCTTTCATTATTCTACCTGGCTAACAATGTTTTATGGACTTTTCCTCCAGGAACATATCCAAACCTTTTTCAAATCCTGCTATGCTAGTCACCTTGCCCTCATTCTCTGACAACAGATTCTACAGTTTAATTGTGTACAGAGTGTAACTTGCCAGTGCTTATGCTTGTATTTATTTTCTTAGGCTGCTATCCATTTTTCCAATGATGCCTTTTTTGTTTCACTGCTTCTTTCACCTCACTATTAAAGCAGTCATTTGGTCTTCCTTTGACTTTTTTAAATGCATGGAATACATTTTATCTGGGCTTCCAAGATGGCCTTTTTAAACAATGTCCACACCTCATGCAAACTTTTAACCTTTGCAATGGTTCCTTTTAGTTTTTTTTTTTATAACTAAATTCCTCATTCTATTATAACAACTCTTTTTAAAGTTATATGCTACTACAGTAGTTTTACTTAATGTCTTCCCTCCAGTGATTATGTCAAATTTAATTGCATTATGATTGTTATTGGTTAGCAGCTCTGCTACAGTAAACCCTTGCAGTAGTTCGTATGTTCCACTGAGTACTAGATCTAAAGTCCCTGATTGGTTCTAGGAGCAGCTGTTCTTTATAATATGCTTTGTTTTGAAACTGGAATATTTACAGCTTACTTGGATTTACTAGGCTCCATTTAGTACAAATATTTTAAGCAGTTTTGTTGAAATGTTTATGTGAATGAAGACAATTTCTGCTATGACTTTTTTCAGATTCTCCCAACTCATTCGGTACAGGGTGGTAAGGAAGATTTCTTGTGCTCACAGATGCTCGACCACCTGATCTGTCACTTTCCATAGCAATCAAAAGCATCTAGATGTCAAATAAGCATCCAAATCAGAGCCATTCATGTGCCAGTTCTACCAGCCAGTTCCTAAATCACAGGCCAAGTCATAATCAGCTAAAACTACAGAAAGCCCAGTTATGCAGGGCCTAGATTCAGTACAAGCACCACTGGATCAGAGTTGACTGTGGTTGAATAATTTGTGGCAAATCAAATTTTCCACAATTTTATTAGTTATGAACTAATCCGAAAGGTCTAGTTAATCACTAATCCTTATATCTATCTGTACACCATTTATTTATTTACACCATCTAATTTTCTGCTATTTCCACATTGTTCAATGCGGAGTACAAAATTACATACATAATAAAATGCAGATTTTAAGAATAGCTTCTACCATTATGTCTGGCACCAACGTTAGGCTCAACAGTCTGTAAGTTTCCTGGATCACTCCTAGAGTCCTATTTATTGTGGTAGGACATGTATTCCACACATTCAATAAACAAGAAATGGTTAAATTTGGCCTTTGATTAAACTGGCTGCAGCAAAAGAGTGCTAGAGTTGCACAGACAAAAACATTAATTTGTGGGTCCAGGTGAAGTTACTTAAGGATCTATGCAAAGAACATATTCTGGGTTCTCCAGGTTGGGAGGGGAGGGCCTGGTAAAGAGGTTAAAACTGTTGGCGTCCTGTGGCAAATCATAGGTGATTGGCTTTAAAGAAGTCAACAGAATTATTGTCATCTGCTTCAAACTATAATTTTCAATATATATATATATATATATATATATGAGAAGATACACATAATGATAGCTATTTATATGCTTATTGCTGATAAGGGAGGGAACAGCGATGATTCAGTGCCTTTCATTATGCATCCTACATGTTAGTAATTTCACAAATAATAGCAGCTCAATGGATTCAAACAGATAGGTCACATGATCAAGCCATGCGCTGCAAAGGAGCTTTTCAAGATATTGGTTGAAACTTTTGAGCTGTTGCCTGGCAAAAGATAACTCCCAACTGCCAACAGCATTCTCCAAGCCAATGTTGCCAATTTAGGGGGTCATTCTCTAAAGGGATCGCACGCGATACCTAAATCGGGGCGGAGTTGGCCCCGGAAGAGGAGGAGTCGGGGCGGCACCAGGGCTGACGCTGTGGAGACATCGCTGGTGGTGAAAGGTAAGGACCCTTATCACCGCCAGTTTCGCGCCGAATAACTACAGCTTTTATGGTGTAGTTATTCGGTGCAAAAACTGGCAGCCAGCGCACCGAAGTGGTGCGATGGCTGCCGGCTTTCGCAGGCCTGCCCCCCACTTCACCCCCCTGCCCCCCCTTACTGCCGGATTCTCTAAGGTCTGCGACCTTAGAGAATCCAGGCCTTAGTGATTTTGTAACTAGATTTGGCAACTAATGGAAGGTGGCAGGGAGCAAGTTTAGCTATTTTTGAATTATTTAGTTATAAATCTGGAGAATTTTTAACAGCTCTAAAATCTCCATTGGGATCCCTACTAACAGAGCATGTTTGGAAGCAGGAAAGTGTCTGTATCTTTCCTCCTTTGAAATATCTATTCCCACCGTCCAATCATGTGTGGGAAAGGCCAGGAATCAGAAGCGCAATGTGGGACACCAGTAGCCCATGAGAAAGCACAGTAGATAGTGAACTTGAAAGCAACCTTAGTCAATGCAAAAAAAAAAAAAAAAAAGGTATAAAATCATACATCTGGAACACAAAACCTATTATCAATCTATGCTTCAATAAACTGGTTAGTCTATAAGATGCCACCAGACTCCTGTCATATTTTGCTACACCAAACTAATACTGCTATCCCTTTGAAGATTTTTCATTATCAATTCAGAGGACTGAAAACTACCAAAAAGAACAGAGACCTAGAAGTAATGACAGATGATTTGAACATTGCCAGTCAATGTAATAACGCAGCAGGGGAAGCTAACAGTATGTCTGGATGCATAATGAGAGGTACTGTATCACCAGCAGGAGAAAAAAGATAACAGTGGCCTCACAAAAGGCACTAGTGAGACCCCACATTGAATACTGTGGTCTGGTTTGAAGGCTGTATTTTTATAAGGGCATGGAAAGAACAGAAGCAGTTCAGCGGAGGTGTCACTAAAATGATGCAATCTGCAACATATACCCCCCTTCAGAGAAAAACTTAAGGAACTAAAAAATGTACTCTCAGGAGGAAAGAAGGGAATGGGGAAATATTACAAAAATTCAAATATTTAGCAGGCTTCAATCAAGTACAAGAATACAGCATTTTCCATAGAAAAAGAAACTCAATGACAAGGGGTCATGGAGGCCCATAGGCACAATAAGGAAATATTGCTTTACCGAGTGGGTAATAGATGCTGGATGTTTATTGAGTATCCTGGCTGTGGTATCATCTAGAACAGCGGTTCTCAACCTTTCTTCCACTGTGACATACTTGACGGATGATGCTCACATGTGTGACACACTGCACATTAAATTCTGCAGTTGAAGTTTAAAAATTCTAAATATTTTATTCTTAAAAATGATGCAAGAGAGAAAATATTCTTTATGTTCAATAACTGCTTGTAAAAAAATAATTATTAAATTTGATTACTTTCACAAAAGTTTGAATCTTCACTTAATTTATTAATAAGAAACCTAGGACTGTTTTGATTCAGGGTGGAACAGTAAACAAACTCTGGTGCATCTCACTGTCAACTTCAAGAAGTTCTTATCCCTTCTGGAGTTTATATAGAGTAGAGTAAGGATGTTAGCATAGAACATAGTAATATAGCATTATCGGCAGAAAAAGACCAAATAATCCATCCAGTCTGCCCAGCAAGCTTCTCATGCCAGTAACCACTCCCTTATCCCCATGTGTCTGTTAAGGATAGTAACTGCCGCTCCATGCAGGTTACCCCCATGCCTTATATTAAGGATAACAATACTTACAAGCAAAACCATGCAACTGTCAAACCCATAACAAAATTACAGCAACATTTTTAATTGATGAGCAGCCTTCCTGATAATTCAGGCAATGCTGTTACAGTTATAGAAACATAGAAATGACGGCAGAAGAAGACCAAACGGCCCATCCAGTCTGCCCAGCAAGCTTCACACATTTTTTTCTCATACTTTAAGCATAAGTTAAGCAACTCTGCTGCCTCCTAGGACAAGCAAAATGGTAGTCCTCACAAATGGGTGAAATCGTAGCTGGAGGGTGCTCCCGAACAAACCAAACCAACAGACATCAAACCAGATGCCAACGGGCACAATAACCTCGGTGCTGTTGGTCGCAGAGGGAGACAGCCTGAACCCGAAGAAAGGGCCCAAGGTAGGGAGAGTTGGTTTTCATGGCTAAAAGAGATTACGGAGGACCGACTGAAAGAAACTGCTGTCATGTCGACCATCTTTGTCCAGACAGTAATGAGAGATGAAGGTGTGGCGGGAACCCCAAGTCACCACCCTGCAGATCTCATTCATGGGTATCACACGCAAGTAAGCCACCAAAGCTGACATTGCTCGTACAGAATGAGCTTTGACATGGTCTCAGGCTGTAGTCCTGCTTGTGTGTGGCAGAATGAAATACAATTTGCCAGCCAGTTTGACAAGGCCTGCTTGGACACTGCGACTTCCAGTCTGTTCTTATCAAAGGAGACAAACAGTTGCGTGAACTGGCGGTGGGCCCTTTTACAATCTAGGGTGTGCAATAAGAGTACGGCCTTAGAAAAAAGGTGGGCAGGACAATAGACGATTGAGATGGAACTCTGTGACCACCTTCGGTAGGAACTTAGGATGCGTATGCAAATCTATCTTATCATGAAAACATTTTGTATAAGGTGGGTATGACACCAAAGTTTGAAGTTTGCTGACTCTGCATGTTGAGGTGTTCACAACTAGGAAGATGACATTCCAGGATACGTACTTTAGGTCGCAAGATCTCAGAGGCTCAAACAGGCAAGACCATGTTGAGGTCCCAGGATACCACTGGGGATCGGATCGGAGGCTTGAGCTGAAGCAAGCCTCGCATGAAATGCCCCATGAGAGGATGGGTTGAGATGGATGAGCCATCCACCCCCTCCCTGGTGATATGCTCCAATTGCACTGAAGTGCAATTGGAGCATATCACCAGGGAGGGGGTGGATGGCTCATGGAGGTGGTCTCATGGAGGTGGTCTTCAAGCCAGCTTTGGAGAGGTGTAACAGGTAGTCCAGAAGTCCCTGGGTGGAGCAGGAATGGATCCAAACCTTTTCCCTTGCACTGGATCTAGAAGCTCTTCCACTTGAGACTGTAAGACTTCCTAGTTGAAGGCTTCCTGGACTCCACCAGGACCCAAGATATGCTTTCCGAGAGGCCCAGGGCCTGAAGGGTCATCCAGTCAACATGCATGCCATAAGGGACGAGGCCTGGAGGTTGGAATGGCAAAGCCTGCCCTGATCCTGCGTGATCTGGTTGAAGTGATCCTCAGGCAGATCACAGGCCATGAGGATACATCTTGCAGAAGCGGGAACCAGATCTGCCGTGGCCAATAAGGCTCGATCAGGATCATTGTCCCATGGTCCTGTTGAAGTTTCAGGAGAGTCCTCAACACTAGTGGGACCGGAGGATAAGCATATAGGAGGCCAGTGCCCTAATGATGAGCGAAGGCATCCAAAACGGGCCTTCTGTCCGTCCATCCTGATTAGGGAGCAGAACCGATCCACTTTCCTGTTGCACAGGAAAGCAAACAGATCTATGTCTGGGGGTCCCCAAAGGCAGAAGATCCGATCCGCTATTCCTGTTTCAGGGACCATTCGTGGGGGCGGAATTCTTAACTCAAAGCATCACATTTTTGCTCCCTGGCAGGTATATGGCTCGCAGAAGAATGCCCTGTGAGAGAGCCCAGGACCAGATCTCTACCGCCTCTTGGCAAAGGAGGAGCGAACCCGTTCCCCCCCTTGTTCAGGTACCACATCGCCACTTGGTTGTCAGTTTGCACCAGAACTACCTTGTTGGGCAAGTGAGCCCAAAACACCCATAGAGCATACTGGATCGCCTGGAGCTCCAAAATGTTGATCTGAAGACGCTGCTCCTGTGATGACCACTGACCTTGGGTGCTGAGACCTGCAACGTGGGCTCCCCAAGCCATGTGGGATGCATCCATAGTAAGAAAAATCTGTGGCAGTGAAACCTGAAAAGGCATTCCCACCTCTAGGTTGGACAGGGACTCCCACCACAAGAGGGATTGCTGCAGTGGCGTGGTGATTATGATGCAAGCTCGAAGGTCCTGGGTGGTCTAACACCACTGAGGGCGCAATGTCCACTGTGCTCTGCACATGTGTAGTCGAAGAAAAGGCATGACATGCACCGTCGCCGCAATGTCCCAAGAGATGCAGGATCTGGTATGCAGAGGCCTGTTGGCTGAGAGAGATCGATTCTGCCAGGGACACCAGGGTCAGCGCTCAGTCCCAGGGCAAAAAAGTCTTCCCCTGAACTGTATCGAACCTGGCCCCAATGAAGTCCAGCTGTAGTGATGGAACCAGCTGGGACTTTGGGTAGTTGATTAGAAACCCCAAGGTCTCCAGGATCTAGATGATGGAGTAGAGAGAGCATAATGCTTCCTGCCTGGTGTTGCTTTGATGAGCCAATCATCAAGATATGGGAAGACAGGAACCCGGTGTCTCCTGAGATAAGCTCCTACTACTGCCAGGCATTTCGTGAAGACGTGGTGTGTGGATGTGAGGCCAAAAGGCAGCAACCGATACTGATAGTGCTGTTCCCCAACCATATTAGTGGCAGCCAAAATGGCGCCGATGGCCCGAGAGCGGGAAATCGCGCCGGGACCCCCCCCCCCCCACTGGACCACCAGGTAATTTAAAACATTCTAAATTTTTTTAGAATGTGTTACTTCAGCTTTTTTAGAATGTTTTTTAGAATGTTTTTTTAGAATGTTGGGGGGGTTCGGGAGGGTGGGGGATTTGTTTTAAAGGGTCGGGGTGGGTTTAGGGGTTGTTTTGTTGTGCCGGTTTTCCCGCCCTCCCCCCCCCCCCCGATTTACGATTTTTCACGATAAATAGGGGGAATTTCTATTGTATCGCGACTAACGATTTTTGACAATTTAAAAAATATCTGACGATTTTTTTAAATCGTCAAAAAACGATTCACATCCCTAGTAATAAGAATTGCTGTCTCCTCTTCTGTGTCTGTTGTGTGAGATCAGGAAAAGCATAAACTTTCAAATTAAGGAAAGGTTCTGAATGGTGATGGGAAAATAGCCTTAAAATCCAGTCTCTATCAGAATCAAGAAGAAATGAGACAATCAGAGTAGATGGTTTTACCAAGCCCTTCTGAGAAGTTTCCAATACTGCTGTTAAATCTAAAGATGATTTCTCAACAGGAGAGAGAGTCTGCAACCCATCTTTATCCATAATACCCTTCCTGAAAGGAGGTATATAATATACCTTAGATATTAACTGAAGTGTCTGGTCAGGAAGTTTCAAAATCAGTCAAGTATTTTTTTCCACATTTGGTGCCACAAGTGGATCTTTGGGGAAATTAATGAAATGCAGGTTCCTCCCTCTCACTTGATTTTCCATGTATTCTAATCTGGATATAAGCCATTTATTCTCTTTCAAAATATTGGAGCAAATCTTTAAACTTACGTGAGGGCGCAAATTTGTTTGCGCAACCCGGCGTAACGTGCGCGCGCCGCCGGCTCCCTGCCCCAGCACAGGCTGTTGTGCCGGAGCACTCGGCCCTGCCCCCGGACTGCCGTCACGCCTCCGGCCCCGCCCCCGGCCCACCGCCACGCCCCATTATGTTGCAAATCGGTAGTTGATTCAAAATCTTTCCTCAAAGACTCAAAGTTCTTTTTATTAGTTGAAATCTCAGTTTCCATTACTTTCATTCGACCATCTAGATCAACCATGTAGCTAAAGACTGGTTTAATCTGATTACAAATGTTAGTGTTCAAAGCTTGGATCGCCTCCCAAACGGTTTCCAGAGTAAATTCAACTGGTCTTACCAGCTCGAGGGTCTGAACCATAGGCAACCGGTTCAGCTCTACTCCCCCATATCCAGCAGCAATGCCGTCCTCGATGCCCCCTGCAATCAGCATAGGGGCCAGGCACGTTGGTTTCAGCGTCCCACCAGTGAGCATGGCGTCCCTGGCCTCCACAGTCGATGTCCAACCCGAGACAGCTCCGACGTTTGGGTCTCCGCCAGATTAGCAGGATGAAGTTGTTCCTCGGGGGATAAAGAGATCGAAAGCTCAGGGAGGGGGCTGAGTGCTACCTCTTCCCGGCCTTCCTCCAGTGAGCACAGCCCTGAGACTAAGCCTCCCTGATGGACATGAGCGTCCATCGGGCCAAACACGGTGTTACTAGGGGAGTCAGAGAGTTGCTCATGCTTTCTGGCCCTTCTCTTCCTGCTTGAATGAGGCATAACAGGAAAAAAATTTAGAAAGCCCGCAGAGCGATTTCAGGCACGTTGTGCTAGGTCGGCCATCTTGGAATCAGGGCAGGTATTTTTCTGGCTGGAGTTATCCAGCTAACTTTAGCCACGTAACGCTGAATATCAGCACCTGGGAGCATGGTTAAAATGTAACCATGCTCCCAGGAATGCTTCTATCACTACCTCTTTTTATCTGGCTAAATTTTGTGCAGGTGATGAATTACCTTGACAAACTTTAACCAATCAGCAGGGGGAAATAAGGTACCTCCAAAAGTTACCCAGACAAATCCTCTAAATATTGACCTCTATGTATGCCCATGTTAAGGCAAAACCCTGACAGGGGCTTGAACCATGTTCAGATAGTCCTTTAGGTCACACCCATGGGCATCAGTGACTAGCTAGGGCTCAGCTAAAAGGGGTTGCTGAGAACAGGAAGCTGGTCACATCAACCTGAAGACTGACCTGTCTCTTGCTACTGAACTTCTACTTCGAGTTTGTGACCTGTTCTTCAACTCTAGCCTGTTTCAGTGTGCATCTCATTCCTGACTCCAGTTCCTGGCATGCCACTCCAGCATGCTGCCAACTCCTGTTTCTGCCTATAACTTGCTGAATTCCCAGATGGGTCTCAGCCTGCCCTAGGTCTGTCCTAAGAAACCACGCCTAGGGCATAGCCCTGCCTGGAGCATGTATATACTTGAAGAGTGGGAACCTGACAGCCAAAGACATAAAGAACTAAAGGAAATAACTCTAACTATATTGTTCACTGCTTTGATCTGACTTGCTCTGCTTTAGCGGTATAAAAAAAACCGGAGAAATAAATAAATAAAAAATATACACTAGAAAACAAAACATTTTGGAATATGAATATTCACCTGTAAGCATATGCTGTGACTTGGGACACTAAGGATAGACTAACTCGAAGATATCCTGAGAGTACTTTGTATTTTTGAAGCATAGGTGGTTAGTCCCTAAAGACACCTATGAAAACATATCTTAGTTACAATACTGAGATACCATGAAAGCACTGTGATAAGGCCTGACATAAGACAAGACAAACGCGATAAAGATACAAGGGACATCTGAGGAAGAAAATCAGAACTAGGACTCATTAAAATGTTTGACCTTGAGCCTAGACGGGGCTGAGATGTACTTCAGGGAATTGGTAGGTAAGCTAAAATGGATGAATTCCAAAAGCAGGCTGCTGAAAGAGATTCTGCCATTGCCTCCCTTCCTGCAACTCAGGCAGTCTATTCTCTTAACCTTATCAGCAGGGCATGGGGGGAGAAAGCAATATGGCACAGAGCTTGAAGGGGTTCCCAGACCCTGCCTTGTCCACGTGGACAACTAGGACAGGCTTTGCGATGTTCACTCACAGATCCATCCAGTGTCCTATGTCTGCATGTGCCAACATCAAGCTTTTATGCACATCTACATGAAAAGAACTTTGGTATCCTGAGTAACCAAAGAGCGATGATTTACTATGCAATTTGGATGTGGAGCCATCAGAGAGCATCTGTGCACAGAGTCAGATGAGAAAAATCTACCCAGAGTTGGTCCAGTGGCAGTGTTGGGCACTGGGTATGATTCATAGCTAAGATGTTCACTCTCCAGGTTGGCTGGGGGATGCTGTGTTCATAGCCCCTGGGAGGGGGGGGGAGGGGGCATGAAGTCATAGTCACTGCACAATGGCAACTCCTAGTGGCCTGATTTAGGCACCGTAATTGCAGGGTTCCAGAAGGAGCTGCAATTAGTTGCCTCTGGCTGAGGACTGTCACTGCAATGATTGGACTGAAGTAAGTTGGGAAGGTATATAATCTAGACAACATGTCGGAGCCCAGGGAACACATTTATGTTGCTAGAATGCATGCTCAAAAAACACATCTGCTATAATGATACTTGGCCCATAGAACATAGCCCCAATAAGGTCCAGTGCCCACAATAATATAATTCACGGGCTTGTTTGCTACAATGTAGCTTGATGGGCATAATCACAAACAGTATGGCTTTGAAGTGCATGTCTGTTATGTGTGCCTCAAGATACTTAGTCACTATGATGCAGCACAAGTACCTAGTCATAAGTTACTTGAGAGCTACAACTAGCTTTGCTAAAGCCAGAAGGATGGGCTCAATATGATGTAGCTGAAAATGCATTGCCAGTATGATGCAACCGAGGAATATGGCAATTATTAACATGGCCTCAAGGGGGGCAGAGTTATCAAGACATTGCAGAAAAGTCAGATTCAACATACCGGTAGTTTCAAAGAGTCAGATTCTGTGATGCTACTCTTGGGGCACAGGAAAAGGAATCCAGATGGCTGTTCCTATACCAAGTTGAGAACTGCTTCCATTTGAAATCATAGGAGGATCTGGCTGAAGGTTTCCTGGCAGAAATTAGAGACATCCTCCACTTCTTTGGGAAGGAGTAAGGAAGAGATTACTGTGTGTTCAACATCCATGTCATGAGGGCCAATGATGACAGGCTTGGATGATAGAGTTTGCCTTCTTCCTGTGTGGTAAGGATCAGAGATGCTCCCAATGAAACTGGAGACTGAATTGGAAGATAGACTAGACATGAATACTCTACATGCCATGGCCAGGTAGCGCTACAAATATTATCCTTGCCTTGCCCCAAAGAATCTTCTAGATCAGTGGTTCTCAACCTTTTTTCGGCCGGGATACACCTGACAGATGGTTCTCAAATGCATGACACACTGAACATGTGACCATCACAGGGCTAAATGTAAATATACATTCTGCATCCTCAGGAACCCCCTCGACCCCCAACAATGGGTGCAGAGCAGAACTAGGGCATTACCTGTACAACTCACCATACAAAAAAAGATATTCTGGTTCTGATGACTTCTCAGTAAAAGCAAAACAAACTCCCTTTACTGGCAGGCACAATACCCCTCCTTATGAAAAGACAGTAGTTTACCACTAATGCATATCCTATTGAGAAAACATAACAAATAAGATTGATACAATTGCCTACATGCTAGTAAAATACCTCACCTCGGTCACACACACAGAACTGACCTTCACCAAGTACAGGAAGACCACAAATTATAAATATGGAGACAGAAACTGGAATGGAAAACAAAAAAAGCCACTCTGCATGCAGTGCAAACCTGGAGAAATGGAAAAAGAAATATAGCACCTACCATAGTCCCAAGAGCTGCAATAATGCACACAAACTACTCCGCACAAAGTTACACCCGTATTATGGAAAACACTCAAACAATAACAACCCAATTTATGAAATAGCAATACTACAAATATTAAACCAGGCCCTAAACACTAATACACTTCCTATTAGGAAAACAGAATAAGCCAAGCTACTAAAGATCTCCACACAGAAATAATTGTAAAACTAGACTAATAAATGTTACAAAACAGCTGATGAACAGAACAACATCCAACAATTAAAAATTCATAACAATTATTAAAATTTGCCCAAATATCAATAAACTATTTCAAAACAGAAGACACATCACATAACACCCAATAATTAAAATGGCAGTCAATCAAGAAAAATAAACTTAAAAAGCCACCTTTACTTACCCTCTTCAGCAACTCTCCTACTTCTTTCCCTTTCAGGCCAATAGCACACAACAGAAGCAGCAGTGGCTGCTGAAGCTCTGTCCTCACAGTCCTCTTCCTAAGGGCCCACAACCAGTCACTCACACAAAGTCTCTGTCTCACACAGACCAGTAACCTCCCTAACCAGTCTCTCTTCCTCACAC